>NC_058086.1:13671358-14271358 GCF_014858855.1 Bufo gargarizans | reverse complement strand
GGGTTTTATATTGAAGATCTAGCTGCAGGATAAGTCATCAATATCTAATCTGTGGGGGTCCGACACTCAGCACCGCCACCGATCATGTATGAAGGAGACGGCGCTCCATGCAAGCACTGCTTCCTCTTCAATACACTGCCTGGTGTTCCCATGGGTTATTACAAGAACATGCAACTACACTCACTTCCAAGACGACGGGCAGTGTAATGAAGAGGAAGCAGTGCCTGCACGGAGCGCGGTGTCAGACCCCCGTCAATTAGATATTGATAACCTATCCTGAGCCTTGGCCATCAATATAAAACCCCTGCACAACACTGTGTTAAACGTGCTTTGTGCGGGAGCATGAATTCCCGTAGTGACCTCCACTCCTGTAATCAGACCACACAGCATTATAATGCTGTGTGTCTCTGCCCGGCCTCCACTGTAATGACTCGTACTCAGATATTGCCGCCAGAACAGGTTATTACAGTTCAAGTCAAGCAGAGACACAGCAGTATAATTCATTATAATGCCCTGCGGTCTGGTCACTATGGGGTATTTACGGTCCCACAGAGTGTTTCATGTAGTGAACACACTTGTCTGAAACTGCCCTAGAGCCCATAGAGGACGTACATGTCATTTTCTGGCTTCCAACAGCCCAAGATACACTATGGAGCGCACCTACTAAAAAAACGTGGTGCATTTCCCCAAAATCTTCAATTTGCGTGTAAATTTAAGTAATGCCATACACTAGTGAATAATGGCATAAGACCCTGGTAAATCCCCTCTGGGTTTATCTTAGCTGGCACAGAGTTGTCCCTGGTGCCCCTGGGTAACAATGTAAACAAGCACGGGCACCCATAGCTTTCCCAAAATGGCGCATCTTAGGGTACTTTCACACTAGCGTTTTTTCTTTTCCCGCACCGAGTTCCGTCCTGGGGGCTCAATACCGGAGAAGAACTGATCAGTTTTATCCCCATGCATTCTGAATGGAGAGTAATCAGTTCAGGATGCATCAGGATGTCTTCAGTTCAGTCTTTTTGGCTTTTCAGGACGGAGATAATATCGCAGCATGCATGAATTAATTTACATTGAAATGTATTAGTGCCGGATACGGCATTAAAAATACCGCAATGCTGGATCAGTCCTTTCAGTCTGCGCAAACGTTTAAAAATGTGAAGAAAAAAAATTGAAACGGATCAGTTTGTCCATATGACAAACAGATCGGTTCTTGCAATGCATTTGCGAGACGGAACCGCATCCGGATCAGTCTACAAATGCTGTCAGTTTGCATGCAGATTGCCGGATCACTCTGCTGCAAGTGTGAAAGTAGCCTTATACTGCGCATGACCTGAAAGCGGTAAGCGTAGGCACAGGACCGTCCACGCTTCCCTGGATGCCACGGATCTGTGCTGGACACTTTCATCACATTCACAGTAGAAGACCCAGGGGCCATCTGGGAAAGGCAATGGATGCAAGTGCTTTTCTACATGGGCATCGGCAGCAACTCCATGTGGTGTAAGGTAAGCGTGGAGCAGATTTACCAGGATCTCATGCCATTATAGCTGCCTAGTGGCATCTGCTGGGTGACTGGACCCGCTCAGGGTACACGCAGGGAGTGTCTCCCAGTACAGCAAACGCTGTCAGTCTGCTGCACCATGCATACTGCGGAAAACCGGAAACCTGACACATCCACTAAACCAAGCGCCAGGAGCTGCCATGCAGCGGATCTGTCGTGTCATATGCCAGTGTCCACACAGGAGCTTTATGGCGGTAATAGAAAAAGGGGCTCCTGATCGGCACCCAGCCCAGAATAGTCTGCGCATCCAGATGTATGGAACAGCAATGCAACAAATCAGGTGCATGTGAATACACCCTTAGAGCGGCGTCCACCGATTTTCATGGGCACTGGATCGGGCTGCTTTCACACATAGTTTTTTTTAGAGGCGGTTGACAGCTGAAGGTCATAATGAACTACTGCCAGTTTTGTTCATTATGTGGCTTTTTTTGTTTCTTTTCAAAAACGTTTGGCGTACAAGGTTCGGGTTAACTTATGGCGGTCCGTGGTAGCGGAATCCATATGGAGTTCTTAGATAACCCGAACCTTGTACACCGAACTTGAGAACAGAAGTTCGCTCATCCCCAACGCCAGTCTATTTTTTTGTGTAAAAAAGTTGCACAGCCCAGTTATACGCTACATTTAGGTGCAGGTAGCATTTTATGATGCCCTTGACATTGGCGGGGTGGTGTGTGGCCATCGGGGGGGCCCTGGCGTAAATAACAACCGAAATCTGTCCAGTCAGGGGTTAGAGTATATTTCAGTCAAGACTCCTTGGCCTGGCGGAGGATGACAAGGCCTGCACCTTGTCATAAATGAAGTGGCAGCGCAGGGGATATCAAAGAAAGACGTACAACACCACACTGATAAATGACCCCCACTGTGTGCAAAAAGCAGCAGAGAAACACACAAACGCAGGTAGCAAAGAAAAAACACATATATATATAACGCATGTATGTACAGGCCCTAAACATTACGTTCCACCAGGTTACGGCGCGGCCTGCCAGCAATCATATAAACGGTAGAGACAAATATATAGAACAACCCTGTGGGCAGCCAGTGCCACATTCCTGCCCAGTGTGCCAGTCTATACCCTGTTCCATATTGCACTGAGGGCTGTGCCCCTACTTACAGAACATGGACACTGCATATTACATACATGGTCCATACGCACAGAACCCTGCAACACCACAAAGCCGCACCGTGTGAACACAGCATAGACTAGAAGCTGCCCCCAGCCACAGGTCATGCACCTCACACTCTCCCACGAACCGTAGGCCTTGAAGACACACACCCCCCCCCACCCCTCCTCCTCATACTCAGCACAGGCACGCGTCCACATGACGGCAGCGAGCAGCCGCGGACCCTACAGACCAGACACCCCGTCATCCCCTCTCACCGGTCCCCGGTAATTCCCACCTCCGCCAACTCCGCGCTCCCCTGCCTGACTGCACCACAGACTGCTCCGCCCACTGGCAACAACACCACAACATGACTCGACAAGAACACGCCCCTTTGCCGCTCCTATTGGACCACAGCTTCGAGATTTCGAACTCGGATTGGTTGTTTTGACTGTCAATCGCAGAGGCCCGCCTCATTATTAGTCCTGGCTCCTTACTGGGCCTGCGTTGAACACGCCTTTCCGAGAGGCGCAGTGGACGCTAGACAGACGTGATGGCGTCATGACGCGGGAGCGTGTGCGTTCCAAGTCTCTTTCTTCCCTGTTACTGCGGGAATGAAGTCATTTCGAGAGGATTCTGGGCCACCAACCACAGGCTGAGGACAGGCTGCCAATGGGCGTCCTTATAGGCTGTGACGTTACGTGCGGCTCCATAGCGATCACCATGACGAGCATCAGGGGCCATGTTTTTGATGTATATTGAGTTTAAAGGGAACCTGTCACCGGGATTTTGTGTATAGAGCTGAGGACATGGGTTGCTAGATAGCACTAGCACATCCGCAATACACAGTCCCCATAGCTCTGTGTGCCTTTATTGTGTCAAAAAACAGATTTGATACATATGCAAATTAACCTGAGATGAGTCCTGTCCCTGACTCATCTCACATACAGGACTCATCACAGGTTAATTTGCATATGTATTAAATCATTTTTTTAACACAATAAAAGCACACAGAGCTATGGGGACTGTGTATTGCGGATGTGCTAGCGGCCATCTAGCAACCCATGTCCTCAGCTCTATACACAAAATCCCGGTGACAGGTTCCCTTTAAAATCTTTTTTCTCGCGTGACGTGGGCGCGTTTTCTTCTACGTAGCAATTTAAAAGGGTTTTGCAGTTTATTTAAACTGATGATCTATCCTCTGGCTAGATCGTCAGCATCTGATCGGCGGGGGTCCGACACCCAGGACCCCCGCAAGTCAGCTATTTGATAAGGCAGCGGCAGCTCTGTTCCCTTGAATGGAGCACGCCCAGTCCAGTTGATACAAGTCGTGCCATCACTGGGCCTGCGGTAAACAGCGAGAAGGCTGCGGCACTCCTGGAGCGCGGCTGCCCCGGGACCCCGCCGATCAGGTGCTTATGAGCTATCCAGAGGATAGATCATCAGTTTAAACAAACTGCAGAACCCCTTTAATTCTGCGCGTCACATGAAATTATGTGGCGCTTGTGAGGATTTATTAAAGATTCCAATAATTCCGTAGTTAACAAATCAGGGATAATCCCTTTAACACAAAAATTGTGATCTGTTAGGAGCTATTCACATGTCTGTGACAGGGGTCAGTGTTCAATGGGCTTGTTTGGTCCACCCCACGGATCAAAGTACTGCATGTTTTTTTTGTTTTTGTTTTTTACACTGTCTGTGGACACAAGGATGTGTGAATAAACACATGACAATCAATGGATCCGTGTGCAGTCTATGGAGAACACTGACAGCACACGTGTGATTCAGTGACGTGTGAATAAGCCCTTAGATAAAGTGTCATTTTCGATGAAGGATTGATGTTGAACTATATAATCTAATGATGTGATGAGGGAATCGACTTCAAATGAAACATCCGAAGTCGATTTGCATAAAACTTTGTTCTAATACTGTACGGAGCGAGCACTCTGTACAGTATTAGAATGTATTGGCTCCGATGAGCGAAGGTATTGCTTCGCAAAGTCTCGTGGGATTTCCGGTAATAACTTCAGAAATTAATTTGCACTGTAAAAAAACTTTTACCAAACCTTGTTTTGGTTCCAACCTTGGAACCAAACTAGAGTTCAGTAAAAGGCTTTTTACAGTACAAATACATTTCTGAAGTTATTACACAAAGTCCCGCGAAGTGCCGTATTTTTCGCCCCATAAGACGCACTGTGTCTTATGGGACGAATACTAATGAGCGCTTCCTTCACGCTGTGCGCGCCGATTCCCAGCACAGCCGAATGAGAAGAAGGATGAGGAGCGCTGGCGGTGTGGAGCGGCAGGAGAGGTAAGTGATTTTTTATTTTATCTGACCTGAGGCTGCATAAAGGAAGCTGGGGGCTGCAGGCTGCAAACATGAGACTGGGGGCTGTCAGCTGAGGTCTGATTAACATTGGTGGTCTGATGGAAAAATATTTTTTTTCCTATTGTCCTCTAAAACCTAGGTGCATCTTATGGGCCAGTGCGTCTTATAGAGTAAAAAATACGGTAATAACGTCGGCTCATCAGAGCCAATACATTCTAATACTGTACGGAGCGCTCGCTCTGTACAGTGTTCTAACAAAGTTTTATGCGAATCGACTTCGGATGTTTTTAGTCAAATAAATTGAATATTGGAATGCCTTAAAATGTATCTTTAATAGTACCATTTAAAATGATAGGCCCAACAGAAATGGACATGTAACAAAATCCTCACTAGGAGGTAACATGTCCCTGACAACCTAGGTGAACTGGTAGGGAAAGAAAAAAATGCAGCCAGGAGGTATGTTCACTGGCCCACTCAGAGGGTGAGTTAGGAAGAAAACAGGGATAGCGAAATAAGAGCGAGACAGATGCTGGGTCTCAACCCCTACAAATGTCCCTGTGTCCTAACTGTAGATGGAAACCCTCTCTGACTGTCCCTAGATGGCCCTCAGACCTATCCTTTGACTGCCCAGCTTCGTCGGAAGAAAAAAGACCAGTCACTTACTAGGGAAGTCAGAATTGAGAAAAATAATAAACATTTACTGACTGTGCGATTTAGGCCTCATGCACACGACCAAACCGCCGATACGCCAAAAAAACGGAAGCCGCCCGTGTGCCTTCCACAATTTACGGAACGGGTGGCCGTCAATATAAATGCCTATTCTTGTCCACAAAGCGCGGACAAGAATAGGACATGTTATATTTTTTTAGCGGGGCCGCGGAACAGAGCAACGGATGCGGACAGCACACAGAGTGCTGTCCGCATATTTTGCGGCCCGATTGAAGTGAATAGCCATGTGCATGAGGCCTAAGGACTGTTTCACACAAGTGTGATCCTTCGTTCTGGACCCTGCTCGTCTTTCAGTGGGAGACCTGCAGTTTCTCTTTCAGGTTCTTACCCATAGCAAGGAAGTTCCAGAGATGCTCTGGAAGTCTATGAGGTACATACCTGCTGGGGACTATTGCCCATATTTTGGGCTGGCAGGACCCTAGGAGTCGGTGGTGGTTCGGGGCTTCCACCTGGCTCTTGCGGCAGGTGCGTGTGCGCTCCTTAATAGGAGTCAGGCCACGCTGAAACCTAAAGGAAATGGAAGCAGCCCCATGTGGGGTATTGTATGACTCAGCATGCTGCCGGGACCCAGCAGGGATTCGGCTCTTCTGGAGTGGCGTTTTCCTATGCATGCGGTCCAGAGAAGGAGAAAACGCAAGAAGTGGATGTCACTTCCAAATAAGCAAAGGTTTTACAGTGAGTATTTGTGTTATTTGGCTTCGGAGCCTTGCTGTCTACCTCAGGGCTTTGGGGCCCGGGTGTCTGCCTTTGGACTTCGGGCCTTCCTGGCTGTATGCCTTTGGACCCTTTATGTTGCTTTTATCCAAATTCTGATGCCGGTATGGTTGACCGCCTTTGCATCTATGCCTGCTTGGTTGAATGTCTTGCTTTATACCTACGATGCCTGGTTGGCTGTACGCCTGTAGCGTCTGTGGCTGGCTTTCCTGGCTGACTGCCTTTAGTATATGCCTGAATGGCTTCATGTGCCTATGGAGCAATTGCTTCTGTGCTTATGCTTGCTGGGATGACTGCTCCTGCAGCCTCGCATTGTAACTGTCTGTTTTCTGCTGCTGGGCTTATCTAGTGCAGTTGTTTATGATCGGCTGGCAGCTTCTACCACAGTGTCTGCAGGGTTGACTGCTTCTGCGGCCGTGTCTGCAGGCTTGGCGGCCGTGTCTGCAGGCTTGGCGGCTTCTGCGGCCGTGTCTGCAGGCTTGGCGGCTTCTGCGGCCGTGTCTGCAGGCTTGGCGGCTTCTGCGGCCGTGTCTGCAGGCTTGGCGGCTTCTGCGGCCGTGTCTGCAGGCTTGGCGGCTTCTGCGGCCGTGTCTGCAGGCTTGGCGGCTTCTGCGGCCGTGTCTGCAGGCTTGGCGGCTTCTGCGGCCGTGTCTGCAGGCTTGGCGGCTTCTGCGGCCGTGTCTGCACCGAGGCATGGGTGCCGCCATGCCTCGGTGGCGGTCTACCTTGGGGGCAATGCAGGCAGGGTGAACTATTTCTGTGACTGTCTGGTTGTCTATTTGTGGTTAAGGATCTACAGTAAGCATAGCACTCCAACATAGCCATATAATGCTCTTGGTGAGGAGTGAGAAGATGGGCTGGACCATATTGCTTGGATGGCCTACAGGATGTAGGGCGTACCAACAAAGCCCTATATGGCTCCTGGTTGGGAGTAAGAAGATAGACTGGAACATTTAGTCTGGATGGCAAACAGGAGGTATGGCGCACCAGCAAAACCATATAAATACTTGCCGCCCATCTAGAATTTCCCACTGAGGCTCTGGAAGGTCGGCGGGGTCGTTTGTGTGGTTGTTCTGGCGGGGACCCTAGGGGGTCTGAAGGGTCCAGGGGGCTCTTTGGACCTCTTGCAGCAGATCTGTGAGCTCCTCCAGGGGATGGATGCCACGGTACAGCTCCATCATGGATGCCAGATTGCGAGGAAATTTGGATGTCTAAAAGTTCTTCTGGTGATGTAACACAGGGCCTCCATTGGATCTTGGATCAAAGCATCTGTTGCAGTATATTCTGCACCAAAGGAATCGGTGTTAAGCAATCACCTTCAGTTTGACCACTTGGTGTTGACTACCCTGCTGCACACTGCACCCATTCATGCTTAGAATGAGGCTAGCATGGTGTTACTTATGTTTTTAAGCTGACGCCACTCTATGGTCTGGTTTATGAGATGGTTTATCTCAGATATTTTAGCCATTAGGCTTAATTAGACCAAGAGTGGACGTACGCTTGGGGGATAATTTCACCATCTGGAACCCTGGTGTTGCGCTGGTCTACAGTGCCATTTCATTACTGCTTTTTTTTGTTCATCAATTTTATCCATCATTGTCTTTATTGTTGTCCTTATGTGACTATTTAATAAAATATACTACTTTTGCATATGTGTTTTTGTCTTTCGGATTCATTCAGTTTGATCATTCTTGTCAAGATAAGTACTTCTCTAAAATGTTTGTTAAATCTATCATGTTTACTTTGTTAAATATTTGAGAAACCCATATTAGAGTTACTTTTTTTTTAAGTTTCTGCTGGGTTTTAGGTATAGTTCTAGTATTAAAATTTCCTAGGTTTGGGGGTTCCCTAGGCTTCCATCTGGGTATTCTTAGCTTAAGATTACCTTTCAGGTTCTTTTGATAAGCCCGGGGATCAGAAGGAAAGAGTTTTGCCGCTGCCTGGATGTCAGGAGATGCCTTATACGTTACGAAAAAGGCCTTGCTGTACATCCGCCAAAACGTCAAAAACTGATAAACATTTCAGACTCTGACGGTTTGGAGGATGAGGCCTCTACATCAAAAAAAGATGAAGACGAGCATCCCTTATCAGAAGGGTAAATAACAGAAGAATCAAAAAAACATTTTTTTTCCCTCTGAGGAAATGAATGACCTTTCAAAGGCGGTCAGAGACACTATGGGAGTATAAGACGTCCAAAAACCTTATTCAGTACAAGAGGAAATGTTTGGGGGATTAAAAACTAAACTCTCTAGAGTGTTTCCCATAAACGAAAACATTAAAGAAATTATTATTGATGAGTGGGCGTACCCCGAAAAGAAATTGGGTACTTCTAGTGAATTTAAGAGTAGGTTATTATTCGATCCGACAGAAACTAAAGTATTTGAGATACCTAGAATTGACATCCAGGTAGCAAAGGTAAATAAAATAAAAACTTGCTACCTTTTGAAGACTCTTCCCAGTTAAGACACCATGGAAAGGAAAGCAGATAGCCTTTTGAGGAAGTCTTGGGAATCTGCAATCTATAGCCTTAAGACGAATATCCTGGCAATCTCGGTGGCTAGGTCGATGTACCTCTGGTTGAATGAACTAGAGAAACATCTTGGGAACAGATATTAGATTCAATTCCCTTGTTAAAATCAACTACAGGCTTCTAAGCGGATGCCTCAGCAGAGACTATCTGGTTTTCAGCTAAAGACGCAGCTTTGTCCAATGCCGCTAGAAGGGCCTTTTGGATCAAATCCTGGACGGGAGATATAGCATCCAAAATGAAATTGTGTTTAATAGCCTTTTCTGGGGAGTATGTATTTGGGCCCGTCCTGGACACAATCCTAGAAAGGCTACCGATAAGAAAAAATTGCCCTTTCGTTCCCAATTTAACCAAGGAAAATCCTTTCGGGGAAAAGGTAAAACTGGCCGCTGGAGCTATGCAAAAGGGGAACGGGGTAGAGGATATCTCCCCAACCCCCAAAACAGCGACAAACAATGACGTCAGGATAAGGGGAAGACTAAAGAACTTTTAATCTCAACAGGGTCAGGGCTACTACTCAAACCTGTTCCTAGTGAAAAAACCCGGGGGTGCTTATCATATAACAAACATGTTACCTACAGGAAATTCAAAATGGAATCCCTGAGTGCCACCATCCTTCTGATAAAAAGAAACACCCTTATGTGTACAATTGACCTAAAGGACTCGTACTACCACGTCCCGATCCGAACCCAGTCTCAAAAATACATAAGGTTCGCCATAAACGATCCCCATGGGGAACCTAGCCCATTTTCAATTTGTCGCCCTCCCCTTCGGGATATCATCTGCCCCCAGGGTATTTACCAAATTAATGGTAGAAATGATTGCCTTTTTGAGAACTCGGGCCTCACAATCATCCCCTACTTTGATTTCCTAATTATATCAGACTCGGAACAGCAGATAAAATAAGATTGGGACAGGTTTTGCGATCTTTTAAAAAATCTGGGATGGGTAATAAACTTAAACAAGTCTTGTCTATTACCAAAAACAAGGGTGAAATTTCTGGGAGTTCTTCTAGATTCCACAAAACAAACATCTTTCCTTCCAGTAGAGAGGATAGGAACTATAGAAAAAACTATCAGCGTTCTTTTAAAAAGGAGATTTTATTCCATCAGGGAGACAATGAGTCTCTTAGGGAAGATGACAGCCTGTATTGTGGAAGTTCCATGGTGTCAGATCCACTATAGAACCCTCCAGGCTTGGCTTCTGAAGAAGTGGGACAAACGCCAAACATCGCTAGACCAAAGGATTTGGATCCCAGGACACTTAAAAAGCTCTTCTCTCTGGTGGTTGGATTAAAAAAATCTAATGAAAGGTGTAGAATGGCAGAACACACCAGCAGTAATTATCCACACTGAGGCAAGCGGCACAGGATGGGAGCAAAGGTCAACAAAAACGTCTATCAGGGAATCTGGGCTACAGAAATAGCAAAGCGGTCCTCAAACTATCGAGAACTCAGAGCAGTCCAGGAGACCATAAAGGCAGCCTCGGCAGAAATAGAGAACAAACGCCTAAAAATCTCAGACAACGTAACAACTATATCCTACCTAAAACATCGGTGTGGTACAAGATCTGTAAATCTATCAAAAAATATTTTCCTGGGCAGAGAAGAAAGTAAAATCTGTCTCAGCCATACACCTAAAAGGAGACCAATACTTAGTAGTAGATTTCCTGAGCAGGACCACCATAGATCAGGGAGAATGGCCCTTAACCCCTTATGGACCGGGCTCATTTTCATCTTAAGGACCAGGCAATTTTTTGCAAATCTGACCAGTGTCACTTTATGTGGTGATAACTTTAAAACGCTTTGACTTATCCAAGCCTTTCTGAGATTGTTTTTTGTCACATATTATACTTCATGACACTGGTAAAATGGAGTAAAAAAATTCATTTTTATTTATAAAAAAAATACCAAATTTACCCCAAAATTTGAAAAATTAGCAAATTTCCAAGTTTCAATTTCTCTACTTCTATAATACATAGTAATACCTCCAAAAATTGTTATTTAATTTACATTCGCCTTATGTCTACTTCATGTTTGGATCATTTTGGGAATGACACTTTATTTTTTGGGGACGTTACAAATCTTGAAATTTTCAAAAACCCACTTTTTAAGGACCAGTTTAGGTCTGAAGTCACTTTGTGAGGCTTACATAATAGAAACCATCCAAAAACTCGATAAAAGCGACCCATCTAAGAAACGACATCCCTCCAGGTATTCAAAACTGATTTTACAAACGTCATTAACCCTTTAGGTGTTCCACAAGAGTTATTGGCAAATGGAGATGTAATTTCAGAATTTTAATTTGTTTGGCAAATTTTCCATTTTAATACATTTTTTTCCAGTAACAAAGCAAGGGTTAACAGCCAAACAAAACGTAATACTTATTGCCCTGATTCTGTAGTTTGCAGAAACACCCCATATGTGGTTGTAAACTACTGTACGGGCACACAGTAAGGCGTAGAGGGAAAGGATCGCCGTTTTATTTACACCATGTCCCATTTAAAGCTCCCCTGATGCACCCCTAGAGTAGAAACTCCATAAAAGTGACCTCATTTTGGAAACTACAGGATAAGGTGGCAGTTTTGTTGGGACTATTTTTAGGGTACATATGATTTTTGGTTGCTCTATATTACATTTTTGTGAGGCAAGGTTACCAAAAATAGAAATTCTGAAATTTCATCTCCATTTGCCATAAACTGTTGAGGAACACCTAAAGGGTTAATAAAGTTTTTAAAATCAGTTTTGAATACCTTGAGGGGTGTAGTTTCTTAGATGGGGTCACTTTTATGGAGTTTCTACTCTAGGGGTGCATCAGGGGTTCTTCAAATGGGACATGGTGCCAAAAAAAGCCATCAAACTCTGCCTTCCAGAAACCATATGGCGTTCCTTTCCTTCTGCTCCCTGCCGTTTGGTCATACACACATATGCAGTGTTTCTGTAAACTGCAGAATTAGAGTAATCAATATTAAATTTTATGACAAAAAAGAAAGGAGTGAGCACTCACACTATCTGGACCATGGGGAATAAATAGTATTTAATAATTCATAGCAACACTCAAATATAATAAAATCACATAAAATGATAGGTGGTACCAGTATAAAATCACACTGGCGGGTGATAGTTGCGCAAACCTTGTATAATAATCAATCACAATTCACACTTGCCACCAACTAGGATTATATGGTGGCAATGAAACCGCAGACCGCACATATAGTGTCCCAATACAAATTCGTGTGGCTCCGGATTAAAGTGTCCACGTGCATAGAGATGTCTCTCAGTCAGGCAGTCTCTCCACAGTTATTTCAATGTGTCCGCAAAGGGCTGAAGATATTATATGCCCAATTCAGGTTCCTACCTTATTCCAAGGTTTTACCAGACTGTTCTCCGCTGGGCCGTCCTGCCACGAGCAGCAAGTGTACCGGCCGCTTCGGCGTCTCACGTCACAGATCTCGAGCCGCTGACGTCACAGTATCGCGGGAACAAAGAATTTGGCTGGTATGGATGGTAGGCAATTGTTGGAACCTGTATTCAGCTCCTATGTCCTAGTGGAGTGTTAATAGGATTCCTTATCGCATGGCCATGCAATGTATTCTCTCAGAATCCAGTGGATTAGGTGGGCGCTTCTTCCAGTCACCAGACGCTTTTCGGGGCGTTCTACACCCCTTCCTCAGTGGTAAGAGCGCAAGACCTCCCACTCCACCCTTTATAGTCCACTCGGTACTCCCAAAAATCCGAATTTGGGACAAATGTGCTCCATTGCGGTTTCAATCCGGTAATGCTGCGGTTTTTCGCAACCTCATTGCGTTTTATCACAAATCCAGTTAAGAACATATTGAAATTAACATATACCCCATTCAAAATTCAAAATGACATAATATTATCGATAAAAACCATTGACAACATTAATATGCCTAAAACTGTAAAAATATAAATAAGTCCCTAATCATACAAATTCATCCATATATACTAGGCTGAGAAGTCCATAGATCAAGATCAGATATATATATTTTTATGGAGAAACTGATAGCAGCATGGGAAGATCAAGAACGGACGTGTTTAATGTGGGAGCCCCAACTCCGAGGGAAGGCCCCAGAACCCAAAATGGTAAACTCTGGGACCCCCCATCGGAGACGGGACCCCCACCTTATAAGAAGCCGAAAATCTCCAGATCCGAATTCAGGCCTGCCGGTAATAGGCAGCCAAATTCGTAGATATGTTTAGACTCGGCTCTGGACATCCTCTTTATATAGTCCCCACCTCTCCAGTGTTTATTGACTTTCTCTAACGCTGTAAAAAATAATTTAGACGGGTCCCTATTATGTACCTCATCATAATGTTTCGAAACAGAATGTTTTGCATAACCCTTTTTAATATTAGCAATGTGTTCACTGATTCTAATCTTTAATGTTCTTTTGGTTCTACCAATATACTGGCGTTTACACGGACACTGTAGTAGATAAATAACTCCAGATGTATTACATGTGAGACAATCATTTATCTCCCAAGTGAATGCATTGTGTGTTGAGTGTACGGTGTCTGTCTTTCTTTCTTGAAGGCTCATTTTACATCCTATACACCTCCCACATTTGAAGAACCCCTTTAAATTCAGAAAAGAACCCATATTAGATGTAGATTTTTTCTCTTTTACTGATGGGGCAATTTTAAGTTTTAAATTCGTGGCCTTTGTATATATTATTTTCGGTGTATTGGGTAACCGGTCTGCGGTTTCATTGCCACCATATAATCCTAGTTGGTGGCAAGTGTGAATTGTGATTGATTATTATACAAGGTTTGCGCAACTATCACCCGCCAGTGTGATTTTATACTGGTACCACCTATCATTTTATGTGATTTTATTATATTTGAGTGTTGCTATGAATTATTAAATACTATTTATTCCCCATGGTCCAGATAGTGTGAGTGCTCACTCCTTTCTTTTTTGTCATATTGTTTATCAATTTTTGGGTTCGGGCACCCAAGTTGTGAGTTTGCAGCACCCGCCCGTAATTACCTGAGTGTGAGCCAACCACCAAATTACTCTATTTTTCAATATTAAATTTTGTTTGGCTGTTAACCCTTGCTTTGTTACACTCTGCACTTTTTTGGGGACCGTCCCTTTCTTTCCAGTATGGGGGACCACACCTGGAAAGTGTTGGCCAGGGACCATCCGAGCGCCTCCAGTTCCTGAGGTACTCCGGCCTGCTCTTTCCCAGTCAGAAAAGATCAGGGCTTTGAGGACTGCCTCATAGACAAGGAGGAATTTACCTGTGTTGCCAGCGCTCTGGGACAGCACAAAAGAGTTGTGCAAGGCAACCTGTACCAAGTAGACCGCAACTTTTTTTGTACCATGCCCGGGTTTTGCGCATGGCGTTATATGGCTTGAGGATTTGATCAGAGAGCTCAACTCCTCCCATATACCGATTGCAGTCGATGATACAATCGGGCTTGAGGACTGTTGCCGCGGTACCTTGCACAGGGACAGGGGTGATGCCATTACCATGAATTGTGGACAGTACAAGGACATCCCTCTTGTCCTTATATCTGACCAGCAACAGATTTTCACTGGTAAGGCCACGGGTCTCACCCCTGGGGATAGGTACCTGGAGGGGATAGGGAGGCCGCGTAGATTTTTCTGCACGGTCCCACAAGCGGACGTGGATCTGGCGGCGAGGGACTGGAACAAGGGATACTAGTATAAAAGTTATCCACGTACAGATGGTAACCTTTATCTAGAAGTGGGTGCATAAGGTCCCACACAAGTTTCCCGCTAACTCCCAGTGGGGGGACATTCTGGGGGTTGAATACGGGATTCTCGCCCCTCGTACACACAACTTGTAAGTGTACCCTGAGGTACTCTCACAAAGTTTGTACAGCTTCACGCCATACCTTGCCTGCTTAGAGGGAACATACTGGTGTAAAATGAGTCTCCCCTTGAAAGCAATGAGAGACTCATCAACCGCGACCTCCCTTCCAGGTACATAGGCCTCAAAAAATTTGGCCCCAAAGTGATTAATGACCGCCCTGATTTTTTACACGGGGGGACATGCTGCATTATCTGCATAATGCAGGCATTTCCAGGTGG
The DNA here is from genome assembly GCF_014858855.1 of Bufo gargarizans. Lineage (NCBI taxonomy): Eukaryota > Metazoa > Chordata > Amphibia > Anura > Bufonidae > Bufo > Bufo gargarizans. The sequence goes on along the minus strand of NC_058086.1, from coordinate 14,256,318 downwards.
CTTCAAACCGGTTACGTGTCATGACCGTACTGTAAAGTGGGGTCTGGTAGAGGACATCCCCATTCCAGTAATGCCTGACACTGTGTTTTTTGACTAGGCCCATGTGCAGCATGAGGCCTCAAAACGTCCTCATCTCGGCTGCACTGACCGGAGTCCAGCCACCAACCCTAGCCAGAAAGGAGCCAGGTGTTGAGCAACGAACTGTTGGGTGTACAAGTTTGTTTGCTCCACCATCAGATTCACAAAGTGGTCACTGAAAAATAGACTAAAATAGTTATATTCAGTGAAGCCCACTGTGGGAATCTGGATTCCTGCTTGGCCAACAAAATCAGGAATCACAGGCTCAAAATGCTCTGGGGTACACCAGACAAGTTTACCGGTAGGGGGCTCAGGTGGACTTATCTGGTGGGTTGGAAAACTAGTACGAGCCCCAGAGCTGCTCGTACTAGTGTGATGAGGAGAACGCGGATGACGAGAGGAAAGTGGGGTTATCCTCGTCCTCACTGGGACTCTTCAAGCTAACGACATGGATCCTGAATCCGACATCCTAAGATGTAAAGGCCTTTCTGAGAAGGTAATATCTACACCCAAGGCAAGTAGGAAAAAAGTAACCACTTCTATTTACCTTAAAATATGGAGAAAATTATGTGCCTGGACTGGAGAGAAAACACCTAACCGTTCAGAGCCCAATATCCAAAAGATGCTAGACTTTCTTCAAAGGGGTCTAGAGCTGGGCCTCAGACCGTCTACCCTGAAGGTTCAGATTTCAGCCCTGAGTGCCTTCTTTGACACTGAATTGGCCAGTCATAGATGGATCAGGAGATTTATTAGATCCGCATCTAGATTAAAACATTTAATCAGACCCCGGATGCCTTCCTGTGACTTGAATACTGTTCTCAAAGGACTTACAGGGGCTCCGTATGAACCATTGGAGGATAGCTCTTTAAAAAATCTTTCGCAGAAAACAGCCTTCATGATAGCCATCTCATCAGCCAAGAGGATAAGTGAAATACAGGCCCTTTCAATTCGTGAACCATATCTCACTATACAAGACAGGATAACCCTCAGACTAGATCCAGGGTTTTTCCAAAAGTAGTAACAGATTTCTATAGAGACCAAGAAATAGTATTACCTTCCTCCTGTACAAACCCTAAAAATTCCACTCCCTTAATGTCAGAAGAACTGTCCTCAAATACCTAGAGAACACCATGGATCTACGCCAGGTGGATAATTTATTAGTCCAATTCCGAGGGGGAAAAAAAGGGCAAAGCAGTATCAAAGGCAACCATTGCTAGGTGGATCAAACTGACTATTTCAGACTGTTATAAAATCCAGGGTATTGATTGTCCCATAGGAATTAAAGCCTATTCTACCAGGGCAATTTCTTCTTCATATGCAGAAAGTGCAGGGGCTTCTCTGGAACAGATATGCAGAGCAGCCACCTGGTCTAGTATGAATACTTTTGTGAGCAGGGCCGTTTTTTGGACCGGGCTGCCGCCCGGGGCGCTGTCAGAAGGGGGGCGCTGGCAGGGCACAGCAGGAGATGAGCGCTGCGCTTCCATTGTGGAAGCGCTCACTCATCTCCAAAATCATCTCATCTGTATCGCCGTCCTCAGGATGGCGATACAAATATCTTTAATGCAGCAGGACAGGGAGAGGTGTCCCCTCCCTGTTTCTCTGATGGGCTGCCAGCACTAGGCCGGCAGCCTATCAGAGGCCGGTGCAGGCGGCGCAATGACGTCATCGCGCCGCCTGAGCCAGCGAGGGACTCAGGCCGGAAGAGACCTGCATCGCATCCTAGAGGAGGTAAGTATAAGTTTTTTTGTTTTTTTTTATATGTAAAAATTACAATACTGGCACATAAGGGGGGCTGCTGGCACAGACATAAGGGGAGGCACTCTGGCTACTGGCACATGATGGTGGGGGGGGCTCTTATTACTTGCACAAGATTAGGGGGCATCTATGGAGGCACTTATTACTGGCACATGATTAGGGGGCATCTATGGGGGCACTTATTACTGGCACATTATTGGGTGGCACTATAGGGGCATCTACAGAGGCTAAAAAGAAGGTATTTTATATGGGGGGCTCTGTATAGGGGAATTTTATACTGGGACGCATTATGGTGGGTACTATGGGAAAGGGGGGAGAGCAGCACTATGGGGTCATCTACGGGGCACTGAGGAGGGGTATTTTATATTGGCACATTATGGGAACATTAGCTCAACTGGGGGCATTACAAGGGGGTATGTTTTGCACATTATAAGGAGAATTATTACTAACGGGGGGGGGGCATTATGGTGGGCTTTATTACTCCCCCATGGTATGACCCCCTAGTAGCAGCACCAGCCTCTCTCTGCTCTGCTATCCCTCTGCCCCTTCTCCAAATCCTTATTATGAAATCTTTCTCATTAGGATAAAGCTCAACATCAGCTCCCCCCCCGGCCAAAGTGTGGAAGTGGCGTCCAAGATCCCCAAGGGCCAAGCCAAGTAATTGTAAGTTTTCATGTGGGGTATGTTTATGTTATACACATATAGCCTACACTGTGCCACACAATATACAGTATACCTCTACACTGTGCCACACAATATACAGTATACCGCTACACTGTGCCACACAATATACAGTATACCGCTACACTGTGCCACACAATATACAGTATACCTCTACACTGTGCCACACAATATACAGTATACCGCTACACTGTGCCACACAATATACAGTATACCGATACACTGTGCCACACAATATACAGTATACCTCTACACTGTGCCCACACAATATACAGTATACTTCTACACTGTGCCACACAATATACAATATACCTCTACACTGTGCCACACAATATACAGTATACCTCTACACCGTGCCACACAATATACAGTATACCTCTACACTGTGCCACACAATATACAATATACCTCTACACTGTGCCACACAATATACAGTATACCTCTACACTGTGCCCCACAATATACAGTATACTGCTACACTGTGCCACACAATATACAGTATACTTCTACACTGTACCACACAATATACAATATACCTCTACACTGTGCCACACAATATACAGTATACCGATACACTGTGCCACACAATATACAGTATACCTCTACACTGTGCCACACAATATACAGTATACTTCTACACTGTGCCACACAATATACAATATACCTCTACACTGTGCCACACAATATACAGTATACCGCTACACTGTGCCCCACAATATACAGTATACCGCTACACTGTGCCACACAATATACAATATACCTCTACACTGTGCCACACAATATACAGTATACCTCTACACTGTGCCACACAATATACAATATACCTCTACACTGTGCCACACAATATACAGTATACCTCTACACCGTGCCACACAATATACAGTATACCTCTACACTGTGCCACACAATATACAATATACCTCTACACTGTGTAGGGGTTATACTGTTATTGTATAGCATGGCGCAGGGGTTATATTAAAAAATAAGTAAAAAGACGACTGGCACTCGCTATATGGTACACATCAAACGTACTATTTATTAACTGCCCCCTCAGCAATGGAGTGATAGCAGCAACACATAAAATTTAAAAAACAACTTAATAAAATTTACACTAAAAGTATACAATATAATCCCCTCTAAAAATACTAAAAATACATGCTCTGGTTATATATATATAAACATACAAAAACAGGACCTCCTAGGGTGAATAAATGATGTTAAATTACGCTGTATGTCCTAACTCTTCTTATTGAGGATATTCAAGCCTATTAATCTCCTATTTCATGTCCACAGTCTATGTGTTCAATTGTTCCGGATCCAAAAAGAACAAGCTCTGATTACAATGTCTATGAGTATGCTGCTGGAGGATATCACTCCTCTATGTGAAACGTTTACTTCAGCAGTCCTTTGGCCCGTTGGAATCACGGCCTTAATGTAAAATCTGTTAGGGGTGAATGTCGCTTACCCTCAGATGAGTGTCATAGACAGTCCGGTTTGTCCGCTCGCTGCGTCGTTCACTTCCAGCGTCCTGGGCGAATTTACAGCAGTCAAACTGGTCACTTGCTGCACCGCTCACTCTCGGCGTCCTCACTCTCGTCTCTCAGAGATATCGCGGGACTTGGAAATTCACTTCCGATAGTTCTGTGAGAAGGTGCTTTCGGTGCAATTTTAGATTATTTTTATATTGTAATACTATTGTGTTTTGGGTCATAAGGACTAATTAAGAAGTGGCGGTTTCAATTTAATACAAAACGCACATGCGTTTTTAAAAACCGCATCAAAAACGCATGAAGGAATCGCACTACAGAAATATAAGATTCCAGCTCAGATTTAGCGAATTGCCTGTGACGATATAAAAGGGGATGATGTTTGATCAGGGATATAGCTACTGAGGAAGAGGACGGAGGTCTTCGAAACGCGTTTAGCGTTATATCCCTGTCTACAGCACAATTCCGGATATGAAGATACAGATTTAAATCATCTAAATCATCTTTAACAAGTGGAGCGCTCCACCTCTATATTGCACCGAAAGCACCTTCTCACAGAACTATCGGAAGTGAATTTCCAAGTCCCGCGATATCTCTGAGAGACCACGTGTCCATCACCAGAGTGCGAGGACGCAGAGAGTGAGCGGTGCAGCAAGTGACCAGTTTGACTGCTGTAAATTCGCCCAGGACGCTGGAAGTGAACGACGCAGCGAGCGGACAAACCGGACTGTCTATGACACTCATCTGAGGGTAAGCGACATTCACCCCTAACAGATTTTACATTAAGGCCGTGATTCCAACGGGCCAAAGGACTGCTGAAGTAAACGTTTCACATAGAGGAGTGATATCCTCCAGCAGCATACTCATAGACATTGTAATCAGAGCTTGTTCTTGGACGCTTGTTCTTGGATCCGGAACAATTGAACACATAGACTGTGGACATGAAATAGGAGATTAATAGGCTTGAATATCCTCAATAAGAAGAGTTAGGACATACAGCGTAATTTAACATCATTTATTCACCCTAGGAGGTCCTGTTTTTGTATGTTTATATATATATAACCAGAGCATGTATTTTTAGAGGGGATTATATTGTATACTTTTAGTGTAAATTTTATTAAGTTGTTTTTTAAATGTTATGTGTTGCTGCTATCACTCCATTGCTGAGGGGGCAGTTAATAAATAGTATGTTTGATGTGTACCATATAGCGAGTGCCAGTCGTCTTTTTACTTATTTTTTCTATACCACTGGATTGATTGAGTGAGCAGTCCTTCGACTAGAGCACCCTTACCATACTGAGAAGGGAGGTGAGCTATCCACTAAATTTTACATACAGGGGTTATATTGTCTGGCATGGTGTAACCTCCATACATTTTATGTACAGCAGGGGTGCACAACCTTTTTTGGTCTTGGGGCCGCATTGTCACATCGCTCTATTTCAAGGGGCCACAAATAAAAAAAATGTTGATCGGCGCTCATCTGCCTATTACACAAGCCAGTGCAAAGTGACTGGGGAGGAGTGATCGCTGCCACAGTCGTGCTGCAGATAATCGGACATCTTTCATCCTGATAAAATATGCAAATCAGCCGACAAATGAGCAATTCCTTGTTTATCGACTGATCAGCTGCACTATTATACTGGCCAGATATAAGATATGAGCGCTCCTATGAATACTTGTTCCCAGTAATTGTCCCAAATATCGTGCTGCAGAATAACCCCTGAAACCGAAGAGTTATACTTACTTGCTCCCTGCCTTTCCGGTTCTTCGAATTGCCTTTCGCTGTTTACACCAGGCAGTGCATGGACATGGTCATACACCACTCCAGACAATGACTGGCTTACATGTTGATGTGCCCACAAGCAGCGTGTCACTGCTGAAGCCAGTCATTGACTGAAGCCGTACAAGTGACCATGGCCATGCACTGCCAGGTGTAAACAGAGCAGGAACCGGAAGATGGAGGCAGCGGGGGCAGTGCAGAGGACCAGAGCGGAGTGGAGCATGTAATTATGAATTTTCGATTTCAGAGGCCATGCTGCAGGAACTTGTTAAAAATCATTTTTTTACCAGAAAAGTGGCGACATTTCCTTCCATCCTGCCTACTATTTATAAATCAGCGTTTTCCTTCACTGCAGAGGACGGAGCTCACTGGTTACTACCATCTCCTGCCAATTCAGTTATAGGCGCCCTGCAGTAACCAGTAAGCACATTACCTTGCTAGTGGGGAAGGCTTAACGCTTGAAACTGTTTTAAAAAGTATCTTTTTTTCAAACTATAACTCCTTATTCTTTAAATATGCAAACTGACACCAAAATAAATTATTATAATTAGTTCTCTATTTTGTGTAGGCCGTTTTGCTATATAATATGAAAAGTTTCACGTGACACTTGCCCCGAGAGAAATTTTGCCTAGAAACTGCACTGTTTGTGAGACACTAAAGCTTGGACTTATCCATACATAACAAAAAAGTGTGAAACAACTAAAAATATGTCATATTCTAGGTTCTTCAAAGTAGCCACCTTTTGCTTTGATTACTGCTTTGCACACTCTTGGCATTCTCTTGATGAGCTTCAAGAGGTAGTCACCTTAAATGGTTTTCACTTCACAGGTGTGCCCTGTCAGGTTTAATAAGTGGGATTTCTTGCCTTATAAATGGGGTTGGGACCATCAGTTGCGAATAGACTGTTAGAATTTGTATTATGGCAAGAAAAAAGTAGCTAAGTAAAGAAAAACGAGTGGCCATCATAACTTTAAGAAATGAAGGTCAGTCAGTCCAAAAAATTGGGAAAACTTTGAAAGTGTCCCCAAGTGCAGTCACAAAAACCATCAAGCGCTACAAAGAAACTGGCTCACATGCGGACCGCCCCAGGAAAAGAAGACCAAGAGTCACCTCTGCTGCGGAGGATAAGTTCACCTGAGTCACCAGCCTCAGAAATCGCAGGTTAACAGCAGCTCAGATTAGAGACCAGGTCAATGCCACACAGAGTTCTAGCAGCAGACACATCTCTAAAACAACTGTTAAGAGGAGACTGTGTGAATCAGGCCTTCATAGTAACATAGTACATAAGGCCGAAAAAAGACACTTGTCCATCCAGTTCGGCCTGTTATCCCGCAAGTTGATCCAGAGGAAAGAAAAAAAAAAAAAAAAACACCCTGTGAGGTAGAAGCCAATTTTCTCCACTTTAGGGGACTATAAACTTCCTTCCCGACTCCAATCAGGCCATCAGAATAACTCCCTGGATCAACGACCCCTCTCTAGTAGCTATAGCCTGTAATATTATTACGCTCCAGAAATACATCCAGGCCCCTCTTGAATTCCTTTATTGTACTCACCATCACCACCTCCTCAGGCAGAGAGTTCCATAGTCTCACTGCTCTTACCGTAAAGAATCCTTTTCTATGTTTGTGTACAAACCTTCTTTCCTCCAGACGCAGAGGATGTCCCCCCGTCACAGTCCTGGGGATAAATAGCTGATGGGATAGATCTCTGTACTGACCCCTGATATATTTATACATATTAATTAGATCTCCCCTCAGTCGTCTTTTTTCTAAAGTGAATAACCCTAATTTTGATAATCTTTCAGGGTACTGTAGTTGCCCCATTCCAGTTATTACTTTAGTTGCCTCTGGACCCTCTCCAGCTCTGCTATGTCTGCCTTGTTTACAGGAGCCCAGAACTGTACACAGTACTCCATGTGTGGTCTGACTAGCGATTTGTAAAGTGGTAGGACTATGTTCTTATCACGGGAATCTATGCCCCTTCTGATGCAACCCATTATCTTGTTGGCCTTGGCAGCAGCTGCCTGACACTGGTTTTTGCAGCTTAGTTTGCTGTTTATTAAAATTCCTAGATCCTTTTCCATGTCAGTGTTACCGAGTGTTTTACCATTTAGTATGTACGGGTGACTTGCATTTTTCCTTCCCATGTGCATAACTTTACATTTATCAGTGTTAAACCCCATCTGCCACTTATCTGCCCAAGCCTCCAATCTATCCAGATCCCTCTGTAGTAGTATACTGTCCTCATCAGTGTCAATTACTTTACACAGTTTAGTGTCATCTGCGAAAATTGATACTTTACTATGCAAGCCTTCTACAAGATCATTAATAAATATATTGAAGAGAATAGGGCCCAATACTGACCCCTGAGGTACCCCACTAGTGACAGTGACCCAATCTGAGTGTGTACCGTTAATAACCACCCTCTGTTTTCCATCACTGAGACAGTTACTTACCCACATACAGATGTTTTCTCCCAGTCCGAGCATTCTCATTTTATATACTAACCTTTTATGTGGTACAGTGTCAAATGCTTTGGAGGAGTCCAGATATACGACATCCATTGATTCGCCGCTGTCAAGTCTAGAACTTACCTCCTCATAGAAACTGATTAAATTAGTCTGACATGACCGATCCCTCACGAAGCCATGCTGATATGGCGTTATTTGCTTATTTCTGTTGAGATGCTCTAATATAGCATCTCTCAGAAAACCCTCAAACAGTTTACCCACAACAGATGTTAAACTTACCGGCCTATAGTTTCCAGGCTCTGTTTTTGGCCCCTTTTTGAATATTGGCACCACATATGCCATGCGCCAATCCTGTGGGACATTCCATGTCAGTATAGAGTCTGCAAATATCAGAAATAAGGGTCTGGCTATGACATTACTTAATTCCTTTAGGATACGGGGGTGTATGTCATCCGGTCCTGGCGATTTGTCTATTTTAATCTTTTTAAGTCGCTGATGTACTTCTTCCTGGGTCAGACAGGACACTTTTAATGGGGAATTTATTTTTGCATTCTGCATGTCATCTGACAATTTATTTTCCTCAGTGAATACATTGGAGAAAAAAATATTTAACAGCTTTGCTTTCTCCTCATCTCTCTCTGCGACTTCCCCCTCATTACTCTTTAAAGGGCCGACACCTTCAGATTTATACTTTTTAACATTTATATAATTGAAGAACATTTTAGGGTTAGTTTTACTCTCTTTGGCAATTAATCTCTCGGTCTCTAGTTTGGCCGCTTTTATTTGTTTTTTACATGTTCTATTTTTTTCCTTATAGTTTTTCAGTGCTTCCGTGCTCCCCTCCTGTTTCAGTGAATGATATGCTTTCTTTTTGTCATTTATTGCTTTCGTTACAGTTCTATTTATCCACATTGGTTTATTTTTGTTCCTTAACCTTTTATTACCATACGGTATGTACCTCTCACAATGAGATTTTAGGATGTGTTTAAAGATATCCCATTTTGTGGCTGTATTTTTATTTTTGAGGACTTTGTCCCAGTTAGTTTGGCCTATGGCCTCTCTTAGTTGGCTAAATTTAGCTTTTTTGAAGTTTGGTATTTTTGTTCCTCCCTGTAGAAACGCTCTTTTGAATGATAATTGGAAGGTTATTACTATGTGGTCACTATTTCCCAGGTGTCCCCCAACCTGCACGTCTGTTGTTCTGTCCGGCCTATTGGTTAATACTAAGTCCAGTATGGCCGTCCCTCTAGTCGGGTCCTGAACCAGTTGGGAGAGGTAATTGTCTTTGGTTATTGCCAAGAACCTGTTTCCTTTATGAGATATACAAGTTTCAGTTTCCCAGTCTATATCTGGGTAGTTGAAGTCCCCCATAATAACCACCTCATTATGATTTGCCGCCTCGTCTATCTCGTTTAGTAATAGATTTTCTGTGGACTCTGGTATATTAGGTGGTTTATAGTAAACTCCTATTAGTAATTTATTGTTGTTTTTAGCTCCATGTATCTCTACCCACACTGACTCCACATGTTCATGTCCCTCACTTATATCTTCGCGGAGTTTGGGCTTTAGACCGGACTTTACATAAAGGCAAACCCCTCCCCCTCTCCGGTTTTGACGATCCTTACTAAACAGACTGTAACCTTGTACATTAACCGCCCAGTCATAGCTATCATCCAGCCATGTCTCAGTTATTCCCACTATGTCATAGTTCTCCTCACGCATCACTAATTCCAGTTCACCAGTTTTATTAGTCAGACTTCTGGCATTAGTATACATACATTTGAGAGGTTTATGTATATTTTTTACCCTACACCTTTCCTTCTGAACTGTTCTAGTCCCTCCTTCCATTCCTCCCCCAGTCCCATTACCTTGCCCCCGGTCTCTATCTGCGCTATCTTCCCGTCCTATAACGTAATTACCCTCCCCCCCAGTCCCTAGTTTAAACACTCCTCCAACCTTCTAGCCATCTTTCTCCCCAGCACAGCTGCCCCTTCCCCATTGAGGTGCAGCCCGTCCCTACGATAGAGCCTGTAGCCGATAGAAAAATCGGCCCAGTTCTCCAGGAACCTAAACCCCTCCTTCCTACACCAGTTCTTGAGCCACTTGTTAATCTCCATAATCTCCCGTTGCCTTTCTTGTGTGGCTCGTGGTACAGGCAGTATTTCGGAAAATACTACCTTTGTGGTCCTTGCCCTCAGCTTTTGACCTCATGGTAGAATATCTGCTAGGAAACCACTGCTAAGGACAGGCAACAAGCAGAAGAGACTTGTTTGGGCTAAAGAACACAAGGAATGGACATTAGACCAGTGGAAATCTCTGCTTTGGTCTGATGAGTCCAAATTTGAGATCTTTGGTTCCAACCACCGTGTCTTTGTGCGACGCAGAAAAGGTGAACGGATGGACTCTACATGCCTGGTTCCCACCGTGAAGCATGGAGGAGGAGGTGTGATGGTGTGGGGATGCTTTGCTGGTGACACTGTTGGGGATTTATTCAAAATTGAAGGCATACTGAACCAGCATGGCTACCACAGCATCTTGCAGCGGCATGCTATTCCATCCAGTTTGCGTTTGGTTGGACCATCATTTATTTTTCAACAGGACAATGACCGCAAACACACCTCCAGGCTGTGTAAGGGCTATTTGACCATGAAGGAGAGTGATGGGGTGCTGCGCCAGATGACCTGGCCTCCACAGTCACTGGACCTGAACCCAATCAAGATGGTTTGGGGTGAGCTGGACCGCAGAGTGAAGGCAAACGGGCCAACAAGTGCTAAGTATCTCTGGGAACTCCTTCAAGACTGTTGGAAGACCATTTCAGGTGAATACCTCTTGAAGCTCATCAAAAGAATGCCAAGAGTGTGCAAAGCAGTAATCAAAGCAAAAGGTGGCTACTTTGAAGAACCTAGAATATGACATATTTTCAGTTGCTTCACACTTTTTTGTTATGTATATAATTCAACATAGAAACATAGAATGTGTCGGCAGATAAGAACCATTTGGCCCATCTAGTCTGCCCAATATACTAAATACTATGGATAGCTTCTGGCCCTATCTTATATGAAGGATGGCCTAATTCATAGTTTTAATGCATTCAGTGTGAATCTACAATTTTCATAGTCATGAAAATAAAGAAACTCTTTGAATGAGAAGGTGTGTCCAAACTTTTGGTCTGTACTGTAGATAAACCAAAAATTATATGTACCCTAAAAATAGTCCCCAAAAAACTGCCACCTTATCCCGTAGTTTCCAAAATGGGGTCACTTTTATGGAGTTTCTACTCTAGGGGTTCATCAGGGGGGCTTCAAATGGGACATGGTGTAAATAAACCAGTCCAGCAAAATCTGCCTTCCAAAAATCATAAGGCGCACCTTTCCCTCTACGCCCCGCAGTGTGCCCGTACAGTAGTTTACGGACACATATGGGGTGTTTCTGCAAACTACAGAATCGGGGCAATAAATATAGCATTTTTTTGGGCTGTCAACCCTTGCTTTGTTACTGGAAAAAATGGATTAAAATAGAAAATTTGCCCAAAAATCTAAGTTCAGAAAATGTATCTCCATTTGCCATTAACTCTTGTGGAACACCTAAAGCGTTAATGACGTTTGTAAAATCAGTTTTGAATACCTTGAGGGTGTAGTTTCTAGAATGGGGTCATTTTTGGGTGGTTTCCATTATATAAGCCTCACAAAGTGACTTCAGACCTGAACTGGTCCCTAAAAATTGTTTTTTTTGAAGATTTGCTTCTAAATTTCTAAGCCTTGTAACATCCCCAAAAAATAAAACTACATTCCCCATATGTCTACTTCATGTTTGGATCATTTTGTGAATGATAAGTAATAATTTTTTTTTTGAGGTATTACTATGTATTATAGAAGGAGAGAAATTGAAACTTGGAAATTTTCTAATTTTTCCCAATTTTTTTTTTTATAAATAAAAATAATAATTTTTTGGGACTTCATATTACCAGTGTCATGAAGTACAATATGTGACGAATATACAATCTCAGAATGGTCTGGATAAGTCAAAGCGTTTTAAAGTTATCACGACTTAAAGTGACACTGGTCAGATTTTCAAAAAATAGCCTTGTCCTTAAGGTGAAATAAGGCTGTGTCCTTAAGGCTACTTTCACACTAGCGTTCGATCGGATCCGTTCTGAACGGATCCGATCATATTAATGCAGACGGAGGCTCCGTTCAGAACGGATCCGTCTGCATTAAAATGTCAAAAAAAAGCTAAGTGTGAAAATAGCCTCGGACGGATCCGTCCAGACTTTCAATGTAAAGTCAATGGGGGACGGATCCGCTTGAAGATTGAGCCATATTGTGGCATCTTCAAACGGATCCGTCCCCATTGACTTACATTGTAAGTCTGGACGGATCCGTACGCCTCCGCACGGCCAGGCGGACACCCGAACGCTGCAAGCAGCGTTCAGCTGTCCGCCTGTCCGTGCGGAGGCGAGCGGAGCGGAGGCTGAACGCCGCCAGACTGATGCAGTCTGAGCGGATCCGCTCCATTCAGACTGCATCAGGGCTGGACGGCTGCGTTCGGGTCCGCTCGTGAGCCCCTTCAAACGGAGCTCACGAGCGGACACCCGAACGCTAGTGTGAAAGCAGCCTAAGGAGTTAAGCGCGTGTTTCGCTGTGCGCTTAAAATCCAATTTTCAGTACATTGGGGGACTTCGTACATTAACTTTCCCACTGTACCTGTGACTATTGTCATTGTTTAGGGTTGTGCTGGGTCTAGTCTAGTTAGAACCAGCAGCTGCTTTTTACTACTGGGATCTCAGCAGTTGTCTGACCAATAGAGTAGCAGGATCAATAGAGGGAGCAGCAGCACTTTGTATGTGAGATTAGAGAGGACAGTACCTGTGCGAGGGAGTCTGCATATTTTTAACCCCCCTCCCCCACCACTGATTGACATTTCTCTTTCTATTGCAATCAGCAGGGCCGGTGCAAGGATTTTTTTCAACACAAGCGAATCTACATTTTGGCGCCCCCCCCCATCATTTCACATTTCTGCCCCTCATGATTCATATCCATTTCTTGCCCCCCCAATCATTTCACATTTTTGCCCCTCATGATTCATATCCCCCCCATGTGCCAATATCATAGTGCCATCCTCTCCCCCTTCCCCCTAATGTGCCAGTATCAAGTGCCTCTCTCCTTCCCCCTCCATGTGCCAGTATCATGGCGCCAATATCCCCCCCTACCCCATGGCAGTAAAGTAACAGTCCGGTATTTGAAAAAAAACTAAAAACTTTTATACTTACCTTCATGTCAGCGATGCGATGCAGCCTCTTCCTCTTCCTTTGTACCCAGCAGCCTCTAGTGTTGAAGATTTGGTGCTCATGTTCTTATTTAGCCTGTCTTTCATAAAAGTTTGTGATGGGATTCGAACCCATGACCTTCTGTATCAGAGGCAAAGCACTTACCCACACAGCTATGACAGCTGTATAGCCAGTTACTTCAAAAAAAAAAATAAGACTTCTACTGTAAAGAACTTTGATACCTAGTGTACAACCATACACATGACAGTTGCCCCAACACACCCAGCTCTGCTACATCCATACACAGTGTGCTGGGGCAGCTGTCATGTGTATGTACCCTAGGTATCAAAGTTATCTACAGTAGAAGTCTTATTTTTTTTATTTTTTTTTTAAAGTAATTGGCAATACAGCTGTCATAGCTGTGTGGGTAAATGCCTTGCCTCTGATGTGAAAGGTCGTGAGTTCGAATCCAAGGAGAAACTTTTCTGAAAGACAAATGAGATTTACATACACCAGGGTCTCGTAGCTCAGAGTGTGTGTGCTGCCTCAGCCTGTAAGCTGCGTGCTGCTCTGTGACTGAGAGTGAGGGCGGGCTGCTTGGCAAACAGGCTCTGCGAGGTAAATGCAAGTTAATTGTTTTCCGCCCCGGCGTGGCCCCCCCTTCTCTGCGCCCTCAAGCAGCCACTTGGGCTGCCTTATGATAGAGCCGGCCCTGGCAATCAGCAGGAAGGGGTAGCAGCTCTTGAATTTGAGGACCCCCTGATGCATGCACTCTACTTGCATTGGAGCTGTTCAGTGCCGATTTATATCAAAATGGCGAGATCCGTTCAATCAAGTAACCTAGCAATTTGTTCAGGGTATCAGTCACCAGTTCGTGCTGCCCTCTGATAGCATAAAAATTGTGACACATTCCTTTTAAGGGCTCGTTCACACGACTGTTTCCATTTTTGCGGTCTGCAAATTGCAAATCCACACAACTCAGATGGGGGCAATGTGTTGCGCATTTTGAGGAATGGAACTTCCTCACCTCTGAAGAACTGTCCTAAACTTGTCCAAAAAACGGACAAGAATAGGACATGTTCTATACTTTATTTTTTTTTTTTGCAGGGATGCGAAATGGAAATAGGATTGTCGACAGTAAACGGGAGTGCTTTCCGCCTCTTTTGCGGCCCCAGTGAAGCGAATGAGTCCACATCCGACCTGCAGAATATGCGGCTCGGATACGAACAAAAAGAATGTTAGTGTGCATGAGCCCTAAAGGGTTTGTGCACTTTTTTTTTTTTTTTTTTTATCCCTTCGTCCTATGACAGCACCAGGAGAGAGGGATCCACCTCCCAGGACAGGAAACCCACAGGTATAAATCTTCACAGACGCCCCTCCTCCTCAGTAGGAAGCCGATGACTACTAATATCTATGCTAAAACTTGGATCACCTTTTTTAAGTTTCTAGGAGTCCCTCCTTGCACATCCTACCCTCTTCAGTTAAGTAAAATCTTGGATTTTCTTCAAAGAGGTGTGGAGAAAGGCCTAGCGCTAGGTACTATCAAGGTCCAGGTGGCCGCTCTCAAGTGTTCTATTCGATTACAGGTTAGCGTGTCACCCTTGGATTATAAGGTTTTGTAAATCGGTATCTAGGAGTCTCCCTGCCAGGAATTTCAAAACTCCTCCTTGGGATCTTAATCTGGTGTTAAGGGCCTTGGTTAAACCTCCCTTTAGTCCTATAGATTCATTGCCAATTAAGTTCCTGACCTTGAAATGTATTTTTTTGGTAGCTATTACATCAGCCAGGAGAATTAGTGAGCTTCAAGGGAACCTGTCACCAGGATTTTGTGCATAGAGCTGGGGACATGGGTTCATAGATGGCCGCTAGCACATCTGCAGTACCCAGTCCCCATAGCTCTCTGTGCTTTTATTGTGTTAAAAAACAGTTTTTAATCGATATGCAAATGAACCTGATATGTGTCCTGTGTCCGGAGATGAGTCCAGCCGAAAGGAGCCCAGCACCGCCCCGCATCCTCCGAATCTCCTCCTTGCTGGCTGACGTCACAGAGCTGGAGCGCCGAAATCTCGCGATGCGCGAGCTAGCGCACGCGTAGTTCGTTCCCTGTGCTGATGCCAGCACAGGGAATGAACATGATGCCGACACTGCGCATGCGGATTTCGGCGCTCCAGCTCTGTGACGTCAGCCAGCAAGGAGGAGATTCGGAGGACGGGGGGCGGTGCTGGGCTCCTTTCCGCTAGACTCATCTCCTGAAACAGGACACATATCAGGTTCGTTTGCATATCGATCAAAACGGTTTTTTAACACCATAAAAGCACAGAGCGCTATGGGGACTGGGTATTGCGGATGTGCTAGCGGCCATCTAGCAGCCCATGTCCCCAGCTCTATGCGCAAAATCCTGGTGACAGGTTCCCTTTCAGGCTCTTTCCATTAGCCCTCCATATACGATTTTTCAAGATGATTGTGTCCGTCTTAGGCCAGACCCAGCATTTTTGCCCAAAGTAGTATCGGAATTCCATGGAAGTCAGGAAGTGATTCTTCCTTCCTTCTATGAGAATCTGAGTAACGAGGAAGAAGCAGATTTCCATTCTTTGCATGTTTAGAGAATGTGTCCTACGGTACCTAGAGGCTACAAAAGGTTGGAGGAAGTCCTCTTCGTTGTTTGTCTTTTTTTCAGGCCAGAATAAGGAGAAATCAGCTAATAAAGGTACTTTAGCCCGTTGGATCAAGCAAGCTATTTCTTTGGCATATCTTTCTATGCAGGAATCTGGCTGGTCGGCC
Organism: Bufo gargarizans; assembly: GCF_014858855.1. NCBI lineage: Eukaryota > Metazoa > Chordata > Amphibia > Anura > Bufonidae > Bufo > Bufo gargarizans. The sequence continues at coordinate 14,240,020 of NC_058086.1, read as the reverse complement.
CATTCTACAAGAGCGGTGGCAACTTCCTGGGCAGAAAAGGCAGAAGTTTCTATACAAGACATTTGCAGAGCAGCAACGTGGTCTTCTGCTTCTACCTTCTATAGACACTATAGATTAAACCTGTCAGAAGTGTCTAATCTTTCCTTTGGACGCAAAGTCCTTCAGGCTGTGGGCCCCCCCCCCCCCCCCCTAATTTTTCACTCTCTGGGATATCTCCTGGTGTTGTCATAGGACGAAGGGATAAATGATCATTACGTACCGGTAATGTTGTTTTCCGGAGTCCATGACAGCACCACCTTAAAATTTCTTCCTAGTGATGCAGCTGCATCATATCAAAATTAAAATAATGGGACCTACCACCCATGGGCTCTCCTCCCCCCGCCGCTGCGCTGACGATGCGCTCCACTGAGTGACGGTTGTGTTCCAGGGAGCTTGCGTGGTTGCCTAGCGGCGTCGGGAGGTGAGTGAGGTACGTCTGGCCCGGCGCATGCGCGGTGCGGAGAGGGGAACGCCAGCACTAGCCGACTCGGCGGGCCCATGGGTGGTAGGTCCCATTATTTGATTTTGATATGATGCAGCTGCATCACTAGGAAGACATTTTAACCCTGTATGTACTGAGCACTTTTGCACTTCATATAAGACCCCTGATGTTGCACTGTCTATGGTCAAGGGTTACTATTTTTTATGCGTGTACTTGATTATATACTGTATTACACTGAGGAAGGAACACTGTTAATATGAGTTTTACAGTTTTATTATATTTATTTTCATGGATGTAACACGAATATGTATCAGACACCGATTGTCATGTGATGGTGTTGTTGAAGATCATGTGATTGTATTGAAAACATGTGGATTCACTAAATGCACTGAGTGATTATTGATTTGTGGGTATATAGACCCAGTAGTAAGCACTATTGTATAGCTTGACAAAGGCCTCATTGAGTAGGCGGAAACGTTGCTGGGAATAAAGTTTTGGGGTCTTCACCCTGTCACCGAAAGCTGGAAGTGCTGCCTCGTTATTTGGAGAGTATATATATATATATATATATATATATATATATATACAGTACAGACCAAAAGTTTGGACACACCTTCTCATTCAAAGAGTTTTCTTTATTTTCATGACTATGAAAATTGTAGATTTACACTGAAGGCATCAAAACTATGAATTAACACATGTGGAATTATATACATAACAAAAAAGTGTGAAACAACTGAAAATACGTCATATTCTAGGTTCTTCAAAGTAGCCACCTTTTGCTTTGATTAATGCTTTACACACTCTTGGCATTCTCTTAATGAGCTTCAAGAGGTAGTCACCTGAAATGGTCTTCCAACAGTCTTGAAGGAGTTCCCAGAGATGCTTAGCACTTGTTGGCCCTTTTGCTTTCACTCTGCGGTCCAGCTCACCCCAAACCATCTTGATTCGGTTCAGGTCCGGTGACTGTGGAGGCCAGGTCATCTGGCGCAGCACCCCATCACTCTCCTTCATGGTCAAATAGCCCTTACACAGCCTGGAGGTGTGTTTGGGGTCATTGTCCTGTTGAAAAAAAAAAGATGGTTCAACTAAACGCAAACCGGGTGGAATAGCATGCCGCTGCAAAATGCTGTGGTAGCCATGCTGGTTCAGTATGCCTTCAATTTTGAATAAATCCCCAACAGTGTCACCAGCAAAGCACCCCCACACCATCACACCTCCTCCTCCATGCTTCACGGTGGGAACCAGGCATGTAGAGTCCATTCGTTCACCTTTTCTGCGTCACACAAAGACACGGTGGTTGGAACCAAAGATCTCAAATTTGGACTCATCAGACCAAAGCACAGATTTCTACTGGTCTAATGTCCATTCCTTGTGTTCTTTAGCCCAAACAAGTCTCTTCTGCTTGTTGCCTGTCCTTAGCAGCGGTTTCCTAGCAGATATTCTACCATGAAGGCCTGATTCACACAGTCTCCTCTTAACAGTTGTTCTAGAGATGTGTCTGCTGCTAGAACTCTGTGTGGCATTGACCTGGTCTCCAATCTGAGCTGCTGTTAACCTGCGATTTCTGAGGCTGGTGACTCAGATGAACTTATCCTCCGCAGCAGAGGTGACTCTTGGTCTTCCTTTCCTGGGGCGGTCCGCATGTGAGCCAGTTTCTTTGTAGCGCTTGATGGTTTTTGTGACTGCACTTGGGGACACTTTCAAAGTTTTCCCAATTTTTCAGACTGACTGACCTTCATTTCTTAAAGTAATGATGGCCACTCTTTTTTCTCTACTTAGCTGCTTTTTTCTTGCCATAATACAAATTCTAACAGTCTATTCAGTAGGACTATCAGCTGTGTATCCACCTGACTTCTCCACAACGCAACTGATGGTCCCAACCCCATTTATAAGGCAAGAAATCCCACTTATTAAACCTGACACCTGTGAAGTGAAAACCATTTCAGGTGACTACCTCTTGAAGCTCATCAAGAGAATGCCAAGAGTGTGCAAAGCAGTAATCAAAGCAAAAGGTGGCTACTTTGAAGAACCTAGAATATGACATATTTTTGTTTCACACTTTTTTGTTATGTATATAATTCCACATGTGTTAATTCATAGTTTTGATGCCTTTAGTGTGAATCTACAATTTTCATAGTCATGAAAATAAAGAAAACTCTTTGAATGAGAAGGTGTGTCCAAACTTTTGGTCTGTACTGTATATATATTGTATCTCTATGCATCTGTATCGCTGTCCTTAGGACAGCGATACGGATGGATGCTGCGATACGGATGGATGCTGCCTAGTGCCTGCAACCTATCAGAGGACGGCGCAGGCGGCGCGATGACGTCATCACGCCGCCTGAGCCATACAGCGTGAGACACAGGCCGGAAGAGGCCTGCATCACATCGCTGAAAGCGGCAAGGAGGTAAGTATGTGAGTTTATTTCTTTATTTCTTTACACTTTACTAGGGGCCCCATCTGGCACTCATAGGGGCATCTACTGGGGGCCCTATCTTATGTAATGGCACACATGGGGGGCACTATGGAGGAGGAGGAGCACTATGGGGGCCCTATTTTAAATACTAACACACATGGGGGGACTATGGATGGGGGGAGTAAGATTGGGGCCCTATTTTATATACTGGCACACATGGGGGGCACTATGGAGGGGGAGGAGAACTATGGGGGGCCCTATTTAAAATACTGACACACATGGGGGGGACTATGGAGGGGGGGAGTACTATTGGGGCCCTGTTTTATATACTGGCACACAAGGGGGGCACTATGGAGGGGGAGGAGAACTATGGGGGCCCTATTTTAAATACTGACACACATGGGGTCACTATGGAGAATGAGTACTATTGCGGGACCTATTTTATACACTGTCGCACACAGGGCCCCCCATAGTGCTCCTCCCCCTCCATAGTGCCCCCTTTCTTAGTTACTGGCACACATGCGGGGTACTATGGAGGGGGAGGAGCACTATGAGGACCTTATGTTATATACTGGCACACATGGGGGGCACTATGGAGAAGGGGGAGAGGAGCACTATGGGGGCATCTTCTGGGGCTCTATCTTATATATTGGCAGACATAGGGGGCACTATGGAGGGGTAGTAGCACTATGGGGGCCCTATCTTATATACTAGCACACATGGACACTATGGAGAAGGGGGGAGCAATATGGGGGCATCTACTGGTGACCCTATTTTATATACTGGCACACATGGGGGCATTTAATACTGGCACATTGTCAGGCACCATGGGGGACAAGGGGAGGCGCACGATATAGGAGTATTTTATATTGGCACAAATTATAGGGCACTATGGGGACCTTGGCTTAACTAGGGGCACTAAGAGGGTTTTTTGGGCAAACAGTAGGGGGCATTGGAACACATTATGGGGACATTGACTCTACAGGGGGCACTAAGAGGAGGTATTTTTTTATACTGCCACACAACAGGGCACTTTGATGTTGTTCAAATACTTTTATTAGCAAGAGCCAAAATAATCACTTTACATTAAGGATAGCCCGAACATAAATCGGGACCATATAAAATATCATCATACAGGTAGGTGGTCACAGTAAATGTAAGCAGATACCATGTAAACATGAATATGAGCAAAGAAATAACATATGATCCCAACATCAGAATAAAAGCATCTCAAAGACCCAGTTGCGGGAAAGAGGTATCAAGAGCTCCTACATAGGATACACAACAACATTTAGACAAACAAGACAGGACCACAGGAGGAAAAAAAAAGGGGGGGGGGGGGGTGAGAATCCCTGACCAGACAAGTCGAGGTAGAAAGGACTGTGTGAAGAATAGTTTGTTAAGGCGTGTCAAATACATGTGGGTTAAGATCCAATGGGATGTGCAATCTCCCTAGGGACTGGCGACCCCCTATTTAGCCACGTGATAAAATCAGGAGAACCCTTAAATAGAATCCAAGGGGTCCAGGTTTTCAGGAACTTATTAGTATTGCTCATGTCCTCCGCCCATAGTTCCTCCATTCAATATATTTTTTCAAAGGTGACGAGCCAGTCCCCAGGGAGAGGGGCGCGCGTGGATTTCCAAAATCTAGGGATAACCAAACGTGCAGCCTGAACAAAGAACCTCAGAAGACCCTTTTTCAGAGTAGATAGAGTGCTAGGGAACATAGAAAGCAAAGCGCCCTCGAGAGTCCATCTGGAGGAACTGCCACAAACCATATCGTATAAATCATTAATAGCCTCCCAAAATGGGGTGATTTTGTTGCAGGACCACCAGATATGAGACATGCTACCTTCCTCCTGGCCACAGCGCCAACAGGAACTAGGACAAGAAGGGAAGAAAGAGTGCAGCAGGACCGGAGTCCTGTACCATCTGGACATAATCTTAAAATTCTTCTCCTGTAGACTGCTGCTTATTGATGATTTATAGGATATCTCAAATGCCTTCTCCCATATATCAGGAGGAAAAGATTTTCCCAAGTCACGTTCCCAAGCCTTCACAAAGGGAAGGTCAGATATGGCATCATCCCTCCCCTGGAGCAGCCCGTAAACCAGAGACACCAGATGTGTAGGTGGGGATGTTTGGGTGCAAAGCGTCTCAAATGGGGAAAGATCTCTGGACCAAGTGTTATTGGGGCCAAGTGAAGATAAGAAATCTCTCAGACTAATGTATTTAAGCCAAGCCCCTCTAGCTGACCCGCCCGGGAAGGATGAAATTGGCTGAAGGGATCCCCTTACCCAGACCACAGAAACCGTAGGATTGTCCGCGCGATCTAACCCCAAAAAGGACATACAACCTAGGCCCAAAGGGAAGTCAGGATTATTGAAAAAGGGAGTTAGAGGGCTGGGGAGCTGAGTAAGGCCCAAGGGGATTGCAATTCTGTCCCAAACTTTCAATATACCCAATGTCAGTAAGGGGAGTCGTGAGGGTCTCCTAGGTTTAGAGATCCAGAGTAGGTTTTGGGATGGGAATCCTATCACCTGCTTCTCGAATTGGACCCACCTTTTAGAGCGTCCATTATGGAACCAATCTAAAATGTAGGAAAGGATTGCTGCTTTATGGTACTTTGGTAAATCTGGAACCCCTACTCCTCCCCTCACCCTGCTGCGCGTTAAGAATCTCATCCCCAATCTAGGGGAGGACCCTGCCCAAATAAATTTAAGGATCACAGATCTTAGAGTCCTGAAAAAGGTGTTCGGAAGGGGTATTGGTATGGTGCGAAAAAGGTATAGTATGCGAGGGAGAATGTTCATTTTGAGTGTGTGAATTCTACCAAACCAGGATAATGGCAACCCCTTCCAGTCTTTCAAGTCCCTACGGACCTCCTCGATAAGGGGAGCAAAATTCAGAGAAAAGAGACTGGTCAAGTCGGAGGGAATGATCGTGCCTAAATAAGATATGTGTCCGCGGGCCCAGCGAAAGGGGAAAGAGGACTGTAGGGTACCGACCAGTGTCTGGGGCAGAGAGATATTGAGGACCTCGGACTTATGAAGATTAACTTTAAAATTACTGAGGTCACCAAAGATCGCGAATTCCTTTAGAATGTTAGGGAAGCCAACTAGCGGATCTGTGCAGAAAATCAGGAGGTCGTCTGCATAAATTGCAATCTTAGATTCCAGATCACCCGTACTTAGGCCCCTGATGGAGTCATTGGCCCGTAGAGCTCTACCTTAAAATTCCATAACCATAATGTATAGCAGAGGGGAAAGTGGACATCCTTGTCTGGTTCCATTATGGATACGGAAGGGAGTCGATAGTGATCCGTTAACTCGGACCTGGGCGCTAGGATCCCGGTACAAAGCTAAAATCCTATCTATCATGCTGGGGCCAAAACCGAACGCCTTTAGGGATTCAGACAAGAAGGACCAATCTACTCGGTCGAACGCCTTCTCTGCGTCGCAGGGCACTTTGATGTACTGGCGCACATTATAAGGGGGCATTTTTCTACTGTTACACGTTATAAAGAGAATTATTACTACCGGGGGCATTATGGTGGGCTTTATTACAGTTGAGGGACTATGAGGAGCTTGAATACTAGTATGAGCACTATGGGAGCATTATTACTTCTGGGACACAGTGGGGACATTATTACTGTAGGGGCACTATTACTACTACGTGTTGTCTGGTAGATAATTATTTATATTGGTGGGATTTTCAGGAGCAGTGTTACTGTGGGGGGCACCCTGGCACGGTATCAGCCTAGTACAATTATTTTTGGGGAACATTATGTTTACACTATTAGTGTCAGGGCGCAGTTATTTTTTAATTATTGAAGGGGAACTATCTGTGTGTAACTAGTATAGGGAGCACGGCAGGCACAATGTTAGAGGGGTGTCAATTAGGTGGGAGGATGATGGAAAACTAGGAAACTAAGATGTCTGTCTATCAAACCCTGCAGAGAGAAGAGATGACTGAAAGAAATCATCATGGCGGTCTGGTCTGAAACAAGAAGATGAGGACAGAGAAAATCTACATCAACGAAGACGTCCCTGGATGTAAGATGTATGTGGACCTGTATAAGGCTACCTTCACATCTGAGTTAGTGATTCTGGCAGGCTCTCCCAGCAGAGAACAGCCTGCCGGAATGCTCCAGCACTGCTGAATGCAGACAGAATGTCCGCCGGCCACATTAACTATAATGGGGTCTGGCAGAGATCGGCCACAATCTGGTAAAAATGCTGAGAATCGGGGGCGGAGCCAACGGAGCATGGTGCAGGACGCTTGAACCTTGAGCTCCTCACCACACCACCCGGCTTATTAGCTACAATAGCGTTAATTACTGCCAAACCATGGGCACGCTCAGCAAAGAGAGAGGGAGAGAAGCGGAGGCCACCCCGAGGGTCAAGAAGTCTCATGGAGACATGAATAAATTCTTCCAAAAGAAGCTGTCCTTAATGGCCGAACGCAGCAAAATGGAGCCGGCTGATTACAGCGATGCGGCGCATGAAGAGGACGATTCTGATGGCGCGAGTTCCTGCGCCCACTCTGAACCTCCGGATCGGGAGAACCCGATGCCTATCACCAGATCCTTAAAACATACACTGGCACAAGCCCTCTCACCAGTTATGAAGGAATTGGCTGATATAAAAGCTGAAGTGACTCACGTGGGGCACAGAGTGGAGGCCTTAGAGGAGTCACAGGCTTCGATCATCCAGCACAGTAAAGGTATGCAGTCACAGATGCAAGTGCTTCGCACGCAGGTCAACAATGCTTACCTGTACCTTGAAGACCAAGAAAATCGGGGTCGGCGGAAGAATGTGCGATTGAGAGGAATCCCCGAGTCGGTCTCTCCTGATGGAAGCGGTCCTGCTGGGACCAGACCGCGCGGCAGCCATTACAATAGAAAGGGCTCATAGAGCTTTGCGCCCGAAACCTCCAGCAGGTGATCCTCCTCGGGACACCATTTGTGCCTTACTTAACTATCTGGACACTGCAGACATCCTGAGAGGGAAAAGGAAGAAGTTCGTCTTGATAACAGCAAGATACTGCTATTTCAGGACTTAGCCGCAAGCACCCTTGCTAAACGCAGGGCCCTGCGACCGCTGACGGTGGAATTGAGAGCTAGGAAGCACCCCTTGAGATGGCTGTTTCCATTTGGTCTCAGTACCACCATAAATGGACGACAGATTCTGGTGAAACACCCGGACGATTTGCAGAAGATCTGGGAGGCATTGGATATCGCACCAATGGAAATAACACCTTGGTTGCCGGTGGCTGATTTCGACGAACTCCCCAAGTTAACCATTCCTTCTCCATGGAGTCGAGCAGGGAAGTTCAAATCCCCCAAGAAGAGAGCTGATCCTGCGGACTGAGGTCCTCCACGTGAGACTCTCATAATACTGCCTAACCCTTTACTTTTACTTTTCAGGGCCGAATGAAGGGACTTGATATCATAGCTATCTACTGCTTGGATTGCTGATACCTATGTTTAGTATAATGCCAACCTGGGTCATGGGACGCTGTGCTGTTATAAGATGTAGTTGTTTGCACAGTTTATTGTTAATGTTTCTCACATTGTGTATTAATGGGGGTGGCCATGTTACTGATTATGTAGTCCTAGCAAGTGATAGTGAACCCAGGTACAGACCCACAGGTACATTTATACAAAGGTATTAATCCCTTCATAGGCTCCCTTAGTATTAGGCAGGTTTCACGCTACCCAAGCCGTGGTAGTGGTGCTCCGAATGAGATCGTGGCTCTCACCAATAAGTTACCTCCCCAACATACATCCCTTTGTATGTCACCTTTGTTATCTACAAATGTAGGTTTATGGCTTACCTCGTTTTTTATGAGGGGCTGATTTTAGTTTTAGTTCATCATTTGTTACCGTTAACCCTTATGTCAGTCCAGGAATTGATAGCAATGCTCTTTGTGTACCTCAATCAACTCTCATATGGCTAAAGTCACGGTAGTGACGTTGAATGTGAATGGGATGAACGCACCACAAAAACGTAGCCAGGTGTATCACATGCTCAGGAAGGAAAAAGCTGACATTGCGTTCTTGCAAGAAACGCACTTTAGGCATCTACACGTACCCAATATGGTAAATAAACACTTTAACAGTTGGCATCATGCTACATACACGTCCGCAGCTAGAGGAGTCTCTATAGGGATTAACAGCAACATTCCTTTGGTGGCGATAGATAAAAAAGTAGATCCTGAAGGAAGATTTCTGTTTATTAAAGGTAGAATCTTGAACTCTATTGTCACGCTTGCCACCTTGTACGCCCCTAATATCAAGCAGGCGACATGGTTGGTCCAGACATTGGAGGCCCTTAGGTCATTTACTGAAGGGACCCTCATTGTGGGGGGGATCTTAACATGGCATTGGATCCTTCAAAAGATTCCACATCCAAGCACGCCTCTATTTCTATGAAACAGATACGTAGGATTCAAATTAGCCTAGCGGATTTAGGAATCTCTGACATATGGAGGATACTCCACCCGAGTGATAAGGATTATACCTATTTCTCCCAAGTCCACAGAACCTATCAAAGGTTGGACTATTTGTTTATTTCTAATACTACCCTGATGTCTGTAGCTAGCGCATCAATAGGATCTATAACTGTATCAGACTATGCCCCTGTAAGTTTATGTTTTAGGCTTCAGGACATACCACCTAAAGCTTGGTCGTGGAGGCTAAATACCACACTTATAGAAGACATAGTTAATAGGGACATGATTAAAGATAAAATATTAGAGTATTTCAGGGTAAATGATATTCCCGACACCTCAAAAACCATATTGTGGGAAGCTCATAAAACAGTGGTTAGAGGGGAATTGATTAGTCTGGGTACCAGGGTGAAAAAACAAAAAAAGTAGAAAAGCTCCTGCTTCAAATCTCCGCACTGGAGAAAAAGCACAAATCCAGTATGTCAGATGAAGCTCAAAATACTTTAAATCTCTTACGCTCTCAATTGAAAGATGCGCTCAATGTTAAGTCGGCCAGGGCCCTACAAGCGTTAAGGTTTAAATATTACTGACATGGAGATAAGGGTTCTAAACTAATGTCAGCTCCTTTGAAGGCCCAGAGAAATAAGACCTTTATTAGCGCGGTAAGGACTAAAACAGGTAATAGACTGACTACGACCCCTGCCATAGCCAAAGAATTCTGTAAATTCTACACTTCACTTTACAACCTAGAAGATGCTCCTAGGAACGCTCCTCCCCATATGCAGGATCACATTGATTCTTTCCTTCATTCCATCAAAATACCTACTCTCTCTGAAGCAGGGAAAGCTAGCCTCTTAACACCTTTCACAATCCAGGAGATAGAAACGACTCTCCACACTATCCCATCTGGTAAAAGACTGGGTCCTGACGGGTTCCCGATTGCCTATTATAAAAAATTCAAGGAGGTATTGCTGCAACACTTCACTAATCTATGCAACTCTCTGATGTCGGGTTCTTCCCTCACTCCCCAGGCCCAGTTGGCACACATAACTATTTTGCATAAAGATGGGAAAGATCCGGAAGATTGCGGTAGCTATCGACCCATTTCCCTGCTCAATGCGGATCTGAAGTGGTGGGCGAAGCTTTTGAGCCAGCGCATATCCAAACTGCTCCCAGACCTAATAGGAGAAGAACAAGTGGGTTTTGTGCCGGGGAGGGAGGGTAGACACAACATCAGTAGAGTACTGCATTCCATATTTGTAGCTAAGGAAAGAAAGACCCCACTTCTGCTCCTGGGGACGGATGCTGAAAAGGCGTTCGACAGAGTTAACTGGCTTTTCATGAAATCCTGCTTGGTTGCGTTTGGCTTTCCTTTGCAGGCCATTGATGCAATATTTTTGTTATATTCTGCTCCTTCGGCCAAAGTATTAGTTAATGGAACTCTGTCGAACGCCTTTCAGATTAAAAATGGAACTAGGCAGGGATGCCCACTTTCCCCAGCCCTGTTCGTTTTGACTTTGGAGACTCTTCTATTGAAATTCAGACAGTCCCCCAACATTAAAGGGAGTCTGTCACCACATTTTAGCATGTTAGACCGTTAAAATAGGGTTATGTGATCCAGCCAGAACATAAAAACGGTACCTTTGTGGTAGAAAACGGACTTTTCAATTTGCAGAAAACGAACTTATAAGATTATCTTCTGAGCCCTCTCAAGTGCCCAGGGCGGTCTCTCAATCCTCGGAGCCCCAGGCAGGCACCTCCTAAACGGCTGATAACTCCGCCCTCCGTGCGCCTCTGCCCGCCCGTTTACTCCCCTCCCCTGTCCCTTTCCACTGCGGCTGTGCGGTACAAATCGTAGCGGGCGCATGCGCAATAGGTATTGCGATGCCCTGCCAGGAGCGGGCATCGCATTGCGCATGCGCCCGCTACGATTTGTACTGCACAGCCACAGTGGAAAGGGACAGGGGAGGGGAGTAAACGGGCGGGCAGAGGCGCACGGAGGGCGGAGTTATCAGCCGTTTAGGAGGTGCCTGCCTGGGGCTCCGAGGATTGAGAGACCGCCCTGGGCACTTGAGAGGGCTCAGAAGATAATCTTATAAGTTCGTTTTCTGCAAATTGAAAAGTCCGTTTTCTACCACAAAGGTACCGTTTTTATGTTCTGGCTGGATCACATAACCCTATTTTAACGGTCTAACATGCTAAAATGTGGTGACAGACTCCCTTTAAAGGATTGAGAATTGAGGGCGTACATCATAAGATGGCGGCGTTTGCTGACGACCTTCTATTGATGATAACGATCCCAGAGGATGCCTCATGTCCTGGGAATTTTTTAACAGTTCGGAGGTGTCTCTAATTTTAAAATAAATATGGAGAAATCTGAAGCCTTAGGAATCTCATTGGATCCTGCCAAAAAGAGGCAGTTAGAAGTTTTGACTCCTTTTAAATGGCCCTCTGAAGCTATAAAATATCTAGGGATTATGGTGCCGGCTAATCCAGCTCTCCTCCTCTAGCTTAATTATATCCCCTTACTAAATAAAATAAAAGCGTTCCTCTCTAAACCCTTCGTTACCTAACCTTTCTTGGTTAGGGAGAAAAAATGTTCTAACGACATATATCCTTCCTCAGGTTTTGTACACATTCAGGTCTCTTCCAATCACTGTCCCAAAATCATTCCTGAATAAACTGAAAACACTCATGGGTAGGTTTCTCTGGGCAGACAAAAGAGCCAGACTTTCTTTTGCACTCCTAACCAGGCGTAGAAAACAGGGGGGCATATCCCTTCCGGATTTATCTATGTGCATTCAGGCTATTCATTTGGAAAGATGGTTGGCCCTATCTAGGCCGCAACCTTTCCCCCTACATATTTCTCTAGAAAGGGCCCTTTTGGGGGTAAATCAAGAACACCTTCTGTGGAGACACAGTAGCAAGATCCCCAATAGACAGGTAGTCTTGAGTGATATCACAAGGTGTACTATTATGCACTGTAATGCCACCTCGGCTCTCAATATGGGTAGGAACTGCCTTTCACCCATTGTGCCTCTTCAGCTACTCCCACAAATACTCTCCACCACTTTACTTAAACGATCCAAGGTTTGGGGATTTGTTCATAATCTCAGATTGGGAGACTTAGTTAGAATCCTTCCGAACTCTGACTATTATGCTGCCCTAACTGGAAACCCTGTTGATGTAATAAATATGATCCAGAAATGGGACTTCGAGAGTACATGCGCCAAGTTCTCAAGGTCTTCGCACCTGCCCCTTCCAGATCCTACCTGGTTGGAAAATTATGTCCTTCTCCCTTCCACTCCCCCAAAGTGCCTCTCTTTAATATATAGACAATTATTGACTGGGAGAGATAAGCAGACCCCAGCTTATTTGAGGGAGTGGGAGAGAGAACTGAATATCACATTGGATGACCTAGATAAGGCATTTATACTATCTCATTCCCATGGATTCTCAAGGTGTGTGCGGGTCCAAGAGAATTCAGTCAAGATACTTACTAGATGGTATCGAACGCCGGAATTTCTTTACAAAATTAACTTAATCCCTTCCAATGTTTGTTGGAGGTGTTCCACTGGGGTAGGTAGCATCTCGCACATTTGGTGGGCCTGCCAGGCCCTGAGACATTTCTGGCATGAAATTGAAACTACAATTAATAAGATATGTGGGGGCTTTCAGCCCGCACAACCTTGTATTCAGGTGCTCATTGCTTTGGCGAAATACAGATACAAACGCAAAAACACAAATGCAATCGCACTCTGCCCTGCCTTTATGCTGGATGTTGAATAAGGCATTGATGTATATTTTGGCCAAAGCGTAATAAGCCACTCACCACGTCAAGGTCGCCTTCATGAGTGCTCCCTAACACTATTTCCTACCTGTTATGGGCCACGACAGCCACACAAAGTCCAGGGAGTGCAGGTACAGCATGCACGCCAAGCACACTCTGCTTTTAACCCCGTCCGGTGCCATTACAGCTTTCATCGTATCCAGGGATGCAAGTACCAACATGCATGCTGAGCAGTGGCATAACTACCGGGGAAGCAGCTGCTTCGGCGCCCCGGCAGCGTGTGTCAGTGTCAAGTTAGTTAAATATCGTGTTCAGGGCCCCTTCACAGCAGCCGCTAGTGTGATCTAATTTTACTGTCTGCTAAAGTCTCCAGGTCAGGGATTCAAACCCACAACCTCCAATCTATCAGTGAATCAGTGGCAAAGCATTTACCCTCACAGCCATAAAGGCTGCATTACAACTGATTGGGGGAAAAAAAAAAAAAAAACTACATCTATACACATGACAGCTGCCCAAACACACCTAGCACTGCTATATCTCTATATGACAGCTGCCCCAGCAAACCCAGCTCTACTACATCTATACACATGACAGCTACCGAAACACAGCCAGCTCTGCTACATCTATACACATGACAGCTGCCCCCAACACACTCAGCTCTGCTATATCTCTATATATGACAGCTGCCCCAGCAAACCCAGCTCTACTACATCTATACACATGACAGCTGCCAAAACACAGTCAGCTCTGCTACATCTATACACATGACAGCTGCCCCAACACACCCAGCACTGCTATATCTCTATATGACAGCTGTCCCAGCACAATCAGCTCTGCTATATCTCTATATATGACAGCAGCCCCAGCAAACCCAGCTCTACTACATCTATACACATGACAGCTGCCAAAACACACCCAGCTCTGCTACATCTATACACATGACAGCTGCCCCAGCACACTCAGCTCTGCTATATCTCTATATATCTATCTACTGTATAGCAATACTTAGAGATATATAGATGTAGCAGAGCTGGGTGTGCTGGAGCAGCTGTCATATATAGAGATATAGCAGAGCTGAGTGTGCTGGGACAGCTGTCATATAGAGATATAGCAGTGCTGGGTGTGTTTGAGCAGCTGTCATATGCATAGATGTAGCAGAGCTGGGTTTGCTGGAGCAGCTATCATATAGAGATATAGCAGAGCTGAGTGTGCTGGAACAGCTGTCATATAGAGATATATCTGAGATACTGCTATATCTGTATATGACAGCTGTCTCAGCACATTCAGCTCTGCTATATCTCTATATATGTGCAGCTGTCATGTGTATAGATGTGAGCCAGCTATAACAGTAGAAGTCTCATATTTTTTTCTGTGAGGACCAAGGCAGCTGGTCTGGTCTAGTGGTTAGCTGCATTGCCTCTGAAGCAGAAGGTCGTGGGTTCGAATCCCAGCAGAAGCATTTTCTGAAATACAAGCACTGACTCCATATAAGGACATACAGGGCGGGACACAGGAAGAGGCTGCATCGCATCGCTGACATGGAGGTAAGTAGAAGTGTTTATTATTTTTTTTTTTAATACCCGACTGTTACTGCCATGGGGGAGCGGGAGGCACCTGATACTGGCAGTGGCACCTGATACTGGCACATGGGGGGAGGGGGGTTGGCACCTGATACTGGCACCTGGGGGGGGAGGGGGGTTGGCACCTGATACTGGCACATGGGGGGGAGAGGGGTTGGCACCTGATACTGGCATGGGGGGGCAGGGGAGTGGCACCTGATACTGGCATGGGGGGGGGAGGGAGAGTGGCAGCTGATACTGGCATATGGGGGGGGGGAGAGTGGCACCTGATACTGGCAGTGGCACCTGATACTGGAACATGGGGGGAGGGGGGTTGGCACTTGATACTGGCACCTGGGGGGGGAGGGGGGTTGGCACCTGATACTGGCACATGGGGGGGAAGAGGCACCTGATACTGGCACATGGGGGGGAGAGAGGTTGGCACCTGATACTGGCATGGGGGGGGAGGGAGAGTGGCACCTGATACTGGCATGGGGGGAGGGAGAGTGGCACCTGATACTGGCATATGGGGGGGGGGAGAGTGGCACCTGATACTGGCATAGGGGGGGGAGTGGCACCTGATACTGGCAGGGGGGGGAGGGAGAGTGGCACCTGATACTGGCATATGGGGGGGGAGAGTGGCACCTGATACTGGCACCTGGGGGGGGAGGGGGGGTTGGCACCTGATACTGGCACCTGGGGGGAGAGAGTGGCACCTGATACTGGCAGTGGCACGTGATACTGGCACATGGGGGGAGGGGGGTTGGCACTTGATACTGGCACCTGGGAGGGAGGGGGGTTGGCACCTGATACTGGCACATGGGGGGAAGAGGCACCTGATACTGGCACATGGGGGGGAGAGGGGTTGGCACCTGATACTGGCATGGGGGGGGAGGGAGAGTGGCACATGTGGGGAGATGGCACTATGATACTGGGACATGTGGGGGGGGGAGAGGCACTTGATACTGGCACATGTGGGGAGATGGCACTATGATACTGGGACATGTGGGGGGGGGGGGAGGCACTTGATACTGGCACATGATGGGGGGGCATCTATGGGGACACTTACTGGCACATTATTGGGGGGCATTATGGGGGACACTAGGCCGGCAGCCTATCAGAGGCCGGACACTGAGGGGCATCTACCGGGGCACTATATATGGGGCATTTTATACTGGTACATTATGGGGGGCACTAGCAGGAAGGGGGGGAGAGGAGCACTATGGGGGAATTTACTGGGGGCACTATATAGGGGTATTTTATACTGGCACATTATGGGGGCACTATGGGGACATTAGCTCAACTGGGGGCATTACAAGGGGGTATTTTTGCACTGTCACATTATAAGGAGAATTATTTCTACTGGGGGGGCATTATGGTGGGCTTTATTACTCCCCCATGGTATGACCCCCTAGTAGCAGCACCAGCCTCTCCCTGCTCTGCTATCCCTCTGCCCCTTCTCCAAATCCTTATTATGAAATCTTTCTCATTAGGATAAAACACAACATCAGCTCCGCCGAGGCCCCGGCCAAAGTGTGGAAGTGGCGTCCGAGATCCCCAAGGGCCAAGTAACTGTAAGTGTTCATATGAAATATGTTTATGTTATACACACATAGCATTTACTGTGCCCCACAATGTACAGTATACCTCTACACTGTGCCCCACAATGTACAGTATACCTCTACACTGTGCCCCACAATGTACAGTATACCTCTATATTGTGCCCCACAATGTACAGTATACTGCTACACTGTGCCCCACATTATACAGTATACCTCTACACTGTGCCCCACAATATACAGTATACCTCTACACTGTGCCCCACAATATACACCTCTACACTGTGCCCCACAATATACAGTATACCTCTAGACTGTGCCCCACAATATACAGTATACCGCTACACTGTGCCCCACAATATACAGTATACCGCTACACTGTGCCCCACAATATACAGTATACCTCTACACTGTGCCACACAATATACAGTATACCTCTACACTGTGCCACACAATATACAGTATACCTCTACACTGTGCCACACAATATACAGTATACCTCTACACTGTGCCACACAATATACAGTATACCTCTACACTGTGCCACACAATATACAGTATACCTCTACACTGTGCCACACAATATACAGTATACCGCTACACTGTGCACACAATATACAGTATACCGCTACACTGTGCCCCACAATATACAGTATACCTCTATACTGTGCCCCACAATGTACAGTATACCTCTACACTGTGCCACACAATATACAGTATACTCTACACTGTGCCCCACAATATACAGTATACCACTACACTGTGCCAAAGGAGTGGGGTTTACACAGGAGGAGGGAGATGCGAAGCGCGCTGGGGGGGGCCCTTACAAATATTTGCTGTGGGGCCCAGTCACTTCTAGTTACGCCCCTGATGCTGAGCCCACTATATACTTCTCCTGGAGCCAAATGGCTACTGGTAGGTGCTATATAAGCAGACTCCGTTTTATAATAAGATATGCCATACCCAAATTGAACTGGTCTTATTGTGGCGTCCAGAGCAAAACTTTAGACCAAATAAATCCTCGCTGGCCACTCATATGATTACAGCTGCAAAACTCCTTATTCCTATTAAGTGGAGGGAGGTGGACCCCCCAACTTTGACGATGTGGTATGATAAAATTAATCTAATATGTCGAATGGAGGAATTGGCGGGGTGGGAAAACAACAACAGGAGTATGTTCCTTAAAACCTGGCAACCCTGGCTCATGCACATGGAGGAGAAATATGCTCAGGACAAGTGTTAGTCCATCTAAAGTATCATCCCCACAAATATGGTGCTGTAGATAATGCATTTTTCATTCGTTCACATTCCCTATACCAAAGAGGTGACGGTTTTGATATGACAGCCCTATGATCGAATGCTTGACATCCTGACTGACATGTATTTTTTCCCCTTTGTCCTTTTTGTTTGATGGTTTTTATGTGTGTCCTCCTATACTGCCTTGAGCATTGTGGAGAGTGACAACTGGGAGGAGGTTTGTCTCTTAGCGAATTTTCCATCTCGGCCTATGAATGCAGTAGTGTGAATGGAAGAGTTAGTTGACTCTAGCCTTTAGTGCTGGCCCATGGCGTCTCTTACTTGCGGCTGGAGACATCCCGGCCCTCCGGTTGATCCTCTTTCCGCTTTGATTGATGGTCAGAGTGGTGCAATAATGTTGATTATATTTGCTTTAATATATGATGTACTTATTTGAGCTTTGCATGTCTTTATGCAGAAAGAATTGACATAAATAAAGAATTTAAAAAATAAAATAAAATGCTGAGAATCAGCGGGATCCAAACCGCTGCATGCCTGAGTTTGTGTCGGGACAATTCCATGCATTCTCTGCCGGAGCGTAGTGCCGCAGGTGTGAAAGTAGCCTTAACCTGTATGTTTTGTATTGCTATAAATAATGTTAGGAGGGAATAGGTTATGTTGAGAATTTGGCTTGAGAGGGGGGGGGGGCAGGCACATTCTTTGCACAGGGGCCCTCTGCTGTCTGTGTCCGCCCCTGAGAAGAGAGGGTCCACCTCCCAGGACAGGAAACCCACAGATATAAAAAAGAAGGAGCCCCTCACTAATTTCCTGTCCTAGGAGAGGACACCTGCAGATAGGTCTACAGTGGAAGACATGGAGTAGTTTCTCCCCGTATATGAGACTGGCTGGGCAGAGGTGCGCGGTGGGTGAGTTCCCTGCTCTGCGCACCTTGAAGCTGAAGATTCCCCACCAATAACAGCAAGGCATGGCCGTGAGATACTCACCATGCAATCTTCCTGGCTTCCCTCTCTTGCACAGGGGAACGGGTGTGGAGGGGGGATTGACACATCATAATATCGTGAGACCAGCAGCGCTTGTATGTGTGGGTCTCGACAAGGACTTGATTGGTAGTGACGTCCTAGGGATCGCGAGAACACATGTATGGCTAGAGCTCTTATTTTGTGGGTGAAGCAGTTGGAAGTTCAGGGATAAAACTCCCAGCGATTAGTTGCTGGAATCCCTTACAGCCATCTCTTAAGCAGCTGAACTTTTGGCAGGTCCCTCTGCTGACGCAGTTAGATTATCAGCTCCTCTTCCCTGGCTAATGCTGCCCGTCGGGCTCTTTGGCTCAAGAATTGCCCTTGTAATATTCCGTGTGAGGGTAAATACTTGTTTGGATCTGCCTTGGGTGACATTTTAGAGAAGCAGGGGATAGAAAAAAGTGGCTCACTACAGGCAAATCAACTTCTTTTGGCAGGGTAGGAAGTTTGGAGGGAGAGAAATGAAATCCAAGTGGAAATTCTCCAAGACTAGAGCCAGGGGGTTTCTCTTCAAGAATCAACCCTCTGATTCTACCAAAAGGGATGTGCAACGTGCCAGACCGCAGGGGTAGAACACGAGAGGTTCACGGTGGGCCGGAATGTACAAACAGTTCATCGGTTACCCACGGTTTAGCAGACGCCTCCCTGGGCCAGCAGTGCAGTGAAGGGGAGAACAGCACTGGATTCTCCGGGGCACACTCGGTTACAGGGGACACCGGCCAGGTGGTGATTGAGGTGCCCTTGATGGTGATTGGGTTTCTGAGTGCTTGTGCGGCTGGGCCCCTGACTTAGGTAATGTCATGACAATTCAATAATCCGCAGCACTCGCCGGTAAATGATGAAAATAGTGGTTACCGTATTTATTCACTCAAGCAGCCAGTATACAGCGACGTTTCGACCTCAGTTGGTCTTTATTCATGATAAAGACCAACTGAGGTCGAAACGTCGCTGTAAACTGGCTGCTTGAGTGAATAAATCACCACTATTTTCATCATTTACCGGCGAATGCTGCGGATTATTGAATTGTCTGGATGAGTTGGGACCCCCAGCCAGGATCCCTATCTGCGCGCACCATTTGGCTTGTAAGTCATTTCCTGGTCAGTACCCAAATGAGTGGGATGAGTAGTGCTGCCAACCCCTGAATTTTCTACATTAGGTAATGTCATGACACCAGCACCTTGATGGTACAAAATGTTGAGAGTGGTAGTGGTATGAAGTTGGAAGAATGAGGCAGGTTTAAATCCAACGGTAAACCTTACTATAACCAGGTTCTTGATAACAGTTTATATCCAGTAATAAAACAGTCTCTGATACACATGCAAGTTGGATGTGATGAATCCCAGTAACAGGCTGTGCTGGTAGTAATGTGTCAGGCTAGGGTAGTTAGTTATGTACTCACTGATATCCAGCTCTTTGCCTTGCTTCAGTCTCAGTTGAGGTAGTTCAAGTCTTTAGCTTCTACACACAAGTGATACAACAGAACCCTTATCTGTCCTTAGAATAAGGGTCCATTCACACGTCCATGAATGTTTTGCGGATCCGTAAATTGCGGATCCCGAAAAAACGGATGCGGATTCGCATCCGTTAAAGCCCCATTGAAAGGGTCCACAAATTGCGTAACGAATGCATTCACACGTCCGTAATTTGGGTCCGCATTCGTTCCACATTTTGCGGACCCATTCACTTTCAATGGGGCTGGAACGGATGCAAATCCGTTTTTGCGGGATCCACAATTCAGTTCCTGGAAAAAATAGAACATGTCCTATTCTTGTCTGCAATTGCAGACTAGAAAAGGCATTTTCTATTATAGTGTCTGTGATGTGCGGTCCGCAAATTGTGGATCGCACATTGTAGGTGCAATCTCCTTCCCCCTAGCTCCTCACTCCATCTCCTTCTTCTCTAACCAACTCCCTAACTAGGCCTGAACTGTCCTATATATACTATGGTGCTATCCCAGTCTAGCGGTGGAATGTATGTAGTGCACCTGACAGCCTGGTAACAGTGATTTCACATAAGGAAACAATACAGCATAATAAAAACAATCTTTTGCAGTGCCCACTTAAACTAGTGGGACGCTGCAGATGGACCTCCAATGAAGCCAGGGTGGGAGGAAGATTCCAAAACCTCCTCCCAGCCTGGACAAAAAATTTGAACAGTTTCTGGATTCTTCAGTCACTAAAAGAGGGGTTCAGAATAGATTTCATGGTTTCCCCTCCAGAAAGGTTCAAGGTCACAAGAGTAGGGCAGTTTGTGCAGGAACCTCTAGATAAGGAGAGTGTCGCTTCTTCAAAAAGGTGCCCTAATTCCCTGCCCAGAAAGAGAAGAAGCTACGACGTTTTATTCAACTTAAAAAAAAAATAAAGAATGGAGAGTACAGGACAATTATAAACCTCAGAAGTCTAAACTAATTTCTACAATACAGAGATTCAAGTAGTAGATCTCCTGTACGAGAATTGCTGGATAGTAGGCCTCTTTCACATCTAGAACCGCTATCTCCTGATTTTTCTGGATCACCAGAAATATCTGAGTGGCATTACAGTTCCAGGGCCAGCTGAGACATTTTCAGTTCCAGGTATTGCCGTTTACGTTCAGGATTTCCATGGCCCCGAGAATATTTACAAAACTAATTTTATAGAGGGCAGCACACATAAGGCAGAGGAACATCCTGTTTGTTCCCCAGAAGGAACAGCTCTTTCTGGGAATATTACTGACCTCAGAGGTTCAAAGAACCTTTCTGACCCCGGACAAGGTCCAGAAAGTAAGATCAGTTGTCCAAGATCTAATAAAGAACCCTCATATCCCTGTAAGGAAAGGGATGTCTGTTTTATATCTTGTATGCTGGCAGTGCAGTGGGCCTAGATTCACTGCAGAACTCTGCAGTGGGAGATTCTTCAGACTTGGTCAGGCAAAGCAAAAGATTTAAAAAGGAAAATTCTAATCTCCAGCCAGACATGTCAGACTTTGGGTTGGTGGCTATGTCCAGACAATTTGATTCAGGAAGATCCTTGGAGAATAATAGACCCTTTAGTGATCACTAAAGATGCCCTCCCAACATTTTGGGGGTTACATGTAGGAGAGAGATTGCTTCAGGGGAAAGCTCAATCTTGGGCAGTTCTTCAAACATAAAAGAACTGATGGTGGTGTTTCTGGCCCCTCAAAATATCCTACCCCTGATTCAGGATCAGCATTTAAGAATATTGTCAGACAATGGTTCTGTTGGAATATATCCAAACCATCAAGGTGGTACCCCATCCAGGGCCCTAGGAGAACAAGCGATTCCGATTTTTCTCTCTCGTAAACAGGAAAGCTTTGTCCTTGTCAGTACTTCACATCAAGGGAATGGACAACTGGAGAGCGGACTATTTGAGTCATCAGACACTAGATCAAAAGGAGTGGTCTCCCAGCCAGAGCATTTTTTCCCAAATGGTTCAAATTTGGAGGGAGCCGGAAATAGATTTGCTACCAGAGCAAACAGGAAAGTGAAGAACTTTTTCTCCCTCTCCCCGGGGATGTCCCGACAGCAGTAGCCGCTTTTCTTCAACCTTGGGATCCGGGTTTGCTTCATGCGTTTCTTCCTCTTCAGATTATGCCCAGAGTTTAAAGAAAATAATAGAGAACAAGGAGAAAATTATAGTCATAGCTCCTGTCCATCAGAGATCCTTGGGCTCTACCGGAAACACTGGATCGTCTGTCACAAGGTCAAAAGCTGCTACATGGGCATCTGCACTAACTTTCAATAGACACCATAGACTGGATCTTTCTGCGGTATCTGATCTTTCATTTGGGCGTAAGATCTTACAAGCGGTGATCCCTCCCTGAATTCACTCCTCTGGAATCTCTCCTGGTGCTGTCATAGGATGATGGTAAAAATTATATTTACATTCACCGGTAGTTAGATTTTTCTGGAGTCCATGACAGCAACCTTGTAATTCCCATCTGTGAGGAATATGGATTAATATTTACTGTCAGCCATGCCCTCAGCCCTTGCCAGGATCAAGGATACCTTCCAGACATGTTGGCACCTACAATTCATAAGGAATTATGAATCGCCTGGCCATTGCAGGTGCAAACCGGATACATATTTGTGTCCCGGTGGCCACGATGTAAGTGCCCATGGGCTTTGTTTGATGGGGGCATGCCAGGGAAAGGAGATATCCATTACTCCCCACAGAGACCAAATACTGGCACCATGTTTGGACTCTAGTTGTAGCTGGAACCCAGGCAGATCAATTGGGCCCGGAACCATCTTCCTGCGACATTCTGGTCTGGTCTGGGGCTATGAGCCCTATGGGTCATTTGCTCACAGCACCAGAGAAGGAGGGGTGGACCCTACCCATAGGCGGGGAGGGGGGCCGGCTACAGGTCATAAGCCCATGCAAGCCAGAGGGCGGTGTCTTTCTCTGAAAGGGGGTCACATTGTGCAAATGTGTTTGGAGAGACCTGGAACCGCTGACATTACCGCCCCCACGTGACTGAAGCTAGGGACTATTCCACCCTTTTGACCCAAAGGAACTTTCATCTACCCGTCCGTTCTCCTGCTATGCCCTCCGGTATCTCCGGCCACTAATTTATAGTAGGCAGAGATTTCAGTCACTAAGTTATGGTAGGCGGAGTCTGGCCTTGTTCTGCTCTAGCGCTGGCCAATTGCAGCGCAGAGCTCACAGCCTGGGAGGTTATTTTCTCCCAGGCTGTGAGCTCTGCGATGCAATTGGCCAGCGCTACAGAAGAACAAGGGAAGACTCCGCCTACCATAACTTTGTGACCGGAGATACCGGAGGGCATAGCAGGAGAACGGAGCGGTACCCGGGGATAATAGTAAGTGCAGTCAGATCCCCGGGCGCCGCTCTCCATGTCTGTATACTTAGTTCACAGTGTCATAATTGGTGAAAGGTCCTCTTTAACCCTGTTGTACCCAAATAATCTGTATTTGTAACCTCAGACCACTGTATATATTCTCTGTGTATATTGTGTTATATCTAGTGAGCCCTTATAATTTAATCTTGTGCTATCTTGTATCTCGATCACGAATCCCCACTTCCGTGTTTTGGCCTAGTTATAAGCTACCGCGGGTTGGTTTCTGACCCTATATAATCCCTTTAGCGGACCGGGCTTATATCAAACGAGAAGCTGGTGGCAGATTTCCCGGGCTGAGACAGCGCTGTGTTCACTGCGGCAGTGAAAAGGCTCTCTCAGCTTGTTGGCTCTTTGTGCCCGCGTGGACAGGAGGTGTGTGTGTCTAATCTGTACCAACCTGACCTTACCTGCTCCGTTGCGTTTTTGGTAACCCATGACTATACCGCGTCTCGTGAGCTCGACATAGGTGACATCAAGCGGGCACGAGGTGTGGTATTCGTCACACCATCCTGTTGTTCTTTTGGTGTAGGTGATGGTCTCCGCATTATAGTTTCATGGGTGTGCAGAAAACAAAAAGGGGAAAAGAAGAAATAAACACATACATACATAAACATGTATATACATATAGCGATATAATGTCCTTATTTTGCACTTATCTATATACAAAGGATAAAGAACATAATAAACAATTATATCAACACCTCAGCTGGAGTCCTGACTACATCCAGGTACATGCATCACCGATGGAGTTAACATCCAGTGATGGCCAGTTCGCCGTGTTCGCCCGCGAACACATGCGGGCTGCCATCTTAACTCACAAGTCCGGCGAGGCACAGGTAAGCCCTTACCTGTGCCTGCGCTGCGAGCCGCTCTGAAACAAATGCGGTCACCGGGAGCAGGCAGTTCCGAGAACAGCCCGATGAAGGCCCCCGACGGCTGTTCTCAGAACTGCCTGCTCCCGGTGGCAGCATTTGTTTCAGAGCGGTTCGCAGCGCAGGCACAGGTAAGGGCTTCGCCGGACTTGTGAGTTAAGATGGCAGCCCGCATGTGTTTGCGGGCGAACACGGCGAACTGGCCATCACTGTTAACATCAGCTGGGAAGCCCTTTCAATGAAAAAGTAGTCAGAGTCTTGATCAGGAAAACATCAATTAGGTCTCTACATGAGGCGTCCCCTGTAGGATGAGCTTCTGACTTCTTTCCTGAAGGGTTAACGCTTTATACCAATTAAACAAAAAGATCCATTCCCTAGTGGAACGTAGCCAGCGCATGCGCGCCATAATTGTCACTGTGTACGTGTTGTTCATCTGCTCCCAGGTCCTTGGAGCGGCCAGTTCCCAGGTCCGCAGCGAGTCAGAATCCCAAAACAACCTTGAGAAAATATGTAGACAAAGCCTTACTCCCTGCACCTGCATTCAGGTCTTAAAATGAAATTTAAATGAACAGATACAAAATGGAATTCAAATTATCAGGAACTACATCTTCACACTTTAGGGTGTGAGACTTGTCAAAGTGTAACCTTAGAAAAACATTATATTTTTTTCCCCATGGAATTAGCACAAAACCTGTCCTGTCCTTGGTTTGTGTCTAGATTGCAGCTCCGTTCCATTGAAGTGAATTGGGCTGAGCTGTAATACCGCACACAGCCAGTAGTAGCACTGTAGCTAATATGGCATCTGTACCCAGAAATCGGTGTGAAATTAATGTACAGTATATGGCGGTACTGTATAGCTCTGCAGAGGTCTATCTTGTAGATTGTACAGAACTGTAATTTGCCTGTCAGGCTGTAGACTAATTTTGAGCATTAAAGCAGGATTATAAATATGGATTTAAACGCTGTACCTGTAAAAATGGTTAATAGAATTTTACAGAATTAATGTAAATGTGGATGAAAACGAGATTAATCATTACAAATTTGCACTTTTCTAAATGGATGATGTGCTCGACTAATACATGCACCCGAGGTAAAAGTGCAGAGACAGGCGTTTAACTACAGGATATCAGTAGTTAATAGGAAGGAAAATCAATGTCCGCAATTACATTCCTATTATTATCATGACTACTTCACCAGAATGTATGCCAGTCCACACATCATTGATAGCACTATACAGCGATCAGTCATTAGGATTTTACAACTGTGTGGTTGGTAATATGAATGTCAACATTTACATAGGAAATAAGCAGCAGGTATATGTTGTATGACAGCCAGGTATTATCTTATCAGCATATTACGGATCGTTAGCTAGTAGATTTTACATGCACTAGCCACTAGAGGGAGCTTTTTCAAATGAGGTGACATAATTTTACAACTTCTGTACACAGATAGGTATACTACCGTAACAAAGTAACATAGCACATAAGGCTGAAAAAAGACATTTGTCCATCCAGTTCAGTCTGTTATTCTGCAAGTTGGTCCAGAGGAAGGCAAAAAAAATCCATGTGAAGTAGAAGCCAATTCTTCTAATTTTAGGGTAAGAAAATTCCTTCCCGACTCCAATCAGGAAATCGGAATAACACGGCCGTTGTTTTGGTCAGCATCCGAACCACAGTTTTTGTGACTCGGATGCGGACCCATTCACTTCAATTGGGCCACAAAAGATGCGGACAGCACTCGGTGTAACCTGTCTTATTCTTGTCCATTTTGTGGATCCGCAAATTGCAGAACGCACACGGACGCCATCCGTGTTTTGCGGATCCGCAATTTATGCACAGCAAAACACACAACGGTCGTGTGCATGTAGCTTAAGGCCCTTTTTCACACGGGCGAGTGAGGTGAACGCATTGCACCCGCACTGAATCCGGACCCATTCATTTCTATGGGGCTGTGCACACGAGCGGTGATTTTCACGCATTACTTGTGCGTTGCATGAAAATCGCAGCATGCTCTATATTGTGCGTTTTTCACGCAACGCAGGCCCCATAGAAGTGAATGGGGCTGCGCGAAAATCGCAACTGCGGATGCGGTGCGATTTTCACGCACGGTTGCTAGGAGACTATCTGGAAGGGGGACCCGATCATTATTATTTTCCCTTATAACATGGTTATAAGGGAAAATAATAGCATTCTTAATACAGACTGCATAGTACAATAGGGCTGGAGGGGTTAAAAAATAAATAAATAATAATTTAACTCACCTTAATCCATTTGTTCGCGCAGCCGGCATCTCTTCTGCCTTCATCTGTGAGGAAAAGGACCTGTGGTGACGTCACTGCGCTCATGGTCCATCACATGATCCATCACCATGGATGTATGGTGAAAATAATACATTCCCTTACGTCCTACCAGCAGCACAGATGGGGGGCTTAACTGCCCCCTGTGGACTGGTAGGACCGGCGGAATTTTTAATGAGCCCAAGAACCAATAAGCTATCTTCAGCTCCCTGAAAGGGAGGAGATCGCCCCCAGCCCACTGTGTTTTTTTTCTGTCCTTTGGACAGGTGGGGAGCGGCGTTTCTCTTCCAATCTTCGCGAGATGCGAGCTATCCGGCTAGCCCTCCTTCACTTCGCCCCTCTGATCCGGGGCAAAGCAGTGAAAGTCCAGTCAGACAATATGACTGCGGTTCTCTACATAAACAAGCAGGGAGGCACAAGATCATTGCCCCTTCTGTCAGAGATCGGGGTAATTCTTCGGTGGGCAGAGATGAACCTTTCCCATCTGTCTGCCACTCATATTCGAGGCTCCCTCAATATGATCGCGGACCGCTTAAGTCGAGGATTACCGACCATGGAGTGGTCGCTGCATCCGGAGATCTTCAGGCAGTTAGTTCACAGATGGGGTATGCCAGAGGTGGATCTCATGGTGACCAGGTTCAACGCCAAGGTGCTAAGGTTCTGTTCCCTGTACAGGGAAGACAACCCCCTGGCGATAGATGCTCTGTCGATACCGTGGAGGTTCAGGCTGGCTTACATCTTCCCTCCGTTTTCCATGATACCGAGGGTATTGAC
This sequence comes from Bufo gargarizans, assembly GCF_014858855.1. Classification (NCBI taxonomy): domain Eukaryota; kingdom Metazoa; phylum Chordata; class Amphibia; order Anura; family Bufonidae; genus Bufo; species Bufo gargarizans. The sequence goes on along the minus strand of NC_058086.1, from coordinate 14,212,686 downwards.
GAAAATCCGTCAGGATCAGGCCTCGGTAATAGCCATCATACCGTTCTGGCGCAGGAGATCCTGGTTTACCCAGCTCATTCAGATGAGTCGGGGACAATACTGGAGACTCCCCCCGGAGCAGACCCTGGTGTCGTGGGACACTCACCTCTGCCCAGATCTGCACAGGTTCAACCTGACAGCCTGGAGGTTGATCAGTCCCTTCCCAACATAGAAGGGCTCTCCGAGTCGGTCCTGAGAACTTTGTCGCATTCCAGAGCAGAGTCTACGAAGAAGGCCTACTCCAGAATCATGAGAATCTTCATGTCATGGTGCGATTCCAAACAGGTGGCGTCTGCAGTTCCGCCCCTTCCTGCGATTTTACAATTTCTTCAAAATGGACTTGATAAAGGTCTCTCTCCAGCTACCTTGAGAGTTCAGATATGTGCCATCTCGGCCTGCCTTAACAGGCCGCATTCTCGGGACCCACTCATCAAACGCTTCCTGAAGGGAGCTGAAAGACTAAAGCCTACTATACTGAAACCTATTCCCCAGTGGGATCTTTCAGTAGTGCTCAAGGGGTTAGCATCTCCCCCCTTTGAGCCATTGGAGGAGGTAGAATTAAGATTTTTAACCTTAAAGGTGGTTTTTCTTCTGGCTGTGGCTTCAGCCAAGAGGCTCTCTGAACTACAGGCTTTTTCTGCAATTCATCCTTACATCATCTTCTTGCAGGACGGAGTACTCCTGAAGTTTTTACCTTACTTCAGACCTAAGGTTCCAAAATATTAACCACGTAATCTCTTTACCAGTTTTGTTTTCAGCCTCCTCCTCTGATACTCCAGCCAGACATCCGCTGGATATTTCGAGGTGCCTCCAGGTCTATGTGGATAGATCCAGAGAGTTCAGGATAGATGAGAATCTCCTCATCCTGTTTGCCGGTAAGTCTAAAGGCCGTAAAGCGTCTAAAGCTACCATTAGTCGCTGGATCAAGGAAGCCATTAGGGAGGCTTTCGTCTCCCAATCTTTAGATCCTCCGGAGTTTGTGAGAGCCCATTCTACTAGGGCTGTCTCCACCTCTGTTGCGGAGAGAAGTCTTCTCCCCTTAGAGCTGATCTGTAAGGCAGCTTCCTGGAGCTCTGAGTCAACCTTCATCTCCCATTATAGGATAGATGCTAGGGTGGCAGAGTTTTCGGCCTTCGGGCAGACAGTTCTTAGTTCTGCCAGGCATGAGGACCCTCCCTAGGGGATTCTTCTTGCTATCTCCCCATCTGTGCTTCTGGTAGGACGTAAGGGAATCGTTAATTTCTAACGATAATTTGTTTTCCCTTAGTCCTAACAGCAGCACACAAATTTCCCACCCTAGGTACATTATGCTTGTGTCACGAGGGTGTCAAGAGCAACGCCTGACTCCGTTGTACCCGGGGTCAGGAGGTCGCAGCGGTTGGCTGCACGCTCTATGTAAGATAGGGATGTTTCTTTATTGTAGCTTTCTGGGTTTGCTTTGCAAACCCTTTTGGCTCACTCAGGGATCCGTAGCTCCTTCTCTCAGCTGTTCCTTGTCCAGCACTCCCAATCCTCCTTATATTCCCCTCTCACACTTCTCTGGTTGCCAGATATAGAGCTTCCTGCCTGGACATCTATTCTGACCCACTGGAGCTGTGTTGCTGCGTTCTCTGATTGTTGCTTTAGAACCCTACCCTCCGGATCCCTGTTGGACCTTTGTGGACAGTTGTTGTCGTCCACCTGGGTGTTTGTGCTTGTCTGTGTTTGTCTGTCCTCTCCCTGGTGTTTCCCTCTTAGTGCAGTGGTGAGGACTAGCGATCCCACCGGCCCGTTCATTATCTAGGGTTAATTTCAGGGAAAGCCAGGGTTTAGGCACGTGATCGCCGCACGGGTGAGGAACCCGTCTAGGGACGTCAGGGCAGTCAGGTGCCAGCCGCGAGGAGAGTTAGGGGTCACCACCTTTCCCTCTCCCTTGGGCAGGACTTTCCCTTTTTCCTCCCTGTGCGTGTTGCCGGTCATTACAGCTTGTTAAAGACACGGTGGGCTGGGGGGCGATCTCCTCCCTTTCAGGGAGCTGAAAATCGCTTATTGGTTCTTGGGCTCATAAAAAATTCTGCCGGTCCTACCAGTCCACAGGGGGCAGTTAACCCCCCCCCCCCCCCCCATCTGTGCTGCTGTTAGGACTAAGGGAAAACAAATTATCGTTAGAAATTAACGAATCTACACAACACTTAACCCAAACCCGAACTTCTGTGAAGAAGTTCAGGTTTGGGTACCAAACATGCCGATTTTTCTCACGTGCGTGCAAAACTCATTAAAATGTTTTGCACTCGCGCAGAAAAATCGCACATTTTCCCGCGACGCACCCGCATCTTATCCGGGCCAAAAACATGACGCCCATGTGAAAGAGGCCTAACTCTCTGGATCAATGACCCATCTGTAGTAACTATAAGACTACTTTCACATTAGCGTTACCATAATATAACCGCATGCATCCGTCATGAACGAATCCGGTTGTGTTATGTCTTCTATAGTCATGACGGATGAACACCATTGAAAGTCAATAGGGGACGGATCAGTTTTCTATTATGTCAGAGAAAACTGATCTGTCCCCATTGACTTACATTGTGTGCCAGGACGGATCCGTTTTGCTCCGCACCACATCGCGGACAGAAAAATGCTGCTTGCAGCATTATTCTGTCCATGATGGGAGCACCACCAAACGGAACAGAATGCATTTTGGAGTATTCCGTTTTGTTCAGTTTTGTCCCCATTAACAATAAATGAGGACAAAACTGAAGCATTTTCTTCTGCTATTGAGATCCTATGACGGATCTCAATAGCGGAATTGAAAACGCCAGTGGCGTGCCTAGGGTGTTTAGCACCTGGGGCGGGTCATTTCTCTGCCCCCCCCCCCAAATACTTGACCACATACCTCTTACATCCAGGGACATCTCCTGTCATGTAGACCTTCTCTTTCCTCTTCTCCTCCGTTAGACCGCCATGACAAATTCTTTCAGCCGCATCTCGTCTCTACAGAGTTTGTAACACAGACACGTTAGATTTCTCAATTTTTCCATCAACCTCCCCATCCTGGTGTCCCCACAGTGTCATCCTGCTGCCACCCCCAATACCTGTGCCCATTGTGCCCCCCAATGCCCCAGGAACTATACTGCTGAAAAAATAGTGACCCTAATAGCCATAATTGGGGTCATTTATCAAACTGGTGTAAAGTAGAACTGGATTTCCAAAAGGAGCTGTCAAATATGAAAGGTGGAATCTGATTGGCTGCTATCGGCAACTAAGCCAGTTCTACTGTACACCAGTTTGATAAATTACCCCAAATATCCCTATAGTGTCTACAGCAGCTATAATGTCCCCTAGAGTGCCCCCAGTAATAATAATAACACCCTATATTGTCCCCAAAAATAATAGAATTGCCCCTACAGTGCCTCCCCAATAGCAACGCCCCCACACAGTAGTGTCCCTCACACTGCCCCCCACACAGTAGTGTCCCCCACACTGCCCCCCACACAGTAGTGTCCCCCACACTGACCCCCACACAGTAGTGTCCCCCACACTGACCACCACACAGTAGTGTCCCCCACACTGCCCCCACACAGTAGTGTCCCCCACACTGCCCCCCACACAGTAGTGTCCCCCACACTGCCCCCACACAGTAGTGTCCCCCACACTGCCCCCCACACAGTAGTGTCCCCCACACAGTAGTGTCCCCCACACTGCCCCCCACACAGTAGTGTCCCCCACACAGTAGTGTCCCCCACACTGCCCCCCACACAGTAGTGTCCCCCACACTGCCCCCCCACACACAGTAGTGTCCCCCACACAGTAGTAGTAGTAGTTTTTATGTATTTGGTGTAACTGTATTGTGTTGTATGACTTAGGGTACTTTCACACTTGCGGCAGAGGATTACGGAAGGCAGTTCTATCACCGGAACTGCCTGCCGGATCCGGCAATACGGATGCAAAGTGATGGCATTTGTCATCCGGATGCGGATCCGTCTGACAAATGCATTGAAATACCAGATCCGTCTCTCCGGTGTCATCCGGAAAAACGGATTCCGGTATAAATTTTTTGGGCATTTTTAAAGGTTTGCGCAGACTGGAATGCCGGATTCATTTTGCCGAAACATTTAATGCCGGGCCCGGCACTAATACACTTCAATGTAAATTAATGCCAGCATTCTGGCAAGTGATCAGTATTTTTGGCCGGAGAGAAAACTGGAATATGCTGCGATATTTTCTCCGTCCAAAAAATGTAAGAGGGACTAAACTGATGCATCCTGAACGGAATGCTCTCCATTCAGAATGCATTAGGATAAGGCTCCATTCACACATCAGCAATTCCGCTCAGCATTTTGCAGAACGGAATTGCGGACCCATTCATTCTATGGGGCCGCACGATGTGCGGCCCGGATCCGGAATTGCGGACCCTATTCTTGTCCGCATTTGTTAAACCAACCAATACCTCAGCCAAATAACCAATAAAGGGCCTAGCAATATAGCCAGAAGGGGACAAACGATAAAAGCCAGTGGGTTGGCGAAACGCACGTCGAGGTAGTAGTCTTGCCAGGTGGACCAGACCGTGTATTAATAGGGGTCATTGATTTTTTCGATTCTTGTTTCTGCCCTACATGTTATATGCCACAGAGCTACATCAGCCGATATTTGTAGATACTGCCCGGTTTATTAGACAGTGGTTGATATTATTTTGGGTGATGTGTACTATACCCGTCATCTAGCTGACTATACTCTGCAACATTATTTTCCTAGCTTTAAGGAGTTATATATTCATGCTCCGCTCGATATGTGAGGTGATAAGTAGTTACTATATATAATCGAGTCAATTATTGGTAGGGGATTGTGGCCGATTTGCCTTTTACGTGGGACTTTTCACTGTGTCTGGCCTTTCCACCTGTGCGGTTTCCACTCTGCAGTGACACTGTGGGGCTTTTATTGTTTGTCCCCTTCGGGCTTTCAGCTTTATTATATTTTGTGTATTAAGTTTCAATAAATGACTTCTGATATATTTTATACAGTATTTTTTGTGTATTTGAGTTTGGGCTATTAGCTTCTATTTACAGGTGTTTCTTTGTCCCCATTCATTGTCAATGGGGACAAAACTGTACAAATGGAAATGGAGTGCACCAGAATGCATTCCCACGCCGGACACAAAACCGCTGCAAGTATTGTTTTTTGTAAGTCGATGGCGCCGGATCCATTTTTTCGGACACGTCTTGTTCCTTTTGGAGATAATACAACCGGATCCGTTCTGAACGGATGCAGACGGTTGTATTATTGACTGGATGCGTTTTTTGGGCGATCCCCTGACAGATACAGCAAAAACACAGATGTGAAAGTAGCCTTAGGCCTCTTGCACACGAACGTGTGCTAGCCACGCAAATTGCGGTCCGTGACGTACGGGCACCGAGCATGGGGCTGCCGCATGCAGATCGCAACCCCATTCACTTGAATGGGGTCCGCGATCCGTCCGTTCAGCAAAAAGATAGAACTTGTCCTATCTTTTTGCAGAACGGAAGCATGGAAAGGAACCCCGTGAAAGCACTCCGTAGTGCTTCTGTAGGGTTCCGTTTCGTGCTTCCGTTCCGCATCTCTGGATTTGTGGACCCATTCAAGTCATGGATGCGGAATGCACACGGCCGGTGCCCCGTGTATTGCGGGCCACAATATGGCCACAGGCAGCACACGGTCGTGTGCAAGAGTCCTTAGTCTTACAAAATACACCTGGGGACTGGCTGGAGTAGGTTGGGACTTTTTGCTACATTTCCAAGTGTCGCAGATATTACATGCATCATAATCCAGGTCTAATCTCACTTCTCTGCCTTAAAGGGGTTGTCTGGGCTTTTTAATATTGATGACCTCTCCTCAGGATAGCTCATCAATATCAGATCGGCGGGGGTCTGACAGCTGTATGAGGAGACAGCGCACGCTGTGCACACCTGCCGTCTCCCTTCTCTTTTCCTGTCCGATGCTGTATGTCTATGCGCACGCCGTCTCCCCATACAGCTGATCGGTGGGGGTGCTGGGTGTCAGACCCTCACCAATCTGATATCGATGACGATAAGTCATCAATATTAGGGCTCTTTCACACTTGCGTTGTCCGGATCCGGCGTGTACTCCATTTGCTGGAACTGCCCGCCGGATCCGTAACACCGCAAGTAAACTGAAAGCATTTGAAGACTGATCCGTCTTCAAAATGCGTTCAGTGTTACTATGGCAGCCAGGACGCTATTAAAGTCCTGGTTGCCATAGTAGTAGTGGGGAGCAGTATACTTACCGTCCGTGTGGCTCCCGGGGCGCTCCAGAATGAAATCAGAGCGCCCCATGCGCATGGATGACGTGATCCATGCGATTACGTCATCCATGCGCGTGGGGCGCCCTGACATCACTCTGGAGCGCCCCGGGAGCCGCACGGACGGTAAGTATACTGCTCCCCCGCTCCCCACTACACTTTACCATGGCAAACAGGACTTTAGCGTCCTGGCAGCCATGGTAACCATTCAGAAAAAGCTAAATGTCGGATCCGGTAATGCGCCGAAACGACGTTTAGCTTAAGGCCGGATCCGGATTAATGCCTTTCAATGGGCATTAATTCTGGATCCGGCCTTGCTGCAAGTGTTCAGGATTTTTGGCCGGAGCAAAAAGCGCAGCATGCTGCGGTATTTTCTCCGGCCAAAAAACGTTCCGGATTTCTATCCATTCAGAATGCATTAGGATAAAACTGATCAGGATTCTTCCGGCATAGAGCCCCGACGACGGAACTCTATGCTGGAAGAAAAGAACGCAGGTGTGAAAGAGCCCTTAAAAGGCCCAGACAACCTCCCTAAACATAGACCACTTTAAATAGTGGCATGGCTCCCTAAATGTTGCAAAAAACTAAATAAAAAAAATTGCAAACACCATGATATGCAACATTTGGTTGTGGCAGAGAAAACTGATCCGTCTTGCTCCACATCTCAGGACGCAGTCAAAAATGCTGCTTGCCGCGCTTTTGTGTGTGTCGTGGGAACGCAATGGAACGGAATGCCTTCTAGTGCACTCTGTTCCCTTCAGTTCAGTTTTGTCCCCATTGACAACAAATGGGGACAAAACTGAAGTGTTTTCCCCGCTATTGAGACCCTATACTAGAACAGTCCTATCCTTGTCCGTAATGCAGACAATAATAGGGCATGTTTTATTTTTTTATGCAAAACGGACATACAGAAATGGAATGCGCACCGAGTAAAATCATTTTTCACGCGGCCCCATTGAAGTGAACGGTTCTGCATATGGGCCCCAAAAAATGTTTGTGTGCATGAGCCCTTACCGCAGAGACATACAGGGATGTAGGTGCCTAGGACCAAGTTTATACAGTTCTATAGTGAGCACCGGTACTACTGTTCTCAGAACTGATATGAGTACTGGGACCAGACCCCCACTGATCAAGTAATATTTGTGCCATAATAAATGCGATATCTAATGACTGAATGATGACGCTCCACAATACAATTGTAATAGAACAGCGACATCTAGTGGGAGAAAGTGGGAAACATCCAAAAACCATTCCAAGCTGGAAAATGAAAGCAATGCAGCATAATATCCATGCTGCAGCAGTGTTCAGCTGCATATTACAGATGCCTAATTGAAAGAGGTATCGCCTACACATCTAAGGCTTTATTCTAATTTGTGGTGCAAATTCCACCATATAAAAACAGATTTTCGGGAGCGATGTTGGACTAAGGTTGGCTTGGAATGTTTGCGGAAACATACAAATATATTTTTTTTCCCCCTGTGAGCACACATACAGAGAGGCTGTAGATGTATTAGTTGTGCTCATCTTCTGGAAAAAAGTCCCAGTACATTGGTCTGACTTGTGGTAACGTCTAATACCTACACATATGAGAAATCAGTTTACGGAGATTGGTAATATAGAACCCCAAACAGAGGAATTTATTGGAAATGTCCGACTATTTAGACCATTGATACGTCCGATAACTTATCTTCATGACCATCGTATGCATCAATGGTTTGAATAGTCTGACATTTAGGCCTCATGCACACGACCGTTGTTTGGGTCCGCATCCAAGCCGCCGTTTTTGCGGCTCAGGTGCGGACCCATTTACTTCAATAGGACCGCAAAAGATGCAGACAGCACTCCGTGTACTGTCCGCATCCGTGGCTCCGTTCCATGGCCCCGCAAAAAAAAAATAGAACATGTCCTATTCTTGTCTGTTTTGCGGACAAGAATAGGCATTTCTACAATGGGCCGCCCGTTCCGTTCCGCAAATTGCGGAAGGCACACGGACGGCTTCCGTTTTTTGCGGATCCATGGTTTGCGGACCGCAAAAAACGGCACAGTCGTGTGCATGAGGCCTTAGAGTGCACAAGAATATTATAAAAGTATAAAATTCATCTTAATTGAGCTAACAAAAATACAGTATAAGGGGTTGTTCACATGATGGATTTTGAAAACACATTGAAAAAAACTAGCGCTGAATCCATACGTGGTTTTTTTACATTTATTTTTTGACGCGTCTTTTTTTTAACCAATGGGTGTCAACTTCTATACAACGCTGCATTTTAAGCTCAAGGTTTTTGGCCCCAAAAATGCATGGACTCAGAGGCACGGTTGCCAACCATCCCAAAATTTCTGGACAGTTGTCCGTAAAATTTTTTAGATGTCCGTGAATTTGGGATAAGTTGTCCAGAAAAAAGAAAAATTCCGGTTGACAGAATCTCGGAGCTCCCTGGCTCCCATGCTGTCTTCTTCCAACTTCCAGTCTTCGCATATAAACTTTCTGCGTGGATAGGGTCACATGTGCAGTATTCCCAAGCGACACGTGACCCAGCTGTGATATGCCATTGATTAAAACACCAATATGGGAAAACTTTCATACCATGGGGACCCTTGAAGGGCAGACATAGTGGATAAAAACAAAAATATTTATTTCGGTTATACAGGGATAATGTATTTAAAGGGGTTGTCCGGGTTCAGAGCTAAACCCGGACATACCTCCACTTTCTCCCAGGCAGCCCCCCTGACTTGAGCATCAGAGCATGAACTGCTAAATCGTGCAGGGCAAAGGCATTTTTAGGAGATCCGGTGATGAACCGGGCTCTCCATGGGGCTGCCAGGAAGCCCGGTGACGTCACTGGCACTGATCGACAGCTTTTAGTGCTGCCCTAGCCAGTAAAATGGCTAGGGCAGCGCTAAAGCATGGCCATCAGAGCTGGTGACGTCACTGGACACACTGCCGGGTGGAAGCCTCCACCCGGCAGTGTGTTATAGTAAACAAAAGAGCCCATGCCCTGTGCGATCTATCGCAGGGCAAGGGAGCGCATGGGATCATTAGATGCTCCGATGCTAACATCAGGTGAAAATGTGGGTATGTCTGGGTTCAGCTCTGAACCCGGACAACCCCTTTAAGTCATTCAGGAAAGAAGCATGGAATTTAGTCTTGCATACCATAATCAAGTTTTTTATGATGAAATATAAAACACTATCATAGAAGACAGCGAAGAGACGACAGGGTTTTATGGGAAATTAAAAGGGTTCTCCAGCTCCTACATATTGATGACCTATCCTCAGCGCTCCCCACCTATCGGCAGTTTTTGACATCTGCTGGCAATGGAAAGAAACCAGTTGATGAAGCCAGGAACAAAAGAGGTCCACTGTGTAGTGGCCATGCGGAGTACTGCAGCTCAGCTCCCATTCACTTGAAAAGGGAAGGCATATAGAATCGGGTTGTCTTCATTTAAATGGACCCTCCTGTGTGTTCTTGGCAGTTCCTGACAGGTCTGAACAATCTCCCTTTGCACACATATTTAATAAAATTTTAATACACAGGTAAATGTGCAGTACCCCAGACCTGGTGGGTATCTGCAAATGTTATTTATGTTATATTGTTAGTGTTAAGTACACCAGCATTAAAGGGTTTCTACCACCACATTTTGACCTAATTAGCTGTCAGACACTAGCGATCTGCTAGTGTCTGCTGTACCTAACCATGCTATTGTAATCCCTTTCTCTGCAGCGGTTACCCTAAAAAACAAACTTTTATTGCTATGTAAATGAGCCTCTAGGTGCTATGGGGGCGTCTTTTCAGCACCTAGAGGCTCCGTCTACTCACCATGTCTGCCGCCCAGCTCGTCCCTCCAGCCCGCCCATCTCTAGATTGACAGCCTCCATCGCGGCCGAATTCTCGCGCCTGCGCCGTGTGCATCTGTATTCGGCGCAGGCGCAGTGACTGTTGGACCGCTCACTGCGCCGGCATCTCCACTGCGCCTGCGCCGATGACGTCAGAGTGCTCTGAGAAATAGACGACGCCCGGCCTCAAGCAGTGGAGATGCGCAGTGAGCCGTCTGAATACAGACACACGCGGCGCAGGCGCGAGAATTCGGCCGCGATGGAGGCTGTCAATCTAGAGATGGGCGGGCTGGAGGGACGAGCTGGGCGGCAGACATGGTGAGTAGACGGAGCCTCTAGGTGCTGAAAAGACGCCCCCATAGCACCTAGAGGCTCATTTGCATAGCAATAAATACGTTTGTTTTTAGGGTAACCGCTGCAGAGAAAGGGATTACAATAGCATGGTTAGGTACAGCAGACACTAGCAGATTGCTAGTGTCTGACAGCTAATTAGGTAAAAATGTGGTGGTAGAAGCCCTTTAAGAGGTACAATTGGCACCCTGTTCATACCCTCTTGGTAGGAATAGGCAGGTCCTGCTTTCTGCCAGGAGGGGGAGTTCTAGCTAGGACACTGAAGAGGAAGACAGCACATCCAATTGCTTCTACTCCAAGAGACTATCAAGTGATCCAAGAGACTGCAAGAGCACCAGGATAACTGAAAAGCTACAGCGTGATATAGACAGCAGAGTGACGAGCAAGCCACTATTTTACAGACACTGCTGCAGATGAGGGACTATGGTCAAACATCCATGACTTAGATAACAATCAGGCCAGACCATCTCAATGCCTGCATTACACAGTGGACACCTAAATCCACAAGTACTAGCTCATAGCTGTTAGTCAGAAGTAGAAGAGAGAGAGTTATCAGCAGGATAGCACACCCGAGGTGCCTGAAATTGCCACTTAGCCAGCCACCATACCTCATCATCTGGGGACAGAAATTGCACTTTGTACAAACTACTGCTGGATGTACTATCTTTTGCACTGAGTGAAGAGAGACTTTTATTCTTCTACTTCTGCCCTGAGTCTTTAAACCACTTTTCCACTGCGCTGATCCCCAGGGAGCAATGGCCTGAGGGAATACATCATGACACAACATCTCATCAGGGTCACTACCACTACCTACAATACAATACAATATAGAGCTCCATAGACAAGAATCATGACTGGCTGTGACCTAAATACAATTCACAGTCATTTCCAACAAAAAGTATAAAACAGAGCATGCACTTCATGTGGTTCCCGCTGGCAGTTCTCCTGCTTGCATCTCTTCTCTCTGACAGATACTTGTGAGCAGCCACCAGATAGCACTCTCATGTATCTTCTAGACCTGTACAGAGATCTACTGTATCTACCATCAATAGTGGGAAGTGAGATCTAAACTGCCCTCTAGGGATGAGGGAATCAATTCTACACTAATCAAATTCATTATGAATTTCCCCCCAAACTTTCGTTTCCAGTAAATCTGAAGTTTTGGGGTATTTGTCCTGTACGAATTGCTGAAAAGGGCTTCCACCATTTTACATATCAGAATACAGAGAAGATGAAGAAGAAGAGTCACATGATCCCATTCTGGTGGACTTGCCCATAATACCTTGCAGTCATCCTCAGCCAATCATGAAGGACAATAGCTGTGATATCAATAGACATGTAAGAGGGTTGGAATTCAGGATTATACCTCTTACAAAGAAGACCATATTCTTTGCAGTAACTGGTGCTATGGGTTACTATTTTGCGGCAACTCCCTGAGGAACCGGTGTAGGAGTAGTAGTGGCTGTGACGAAGTGTTGTGCCATGGTGAACTCCCTCAGGCCGCCCGTTGCTCCTTGGGGATCAGAGCATTGGAAATATAGCACTAAAGAAGGAGGCCAGAGTTGAACGTACAGTAACAAAGTCCTTTTTACTAAGTGCAACGTAGCACTTGAAATACATACAGTAGCAGCAGGCTTTAGTGCAATTCTTCTCTGACACCAGCAAGGATGTTCAGGCAGGTTGATTGGTGGCAATTCAGCACTTAGGTGCTTGTTAGGTGAAGGGTGGCTTGGCTGTATTCCCTCACCTCACAGCAGTGTCTGTAGATGCAGGAGTGGCAGGTCACTCTGCTGTCTGGACCCTCAAGACTTCACTTGAGGACAAATGGAGGATTTATTTCTGAAAAATCTGCAACAGGAGCACAGCAAATTGCTTCCTCTCCTTTCTGAGGCTTCTCGGGATCTCCCCCTCTTGGCAGGAGGAAGGTCCAGTCCTACCAAGAGGAGAGGAACATAGTGGTTAACCCTGTTCCTGCCAACCTTCTTTGCTGGTAACTACGGCCAGAAAACAAACCGTTAAAATGCATTACATATCAATATACACAATTTGTAGTACCCACCGGTCTGGGGTACTGCAATTTTACTCGGTGGCAAGAACATGTCAGCACTGCTATACAGTTATGTTTATGTCTGCTATATGTGTCTCAGGACTTGCACCAATGTGATATGCCATTTCATAATAATATGTGATTTACTGTGCACTGTGCCTTTAAGGTGCTGTAGAAGGCAGTGAGGGAATGCTAAGTGTATGTGCAGTACTGTGGGCGAAACACCCTGTACGTATTGAGACCATGGCAGATAAGTATAGTGATGACATCATAGGCAGACAGTGACCGCATACTGACGCTATGAGGAGGTCATATGAATGAGATTGACATAGCACTTCTATAGCTAGGGCTGTATTTAGAGTTTATGCTCCCCTAGGTACGTTTAGTGCTCACACCCCCTAAAGCTGCCTATTGACTTGAGGACATATGGTAGCTACATAAAAATATTTTGACCATGCAGTAAAAAACACTCTTGAAAACGCATCTGGTTTTACCCTGCTTCCTGTAGTTATGTGATGTGGACATTGGCCATACAGTTTATACACGTGAAATACATTTAGGTTGCATTTTTAACCTGCAAAACATGCCTGCCAAATAACCACATCACAAAACCGCATCAAACACGGGAAAACTTTAAAGGGCATCTGTCAGCAGATTTGTCCCCAAGACATTGGCTGACCTGTTACATGTGCACTTGGCGGCTGAAGGCATCTGTGTTGGTCCCATGTTCAAATGTCTCCTTATTGGTGGGAAAAATTATGTTTTAATATATGCAAATAAGCCTCTAGGAGCAACAGGGGCGTTTCCATTACACCTAGAGGCTCTGCTCTCTCTGCAACTGCTGCATCCTCTACATTTTGATGGACAGGATCAGGTGTGATGATGTTTTCACTGCCTAACCCTGTCAATCAGAGTGCAGAGGGTGCAGCATTTGCAGAGAGAGCAGAGCCTCTAGGTGTAACGGCAACGCCCCCGTTGTTCCAAGAGGCTCATTTGCATATATTAAAACTTCAGGAGACATGAAGTACATAGAGGACAGACTGTGGCAATGTGGGGCTATGGTAAGGGAGACTGCATACAAGTGCTGCTGCTCATCAGCCACATCCTCACCCTCCTCTCTGTACTTCATGTCTCCTCATGAACTCGATTCCTACAGAGATTCTTAATAAACTGTATTCGGATCACAATCCTTGACAAGTAGAGCAGAGAGGAGGATGAGGCAGCTCTTTACCTCAGTGTTGTGAAGTAACTTAGGACAGGTTCTGTGTATAGGATGGGGGCTATTTTATTTCTCCTAACGATTGCTCCACAGATAAAATTACTGATTATAACTAATGAAAGGTATTTGGGAACATATTTATAATAAAGTAATATTTACAGTATTTTTTGCTTTATAAGATGCACCCGATGATAAGACGCACCCCAGAATTTAGAGTAGGAAAATAAGAATAAAATATTTTTCATCAGACCTCATATCAGCCCACTCAGAGCCTTCTCAGACCTCAGATTCTTCAGCTGTTGTGCTCCCATCTTCCCGGCCTGCGCTGTCACATGACTGCGTGCAGCGTCAGGTCATAGTGCGCGCACTACGTCCTGACGCTGTACAGGGTCAGGACAGTGCAGCACAGGCCGAGAAGCTGGGAGCGCGAACGCTGAAGAGGAGCCGTGGCGCAGACCAGGGAGAGTAAGTATTACCTGTGCTTGCGGTGATTCGCTCCCCGCTCCTAATACATACTAGTGAGCGCTTCCATAATGGAAGCGCTCACTAGTATTCGTTTTATAAGACGCACTGACATTCCCCCCACACTTTTTTGGGGAAAAAGTGCATCTTATAAAGCGAAAAATATTACGGTAAGTATTTTTATTAATTTTATTTTCTTAATTCCCGGAGAACCCCTTACATAAACCATAAATCACCCCCAATGAGTTTGAAAAAAATATCCCTTTCTGATGGAAGTGTCCCTGTAAGAGGGCTGCCGGAACGCAATAAGCAAATTGCATGAAATTCCTTCCATAATCAGAACTAGTGCAAATAACAGATCACAGCTTCCAATGTCTGACCTGAACTAGAGGAATCACAATTATGATATTTTGAAGCCCAATCACAAAAGAAGAAGCCTCATTTTGGTTATACTTTTATTATACAACAATGCCTCCATTGGTGAGATGTTTAATATGACACACACACACATACACATATATATATATATTGTAAGAGGGTACAAGGAATCATCGTGGATGATAGGTACGTGTCACCGAGGTTCCTGGCCTTGGTGGAGTAAGAGGCGGTTTTTATGTGTCAGTGGCAGTTGATGTTTGACACCTTGATACTTAGGCCTCCTGCACACGAACATGTGCGCCCCGTGGCTGTGCTGCGGGCCGCAATGCACGAACACCGACCGTGGGGCAGCCACAGCGGATCGCGGACCCATTCACTTTAATGGGTCCGCGATCCGGCCGTTCCACAAAAAGATAGGACATGTTCTATCTTTTTGCGGAACGGAAGTACGGGACGAAACCGTTCCGTTCCGCATCTCCGGATTTGCGGACCCATTCAAGTGAATATGTCTGCATTCATGATGCAGAATGCACACGGCCAGTGCCCCGTGTATTGCGGACCTGCCGTATGCAGGCCACAATACGGCCAAGGGCAGCACACGGTCATGTGTAAGAGGCCTTAGTCTTGCAAAATACACCGGGGGGCTGTCTGAAGTAGGTTGGGACTTTTTTGCTACATTTCCAAGTGTCGCAGATATTACATGCGTCATAATCCTGGTCTAATCTCACTTTTCTGCCTTAAAGGGGTTGTCCAGGCTTTTTAATATTGATGACCTATCCTCAGGTTAGCTCATCAATATCAGATTGGCGTCTCCCTTCTCTTTTCCTGTCCGCTGCTGTATGTCTATGGATGCGGAATGCACACGGAACGGTGCCCGTGTATTGCGGATCTGCAAATGCGGTCCGCAATATGGCAACGGGACACCTACGGTCGTGTTCATGAGGCCTTATTATGGCTGTAATAGCTGATCTGGGAGGGCTCTTACTGGGAGTAGTCAAAGTACTGAGTGGGTAACTAATCCCCATGTTCCAGGCCGGGTTTTGCCAGCACCAGGTGGAGAGGATTACCTCAGTCTGACAGTGGAGCTCATAAGGTCTGTGTGCTGTGATCTGAGGGCTGTGTTGGGATCTGCGGCTTGAGCCTGGCTGGAGGGCTCAGACCCCCTGCCTGTGGACTTGACAAAGCAAAACTTCTAACAGGGTGTGAAGTAACACCCAGGAGAAAAGGTGACTGTTTTGTATATGAACTTTTCATGTGTGTGAATGATGACCAAGCAACTTTGCGTTTTTGTTCTTGCTTTCAAGTGTGAATAAACACTGATGTTTTGAACCAAGAACTTGTACTTTGCCTCTGTTCTGCAACCGCTAATCCTAACTACCAGAGCGAATCCCCACAATATACAGTACAGACCAAAAGTTTGGACACACCTTCTCATTCAAAGAGTTTTCTTTATTTTCATGACTATGAAAATTGTAGATTCACACTGAAGGCATCAAAACTATGAATTAACACATGTAGAATTATATACATAACAAAAAAGTGTGAAACAACTGAAAATATGTCATATTCTAGGTTCTTCAAAGTAGCCACCTTTTGCTTTGATTACTGCTTTGCACACTCTTGGCATACTCTTGATGAGCTTCAAGAGGTAGTCACCTGAAATGGCTTTCACTTCACAGGTGTGCCCTGTCAGGTTTAATAAGTGGGATTTATTGCCTTATAAATGGGGTTGGGACCATCAGTTGCGTTGTGGAGAAGTCAGGTGGATACACAGCTGATAGTCCTACTGAATAGACTGTTAGAATTTGTATTATGGCAAGAAAAAAAGCAACTAAGTAAAGAAAAACGAGTGGCCATCATTACTTTAAGAAATTAAGGTCAGTCAGTCCGAAAAATTGGGAAAACTTTGAAAGTGTCCCCAAGTGCAGTCACAAAAACCATCAAGTGCTACAAAGAAACTGGTTCACACGCGGACTGCCCCAGGAAAGGAAGACCAAGGAGTCACCTCTGCTGCGGAGGATAAGTTCATCCAAGTCACCAGCCTCAGAAATCGCAAGTTAACAGCAGCTCAGATTAGAGACCAGGTCAATGCCACACAGATTTCTAGCAGCAGACACATCTGTAGAACAACTGTTAAGAGGAGACTGTGTGAATCAGGCCTTCATGGTAGAATATCTGCTAGGAAACCACTGCTAAGGACAGGCAACAAGCAGAAGAGACTTGTTTGGGCTAAAGAACACAAGGAATGGACATTAGATCAGTGGAAATCTGTGCTTTGTTCTGATGAGTCAAAATTTGAGATCTTTGGTTCCAGCCACCGTGTCTTTGTACGACGCAGAAAAGGTGAACGGATGGACTCTACATGCCTGGTTCCCACCGTGAAGCATGGAGGAGGAGGTGTGATGGTGTGGGGTGCTTTGCTGGTGACACTGTTGAGGATTTATTCAATATTGAAGGCATACTGAACCAGCATAGCTACCACAGCATCTTGCAGCGGCATGCTATTCTATCCGGTTTGCGTTTAGTTGGACCATCATTTATTTTTCAACAGGACAATGACCCCAAACACACCTCCAGGCTGTGTAAGCAGGGCCGGTGCTACCATAAGGCAGACCAAGCGGCCGCCTTAGGGCGCACCCTGGGGGAGGGCGGAAAAATGTGACATGGAGGGGGAGAAATGTGACATGGGGGCTGATGGCTGGGGGATGATGTCTGACATGGGGGTCTGATCTGAGGTCTGATTAACATTGGGGGTCTGATTGCTGGTCTGACCTGAGGTGTAATGGAAATTTTTTTTTTTTATTATCCTCCTCTAAAACCTAGGTGTGTCTTAGAGGGCAAAAAATATGGTCCTTTAAACCAGCCATTGTCTGAAGCAGAGAGAAGATACCAGGACCACAGAGAGGAGAAGCGTTGGGGGGGGGGGGGGGCGCCAAAATGTAGCTTCGCTTGTGTTGGCAAGAATCCTTGCACCGGCCCTGTGTGTAAGGGCTATTTGACCATGAAGGAGAGTGATGGGGTCCTGTGCCAGATGACCTGGCCTCCACAGTCACCGGACCTGAACCCAATCGAGATGGTTTGGGGTGAGCTGGACCGCAGAGTGAAGGCAAAAGGGCCAACAAGTGCTAAGCATCGCTGGGAACTCCTTCAAGACTGTTGGAAGGCCATTTCAGGTGACTACCTCTTGAAGCTCATCAAGAGAATGCCAAGAGTGTGCAAAGCAGTAATCAAAGCAAAAGATGGCTACTTTGAAGAACCTAGAATATGACATATTTTCAGTTGTTTCACACTTTTTTGTTATGCATATAATTCCACATGTGTTAATTCATAGTTTTGATGCCTTCAGTGTGAATCTACAAAGTCCTGAAAATAAAGAAGGTGTGTCCAAACTTTTGGTCTGTACTATATATATATATATATATATATATATATATATACATACATTGGACAATGGATGCAAATCTCTATGATCTCTATGAATGCTCTAAGCAGAAAAACAAGTAGGTATGAAAAATAGGCAGAAATTCTGCTTATTCTCTTATCTGAACAATCCCTTATATTAATTATTTATTTTACGCACTTATATAGCACTGACATATTCTGCAGCGCTTTACAGACATTAGCATCATCTTGTCCCCAATGGGGCTCGCAAAGGTATAGAATATGATTGCAGCTAGATATATGCAGGTAGAGCAAGGCTTAAAAGGCTTGTCCACTCCATTACAGGTGATGGCCTATCCTCGGGATAGGCCATTACTATCTGATCGGCAGAGGTCCGACACACCTCACCCCCAACAATCAGCTGCAGTAGCTCTTGCTCTGGAAGTCGGCCCCAGAGTACACATCTGTTGCAGCCCTGCTGCTATTGAAGTGAATGAGATTGGTGCTGTAGTAACCAGCTCTGGCCACTACACTACAGATGGAGCTGTGCAGTCTGGGTGCTGGAACGAATGCCAAACAGTTGATTGCTGGGGGTGCAGGGTGTCAGAGGACAGGAGCGTGCCTGTGGCAGTGCAGGATTTTATTACATACATCATTTATTACATTCATGTAATCAGTTAACCACAACTCTCTGGTTTACCGTACATAATAGTAGGGATAAAGCTGCCAATGCTTGACTCGGTAAATCATGTAAACCAATGTATGGTTCAGTTGCCACTAATGTCAGATATGCCTGCTGTTTGCTGGAGGAAGAAGCAAGGCAAATTCATTACAGGGAAAGTTTTTTAGTTTAGTCTTTTCTTAGACACATTCCTGATTTTGCTTAATAAATGATAACAGACAATAAAACTTTCCAGCGCCAGTTAAACTGAGCCTAAGGGCTTTTGCACATGACCATGTTATGGATCCATGCTGTACAGATCTGTAATACAGCACCATTGACTGCTAGGGGCTCATATTGTTACAGGTATGTCCATGGCCTCCAGTTTTTCCCCATCAATTCATATGGAATCTGTGTGAAAATAAATTTTGGCATGTTCTAACACAGGCCATATTATAGATAGAGTTCAAGGAAGCAGTCGGCACCTGATGTGCGCCGGCACGGGAAGGAGAAGATCCACCGTGTAATAAGAGGGATCCCAGCGGGTGCTTGTTGTCTTCAATTCATAGGCTATTTATTGCATAAATACATCAATAATGGACGCATTTCGGCTGATGAAGGCTGGATGGGCCGAAACGCGTCCATTATTGATGTATTTATGAAATAAATAGCCTATGAATTGAATTGAAGACAACAAGCACCCGCTGGGATCTCCTTTATGCAGGCATATAGGGGGAGATTTATCAAAACTGGTGTAAAGTAGAACTGGCTTAGTTGCCCATAGCAACAAAATCAGATTCCACCTTTCATTTTCCAAATGAGCTCTGAAAAATCAAAGGTGGAATCTGATTGGTTAATATAGACAACTAGGCAATTTTTACTTTACACCAGTTTAATAAATGACCACCATAGTGTCTACAGGTCCATGACACAGGCTTGTATAGATTCTGTGTACCTTCATACAGGGCTTTTGCCATGTACATAGACCCTTAGGCTTTGAAGCTCCATCTTAAGGTCCTTTTGCATGGCAATTATTGGGAACAAACCATTCACTCACAGTATTATCCTGCTCGTCAGAGGGGTTGAGCGTTGTATTTACATGCTGCTATCATCCCTGCTGTATGGGAACCAGTGACCACCACTGGGCAGATCACTGTACACACAGCACAATCTGCTGGCCAGAAATGGTGAATCTGGGGTCCATATCCACAATGCTTTCACCAGATGAATAAGCATTTTCTCGTTTATCAGCTGCACCTTTACACCGGACAATTATCATCAATGAGCGGTCCTAGGAATGCTCATTCCCGATACTTGTCCCAGGGGAAAGGTAGTTTGCTAGAACATTTTAGCGCTAGTGTGAAACTAGCCTAAGCTAACAAGACAGTTGCCTGCAACACTTTGTTGTACAGTATGTTTCTTCTACTTTTTCAATGGTTCGTTTTTCTGCTATCTTACAGCCCAAATTTCTCCAAGGATTTATGGGGTACTAAGTAGAACTGGCTAGTTGCCCATAGCAACCAATCAGATTCCACCTTTCATTTTTCACAGCTCCTTTGGAAAATGAAAGGTGGAATCTGATTGGTTTCTATGGGCAACTAAGCCAGTTCTACTTTACACCAGTTTGATAAATGACCCAATTCATTCAACAGTCTGAGCCGTTCTACAATTGAACCCTTGTAAACATTGTTCACATTACATTATTGTACATTTAGCCCAGGGATCACCAACCTCCGGCACTCCAGCTGTTCTGAAACTACAACTCTCAGAGTGCTCCATTCCCTTCTATGGGAGTTAGAAGAACAGACGAGCATGTTTGCATGCTGGGAGTTGTGGTTTCACAGCAGCTGGAGTGCCGAAGGTTGCTGATCCCTGATTTAGCCTGTCACTGTAAGAACGGTGTGTTTTTTTTTTCTTGCAGAGTGGGCACTCTCTGGACATTCGCTGGACCTGCAGAGGTAGCAGATGCCTGACCAAGGAGGTGGGGGAGGGCTCAAAGGTCCTTCTACCACAACAGTATTCTAAGCACAACATGTCAGGTGTGGGGCCTTGTCACAGATCTTGCTCTGGGGCTCAGGATTAACACCTGATTGATGACATTAACTACATATCTATTGGTACTATTTATTTTTGCTTCTTGTATCCACTATGTCTGAAGTGGCATTAATACTTGTCAAAACTGACCCTCTAAGGCCCAAGTTCTAAGAAAACCTCCTCAGCAACAGGTATCGCCCATAGTTTGTTTGTTTTTTGCATTTCCGTGGTGTTTTTTGGTTTTCTGGTCCTGTTGTTTCGCTCTGCTCACTAAGCACATGACCGTCAATTGTATAGCGGCTGTGCTTGGTAGTGCAGCCTAGCCCCATTCACTTGAATAGGACTGAGCAGCACCTAGGCCATGTGACAGATGAACGTGATGTCATAGGCCTAAGCGATCACTGAGCTCCACGACCTCTTCGTACAGCTGATATGCGGGGGGAGGCAGGGTCTTACCTCCACCGATGGGATATTGATGACCTATCCTACAGCTAGGCCATGAATATCAAAATACCTGAGGACACTTTTAAATGCAGGGAAAGCAGGCTTTTTTTTGTAGTGACATCCTGTCACCCTTCAGGGACCTTTAATTGCATCAGTGGCATATTTTTTTCAAATTGATGCATGCTTTGGGTCTGGAATTTTCCCTCACCATCTGCCATTTTTTTCTCATATAGATCTCCATTGTTTTTTTTTTGCAGCTTAAAAAAATGTCTAATGTGTTCTGGCATTTTTAATGGCATATTTGGATGGCATTTTATTTATACTATGCTTTTTTCCCCCCAAACAGCCCTACAGAGTTGTGACATCACAGGGGGACACATACTTTAATCTAAAAAGTACCAAGCATGCAAAAAACACCATTACAAATTTGTAGGTGGAAAAACACACAATATATAGGTAAAAATGCCTAAAGAAGCTACAAAAAACACTGACCAAGTCCCCGATAAGGACTAAACTGTGTGTAAGGGAATCCTAAATGTGTTCAAATAACAAAGGAAGTCATACTTATAATTTTTCCCCTCCATCACTCCCTGCGCTGTGCTTTGCTACTTCCTGTCAATAAGGGTTCTCCGTTTTTTGCCGCAGTGAATCCACATATACACCGCGTCACCACTACAGCTAATTTCTACCCGTTGTATACAGCCAAGGTCAGTGACTTGCTGCATGGTGGTTTGCTGTATATGGGACGTCACTGTCCCATATACCATGATGGCTGCAGCCACTAAGATAATGTCACCATCGAAGGATCGGGTATGACTCTGGATGGTAGTAGCGCGAGAGAAAATTCATAAGTATGACTTCTTTTGTTATTTTAACACATTTTCTGTTGCTGGAAAAGTTTATTTGAAACTTTGGGCAACCCCTTTAACATACAAGGGCCTTTCCCTAGTTATAAGTGTTCCCTAAAAACCTGTTTTACTTGTTGTAGAACATACTACACTGCAGATAAATTCACAACACTGTCAGCACATATCTGCACTGGAATAATCTCCAGATATATACACCAATCGTTCTGGCAAATGTTTGGCTCGGACACGTCAGGGTTCTGCCGCCGCAACTTTATTGAAAACATAGTTGAGTACACTATTCAATACAACTGTATAAAAAAAACGTATACTAGGTTGTCTATGGCATACGCCTGTCTATGTGTTTGGTGGGACCATTTCACGTGGTTCTACTGAACAAGGTGATCTAAAAAATGTGCTATGTAATAATCTAGAGTTTTATTAGTAAAGCATAAAAAACATCCGGAGTTCTGACCCGCAGGCTCCATGCCCTTTTTAATGTAAACAAATTTTGTCAATTGACAAGAAAAGCTCACCCTTTTCATTGATTATACTTATATGGGTGCATGCACAGTTCACTACAGTAGTCAGATGTAAGGTTTTGCATAATTCTTAAAAAATGTGGTGAAAAAAAAAAAAAATCTTACCAAATTCTGAAAATATAAGGTACAGAATTTGGCACCAGTCCCGCTAGAACGCCCAGATACTGCGGCGGGGCACAGGAGCACATAGTTCCCTGCCCTGCCGCCAATCACGGTCATAGGCTTCAGGCCTATGCGGTAGTGAAATCCTGGTGCAGGCAGGCGTGATGACGTCATCGTGCCCCCGTGCCAGGAGGCTGCACAGTGATGTGTGCGCGCCTGGATATAGGTGAGTATTTAGCTTTTATTTTTTTATTTGCCAACTTTGGGGGACATGGGGGGGGGGGGGGACACAGACACAGGAGGACATGTGAGGAGACATGGGGGGGGGGGAGAATTGCTGTATGGGGCAAATTACTATGTGGGGGGATTACTGTGTGGGGCAAATTATGGGAGAGATTACTATGTGGGGCAAATTATGGGAGGGATTACTATGTGGGGGCAAATTATGGGAGGGAATACTATGTAGGGGGGAAATTACTATATGGGGCAGTGTGTGGGAAATTACTGTGTTAGGGGGAAATTACTGTGTGGGGGCAAATTGCAGTGTTGGGGAAATTACTATATGGGACAGTGTGGTGGAAATTAATGTGTGTGGGCAATCTGGGGGAAATTACTGTCTGGTGGGCAAACTACTATATCGGAGTAGTGTGGTGGGCAGATTAGTATGGGGGGATTACTGTGTGGGGGCAGATTATTATAGGAGGGATTACTATGTGGGGCAAATTACTATATGGGGCAGTGTGGGGGAAATTACTATGTGGGGCAAATTGCAGTCTTGGGAAAAGTACCCTGTGTGGGCAAATTACTGTGTGGGGGAAAATTACTATATGGGGCATTGTGGTGGAAATTACTGTGTGGGAGCAGTCTGGGGAAAATTACTGTGTGGTGGGCAAAGTACTATATCGGGGCAGTGTGGTGGGCAAATTAGTATGGGGGGATTACTATATGGGGGCAATTACTATATGGGGCAGCGTGGGGGGCATTATTTTTGGGGACACTACACAGGGATTATTACCTGTAGCACAATATAGGGTGTTATTATAACTGGGGGCACTCTAGGGGACATTATAACTACTGTAGACACTATAGGTACATTTGGGGTAATTTATCAAACTGGTGTAAAATAGAACTGGCTTAGTTGCCAATAGCAGCCAATCATATTTCACCTTTCAGTTTTGACAGCTCTTTTGGAAATCCAGTTCTACTATTAGGGTCACTATTTTTTTCAGCAGTGTAGTATCTGGGGCATTGGGGAGCACAACAGGTACAGTATTGGGAGTGGCAGCAGGATCACACTGTCTGGAGGTTGGGGATGGGAAGGTTGATGGAAAAATTAAGAAATCTAACGTGTCTGTGTTACAAACTCTGTAGAGACGAGATGCGGCTGAAAGAATTTGTCATGTCGGTCTGGGTCAAACGGACGAGAAGAGGAAAGAGAAGGTCTACATGACAGTATGTGGTGCTGTATTCTCCTCAAAGTCTTTTTTATTATAATTATATGTACAGTGCCTTGCAAAATTATTCACCCCTTTAACTTTTTATTCGTGTTTTGGTGCCTCACAGCCTGGAATTAACATGGATTGTTTGAGGATTTGCATCATTTAATTTACAGAACATGCCCACAACTTTGAAGATGTTTTTTTTATTTTTTTTTATTGTAAAGCAAACTAATAGGACAAAATAACAAGAAAAGTCAATGTGCATAACTGTTCACCCCCCTAAGGTCAATACTTTGTAGAGCCACCTTTTGCGGCAATCACAGCATCAAGTCGATTTGGATAAGTCTCTATGAGCTTGCCACATCTTACCACTGGGATTTTTGCCCATGCCTCCTAGCAAAACTGCTCCAGCTCCTTCAAATCGGATGGTTTACGCTTGTGAACAGCAATCTTTAAGTCTGACCACATGTTTTCTATTGGATTGAGATCTGGGCTTTGACTGGGCCATTTCAACACATTTACATGTTTCCCCTTAAACCACTCAAGTGTTGCTTTAGCAGTGTGTTTTGGGTCATTGTCCTGCTGGGAGGTGAACCTCTGTCCTAGCCTCAAATCACGCACAGAGTACTACAGTTTTTTCTCAAGAATATCCCTGTATTTAGCACCATCCATCTTTCCCTCAACTCTGACCATTTTCCCAGTCCCATCCTCACAGCATGATGCTGTCACCACCATGTTTCACTGTGGGAATGGTGTTCTTTTGGTGATGTGTTGGGTTTGCGCCAGACATAGCGTTTTCTTTGATGGCCGAAAAGTTCAATTTTAGTCTCATCAGACCAGAGCACCTTCCTCCATACATTTTGGGAGTCTCCCACATGCTTTTTCGCAAACTCACAACGTGCTATTTTGTTTTTTGCTGAAAGTAATGGCTTTCTTCTGC
Organism: Bufo gargarizans; assembly: GCF_014858855.1. Classification (NCBI taxonomy): domain Eukaryota; kingdom Metazoa; phylum Chordata; class Amphibia; order Anura; family Bufonidae; genus Bufo; species Bufo gargarizans. The sequence continues at coordinate 14,187,694 of NC_058086.1, read as the reverse complement.
CCACTCTGCCATAAAGCCCATCTCTATGGAGTGTACGGCTTATTGTCCTCCTATGTACTCCAGTCTCTGCTGTGGAACTCTGCAGCTCCTCCAGGGTTACCTTAGGTCTCTGTGCTGCCTCTCTGATTAATGCCCTCCTTGCCCGGTCCGTGAGTTTTGGTGGGCGTCCGTCTCTTGGCAGGTTTGCTGTTGTGCCATGTTCTTTCTATTTAGTTGTGATAGATTTGATGGTGTTCCTGGGGATCATCAAAGATTTGGATATTTTTTTATAACCTAACCCTGACTTGGACTTCTCAACAACATTGTCCCTTACTTGTTTGGAGAGTTCCCTGGTCTTCATGGCAGTGTTTGGTTGGTGATGCCTCTTACTTAGGTGTTGCAGCCTCTGGGGCCTTTCAAAAAAGGTGTGTATATGTAATGACAGATCATGTTACACTTAGATTGCACACAGGTGGATATCATTTCACTTATTATGTGACTTCTGAAGGTAATTGGTTGCACCAGAGCTTTTTATAGGCTTCATAACAGAGGGTGTGAATAGCACATGTTTTCTATTTCTAAACAATAGTGTTATTTATATATTTTTCTCATTTCACTTCACCAACTTAGACTATTGTGTTCTGATCCATCACATAAAGTTCAGATTAACAAAACATTGAACGTAATGCTTTAATGTAATAAAATTTGAAAAAAGTGAAGGGGCAAATACTTTTGCAAGGCACTGTATTTTAAAGTTTGGCTACCAAATTTTTCAGTTTATGAGCCAATTTGGGGTAATTTGGGGTATTTTTTTTAGTCTGGAGATGTCATATGGCCTAGGAAGAGCACCGCAGGCTCTTCATACAAAAAATGAATAAATAAACTAAAATGGAGGGAAGGGCCCAAGTTTGGTAGACAGCCCTGGGCCTATCATGCACTTAATCTGCCCCTGCCAACTCCTTTCTTTGTCTGACTTATTTTATGTTTACCATGTCAGCTTGGCAATGTGCATTTAAGGGGTCACAAAATGCTTGTGTCCATTATTTTAGCATATCATGGTGGTCTACTTAATTCTCTGGTACAGTCACATGCTCTACAACAAGCAGAGCTCAAAGAGAACATTTTTTTTTTTTTTTACAATCCCTGAGACAACATCTTGGGAGAACCAATTTTTTTATATTACTTTCCCATCTGCTATAAATATATATGCACGTTTGCTGCATTCGTTTAAGAAATCCCCACGCTTCAGGATATTATGCATTTGTCTTGCTTTGGTTTTTCACTCTTAGTGGAGACTGGACTGATGTTACCTGTTGGAGGAAGGCAAAAAGAATATTAACTGTAAGTACAGGCACTGTTTAAAACAGTGTGGACATCAAATAAAAAATGTTAGAATACAACACTGATATAATATTAGACTTGCTTTCAGACTACACCGATCCCGACATGTGGAGTTCCTCTAGATCCATATTACAAACCTGCAGGCACAGTAGGTCTCATCACAGTATCCTAGACCTTTAGCAAACATCTTATTTTAATAGGCAAAGTTTCTAAAGTTTGCTAATTCTCTTCTACAGAGGAAATGTAGTAAGACATGGATGACCAGAATGAGGGCCACTGCTTGTTAGTCTCAGGTAAGGTGGTCCTGAGTGGGAGTCTTCCCACCATGACATCTATTTGACCTAATTAAATTACAAAGACCAGATGTCTTACCTGATGCTCTCAGATCCTGTTGACTCCTGAAGCTGTTGCATTGACTTAGATCAAGTTTTGGTTTAGTTAGTAATACAAAGCCTCCATCAACTTCCTTTTCCTGACTGTTTGGTTGTGATTTTTTGAAAAACCTAAAGCTTGATTTTTTGGTGGATTTATTTGTCCGATTGTCTTCGGGAGCTTTGGCAGTCTGTTTATTTATCAAGATAGCCACCTTTGGAAGAATGTCTAAATTCACATTTTCTGGAAACTCCTGCTCTATAGTGATTAGGTCTTCAAGAAATTTTGCCATTCTTTTATCTCCTTCACTTTCCTCATTATCTTTAGATGCTGGTGGGTTTGGTGTTCCAAATCTTAGCATTTCACCTGGTGCTGGGCTTCTTCCCACTACTAATGAGTATTTAGGATTGATGAGTTTACGAGCAACAGTGGAAGAACGTGCTCTTGCTCCCACCATGGGACTAGGTCGGACATCAGGGAACCCCAGCTCTTTGTAAAGATTTACTTCCTCTGATATTGCGTAGAGTTCACGAAATTCAATATCGAAAGGTTCAGCATATTGTCCTGACAGTAGTGTCATAATGCTGCGATCCACTCTTAAAGATGACCATGTTAATCTACAAAGCATAATGAAAGATTAGTACATACGGTTGGAATAAATTCACATAAGCCTCAAAGAGTCATTGTACTTTAACACAATTTCATTTAATAGAGAATGGTGTAAATAGCAAATTTCTAAATCACTATATCACCATATTCCTGCATCCATCTGAAAAAAAAAGTTGTAAAGTAATGGCCACTAGGGGTCTCACTTACACCTAATTTGCAGGCCACTGCTTGTTGTCAAGCAAGATCCGTCCTTAGTAACAGAGACACAGAAGACGGCGGAGAGGACGTGGGGGCGTGTCAGAGCTAGCTGAGATCCTGAGCCTGATAAAAGAAATGTTTCTACACAGCTTCTGAATTCATAGGAACCTCCTGCCTTTTTGTAAGTGTGATCTATCCCTCTTTATCAGTTCTTTGAGCTCCAGACCTGAAAACAAACATAGTGGGAAGTAAGGGAAAGGATGTCACTGCAGTACAGTGCTGGCGGATTTTACAGAAGGGATACACCCCCTGCTTCTGAGTGAAATGTATCTAGCTGTGCAGCTAAAACAGGGAATAATATGGCAGAAAAAATCATTAGGGAAGCCTAAACATAACTGTTCCTTCAATATCCTTCGCTATCCTCTTTAAAGTCCGGTAAGTGATTGGCCTTCACAGTCAAGGGTTTAGGAGACAGGTCATTGCTATGGTGGGTTAGACAGAGACTGGCAGGGGACAAGGAAACCATTGGTGCAATATTTCAAAAGTACTAAGTGCATACATAGTTCATTTTAGTTTAGGGATGGAAAACACATTTAAAATGGTTGCCTACTTTATGGTTACTGTTGACCGATGTATTTGTGAGATCATTATATGGCACTTACTAATATAGTCTTTGTTGAAATTCTGCACCATTTTCTATATTTCATAAGGTATTCTCCCTTGTTTACAAAATCTTTTGTGCTGTCCATAAGATGGCCGCTGCTGGAAGGTCATGTAACCGGGCAAATCACCTCCATGTGTTGTCTCCTCCAATCAAATATACTGCACCTGCTGCCATCTGTACTTGTTCTGTTGGGAGTTTAGTGCAGGTGCTGTGTGTTTGAATGGAGGAGGCATCATCACATGGAGAGGATTTGTCTGCTCACATGACCCTCCATCAGCAGCCATTTCATGGACAGGGCCTTTGTGTGGACAGCATAAAAGACTTTGTAAACAAGGGGGAATACCTTATGAAATATAGAAAATAGTGCAGAATTTAAACAAAGACTATAATAGTAAGTGCCTTCAATCAACTCAGAAACACATTGGTCAACAGTAACCAGAAAGTGGACAACCTGTTTAATCTCACCTTGTTTGAACTTTAGCTGTCTTTGTTCTACAGTTTTTCATTGTTGCCCTCAAGAATATACTGTCATGTTAAGGGCCCTTTGCACAGGCCGAAAATTCATAGGAAGGCTCATTAGCGATTATCACGCAGTGTAAAGGTTCTGCCGATTAATTGATGAGCGAGCAAAATGCTCGTTCATTGACTAATAGATCATTCATTCGGACACAAAAATCATAGCTTGCCTGGCAGCAGATCGTGTGGTGTAAACTGCCTTTGCTGCCGGCAAACAACGAGTCTGTATGTCAACGAGCGATGGCATTAGCCATCGCTCCTCTCCATACTGTGGAGAAGATTTCTGCATGTAATAGCAGCGGTCTCCTCTGCTGATGAGCAGGCGCTTACCAGGAAGGAGCGCTTTATTTCCGACAATCGCCTGCTGTATTGTCCTGTCCAAAGGGACCTTTAAATAAAAGCATGTCATTTCCAGTTCTTAGTACAAAATAAGTCAGTGCAGAGAGTATTGAACATATAGTGAAATATATAAAAAAAAATACCTGAAAGAACCAAATGCTACTTTATCGCTATCCACCATTATGTATTTATGCGAGATGCATCCTCCGATCTTCCCAGGAGTTAAATAGAATCCAACCCCTGTAACATACCTGACTCGTAAATTCTACACAGTAAAGAAGAAAAATAATTCTGATTACATATTATTTGTGACTGAATGTCGCTCCTATGTGCTCTCTGTATGGCACTATGGGGGAATTTATCAAGACCTGCACTCCACAATTCTGCCTTCAAAAAGTCACAAAATGGGGCTTTGTGACTTTAGGTTTACATGCACAAACATTTAGCAACTTTTTAAAGTTTTTAGACCACGTATTCCAGTTTTGAAAAGTGGCTGGGAAAATTGCCTTGGTTTACTTTGTTAATTAGTTTCTCTCCACATTTATCACTGCGACTTAAAAAAAAAAAAAAAACGCAAAAAAGTTGCAAATAAACTCCAGTAGGGGGGTAGCGTAAAAAAACTGGAGTAGCATTTCTAGACAAAAGTGTTAGGCTTAAAAGGGTTTTCCATGATTTTCTAACTGATGTCCCATCCTCAGGATAGGTAATCAGTATCTGATCGGTGGTGGTCCAACACCCAGGATCCCCACTGATTAGCTGTTTGAGAAAGCATCGGTGCTCCACGGCCTTCTCCGTGCTTACCAAGCACAGTGCTGTACATTGTATAGCGGCTGTGCATTGTATCGCAGCTCAGCCCCATTTACTTCTATGGGACTGAGCTGCTCCGTCACTGGCCGCGGCACTCACAGCAGCACCAATGCCTTCTCAAACAGCTGATCGTCAGGGGTCCCGGATGTCGGACCCCCACCGATTGGATACAGATGACCTATACTAGGATAGGTCATTAGTTAGAAAGTCTAGGAAAACCCCTTTAAAAAAGCACCAAATGATCAAACATTGTGTGACATTTGATCATTTTGAAGCAAACTGTGCCAAAATAGATTCGAGCTAAACTAATTTCAAAGAATACCTCCATGATAAATTCCCCCCTATATGACTATACAGGAGGTGAATATGTGCACTGTGTGGTACTGTTATTTATCACTTTATGGTTGCATTATGTTTGGCACTATATGACACCATTATTAGGGCTGCGTTATGGCAACATTAGGGTCCCTTTACAAGGGCAGATTTTAATGATCGCCTGTTGGTAATACAGTAAGTCGATTGGCGCTCATTAAAGGGGATGTCTCACTTCAGTAAGTGGCATTTATCATGTAGAGAAAGTTAATACAAGGCACATACTAATTGCCTTATTATCCATATTGCCTCCTTTGCTGGCTGGATTCAGTTTTCCATCACATTATACCAGGCATCCTCAAACTGCGGCCCTCCAGCTGTTGTAACACTACAACTCCCACAATGCCCTGCTGTAGGCTGATACCTGTAGGCTGTTCGGGCATGCTGGGAGTTGTAGTTTTGCAACAGCTGGAGGGCCGCAGTTTGAGGATGCCTGCATTATACACTGCTCATTTCCATGGTTACAGACCCCCCTGCAATCCATCAGTGGTGGTCGTTCTTGCACAATATAGGAAAAAGCACTAGCCCAGGTGTCAGCAACCTCAAAAACTCCAGCTGTTGTGAAACTACAACTCCCAGCATGCTCCATTCACTTCTATGGAACTCCTGAAAACGGCCAAGCAAGTGTGCATGCTGGGAGTCGTAGTTTCATCACAGCTGGGATGCCGAAGGTTGCTAATCCCTGCACTAGCCTATTTGCACTCCCATGGTCCCTGCCACCAGAGAGGCCAGCACTTTTTCCTATAGTGTGCAAGCACAACCACCACTGATGGATTGCAGGGGTGGTCTGTAACCATGGAAACGAGCAGTGTATAATGTGATGGAAAAATGAGTCTAGACAGCAAAGGAAGCAATATGGACAATCACAATACATTAGTAAGTGCTTTGTATTAACTTTCTCTAATGATAAATGTCACTTACTGAAGTGAGATAACCCCTTTAAAGGGAACCTGTCACCAGGATTTTGTGTATAGAGCTGAGGACATGGGTAGCTAGATGGCCGCTAGCACATACGCAATACCCAGTCCCTATAGCTCTGTGTGCTTTTATTGTGTATAAAAAACGATTTGACACTTTTCAATATATTGCTTGTTATGGATTTCCACTAAACAGGAGTCAGAGGTGTACGCTCCTGTGCCCGAATGCAAAATGTGTATCCGGGATCCACACCTACCCTGCTCCATTTAAAATACTGGTGTCTTCCTATGTGACAGCCGAGCTTCCTCAGGAACCAGAGCCAGGATGCTAGTGCTACATCTGCACCTTCTCATAGCTACACCCCTGGCAGGAAATGCCCATTTATTTAGTCTTTTTATTTGCCCCCCACCCCCTTTCATATTTCTCTGTATTACCCGAAGCTTGAATCCAGGCACTTGCATGAATTCACACATCTCCAAGAAATGCTTGACTCCACTCTCTCCTAGAATCATATAGACCGGGACCCTCCGTTTGTCGGCTGCATCCAGCACCTCTTTAAACACTTCTCTGTCGGTAAAATAATCCATTACGATGGCAATTACCTGTGATGGAGAGAACAGAGAGTTCTGTAGTTTGGAAGAGAATACTTCTCCAACAAGTGCCAACAAACCTCTACATCCTCTTCTTCATTAGGAGTCAGTGGACATAACAATGAATGTTTATTGCAGTTGTATATGAAGTTTTTATGGCATTTTAGAGATTTTCTGGTTATATAAAAAAAACATTTAAAGGAGTTATAGTAAACTTTGCCAGGACATAGTATGAAACAAAAAATAATCTTATCCTCAGCTGTTTCTCCTGTACTGTATTCAGCACTGCACCTTCTCCTTCTGCTGTTTCACTGGCCTCAGTGGTATATTGCACAAGACTGCTGTGGCCATTGATAGGCTGCAGCAGTCACATGCTGTATATCTTGATATCACCGCTGCCGTCCGGTATACAAAGAACGGGAGGAGGACTGGAGGTGTGGTGCTGAGAACTGTGCATAAGAAACAGGTATAGTATATACAGCGAATGGCATAATGGAAAAAAGTCAAAATGCCAATTTTTTGTTTCTTCACCTCCCCCAAAAAGTTGAATAAAAATAAAATCATACGATCGCCAACATTTTTTTAAAAGAGGATTGGGCATGTTGAAATCCATCTTTCAAATCCTTTTCTTCAGCAGATGTTGGGAGGCCCCATACACATTCAACTGTTGTACAGTCCCACCAAAATCAGGAGGGTTGGCCAACAAACATATAATGTGCGTGGCCAGATTGACAGTATTGTTTTGAGTCTATGGCTATGGATAGCCACACGTTGGAGACCAATGCTCTAGGTTAATGATAGCAACAAATTACAGAAGGTTTGTGCTCCAAGTCGATGTTGCTCCTCTGGGATATGTAAAATAATTCAGTTTCCAGAGACAACATAGTAGAGAGGCCCATACACACGCTAATACAACCATTTGGCTTAACAGCCCTATACATTCACATACTAGGAATCTCTGCACTCATTAGGGAGTTACCTACATCATTGGACAGGTGACGGCTGTAGCCTGGTATAGTCTCATTATCAGATGCTTCAGTTCACATTTCAGTGAGATTAGTAAAACTGCCCTGTATTGCTGTCATTTATGTAATGTGCGGTACCTGTGCCAGTTTGCCAATCAGATTAGTGGCAAGGACTGAAGTCCACATGAAGATCTCAGAGGAGATTAACATGGGCTTGAGTAAGAAAAAAAGCCAAAGAGGGCCTTCAGATAAATACTAGTCACAGCATGCCTCAATTTTAAATGTACGTCGGCGATTTTGAGGGATTGACAGACTGTCTAATGTGTATGGGCCTCCCAACTCCCCCCTGAGGGCAGATGTCGGGGGTGAGAAGGGTTGGGCACTTTAAATTTCATAATGCCTGAACCTGTTTTTTCCTCTGATAATTGTCCTGCTAATCTGCCTATGTAAATAAACCCTAAATTAAAGGCCCCTTTACACTGTCCGAGCATCGGCCAGATAATCGCTAACAAGAATTCGTATGCAATTGTCTGCCAATATAAAGGTGCTGCCAATTACCCAATGATCATTTGTGCGGACATCAAAATCATCGTTTGCCGGCGACAGATCATGCCGTCTAATCACGGGACCCCTTGGAATGCGGAGGAAGGGGGGGGGGGGCATGGGCTCTACACCTTCTGCCTTGGACTCTTGTATAAGGTACAGGAAGATGGGGGCTGGTAATTATTCACGCCCCTTGCCTGCTCTAGGCTGATCAGCCAGGGGGAATTATGATAAGAGCAGAGAGGAGGTTAGGGGTTGTTGTAATGTACAGGGAGCTTTAGATGGACCAGGACCTGATTCTGAGGCCAGGACCTGGTGCCACAAGAAGAGAGTAGAGACTGGGTATGTTTGCCATCCACTCTTGGCCGAGGGGAGCCGTCCTTCAAGTAACAGAGTACCCAAGATGATTGGGGATTGAATTGCTGGCATTGGAGTACCGGGTGGCGTACTCTGATTTATTCATTGATGTTTCGGACTAAGCCGTGTGACTTGGTGCTTGGCCGTGTTCTGTGGAGTGATTTCCCTGTGATACAATAAAGTCCTCTGGATCTGTGTCCCATTCTCCATCCCTGTGTGCTCTGTGGCAACGAGTGAAGGCATTAAGATTGTTCCTAAACATAATGTGGAGGAGATCACTGCATATAAATGTCTCCTTCACTGACGGACAGTCTATTGTCGGGAAGGAACGCTTAATCTATCAGTGTAAAGAGCGTAAAGGTGCCTTTACACTCTCTATTTTCTTAAAGTCCCATTACACTGACAGATTTAGCAGACGGATGACGGGAAGTAAGCGTTCATTTCCAACGATGGTCTGCTCGTCAGTGAAGGAGATCACTGTATTTACATGCGATCTCCTCCACAGTATGGGGAAGAGCGATCACTAATGCCATCACTAATGCCATCACATTCCTATACAGAATCATTGTTTGCCGGCAGCAGAGTGTGTTTAGATGGCACGATCTGCTGCCGGCAAACAATGATTTTGGTGTCCGCACAAATGATCATATTACCTGATGAATGAGCGTTTCATCGGGTAATCAGCAGCATCTTTACACAGGCAGATTATTGCTAAGGCTACTTTCACACTAGTGTTTACGTTTTCCGGTATTGAGTTCCTTCATAGGGGCTTAATACCGGAAAAAAAATGCTTCAGTTTTGTTACCATTCATTGTCAATGGGGACAAAACTGAACTAACCAGAACGCAATGCTCCAAAATGCATTCTGTTCCATTTAGTTGCGTTCCCAGACCAGAGAGCAAACCGCAACATGTTGTAGTTTGCTTTCCGTCCTGGGATGCGGAGCAAGACGGATCCGTCATGACCCCCAATGCAAGTCAATAGGGACGGATTTGTTTTCTCTGACACAATAGAAACCGGATCAGTCCTCCATTGACTTTCAATGGAGTTCATGATGGATCCGTCTTGGCAATGTTAAAGATAATACAACCGGGTCCGTTCATAATGGATGCAGATGGTTGTATTATCAGTAACGGAAGCGTTTTTGTTAGACCCTACCGGATCCAGCAAAAACGCTAGTGTGAAAGTAGCCTAACAAGCGTTCGCACGATTATCTGCCTGATGCTCGGCCAGTGTAAAGGGGCCCTTAGAACCATGGTTGTGATAAAACCATAGCCATAAATTGGTCATTATAGTGACCTGTTAACTTAGCTTTATTCATCTGCAAATGTGATGAACTGTTGTTTTTTCCAGTATAGCCAGGGGCGCAGCTATAGGGGGTGCAGAGGTAGCATTTGCTACCGGGCCCAGGAGCCTAAGGGGCCCAAAGACCCTTGTGCCACATAAGAAGAAAGTGCATGCTGGTGAGGTTACACCTCTGGCTGGAGGGAAGGGGTTAAGTCAATAATTTGGCATGGATGGAGGGGGGGTTATTATTCAAATTTTTGCCTCAGCAGCATGAAGACTATGTGCTTCCCGGCCCCTGGCCACAAAGCACTGAGGGAATGGGGGCCCAAGTTGAACTCTTGCACCAGGGCCCATGACCCTTTAGCAACACCCCTGAGTATAGCGTATGGCTCTTTTTTTTATACAGGAAACAGAATCTTAATTTATCTTTTTTTTCATTGGGATATATGAAGATAATTTCCCATATATTTATATAGTCTTAACTAATATGTGGTGTCAAATATTTACAGGCAAGGAAAAAACAGGACAGATACAGCGCAGTCTTGAGCAAGGGGCCACAGGCTTGATGATGTCTATTTGGTATCTTTTTTGTTGTTTAACCCGTAGGATATTCCAATATTTTTCCCTAGGCCACGCATCAGGGTGAGGGTTCTGGCGGGGTGTCATGAAGCTATACCAGGCTTTGGAGAGTGTTACCCTGCCTCTGTTGGAATTGCTGTGTGTTCCCCTCCCCTCCTCGGTTGCCCAAGGAACTGCGTACTCTGCCGCCAGCGTTGTCAGCTGGAAATATTTTGAGCAATTTGTCCACAAGGACCTTCTGGTATTGCAACATTTTGCTAGTCCTCTCCACCACAGGAATGAGAGATGAGAAGTTCTCTTTGTAGCGGGGTCAAGTGTGAACAACCAGTAATCGGTGCTGTCCAAAATGTGTAAAACGAATGGCTCACGGGAAAGGCAGCCTAAGATAAAGTCAGGCATGTGTGACAGAGTCCCAACAGGCAAGACTTCGCTGTCGTCATCAGGAGGGTGACTCTCAATCTCCTGATCCTCTTCCTCCTCTTCTGCCTATCCACGCTGAACAGATGGAATTAAACTTCCATGGGTACTACCCTCTGTAGTGTAGGCAACCGTCTCCTGCTACTCCTCCTCCTCATCATCTCCTCATCATCATCCAATTTGCACTGAGAAAACGAACTGAGGGTGGTCTGGCTATCATCCTGTGTAATGTCTTCCCCTATTTCCACCTCTTCCACATGCCAAGCATCGGCCTTAATTGTGAGCAGCGAGCGTTTGACTAGACACAGAAGTGAGATGGTGACGCTGATAATAGCGTTAACGCCACTCAACATCTGTGTTGATTCCTCAAAGTTTCTTAAAACCTCACAGAGGTCAGACATCCATGCCCACTCCTTGCTTGTGAGGAGTGGAAGCTGACTGGAAAGGCGACAACCATGTTGCAGCTGGTATTCCACTACTGCCCTCTGCTGCTTACAAAGCCTGGCCAACATATGGAACGTGGAGTTCCAGCACGTGCTCACGTCGCACAACAGTCAGTGAGCTGGCAATTGTAAGCGCTGCTGCAGCGTTGCCAGGCCGGCGGAAGCTGTCGATGACTTGCGGAAATGGGCACACGTGTGGCGCACCTTCACCAGTAGCTCAGGCAAATTGGGGTAGGTTTTGAGAAACCGCTGAACCACTAAGTTGAAGACGTGGGCTAGGCATGGGATGTGTGTGAGCTTGCTGAGCTCCAAAGCCGCCAGCAAGTTACGGCTATTATCAGACACAACCATGCCTGGTTCTAGGTTGAGTGGCGAGAGCCACACCTCAGTCTGGTCTCTTATCCCCTGCCACAGCTCTGAAGCGGTGTGCTGTTTGTCACCTGCACGGCCTGTTGATGCTTCCTCACTGCAGTTCTACACTGCTTCCAGCTACTGACTGATGGCTGACTGGTGCTGCAAGAGGATAATTCTGAGGTGGAAGTGGAGGAGGAGGCGGAGGAGGAGACTGTGGGGGTTGGAGCCACTAACGTAGGTGGTGGCAGAAACCCTGATGGAATTAGGGCCCTCAATCCTTGCAGTCGGTAGCACCTGTGCCATCCCAGGGTACGACTCGCTCCTGGCCTCCACAACGTTCACCCAGTGTGCCATCAGGTAAATGTAGCGTCCCTGGTCGAAAGCATTTCTCCATGTGTAAGTGGTTAAGTGGACCTTCCCAGTAAGTGCGTTGGTCAGGGCACGGGTGATGTTAGAGGATAACTGTCACACTTAGACCCTAATTTCAATTTTCATATATGTAGTTACTAATAACATGATATTCCAGAATCAGTTACTATTAGACTGACTTACCCCATATTTAATAAGATTCAGCCCTTAGCAACCAGTCTGCATAAAACTGCAATTTCACTATTCAGTTAAGATGGCCGCCACTGCCCTCACCCTGAGGCTAATCCCGCCTGCCCTCACTAGCCAGTAACAATAGCCCCCCAAAAGTGTCAGTAACCAGAGCCCTCCCCCTAAAGGGTTAATCTCCTGCAGCACAAAGGGGTCCTCTTACCACATGTTGCTTTCATTTATACACTGAGCAGACGGCAGATCTCCCTTCTCTGGTCTGCGCTGTTCCAACTCTGCATTCTCGAGCTCTGCTGAGTGAGGGAGCGTCTGCCAAGCGCAGGGACAGGGAGAAGTGCACACAGCCCAGACACTGTTGTCAGCTGCTGGGGAGGACCTGGCTTTAATCAATTACGTACAGTCCCTGGCTGTCAGTAATGTGACCTTGTACGCTGCGTGCTTCTGCGTCCTCCGTCCTTCAACAGATAGACGGACCATGCCTAGCGACCTTATTTTCTGCACAGGTGAAAGTAGGCAGTACAGGGAACAAAACTGTGGAATTAAGGGATAATTGAATACACAGTGAAAAGTTGAAATAGGGCCCCCAAGGAGATATTAATCACCACAATCCAAAAAAATATATGACAGTTATACTTTAAGGGACACATGCTGGTGTAAGGCAGGCACGGCACACTGTGAAAAATAGTGGTGTCTGGGGACTGCGTAACGAGGGATGGCCGCCGACATCAGGCTGCGGAAGGCCTCAGTGTCCACAAGCCTAAATGGCAACATTACCAGCGCCAGTAATTTGGAAAGTTGCGCATTTAGTGCCATGGCCTGTGGGTGGGTGGCTGGGTATTTGCGCTTGCGTTCAAATGCCTGGGGTAAAGACATTTGTACGCTGCGCTGGGACGCGGATGTTCATGTGGTTGCTGATGGTGCTTGTGAAGGTCCAGGTGCAGGGCAGGAGGCATCCGGGCCTGCGCCTTTGACAAGGGAATGGCCAGCATGTAACACAGGAGAAGAGGAGGCAGTGGTGTGACCGCAGACACAGATCGTGGACCCAGGCGTATGGCCCATCTATTACAGTGCTTTGATGCCATGTGGCGAATCATACTGGTGGTGGTGAGGTTGCTAGTGTTTACGCCCCTGCTCATTTTTGTATGGCACAAGTTTCAATTTACAATCCTTTTGTCGTCCGCACTTTCCTCAAAAAAGCGTCAGACTGCGGAACACCTCCCCCTTGGCAAGGTAGATTTCCGCAAGGGTGTGCTCCGGGGAACAGTTGCGGGCCTGTTTGGTGTGGCCCGGCATCTCCCTTTTGCCACCCCACTGCCTCTTCCAGCCTATTGCGGTGCTGCAGATCCATCCCCCTCTGTACTACTGTTTTTGCTCGGCTTGCCATCTTCCCAGGTTGGGTCAGTGACTTCATAGTCCACCACCTCCTCTACCACTTCCTTATTCTGCTCATCCTCCTGACTTGTTATCCTAACAACAACCTCAGTTATTGATAACTGTGTTTTATCCTCATCATCAACCTCTTGAGACACTAATTTCCATTGACTTATTGGCAACTGTGTCTTATCATCATCGTCCACCTCGTGATACTCTAATTGCCGTTCCTCACCGTCATCTTTTTGTGACTGTGGATGCTCAAGAGTTTGGGAATCAGGGCACAAGATCTCATGTCACTCTTCAAGCAGGCTTGTCGAGAGGCCCAAATGAAGGAATGGTGCTGAAAAAAGCTCCTCGGAATATCCGAGTGTGGGATCACTTGTTTGGCAAGACTCTCCATAGTGGGAGGCATTCGGGTGAGGATTGTGTTGACCAGACTCTTGGCAACTGAGACTGGACTTGGTGGAAGACAGGGTGGTGCTTATTATCTGCTGCAATCCAACCGACCACCTAGTCGCACATGTCTAAATTCGAGAGTATTGTCCTGCGCCGCCCTGCAAACTGGGACATGAAGCTAGGTATCGTGGATGATTGTTTTTCTTGTGCTCTGGCAGCAGGCACAGTTTTAACGCGCCCAGGGCCACGGCCTCTGCGTGCACCATCAGCATCACGGCCACTTCACTGTCCCTTACTGCTCGCCTTCTTCCTATTGTAGGAGAGTACCTGGGGTGGTAGTAGACGGGAGGTACGTGCCACCGGGGGTCCTGGCCCCGGTGGAGTAAGAGCTAGAAAAGTGCATTTTGCAGCGGTTATGCTGTTAACACAGCGGATCCGGGCCGGCTCTTATTAGGGGGCAGGCAGATATGCGGGCAGGTGCCTGTCTCCCCACGGTCCAGGCCAGGTTTTGCAGGGAAGGGTTAAAACCTGACCAGCAACAAGGGTGTGGTGCGCAATGTGGAGCTTCTGTGTTCTCTGGCTGTGAGTTACAAGTGGAGGTGAGCTGGGCTGTGTGCTGAGGCCTGTGGAGGACTGTGCAGGATCCTGCAGCTGAAACCAGGAGGGATTCGTGTCCTGTGGCTAGAATCAGGACCCATGGACTTACTTCACCAAGGAGAAAAAGGTGACATTACTCCTGGCTTTAAATAGACTTTGCTTTATGTGACTGAAACAGGCCTCAAGTAGCCTGCAGCAGGGACTTGCTGTGTTTGAACTATTATTTTGCTGTTGTGTGTGACCACCCTCCCTATGACCTGCACCGTCTTTCACAAATATGCACCGTGTGAATAAACAAAGCATCGTGTTTTACACCAAGACCATTCTGTGTTGCCTCTATACTGCACTCGCTACCACTGCCTACCAGAGCGGATCCCCACAATATTAAATGTTATTTATGCTTGAAAGTATGTCGTACAGTAGCGTAGGAATTGTGTAAAGTGTATGCGCAAAAAATAAATAAAATTACAGGGAATTTTACAGTTATTTGGGACGTGGAAACGTTACACAGGAGAAATACAGCAGATAATGTCGCTGATGTCAGCAGCGGCTAATAAAAAAAATGACAGGGAATATCACAGGTATTTTGGATGTGGAAACGTTACACAGGAGATATACCACATACAATGTCAATGCTGTCACCAGCGGCTAATTAAAAATTACAGGGAATGTCACAGGTATTTGGGATGTGGAAACTTTACATAGGAGATGTACCCCAGGTAATGTCCCTGTCCGCAGCGGACACCGTCTATGGAAAAAGTACACTGGATGTCACTGATATTTTTGGGATGTGCACACGTTACACAGGAGCTGTAGCACAGCTAATGTCACTGTCCGCAGCGGACACCATTTACAGTAAAAGTACACTGGATGTCACAGATATTTTTGGAATGAGCACAAATTGCACAAGAGATGTGGCACAAATAATGTCGCTGTCTGCAGCGGCCTAACTATAGCACGCTATTTAGCGCAGGATGCGCTAAAAATAGATATCGCTGCCACACACAAATAGTCCTTAAAAGGACTTTTGGGTCTGTAAAGTTTTAGCAATTTAGCGCAGGTTGTGCTAAAAATATATATTGCTGCTGCCACACACAACAACAGTCCTTAAAAGGACTTTTGGGTCTCTGACAAGTTTTTCAACTGAAAAAAAGAAAATTTCACTCCCTACACTATCTCTTTCCCTTCTTCAGCACAGCTTTCCATAACTAACACTGAGCCGAACACATGTGATCGGGTGCAATATAGCACCCGATGACGTGTTCCGGTCAGCCAATCACTTTAATGCCAGTAACCAACATGGTTACGGCAATACAGTGAAGGGCAGTACTTATCTGCACGTTTATTGGCTGTGTAGCAGCCAACAAACGTGCGGGGAGGGGACTCAAGCATTGCACTCGAGCACATGCAGTATTCAGCACTCGGCAGAGCATGCTCGATCAACACTAATTGAAATGCATTGTGAAAGGGATCAGACCCCCAAAAGTTGAAGTCCCAGAGTGGGACAAAAATAAAGTGAAAAAATAATTAATAAAAAGAAAGTTTTACCAAAAAAGTTACGTTTCATATAAAAAAAACACAAAACGTCCTTTTCCCAAAATAAAGGAAAAAAAAATGGAAAAAGGAGAAAAATAGACATATTAGGTATCGCCGCGTCCGTATCGACTGGCTCTATAAAAATATCACATGATCCACCCTGTCAGGTGAACGCCGTAAAAAAAACAAAAAACAAAACAGCCATTATTGTTTTTAGAAGATGGCAACACAAAAACAAGATTTTATTCTGTTTAAAAAGGCTTTCACTGGGTAAAACTTGACAAAAATAAAAATTATAGACATATTAAGTATCACCACATCCATAACAAAACCTGCTCTATAAAAATATCACATATGCCCCATTTTTTTTAAACTGTGCCAAAACAGCAATTTTTTTTTCACCTTGCCTCACAAAAAGTATAATACCAAGTGATAAAAAAGTCTTATGCACTCCAAAATGGTACCAATAAAACAGTCATCTCATCCCACAAAAAATGAGACCCTACCTAAGACAATCGGCCACTTGTTCGCGCAGCCCGGTCAAGAATAATAGGCTGAACTGGATGGACAAATGTCTTTTTTCAGCCTTATGTACTATGTTACTATGTTACATGATCCATCACCATAGTGATGTACCATGTGATGGATCATGTGATGGGCGCAGTGACGTCATCAAAAGGTCCTTCAGACAGGTCCTGAAGAAAGAAGAAAGAGGAGATCCGCTACGCGACCAAGTGGATGGAGTGAGTTAAATGTATTATTTTTAACCCCTCAATGGACATTTTACTATTAAGAATGCTATTATTTTCCCTTATAACCATGTGTGAGACAGTGACAGGTCTCACGCAGGGTAGAGGCAAGGAAGGGGTGGATAGTTTGGTCCACACCCCTATTCCACGACAGGCGAGACCAGTTGGAAGTAATCAGGCTGGCACAAAGCACCTCCCAGGGTGTCAGCAAGGGGGAGTGTGTTGCCTGTGGACAGAGGCCTGGAGGCTCTATGTGGTCCAAGCCAGGAGGGCTGAGAGACCACTATTCCCCATGTGTGTTGAGACACTGGACTGGAGACACTGGGCACTGGGCGTACTGTGCTCTGTACAGCCAGGAGGCTGTGGGACATTGGCTGAGAAAGCCGCTTGTGTTCACAGGGTGTGAACAAGGACTTAGGCGAGTCAGAAATATTATAGTACGTTTAGTTAGAGCCCAGCCGGGCGAGTGTTTATTATTTTGTATTATTGTTTATGTTTATGCGGATGTGCCGCAATAAAGCACAGTGTTTGGATCTTAAAT
The DNA here is from genome assembly GCF_014858855.1 of Bufo gargarizans. NCBI lineage: Eukaryota > Metazoa > Chordata > Amphibia > Anura > Bufonidae > Bufo > Bufo gargarizans. Next base: position 14,170,296 of record NC_058086.1, on the reverse strand, counting down.
CTGGTGCCATGAAGATATCTGTGAGAATGACCCCCGAAGTGGAGCTTATACCCTACACCATGGTTTAAGGGAAAATAATAAAGATCAGGTCCCCATCCCGATTGTCACCTAGCAACCATGCATGAAAATCGCACCGCATCCGCACTTGCTTGCAATTTTCACGCAGCCCCATTCACTTCTAAGAGGCCTGCGTGGCGTGAAAAATGCACAATTTAGAGCATGCTGCGATTTTCACGCAACGCACAAGTAATGCGTCAAAATCACCGCTCATGTGCACAGCCCTATAGAAATTAATGGGTCCGGATTCAGTGCATGTCACGCATTGCACCCGCATGAAAAACTCGCCCGTGTGAAAGGGGCCTAAAGCAACATTTTCTTGGAAGAAATAAAACTTTTTATTTTTACAGCCAAGTGTTTCCAAATTCTGTAAACCGTTTAGGGGGTCAAAGTGCTCAGTACCCCCTTAATATATTCTTTAAGGGGTGTAGTTCCAAAATGGGGTCACTTTTTGAGGGTTTCCACTGTAGGGGTGCATCAGGGTCTCTTCAAATACAAAATGGTGCCTAAAAACCATTCTAGCAAAACCTGCCTCCAAAATCCATATGGCGCTCCTTTTCTCCTGACCACTGCCACGTGCCCATAGGGCAGTTTACCACCACATATGGGGTATTTATGTAAACTGAAGAATCAGAGTAATATATGTTGAGGTTTATTTTTCAGTTTATTTTTCAGCAAGAAAAAAATTGATTAGCATAAAAAAATCTACCAAAAAAGTGAAATTTTGAAATTTCCCCTCCATTTTCCTTTAATTCACGTGGAACGCCTTAAGGGTTAACAAAGTTTGTAACATCAGTTTTAAATAATGTAAGGGGTGTAGTTTCTAAAATGGGGTCATTTATAGGTTGTTTTCATTACGTAAGCTCCTCAAAATCACTTTATAACTGAATTGGTGCTTAAAAAAATAGTTTTGTAAATTTTGTTGAAAATTTGAAAAATGACTTCTAAACTTCTAAGCCTTCTAATGTCCTAAAAATTTTTTTAATTACATTTACAAAATGATGCCAATATAAAGCAGACATATGGGGAATGTTAATTAGTTGATTGAACTATTTTATGACAAATTACTATCTGTTTTAAGAGTAAAAAAATTCTAATTTAGAAAATTGTGAATTTTTCAAATCTTTTTGTACATTTTGGATTATTTTACAAATAAAGGTGAAATATATCGACTCAATTTACCACTGTCATGAAGTACAATGTGTCATGAGAAAACAATCTCAGAATGGCTTGGATAAGTAAAAGTGTTCCAAAATTATTACCACATAAAGTGACACATGTCAGATTTGCAAAAATCGGCCTGAGATTTAAGGTGAAAAGTGGCTTGGTACTGAAGGGGCTAAAACAGATAAAGCAAGACATTTCAGAGACGGATCGTTCATCAGTTATGTAGTAGCTTACTTATCTAATGAAGGAGGCGATCTGTCTCCGAAACCCGTTGCTTTATCGGTTTTAAACAATAAAAAGGATATTGATTAAATATCAAGCCTGTGGCCCCTTGCTCCGGAGACAGCGCCATAGCTAAGAAGTCCAGATTTTTCCTTGCCTGTAAATAGCTGTATCTAAGAAGTCCTGATTTTTCCTTGCCTGTAACTATCTGATTCTCCCGGTCTCCTGGTTCTAGGAGTAGAGCAGCACCCCGAAGCAGTGACAGACACACCTCTCACAAACACCCCGCTCCTATAGCTGTTGTGACTCTCACAAGGTGAGTGCAATATTAGCCCAGACAGCATTAATTTTGGATTTGACGGTATTTCACATGAGGCGCTGCCTCTCTCTGTCTTCTTCCCTTTCTTTTTGTAAAATATTTACAGCTACTTATGATAAAGAGGTCAAAGCTCAAAGATGTCTTTAATCTGGAAGGAAATGAATTACAAGTTACTTAGAAGTGGTTACAAAGCTGCGAGAAAGAGACTTTTCCATTATGAAAATAAATGTACAGTGAGGTTCCATTTATTAGAAACTTTTTATAGAAAATTGTCTTGATGACAAAACAGTTTACTGCTCCTTCACGTATACAGCCTATGGGAGATGGTAGACCTAAAAACTGCAACAAAAATGTCAGGACCCAAACCATTGTGTATGTAGACTGTACAGTCCTTTACTATAGACTTTGAAGTAGCATCTGGTCACAATGTTTTTGGACGGAAAAAAACAACACAGAAAAATTAGTTTTTATTAGTGGAGGTCTGAACGCTGAGACCCCCACCGATTGCTATAACGAGGAGAAAGAGAGAAAATGAAGATGGGCCCATTTCTATTGAGTCCATCTTGCTTCCTTTCCTGCAATAAGGAAATCACAAATGTCAACGTTTCCCTCTACTCGTTCTCGCAATTGGTGGGAGTCTCAACACTGAGACCCCCATCGATCAAAACCTTTGGTACTTTATGTCTCTATGACATTTCAAAAGTTTTATGAAAACTCAGTGACCCGTTAAAGGTGCCAGTATAGGTTTCAGCCATGGTATCCAGAGGCGGATTACTTCTAAGTGAGGCAATAGCAAGTACTGGATGAAAGTCCCATGGAGGGATGGACTACACTGTGTATTCAAAGAATTATGTATGAACGCAGCTTTAAAAGGATCTTACAGATGTGCCAACTAAAACCCATCAATGGTTGCAGTTGCACCCGAGTTGGCAGCAGGGGCATAGCTAAAGGCTCATGGGCCCTGGTGCAACAGTTCAGCTTGGGTCCCCCTTTCCTCAGTGCTTTTGGCCAGGGGCAGGGAAGCACATAGCCTGCTTCATGCTGTCTTAGACAGAAATTGAAATGGCACCCCCTCCCATGCCAAATTCTTGACCTAACCCCTTCCCTCCAGCCAGAGGTGTAACTTGACCAGCATGCACTTTCTACAATGCTAGTGTCTTCTTATGTAATACAAGGGTCTTTGGGCCCACTCAGGCTCCTGGGCCCGGTAGCGACTGCTAAGACTACTTTCACACTAGCGTTTTTTGCGGATCTGCAAAAATGCTTTTGTTACAATAATACAACCGCATGCATCCATCATGAACGGATACGGTTGTAAATGTCTTAAATAGCCTTGATGGATCAGTCATGAACACCATTGAAAGTCAATGGGGGACGAATCCGTTTTCTGTTGGGTCAGAAAAAACGGATCCGTCCCCTTTGACTTACAGTCGTGGCCAAAAGTTTAGAGAATTACATAAATATTGGAAATTGGAAAATTTGCTGCTTAAGTTTTTATAATAGCAATTTGCATATACTCCAGAATGATATGAAGAGTGATCAGATGAATTGCATAGTCCTTCTTTGTCATGAAAATTAACTTAATCCCAAAAAAACCTTTCCACTGCATTCTATTGCTGTCATTAAAGGACCTGCTGAGATCATTTCAGTAATCGTCTTGTTAACTCAGGTGAGAATGTTGACGAGCACAAGGCTGGAGATCATTATGTCTGGCTGATTAGGTTAAAATGGCAGACTTGACCTGTTTAAAGGAGGGTGATGCTTGAAATCATTGTTCTTCTATTGTTAACCATGGTGACCTGCAAAGAAACGCGTGCAGCCATCACTGCGTTGCATAAAAATGGCTTCACAGGCAAGGATATTGTGGCTACTAAGATTGCACCTCACCCAACAATTTATAGGATCATCAAGAACTTCAAGGAAAGAGGTTCAATTCTTGTTAAGAAGGTTTCAGGGCGTCCAAGAAAGTCCAGCAAGCGCCAGGATCGTCTCCTAAAGAGGATTCAGCTGCGGGATCGGAGTGCCACCAGTGCAGAGCTTGCTCAGGAATGGCAGCAGGCAGATGTGAGCGCATCTGCACGCACAATGAGGCGAAGACTTTTGGAAGATGGCCTGGTGGCAAGAAGGGCAGCAAAGAAGCCACTTCTGTCCAACAAAACATCAGGGACAGATTGATCTTCTGCAGAAAATATGGTGAATGGACTGCTGAGGACTGGGGCAAAGTCATATTCTCCGATGAAACCTCTTTCCGATTGTTTGGGGCATCAGGAAAAAGGCTTGTCCAGAGAAGAAAAGGTGAGCGCTACCATCAGTCCTGTGTCATGCCAACAGTAAAGCATCCTGAGACTATTCATGTGTGGGGTTGCTTCTCATCCAAGGGATGCTCACTCACAATTTTGCCCAAAAACACAGCCATGAATAAAGAATGGTACCAAAACACCCTCCAACAGCAACTTCTTCCAACAATCCAACAACAGTTTGGTGAAGAACAATGCATTTTCCAGCACGATGGAGCACCGTGCCATAAGGCAAAAGTGATAACTAAGTGGCTCGGGGACCAAAATGTTGACATTTTGGGTCCATGGCCTGGAAACTCCCCAGATCTTAATCCCATTGAGAACTTGTGGTCAATCCTCAAGAGGCGGGTAGACAAACAAAAACCCACTAATTCTGACAAACTCCAAGAAGTGATTATGAAAGAATGGGTTGCTATCAGTCAGGAATTGGCCCAGAAGTTGATTGAGAGCATGCCCAGTCGAATTGCAGAGGTCCTGAGAAAGAAGGGCCAACACTGCAAATACTGACGAGAAGATCGATAAAAGCCTTTGAAACGTAGGAAGTGCGTGTAATTATATTTCACTACATCACAGAAAAAACTGAAACTAAGATCTAAAAGCAGTTTAGCAGCAAACTTTGTGAAAACTAATATTTGTGCCATTCTCAAAACTTTTGGCCACGACTGTACATTGTGTGTCAGGATGTTTTTTCGGACACAATAGAAAACGGATTCACCCCCCATTGACTTTCAAGTCTTTCAATGAAGTCTTACTCCACACAACATTGCGGACAGAAAATTGCTGCAGAGTTATTCTGTCCGCAATGGGGACACAATCAAACTGAATGGAATGCATTTTGGAGTATTCCGTTTCATTCAGTTCAGTTTTGTCCCCATTGACAATGAATGGGGGCAAAACTGAAGCGTTTTCTTTCACTATTGATATCCTATGATGCATCTCAATAGCGGAATTGAAAACGCTAGTGTGAAAGTAGCCTTACTCTGCACCCCCTATAGCTACGCCCCTGGTTATCAGCACGCACTGTAGGATGCGAAGGACACCAAAGGCAACATGGAACATATTACGTTTTGGCTTCCTGTATGGCCGAACTACTTAGCGGATCCGCATCAGCTATGCTTATGACTGTCACCACAGATGGCCATTCTGACCTGTAACTTCTAGGACTGCCTAAAGGCTACTTTCACATCTGTGGCACCAATTCCGACAGAGAACAGCAACTGGAATCATGATAGTTCGGTGGTTAGCACTGGTGCCTTGCAGGGCTGGCGTCCTGGGTTTGAATCCGACCAAGCACAACATCTGCATGGAGTTTGTATGTTCTCCCCGTGTTTGCGTGGGTTTCCTCCCACACTCCAAAGACATACTGATAGGGAACTCAGATTGTGAGCCCCATTGGGGACAGTCTGTAAAGCGCTGCAGAATATAGTAGTGATATATAAGTGCGTAAAATAAATAAACTGGAATGCCCGCTGGCCCCTTTTACTATTATGGGGAACAGTGGAGATCCGTCTGTAATCCGGCATAAATGCTGAGAATTGGCCGGGCAGAAATCGCTGCACGCTGCTGTTTTTGTCATCATTTTTGGATCACCCTGACACAGATGTACATTTTAATATCCAGGGGTCCGAAAAAAAACAAAAAACAAAAAAAAACAGAGGACATTCCCAATGTATCAAAGCAATACAAGAGCAGATCGTCCTCTACTAACTCAGAATATGCGATTCTGCAATGCCTTGTGGTTTCTGATATAGACGGAAACCAACGCGCCAATATGAAGAGTCAGTATGCAGTCAGCATTTCTGTGCCTCTCTGCGCAGCATGTACAGTTCATTACTTTACACTTTTAATTGTTGACCTAGTAACCTAATTCATGGCTTCTCATAGCAGGCGCTCATGTTGGCGATACACACCTCATCTGCCGTGTCCCATTAGCACTAAAGATATCAGGATAATGCAGCCAGGGGAATTTTGCACATGTGATGAATTAGCAACATGACTAAGTGTAGCTGGCAATTGTCAGCATGGTAAAAACTATTTGCATAACCCTATAATCGTGGAAGTAAAGCCTGGTGGAGTTTAATGTCTTGGGGACAATTAAAGGTGGTTGCGCCACGAAAAATATTTTAATTTTTTTTAAACCATTGGCTGGATCTGAATACTTTTGTAATTGCATGCAATTAAACATTTAGTATACCCGCTGAGCTTTTCAATATAACGTATTCTTATAGCGCCACCTGCTGTTCTTTTCCTTAGTTCTCCATCCACTTCACTAAGGTGGTCGCACACGCTCAGTTTAAATCCTCAGCTGCCACCAGCTGTCTAATAGAAGCTGTGGCAGTTACAGGGGAAGAGCAACAGCAGAAAAGAGACACCCTCTGAGAAGGGTCGTGCCCCCTGAGCTGCCAGCTGGAAATAAATCTAGCAGAACAATTCGAGCAATGAATGGGAATATCTCTGGCTCCATGTGAGGTACAGGGCTGGTTCTAGCTTTGTTAGAAAGAGATTGTGATGTATTATATAATGCCCGAATTTCATTTTTTTGTATTAATAATGGCATAACCCCTTTAAAGCCCTGGGCCCTAATGAAATAAAGCCTCAGTGTACCATGTATAGTTTATAAATCCAGTGTCTTCTGATGGCAGAGGAGGCTTTGGGCGCAATCCCACTGAGGTGCAACCTCTTGCGACCATTTGTTGTCGTGGCTGGGCATGGCAGCCGGCTACCCCATGGGCATGCATCTTAAGGGTTCCCTCAGATACCAGAGCCATGCAACTGCTACCTCCAGGGCCGGTGCTACCATAAGGCAGACCAAGCGGCTGCCTTAGGGCGCACCCTGGGGGAGGGCGGAAAAATGTGACATGGAAGGCTGATGTGACATGGAGGGCTGATGTGACATAGGGGGTTGATTTGACATGGAGGGGGAGAAATGTGACATGGGGCATGATGGCTTACATAGGGGCATGATGGCTTACATGGGGGGCATGATGGCTGACATGGGGGGCTAATGGCTTACATGGCGGCATGATGGCTTACATGATGGGCCGATGGCTGGGGGCTGATCTGAGGTTTGATTAACATTGGGGGTCTGATTGGGGCTGTGAGCTGAGGTCTGATTAACATTGGGGGTCTGATTGCTGGTCTGACCTGAGATGTAATGGAAAATATTTTTTTCTTTTTATCCTCCTCTAAAACCTAGGTGTGTCTTAGAGGGCGAAAAATATGGTCCTTAAACTAGCGATTTTCTGAAGCAGAGAGAAGATACCAGGACCACACAGAGGAGAAGCCAGCTGCTGCAGACGGGACCAGGGCCTGGTGAGCTGCGAGGAAGGGGGGGGGGGGGGATGCATTTTAGGGGTTGGATAACCCCTTTAACTTAGTGTACTCACTTCTCAGCTGTGATGTCAGGCCATTTAATAGGCCCAGGTGGCACTGAACCACAACTTATTGTTAAAAGGGTATTCCCATCTGGACATTTATGTCACATTGATAGGATCTCCTCTTTCCAGAACAGGGCCCCGATGGATGCCGTGCATGTGGGCTGTGCTTTCTATTTTACGACAAGGCCCCATTGTTGAGATAGGAACGGATCCCAGAGGTGGAACCCACATCTATAAGACATTTATGGCCATAAATGTCCAGATGGGACTAGCCCTCTAATTAATGGGCTTCTGTCTGTGATGGCTTCTGTCTTGCACATACTTTATATGCAGCAGATGTCTCGGTGTAGCTTGGATAGCTGGATTATTATCAAAGGGAAAATGTAATGCTCAGTGCTGTAAATGTAATGTCCGCCCATTGCATTGACCTACTTCAGTCACGCCAAACTGGTTTTTCAGATGGTATTTACCTTTTTCAGACCAAGCCTAAGGTTCAGAGCTTCCTTTTTCATATGCAAGATAATGGCTGCCAGGGGGATTTGTGATCCCTGTTTAACCTCTGAGGCTAGGGCTGAACGTGGACTGGTTTACTCACTGTGAAATCACTGCTAAATGTCAAAGCGGTTTTCTTGTTACTCTGTCGAGGAAAAGAGTAGCTACTGATTATTTTGGCTAGGGCTACATAAATTGCGGTCCATGGGAAGGCACTGAGTAGCTTGCAAGTCTATTTAAAATCTCTTTAGTGCGCTTTCCCTGAACTCACAGCATGATGGGGGGAATGTATCAACCCCCTCCGGATACAGAGACTTTCTTTTTTTTGCTACCGGAGCCATAATATATATTTTTTAAATGTCCATTTACTTAGCCGTGTGAGGGCTTATTGTTTGAAAGGCATTCTGTAGTTTTTATTGATACCATTTTGTGGTGTGTATGATTTTTTTGATTACTTTTAAAAAAAAGATTTTGGGCGGTCAAGCGAGCAAAAAATGTCAAATCTGCAGTTTTGATTTTGTTTTCCGTTATGCCCATTACCATACAGGATAAATACTTTTAAAATTTTACCCCTATAACCTAAACATATGCCCATGTCGGTACTAATAACATGACTCCTAAGCTGGCCTTATTAAACCTGCTTGTGGCTCTATTAGCCCAAAAAACTGGCAATCACCTACCTAAGGTGCCTAAGGGGACGTCCGTTAAAACAGGGTGCCCGGCCGCACCCATCGCCGCCCTCTCTGTCTACAGTGCCGCCTTCCTTACCTCAGCGCCGCCTCCACAATCCTTCTGTCCCTCTGCCAGATCCCGCGCACTAGGCTCAGCCTGATGCGCCCGTGCGGACTCCTGGCAGCGGCTTCGTTGAGTGAAGTGCGCATGCGCCGGCCTGATGCGCATTTCATTCAACGAAGCTGCTGCCAGTAGTCCGCACGGGCGCATCAGGCTGAGCCTAGTGCGCACGCGCAGGATCTGGTAGGGGAACAGGAGGATTGTGGAGGCAGCGCTGAGGTGAGGAAGGCGGCACTGTAGACAGGGAGGGCGGCGCTGGGCACCAGACGACGATGGGTGTGGCGGGGCACCCTGTATTAATGGACGTCCCCTTGGGCACCTTAGGTAGGTGATTGACAGGTTATAAAAACCTGTTTTTTGGGCTAATAGAGCCACAAGCAGGTTTAATAAGGCCAGCTTAGGAGTCATGTTATTAGTACGGACATGGGCATATGTTTAGGTTATAGGGGTAAAATTTCATGACAGAATCCCTTTAATAATTTGGGCATTTTGAGACTAGCCAGGTAGCGCTTGATAGGAACTTTGCTATGGATGGTCTTCTTTCCCGGTAATTGAGATGCAGCGCTCCCAGTCACTGACCACATAACTGAAAAGGGTTTTCCAAGATTTTGTTTTTACTGATGACCTATCCTCTGGATAGGTCATCGTTATCTGATCGGTGGGGGTCCGACACCTGGGACCATCGCCGATCAGCTGTTTTGGGAAGCCTGCGCTGTACATTTTATAGCGAATGTGCTTGGTATCGCATCCCAGCACTGAACTCCTTCTCTTTCTAATGTAAAAACTTTGCATTTTTATGTAGCCACGACTAGGGGAAACTCAGCACAAACAGATAATTACAACATCCACTTCAGTCGATTGCAACTGCATAAATTCCTATGTACTGAGCTCCCTCTAGTGGTCGCTACAGGCAGACAGCTTTCTAATAGAAAGAAAGCAGTGGATTTCTCAATGTATTTATGCCAGCCGTCTGGCGTTTATATATTGAAAAATATGGTGGTCAGAATGAGTGCCATATCTGCAAAGCACCTGTTTCATTTTTTCCAACATAAAAGTCAGATAAAGTGGGTGAGGTCAGGTGTGACTTTTTTAATTACAGTTTATTTTTTATTAAAAATTTCTTCTGCTTAAAAAACAAACAAAACATAAATTCATCATTAATCTGGGGCTTTGTACTATGCATTGCCTGAGAGTGACACCTACTGGGTGAGACCTGGGGCCCATACTAAGTTTTGCTATGGAGCCTTATGTGATCTATGTACACCCCTGGTCCTAGGAACAAAACCTCAACATTCTTTGCAGTAGATATTTGTGATTTTATTTTCAGAAGAATACTAATGCTTTTATGGCAGCTTTACACCTCATAATAGAATCTTGATGCTTTGTGAGAATATAGGTGGAGACGGTGGAGTGGGATTAACATATATACAAAAAGGAGCTATACAATGGTACGTAGCCGGGCATGTCATAGCATTGCCAGTAACCAGCAGTTCCTGACAGGATACCTGGCCCCCAGGCCAAATTATCTGCTTCCTATTGCTACACCCTCCTTTGCTAACTTCTTAAGGATAATCTTTATGGGTTTGGCGTCACTTCCATTAAAGACAGTGTAAATGATGCAGGGATTATGAGTGCACTCCTTCATGTTTTTTACATCTGCTTTTCGGATTGCTATACATGATAAAAATATTGCTTATTCTGGATACAAACTAAAAATACTGAAAATGATGTACAAGATCTGGATAATGTCTACGCAAGATTACTAGAGTTAAAGGGGTTTTCCAAGTGTTACTGATGACTGATGGCTAGAAGGTTGGAGGAGCGTTTAAACTAGGGACTGGGGGAGGGTAATTACATTATAGGAGGGGAAGATAGTGCAGATAGAGACTGGGGCAAGGTAGTGGGATTGGGGGAGGAATGGAAGGAGGGACTAGAACAGTTCAGAAGGAAAGGAGCAAGTGAGACATGGCTGGATGATAGCTATGACTGGGCGGTTAATGTACAGGGTTACAGTCTGTTTAGAAAGGATCGTCAAAACCGGAGAGGGGGAGGGGTCTGCCTTTATGTTAAGTCCGGTCTAAAGCCCACACTCCGTGAAGATATAGGTGAGGGACATGAACATGTGGAGTCACTGTGGGTAGAAATACATGGAGGCAAAAACAATAATAAGATACTAATAAGAGTTTACTATAAACCACCTAATATACCAGAGTCCACAGAAAATCTACTACTAAACGAGATAGACGAGGCGGCAAATCATAATGAGGTGGTTATTATGGGGGACTTCAACTACCCAAATATAGACTGGGAAACTGAAACCTGTATCTTCTATATATATATATATATATATATATATATATATATATGTAAAGAAGGACGTGTAGCTGTATGTATGTATGTTTTTATGTTCCGCGATCATTTAAAAATGCAACCATCGATTTCAACGAAACTTGATATACACATCCCTTGCCACCTGGAAAAAAAATCTTGTGGGGGGGTCACAGCTCTCTAGCACGCACCGTTCCTGAGATATTCCCCAAAAATGCAAATATGGCACATCACATGACCTACATTAGCCAATAGAAGCCTATAGGTCTTTCTCTTCATATCCCAACTGCCATACAAACGGTCACATGTCCCTTATCAGCCAATAGAAGCTCACAGGTCCTTAGTCTCCACATACACACAGTTTTACACCAGGTTTCCATAACAACCCAACCATTTTTCTTTACTGCTGCAGGTCAGCTTTAAAGGGGCAAGGAGCTGTGGATGACACTGTTAAGGGAGCGGAGTGCTGTGCTGGTGACAGTTCAGGGTGCAGGTAGGGTGGCCATTCAGACCACCCTCAAAATGCGGACTTAAAAACCCTGCCCCCAGGTTCTCCATGCCCCTTCCACTCCCCGACGGGGATTGAAAAAATGAAGGTAAAAATCAACTTCTGTCAGCTGTAGGGGATAGAGGGAGGGTGAATTTCTCCCTGTAGCTCATGCTCAGATAGCACAGTGCTGCTGTCTGAGAGTGAGCTGTTCAAAAGAACATCCCTGTGTCCGTCCAGGCCCTGCGCTGGACAGAGAACAGGGAGTCTGAGCCAAACTGTCCGGCCTAAAACCGGACCTCTGGCCACCCTAGGGGCAGGCTGCTGTGGAGGTCACAGTTAAGGGGATAGTCTGCTATAGAGGTCAGTGATAAGGGGAAGATTGCTGTAGAGGCCACTGTTAAGGGGACGGGGTACTGTGGAGGTCATTAATTAAGCGGCGGTCGCTGTGGAGGTCACTGTTAAAGGGGCAGGCTACTGTGGAGGTCACTGTTAAGGGAGCGGGATGCTGTCGAGGTCACTGTTAAAGGGGCGGACTGCTGTGGAGGTCACTGATAAGGGGGCGGGCACTGTGGAGGTCTCTGTTAAGGGGACAGGGATCTGTGGAGGTCACAGTTAAGGGGACGGTCCGCTATGGAGGTCAGTGTTAAGGGGCGGGGTGCTGTAGAGGTCACTGTTAAGGGGGATACTGTCGATATCTTTTAATGACATACACAAACATTAAATTAAATAGATGAAATATACCTGTGCGAAGTCGGCTCCTTCTGCTAGTATCTCATAAAGGAAACAGGTTCTTGGCAATAACCAAAGACAATTACCTTTACCAACTGGTTCAGGACTCAACTAGAGGGATAACCATACTGGACTTAATATTAACCAATAGACCTGACAGAACAACAGATGAGCAGGTTGAGGGACACCTGGGAAATAGTGACCATAAAGTAATAATCTTCCAATTGTCATTCAAAAGAGTGTTTCTTCAGGGAGGAACAAAAATACCAAACTTCAAAAAAGCTAAATTTAGCCAACTAACTAGGCCTAACTAACTGGGACAAAGTCCTCAAAAATAAAAATACAGCCACAAAATGGGATATTTTAAAAAGCATCCTAAAATCTAATTGTGAGAGATACATACCTTATCGGAATAAAAACCAATGTGGATAAATAGAACTGTAAAGAAAGCAATATATGACAAAAAGAAAGCATTTAAATCACTAAAACAGGAGGGAACTGAGGAAGCACTGAAAAACTATAAGGAAAAAAAATGAATATGTAAAAAACAAATAAAAGCAGCCAAACTAGAGACCGAGAGATTAATTGCCAAAGAGAGCAAAACTAACCCTAAAATGTTCTACAATTATACAAATGGTAAAAAGTATAAATCTGAAGGTGTCAGCCCTCTACAGAGTAATGAGGGGGGAGTTGCAGAGAGTGATGAAGAGAAAGCAAAGCTATTAAATATTTTTTTCTCCACTGTATTCACTCAGGAAAATAGACTGTCAGATGAAATGCAGAATGTAAAAGTAAATTCCCCATTAAAAGTGCCCTTTCTGACCCAAAAAGAAGTACAGCGGCGTCTTAAAAAGATTAAAATAGACAAATCACCAGGACCAGATGGCATACACCCCCGTATCCTAAGATAATTAAGTAATGTCACAGCCAGACCCTTATTTCTGATATTTAAGGACTCTATACTGACAGGGAGTGTTTCACAGGATTGGCAGATAGCAAATGTGGTGGCAATATTTAAAAAGGGTTCAAAAACAGAGCCTGGGAACTATAGGCTGGTAAGTTTAACATCTGTCGTGGTTAAACTGTTTGAAGGTTTTCTAAGAGATGCTATCTTGGAGTACCTCAATGAAAATAAGCATGGCTTCATGAGGGATCGGTCATGTCAAACTAATTTAATTAGTTTCTTTGAGGCGGTAAGTTCTAGACTTGACAGCGGCGAATCAATGGATGTCGTATATCTGGACTTCTCCAAAGCATTTGACACTGTACCGCATGAAAGGTTAGTATATATAATGAGAATGCTTGGACTGGGAGAAAACGTCTGTATGTGGGTAAGTAACTGGCTCAATAATAGAAAACAGAGGGTGGTTATTAATGGTACAAACTCAGATTGGGTCACTGTCACTAGTGGAGTACCTCAGGGCTCAGTATTGGGCCCTATTCTCTTTAATATATTTGTTAATGATCTTGTAAAAGGCTTGCACGGTAAAATATAAATTTTTGCAGATGACACTAAACTGTGTAAAGTAATTAACACAGAAGAGGACAGTATACTGCTACAAAGGGATCTGGATAGATTGGAGGCTTGGGCAGATAAGTGGCAGATGAGGTTTAACACTGACAAATGTAAGGTTATGCACATGGGAAGGAATAATGCAAGTCACCCGTACATACTAAATGGTAAAACACTGGGTAACACTGACATGGAAAAGGACCTAGGAATTTTTGTGAACACCAAACTAAGCTATAGAAACCAGTGTCAGGCAGCTGCTGCCAGGGCCAATAAGATAATGGGTTGCATCAAAAGGGGCATAGATGCCCATGATGACAACATAGTCCTGCCACTTTACAAATCACTAGTCAGACCACACATGGAGTACTGTGTACAGTTATGGGCTCCTTTGAACAAGGCAGACATAGTAGAGCTTGAGAGGGTTCAGAGGAGGGCATCTAAAGTAATAACTGGAATGGGGCAACTACAGTACCCTGAAAGATTATTAAAATTAGGGTTATTCACTTTAAAAAAAAAGACGACTGAGAGGAGATCTAATAACTATGTATAAATATATCAGGGGTCAGTACAGAGATCTCTCCCATCATCTATTTATCCCCAGGACTGTGACTATGACGAGGGGACATCCTCTGCGTCTGGAGAAAAGAAGGTTTGTACACAAACATAGAAAGTATTATTTATGGTAAGAGCAGTGGGACTATGGAACTCTCTGCCTGAGGAGGTGGTGATGGTGAGTTCACTAAAAGAGTTCAAGAAGGGCCTGGATGAATTTCTGGAGTGTAATAATATTACAGGTTATAGCTACTAGAGAGGGGTCGTTGATCCAGGGAGTTATTCTGATTGCCTGATTGGAGTCGGGAATACATTTTATTCCCCTTAATTGTGGAAAATTGGCTTCTACCTCACAGTTTTTTTTTTGGCCTTCCTCTGGATCAACTTGCAGGATAACAGGCCAAACTGGATGGACAGATGTCTTTTTTCAGCCTTATAAACTATGTTACTATGTTACCTCAGGATAGGTCATCGGTATCTGATCGGTGAGCGTCTGGCTTCCAGCACCCGCCGGTGATCAGCTGTTTGCAGAGGCCGCAACCCTCCGGTTAGTGCCACGCCCTCTTCCTAGCAATACCAAGCTTGGTAAACTGCAAGGAGCGCGGTAGCCTCTTCAAAGAGTCTAGACCACTATTTTTTATTTTCCTACTGTCAGTGCTCAGAGATGCATTGAAATGCATTGTCAGGACTGCTGTGCATGCGCACGAGTCCTCTACATTATGTTAGAACAGCACAGTAGTCCGAACTATGTAGTTCAGTCCAGCTTTGAGCGCTGACAGCAGGGAGAACAGGGGACAGTAGGAAAATAAAAAATAGTGAGCTGGACTCTATCTGCAGTATTATGCATGTATTATTGTAGATAATAGTTCAAGATTGTGGTGACAGATTCCCTTTAAGTATGTTTGTTGCATTCAGGGTGGCAACGCTAGCTGCTGCAGGTTTTCATGGTTGTTGCCACCATCACGAGCAACGTGGACCTGGGGAAATGAAGAGCGCAGGTGCCACAGCTGGTGGGAGCTCATTTGCGACTTTAGTAACCAGCACGGGGGTGTGGTGATGCAGGTTCTGGTGCCACCCTCATGGGCTGGCACGTGTGTAGTTAGGGAAGGGTTCTCCCGACAGTTTTGGAGGCTGGGCACCAAGAGAACTGGACCGACTCACCCTGCGCTCTTGTCAGTAAGAGGCTGAGATACTAGTAGAGATCTACAGTGCCTTGCAAAGTATTCACCCCCCTTGACTTTTTTTCGTATTTTGTTACATTACAGCCTTAAGTTCAATGTTTATTTAATCTGAATTTTATGTGATGGATCAGAACACAATAGTCTGAGTTGGTGAAGTGAAATAAGAAAAATATATAAATAAAAATTATTGTTTAGAAATAAAAAACTGAAAATTGGCATGTGCCATAAAAAACTCTGGTTCAACCAATTACAAACCGGATTCCAAAAAAGTTGGGACACTAAACAAATTGTGAATAAAAACTGAATGCAATGATGTGGAGATGGCAAATGTCAATATTTTATTTGTAATAGAACGTAGATGACAGATCAAACGTTTAATCCGAGTAAATGTATAATTTTAAAGGAAAAATACGTTGATTCAAATTTTCACGGTGTCAACAAATCCCCAAAAAGTTGGGACAAGTAGCAATATGAGGCTGGAAAAAGTAAGTTTGAGCATAACGAAGAGCTGGAAGACCAATTAACACTAATTAGGTCAATTGGCAACATGATAGGGTATAAAAAGAGCTTCTCAGAGTGGCAGTGTCTCTCAGAAGCCAAGATGGGTAGAGGATCACCAATTCCCACAATGTTGCGCAGAAAGATAGTGGAGCAATATCAGAAAGGTGTTACCCAGCGAAAAATTGCAAAGACTTTGCATCTATCATCATCAACTGTGTATAACATCATCCGAAGATTCAGAGAATCTGGAACAATCTCTGTGCGTAAGGGTCAAGGCCGTAAAACCATACTGGATGCCTTAAACGACACTGCACCACAAACAGGACTGCTACTCTAAAGGAAATCACAGAATAGGCTCAGGAATACTTCCAGAAACCATTGTCAGTGAACACAATCCACCGTGCCATCCGCCGTTGCCAGCTGAAACTCTACAGTGCAAAGAAGAAGCAATTTCTAAGCAAGATCCACAAGCTCAGGCGTTTTCACTGGGCCAGGGATCATTTAAAATGGAGTGTGGCAAAATGGAAGACTGTTCTGTGGTCAGACGAGTCACGATTCGAAGTTCTTTTTGGAAATCTGGGACGCCATGTCATCCGGACCAAAGAGGACAAGGACAACCCAAGTTGTTATCAACGCTCAGTTCAGAAGCCTGCATCTCTGATGGTATGGGGTTGCATGAGTGCGTGTGGCATGGGCATCTTGAATGTCTGGAAAGGCACCATCAATGCAGAAAAATATATTCAGGTTCTAGAACAACATATGCTCCCATCCAGACGTCATCTCTTTCAGGGAAGACCCTGCATTTTTCAACAAGATAATGCCAGACCACATTCTGCATCAATCACAACATCATGGCTGCGTAGGAGAAGGATCCGGGTACTGAAATGGCCAGTCTGTAGTCCAGATCTTTCACCTATAGAGAACATCATAAAGAGGAAGGTGCAACAAAGAAGGCCCAAGACGATTGAACAGTTAGAGGCCTGTATTAGACAAGAATGGGAGAGCATTCCTATTTCTAAACTTGAGAAACTGGTCTCCTCGGTCCCCAGACGTCTGTTGAGTGTTGTAAGATGAAGGGGAGATGCCACACAGTGGTGAAAATGGCCTTGTCCCAACTTTTTGGGGATTTGTTGACACCATGAAATTCTGATTCAACATATTTTTCCCTTAAAATGGTACATTTTCTCAGTTTAAACTTTTGTTCCGTGATTTATGTTCTATTCTGAATAAAATATTAGAAGTGGGCACCTCCACATCATTGCATTTAGTTTTTATTCACGATTTGTATAGTGTCCCAACTTTTTTGGAATCCGGTTTGTACCTTTAGAAGTCACATAATTAGTGAAATGATGTCCACCTGTGTGCAATCTAAGTGTCACATGATCTGTCATTACATATACACACCTTTTTTGAAAGGCCCCAAAGGGCCACTAACCAAACACTGCCATGAAGACCAAGGAACTCTCCAAACAAGTAAGGGACAATGTTGTTGAAAAGTATAAGTCAGGGTTAGGTTATAAAAAAATATCCAAATCTTTGATGCCCAGGAGCACCATCAAATCTATCATAACCAAATGGAAAGAACATGGCACAACAGCAAACCTGCCAAGAGACGGCCGCCCACCAAAACTCACGGACCGAGCAAGGAGGGTATTAATCAGAGAGGCAGCACAAAGACCTAAGGGAGCCCTCGAGGAGCTGCAGAGTTCCACAGCAGAGACTGAAGTATCTGTACATAGGACGACAATAATCCGTATGCTCCATAGAGTTGGGCTTTATGGCAGAGTGGCCAGAAGAAAGTGAGTGGGAGGCATGTGGGAGACTCCCAAAATGTATGTAGGAAATTGTTCTGGTCTGATGAGACTAAAATTTAACTTTTCAGCCATCAAAGAAAATGCTATGTTTGGAGCAAACCCAACACATCACCCAAAGAACACCATCCTCACAGTGAAACATGGTGGTGGCAGCATCATGCTGTGGGAATGTTTTTTCAGCAGCCAGGACTGGGAAACTGGTCAGAGTTGAGGGAAACATGGATGGTACTAAATACAGGGATATTCTTCAGCAAAACCTGTGCGTGATTTGAGGCTAGGACGGAGGTTCACCTTCCAGCAGGACAATCAAAGCCCAGATCTCAATCCAATAAAAAATCTGTGGTCAGACTTAAAGATTGCTGTTCACAAGCTCAACCCATCCAACTTGAAGGAGCTGGAGCAGTTTTGCAAGTAGGAATGGGCAAAAATCCCAGTGGTAAGATGTAGCAAGCTCATAGAGACTTATCCAAAGTGACTTGGAGCTATGCTGGCAAAAGCTGGCTTTACAAAGTATTGACTTTAGTGGGGTGAATAGTTATGCACATTGACTTTTTTGTTATTTTGTCCTATTTGTTGTTTGCTTCACAAAAAAATTATAAAAAAAACATCTTCAAAGTTGTGGGCATGTTCTGTAAATTAAATGATGCAAATCCTCAAACAATCCATGTTAATTCCATGTTGTGAGGCACCAAAATATGAAAAAAATCAAGGGGGGTGAATACTTTCGCAAGGCACTGTAGGTCTGGTCAGCCGGCAGAAGGCTATAAAAGAGAAGCAAGCCTGATAGGCCAAGTCAGTTGTACAGCTGAGCTATGGTTGTATGAGAATTTCTGGAAGCTTCATATCTGGAAGCTCTACCCGTTGTTCATGTGGTAAAGTTTACAGTGAGGATAACCTTGGGAAAGGAGAGAAACTTTTCTGTGTCTGCGGTGGTCAACACTCACGGAAAACCCATTTAAAAACCCTGTGTTGTCCACTCTCATGAACACGAACTTATTTTCTTTCCGTGTCCATTCTATCTTTTTTGCGGACCGTATGCGGAAACATTCACTTCAATGGGTCTGCAAAAAATAAAATAAAACTGAAGTTACTCCGTGTGCATTCCGTTTCTGTATGTTCGTATTTCCGTTCCACAAAAAAATAGAACATGTCCTATTATTGTCCGCATTACGGACAAGGATAGTGCTGTTCTATTAGGGGCCGGCTGTTCTGTTCTGCAAAATACAGAATGCACACGGACGTCATCCATATTTTTTGCAGACCGTGTGCATGAGCCCTAACTCCGATAATGCACTGTAGCATTATTCATTTCTATTTAGATTACATACAGGACTAGTGGCCCGGGCCTAACAAACTCAGGAAGCTCCATTGGGAATACACAGAATATTGCTATCAGCCTTTAGTACAATATCTACAGAATTTTAAGATTTTGTATCTACTGCATGAAAAATGACAACAAAAACGTCTTGTGTACTGAGAATCCAGCCTAGGCAGGGAATATACAGCCACTATTTGCATCTCACCAGTTACCGCCCTATACTTCCTCATACTGTTAAGCTCTCCCCCCAAAATAAACATTTTTTTTTTGTGACAGAAAGAAAATTTACATGTAGGCCTTCTTCATTGTTCTCAGGCTGACACATGTAAATGGACATCTGCCAAGGTGTCTTGCCGTCTGTGCCAGCCGTTTTATGTGTGGACATCTTTAGTCAAGCAATGAGTGACAAAGCAAACATCGATAACCGAAGGAACTCGACTGCTGAAAAGAGACGAAAAGGTAACATGTAGAGACGATGGTTGTGTGCAGTTCTGTCTGGATATGTGTGTGTTACGGCAGATGACACTGTAAAAACATAACCCATTCGCCGTTGTGTCGCAGCATCTAGCAAGCCATAATGTTTTTAATTTTAGTGTAAATGTAACTACACCCCCACCCCAGCAATCACAAACCTGTTTTTTGTATTTTACATTCACACCACTTACAACGCGGCATAAAGAACCAATTTTTTTAGCGGGTTGGTCAGATTCTAATACCAAATATGTCGAGTTTTTTGTTTCATGTCATTGCGCATTTCAAGGCCCCTTTCACATGGGCGAGTATTCCGCGTGGATGCGATGCGCGAGTTGAACGCATTGCACCCGCACTGAATCCCGACCCATTCATTTCTATGGGGCTGTTCACATGAGCGGTGATTTGCACGCATCACTTATGCGTTGCGTGAAAATCGCAGCATGCTCTATTTTGTGCGTTTTTCACGTAACGCAGGCCCCATAGAAATGAATAGGGTTGCGTGAAAATTGCAAGCATCCGCAAGAAAGTGCGGATGCGGTGCGATTTTCACGCACGGTTGCAAGGAGACGATCGGGATGGAGACCCGATCATTATTATTTTCCCTTATAACATGGTTATAAGGAAAAATAACAGCATTCTGAATATAGAATGCATAGTATAATAGCACTGGAGGGGTTAAAAAAATTAATAAAATAGTTTAACTCACCTTAGCCCACTTGATCGCGTAGCCGGCATCTCCTTCTGTCTCCTTTGCTGAACAGGACCTGTGGTGACGTCACTCCGGTCATCACATGTTCCATCACATGATCTTTTACCATGGTGATGGATCATGTGATGACCGGAGTGACGTCACCACAGGTCCTGTTCCTGAAATGAATGCTCACCACAGGTCCTGTTCCTGAAATGAATGCTCACCACAGGTCCTGTTCAGCAAAGGAGACAGAAGAGATGCCGGGCTGCGCAATCAAGTGGACTAAGGCGAGTTAAATTCTTTTTTATTTTATTTTTAACCCCTCCAGCACTATTATACTAAGCATTCTGTATTCAGAATGCTATTATTTTCCCTTATAACCATGTTATAAGGGAAAATAATACAATCTACAGAACATCGATCCCAGACCCGAGCTTCTGTGAAGAAGTTCGGGTTTGGGTACCAAACATGCGCAATTTTTCTCACCCGAGTGCAAAACGCATGACAATGTTTTGCACTCGCGCAGAAAAATTGCAGGTGTTCCCGCAACACACCTGCACATGTTTCTGCAACGGCCGTGTGAAAGAGGCCTAACTTTTTATTTTTCTGACGACGTAGCCATGTGTTGCCTCGTATTTTGTATTATGAATAATATTTTTTTATTGGAACCATTTTGGGGTAAATATAAATTACCGAATAATTTTTTCGGAGGAGGTGAAGCAATCCCAGCATTGTTTCATTGTGTGTTTTTATGTTGTTCACCATGTGTTTTACATAGCATGTTAACTTCATTAGGCCTCATGAACACAACTGTATTTATTCAGCAGCCTACGAATTGCGGATCTGCAAAATATGGATACCGGCCATGTTGCATTAGGGCTCATTGACTTCAGTGAGTCCATGGTCCTCATTTTGCAGCCAAGTATAGGACAAGTTCCATCTTTTTGCAGAACAGACATACGGATGTGAAAAGTATATCCATTCTGCAAAAAGAATATTTTCAAAATGCAGACGGCACATCCATATTTTGCAGATTCCCAAAACGGATATGGTTGTGTGCATGAGGCCTAAGGGCTCATTCAGAAAACCGGGGTGTTTTGCGGTCCGCAAATTGTGGATCCGTAAAACATGGATACTGGCCTGTGTGCATACTGCATTTTGCAGGCCACACATGGCTGGCCCTGTGATACAAAATACCTATTCTTGTCTACAATTGCGTACAAGAATTGGACTTGCTCTATCTTTCTTGCGGGGCCGCGGAGCAGAACTACAGCGGCGCCTCTTACAGAATTGCGGAACAGATGCAGACTCATTCATATGGTCGTCTGATGGAGCCCTTATATGGAACTCTAAGACTGCAGTGATAGCATGTACGTGTATTTTTTGTCTGCGATTTGCAAACCGCAAAACGGATATGTTTGTGTGACTGAGGCGAGGCCTTATATAGAAATCTGAGCCTTGCAGTGATAGAATGCACTTGTGCGTTGTCTTTTTAAGCACTTTTTACAACACAAAACTTTTTTTTTTACACTTTTACTTTAAAACCCCCATCAGTATTTTCATTGTCCTACTAGGGGATTTGATAATGCAATCTGCTGATCGCCTCTATAGAACTTTGTATACTAAGTATAACAAAGCATTATGGCCTTTCAGTAATAAATGACAGGCAATCTATCGGAAATAAGTGACACATAATAGGCCACAACCTGTGGGACTTTGTCCCCTGGCTGCCATTGCAGAGGGAGCTTCCTCTTACTTTGTAACCACTTTTATGCCGCAGTTGCTACTGGTCAAGGCATCTAAGGGGTTAAGGAGGTAATGCCGAACTCTCATGTCTTCCCTTCGACTGCTGCTGTTTAGTACAGAGGCATTGGCAGGACTCGGTATTGCTATTGGGCACCGTCACCCCGCAAATTTCAGCTATAAAACCAGCAATGAAGAAATAAGCATGTACTGTTTATTCAGTGGTATACAAGTGGTTCAAGCTCAACTGACTTGTCTTCTTTAAAGGGGTTATCCAGTATCTACAACAGCCCCCCATGTGCCGGGCCCCTCCGTGGGAATATACTAACCCCGCTCTCCCCACTCTCTGCGCCGCTCCTGGTCCCCGCACCGCCGCTGCTGCTTCTCCCTGTACACGGATTAAAACATCCGGTGTTGGGGAGGGGGGGGAGCAGCCAATCGCAGGCGGAGACGGGGACAAGCCTCCCTGGCACTGCGGGTGACGCTAGAGAGGCTCGTTTATGATTGTTGCGTCCATGCATGATCTGGACCTGGAGAAATGTACCTGCCAGATGGTGGGAGGTCATTTTCTACCTCAGGAACCAGCATTGCACATAAAATCCATACAATTGGCAGCCTGATATGTCAATTAGGAATGCAAATCTCTGACCAATGTATGAGAGTCGGAAACTACATCCTCATTGTTAGGACTGTATTTTACATGCGTGTTTGTATTTTACATGCGTGTTTGCACAGACTCCAGCTGGGCCACCGTTTATTCTGCATTATTTGTACATTCACCTGAGTACTCAAGTATGACTGGGCCCCTGTATAAATATAAATAAATTAGTCACTGCTGTGCTTTACATGGTAAAATCAATAGGCAGAGCCCTCTGTCCTTTCCTTCTAGACGTCTTAGTCGAGACTGTTATTTGATGTTTGCAGCGTACGCTGGCCATACCCACACACTAGCTGTTGGCCGAAGATGCATGTTTATTTAATGGGGGGTAGGGAAATAAGCTGCTGCTAGACACCTCTTGCAGCTGCCTATCTCCCCCAGTATCCACTGTCAGGAGACAGTCGGTGGCCGCCTATACACATTAGATTTAACCAGCACATACGTTTATCTAATGTGTATGTGCAGTGTCCTGCTCCAGAGTCGCAGTACACTGCAAAGTGCAAAAATATATATTTCTGCGTAAAATATGTATTTATTGTATGTATTGTGCAGGATTCGGCTAGAACAGCTAGATTTGAGAAGGATTCGGCTAGAACAGGGCCAGAGAAAACAACTACCAAAGGAGGCGAGATGTAGAGGGAAGGTGTAGAGAAAGTCCAGTACAGATAACTTGTCTGAAAAGAACTTATTGACTCTGCATGTTCAGGAGTTGCTCCGGTGCCTGAGCATACCAAACCACAGTTTTGCCCAGTGTAATAATCTCCACATTGCAAGGTGGATTTTGCGGAAGTGTACTGTAAGTATAAAAACCTGCTCAAAGAATGGTGCTGAAGAGTCTGCCTGCTGTCAGGGAGAACCACCCTGTGGGCTGCATTGCATTGCTTTGCAAGAAGTAATACACCTCATGCCTGGATGCTTATGCATACAAGTCAGTTAGAGAATCCTAGCGCGAGGAAGACTATTTTAAAGAGACAGCTTTTGGCCTATTAACTACCTGTGTAGCCTTACAACTTGTAGCATCTGTGAAAGTGTGTTTTGTGTAACAAATGCCGGTCCATGGCATGTTAAGAACTATCCTGATCTGTTTGCATTTGAATTCTTCATTAAAGAACCGTTCTACTGCACCACTATCTCATCATTTTTATCCTGCACTACTACTACACTGAAAAGTGTTGGCATCACAACATAGGGACCCTGTCTTGCACCTCTAAACTTTTACCACCAAGGGTACCTCAACCTCAACCATCACCAGACAGGAGAACCCCAGATCCGGAGGCAAGAAAGGTGCGCCCTTCCATATCACTGCATTGCATCCCAGGGATCTTCAGAACAGTAAGTACTACTACTACTACTAATACACTCATCTGGCCACTCACACACTCGCCTACAGCCTGGTCGCTGCACATGGCTAGCTGTACTTGTAAAATGCTGTTTATTTTGTGCACATTATATTAGAAATAGTAGTAAAGTACATGCATATATTTTTAACCTCCTTCGGCCATTGAACTATAACCCTTTGCCTAAGAAAAGTTGGTCAGTCGTCGATGGCTTCGACCAAGTGCTCATGTGTTTTCGGTGGGGATGGCGGAGAAAGCTGCTGACAAGACACTTATTGCGGCAGAATATCTCCTGGGAAAAAACCTGCTTGTAAGCATAGGATAAACTTATCTCATAGAACTTCCCCAATTGTCATTCCTGAAGAACATTTTTTTCTGAACACCCCTTTAAAGCATAAAGTTTTGTGAAGGTGGAGATAAATACAAGAAAATACAGTCTTTAAGAGAACTGCAACCTGGGAGACAATATGACTTGGCAGCTGAGCTGTGATCATCGGAGGAACTAGGTGAGTGTTTTATTAACTTCCTGTGAAGGGGGCACATATCTGGCATAACTATTATGAATGGGGCACATCTGGGCAAGATACTATGAAGGGGGCACGTGTGGGCATAGCTATTTCAAAGGGAGCACATTTGGGCATAGCTACTATGAAGGGACACATGTGGGCATAACTATTATGAAGGGGGAGCATCTGGGCAAAGCTATGAAGGGGGCACATGTAGGCATAACTACTATGAAGAAGGCATATCTGGGCATAGCTACTATGAAGGAGGCACATGTGGGCATAGCTACTATAAAGGGGGGGACATCTGGTCATCGCTACTGTGAAGGGGGCACATCTAGATATAGCTACTGTGAAGGGGGCACATGTGAGCATTAATACTGTAAAGGGGGCACAATTTGGGCATGGCTAATATGAACGGTACACATGTGGGCATAACTACTGTGAGGAGCACACTGTGGGCATTACTATTGGTAATGGGCACAGTATTGGCAAAACTGTGGTTGCACAAAGGGGGAATAATTACTATGTGGGGGCATTAAGGGAACTGGCTGTGTATAGTTATGCTTTGGGCAGAGTTGGAGGCTTGGGGTAGTATTAGACAACACCTATTGTCCCTCTGCAGTTTTCAAAAGTTGAGAGGTGTGTAATTCCAAAGCAGGTCCGAACCAGAATGCACATAGTATTCCACGTAGGGCTGCACGATATGGGAATTTTGTGCGATTGTGATTATGGCCCTAAACATTGCGATAACGATATGCAATATTTTAAGGGAATTGTGCTAGAGGTCTATTTGCTGTGGATGCCACTGTTATGGGGGGGGGGGTCTGTGGATGGCACTGTTATGGGGGGGGGGGGGTCTGTGGATGGCACTGTTATGGGGGGGGTTGTGGATGACAGTGTTATGGAGTGGATCTGTGGATGGCACTGTTATGGAGGGGATCTATGGATGGCACTGTTATGGAGGGGATCTGTGGATGGCACTGTTATAGAGGGGCACTGTGGATGGCACTGTTATAGAGGGGCACTGTGGATGGCACTGTTATGGAGGGGCACTGTGGATGGCACTCTTATGGAGGGGATCTCTGGATGGCACTGTTATGGAGGGGATCTCTGGATGGCACTGTTATGGTGGATCTCTGGATGGCACTGTTATGGGGGATCTCTGGATGGCACTGTTATGGGGGATCTCTGGATGGCACTGTTATGGGGGATCTCTGGATGGCACTGTTATGGGGGATCTCTGGATGGCACTGTTATGGGGGATCTCTGGATGGCACTGTTATGGGGGATCTCTGGATGGCACTGTTATGGGGGATCTCTGGATGGCACTGTTATGGGGGCATCTGTGGATGACACTGCTATGGTGGGGATCTGTGGATGACACATATATAGCATCTTATGCTATGTGCCATCGACAGATCTTCCCCCCATAACAGTGTCCCTGTAGTGTGAATGCCCCCCAATACAAGGGTTGGGGGCCGTCATCTAGATTAGAAATGAGAGCAGGGGAGCGGTGCAGTCCCTGTATTCTAATGCACCGGCCCCGCTCACTGCTGTATAATTGTATCTAACCTGTAGGCATTGTTATAATAATCATGTGTAATCCGGCTGTATTACTTACAAGTTCCGTAGCAGAGGAGGGAGGAGGCAGGCTGGGAGGGCGGGCGGGCAGCGCGTCACTCACTAAGTCATGCACCTGCGCCGCCCACTTTATGAATAGAGCAGGCGGCGCGGGCGCGTGACATAGTGACTGACGCCGCGCGACCACCCTCCCGGCCTGCCTCCTCCTTCCTCAGCTACGGAACTTGTTGTAAGTAATACAGCCGGATTACAAATTATTATTTAAACAATGCCTACAGGTTAGATAAGATTATACAACAGTGAGCGGGGGGACGGTGCATTAGAATACAGGGACTGCCCTGTTCCCCTGCTCTCATTCCTAATCCGGATGACGGCCCCTAGCCCCTCCTCCCTCTCTTGATACACCCGCTGACCGCGCTGTGCGGCGGGTGTATCATTGTAAGTAATCGCAGCATTTTTGGGTTGGCAAAATCGCCATATTGCAATCGGCGATTATCGCGATTCGATTGCTTTGGCGATATATCGTGCAGGCCTATTTCCACGGAAAAATTCACACCAGATCAAGGGTGTTTGTTGTGAATTTTGTTTGTGGTTTTCTGCAGCAGATTTCAACAGCTAGTCTCCTGTGCTGAGGCTTCCCTGGTCCACTATTCTGCTTCTATACTTCCGGCTGTAGCGATGACGGGTTACATGTAATTACTGGAGTCTGTGACTGTGATACCAAGCAAAATCAACAAAAATCAGCAACAGAAATTGACATGTTAGGGCCATGCTGGCGTACTGGAGCTTAGCTCCTGCTTGCTTGAATAGGAGCTGAGCTGCAGTACCATGGCATGACCACTACAGAGTGTATAGGGCTTTCTGCTTCCATTTTTGTCCACTGTTTTGTTTCCAGCACTGGTGGCTGCGAAAAACAGCTGATCTGTGGAGGTGTTGGACCTCACCGATTAGCTACTGATGACCAATATCTAAACAGTGGAAACCCCTTTAATGAGGCTGCCCCACCACATACAATATTTTTTGGAGGCAAGACTGGTCAGCTAGTGAAGGAGGTCAGAGTCTGACGACAGCGCAAGATCAAGGAGAAAAAAGTGCGCCTAATAGTCTAAAAATATGGCTAATGTTAACACCCAGTGACTGGATGCAGAAGTCACATATCCATGTTCAGATGAAGCAGAAAGTGGAGAGGCTGACGGAGAACCATCAAAATGGGATTAGTAAGGCTACTTTCACACTATTGCGATAATCGCCGATTGTGATTTGGCTGACCCAAAAATACTGCGATTATTTTTTGCTTTATAAGACACACTGTGCGTCTTATAAAGCGATGGTTGACTTTTTACGTTGCAGACACTGATGTATCGCCGGCCGCAATGCTGCACATCGTGTCCGGCGATACATCAGTTACAGTGCGGGGAGGGGCTGGAGGCAAGTTGCGGCGGGCCCCGCGCACATAACTGTCTGTATGCAAAGTCTTTCTTTACTGCTGAAACAATCGCTCTCCTATTGATAAACTCCTATTGATAAAACCACCAGCCTCTGTACTCACTATTAATGCACTGCAACGAGCCGGCCGGCCGGCGCATGACTGACGTCAGTCGCGCTCCTACTTCATTAATGAAGTTGGAGAAGCGTGACTGACTGAGTGACGTCAGTCATGCGCCGGCCGGCCGGCTCACTGCAGTGCATTCATAGTGAGTACAGAGGCTGGTGATTTTATCAATAGGAGTTTATCAATAGGAGAGCGATTGTTTCAGCAGTAAATAAAAACTTTGCATACAAAGACAGTTATGTGCGCGGTTTAGGACACATGAGGGGACATTAATAAAGTAATGCTGTGACACATAGGGCCATGAGGGGGACCAACATAATATGCTATATGTGTGTCATTCACACATACAGCATCTTATACTGGCCCCCCTCATGGCCCTATGTGTCATAGCACACATCCCCCATAACAGTGCGTCATCCACAGATCCCCCATAACAGTGCGTCATCCACAGATCCCCTATAACAGTGCCATCCACAGATCCCCCATAACAGTGCTATCCACAGATCCCCCATAACAGTGCCACCCACAGATCCCCCATAACAGTGCCATCCACAGATACCCCCATAACAGTGCCATCCACAGATACCCCATAACAGTGCCATCCACAGATCCCCCATAACAATGTCATACCCAGACCACCATTAGTTCAAAATCCACCAAAAGCACACCTTCTGGTTCAAAATCTTTTTTTTCTTATTTTCCTCCTCAAAACCTAGGTGCGTCTTATAATCAGTAAATAATAGTAGTAGGGCACTCTCTATAGTATTGGGATTTTATTGGATATAAGATAAAATTTGGTTAATAATAAGTACAATTTAAAATACATAAATTATATAAACTGGTTCGGAATGAGTAGCAGCAATGGTAAGAAACGGATCTATATACCCATATATATAATATATATATATATATATATATATATATATAAAAATAATATAAAACCACATTTGTAAATGATCACGATTAAAAATGTAGGTCCCAATTGACAATATTAATCTCTAAAACCAGCAATCTGCCAAGTCTCTGATGGTTTGAAATATTTGCGGAAAAATAATCGGCCAGATGAAATGGTCAGTGATACCCAATGTTCGATGGTATAAATAAATCTATGGAAAAATTCAATAGTAAAGTTTGATAATAAAAGTTTGCAATAGAACAACAGGACCAAGTTCTTCCCAGTGTCTAGACAATATATCAAATACTTCTCGATTTTAAGCACAGGTAGGAGTTGATAGCATATGGAGCGGCGTCCCACTCACTCGATGCAAACAGCGGCGTCCCGCTGTATATTAAACAGAATGTGATCGCTTTTTTAAAAGGAACTGACACAGTCTTACCGGGAGGTCTTGAGTGGACTTCGTTGCCCTCAACGCGGTATACCTGCTGTAAAGATCAGGGTTCCGGTCTCAAGAGCTGTTGTTTTGTTTGAATCCCGCGCCAAAACTTTAAACACACGTGGTCTTGTGAAGACAAGGTATCATCCGTGCAATAGAAGTTATCTTGGGCGGTTCGATATTTCATATAGTAACGTCCATGCCTCCTCAGTTGGTCAGTATGCTTTTCATGAAGATGGGGATAATACCAGACGCGTTTCGGGGTTATGAGAAAGTGACCCTTTCATCAGTGGTTCTTATAATCAGGTTCGTCTTATAAAGCAAAAAATATGGTACCTGGGTGACGGGTCACGGCAGGGGCTCCTGTGGCGGCGTCAGAGGCTCATATGGGAAAATCCAAGCAAATAGACCTCTAGCACAATTTCCTAAAAATATCGCATCGCATATCATTATCGCAATTTTTAGGGCCCTAATCCCAATCGCACAAAATTCCCATATCGTGCAGCCCTACTGATAATACAACCATCTACATCCGTAATGAACAGATCGGGTTGTATTATCTTTATAGCCAAGACGGATCCGTCATGAACTCTATTGAAATAAAAATAAAAATTTCCAATCCAAGGGGAAGCAAGTATTTACTAAAACAGACACATCAGGAGAGCTGACTGGTTCCCTTTAATATTCATTTCTTATAAATTGATAATAAGTGAACAACAGTAACGAAGGTGGTTTAAAAACATGGATGAGCGAGGAGATAACTGAAAGAAATGATTTATGAGAAATGAAAAAAAAAAAAAAGGTAATCATAACCTTTACCCTCGGGCTATGACATACACAGATATGGCTGCACCCATGATGTTTATTTCTTGCTCTTTGATTAGGTAGTATCTTTGTTTTGATGATACTTCAATGTAATGATATTTAAAGGAGAAGGGCACTCACAATGTAATATTGGTCCAGAGATTTAGGGATGAGTGTTGTGCTGAACAGTAAAGCTTTTGTCTATTGCACTGTATTACAAGTCAAGTAAAAAAAATGATTTTTACCTTTTCCCTCAATGATGTTACCTTAGAGCTGCAATAATCAGCCCTCAGTTCTACAGGGGCCTCTTTAGGTGCATTTACTCGTGCTGACCGAACAGTCAGTTATTGGGAAGAGAGAACTTTCCTGATAACTGATTGCTCCTCAGTGGAGATGGAGAGCTCCAGTTACATACAGTCATTACCTCCACCGTATGGGGATGAGTGATGGTTACTGCCACTAATTGTCCACATAGTTTTTAGGTGGCACATCGCTATTTAAACAGCACGATCTGCTGCCCAGGAACGATGATTGAGGAGGTGTCCACATAAACATTTGATTTGATCACTCATTGGGTGATCTACGACACCTTTACATGGGCTAATCATCGGGAGTTAGCGTTGGAACTAACATTTGTTCCCGATAATCGGCTTGACAATTGTGCCATATGAATCCACCTTTAGAATTAGAAGCACTCTTGAAAGCATTCTAATCTCTCTTATCCTAGTGTTGATCCTAGAGGAGATAATTGTGCCACACAGAAGCACCACAAGGTGTAAGGGATCGTCTCTCTTTCAGGGGGTCACACTCACAGACCTCTTTACAGACACCAGGATTCAAGGGCCAAAACTGTTTTATTGCGGCACGTCCGCGTAAACATAAACAGTTGTACAAAATAAACTCCTGCCCGTCTGGGCTCTACCTAAACACATAGGTTTCCCTGACTCACCTCTAGGTACCGCTTAGTGTCAGGGTATCAGGCTCCAAGCCTTAGCAGGTTACGCTCATCAAGTGTCAGTCCACACAGGGAAGAAATCAGTCTTTGCATAGCCTTCTGGCCCCTCAGTCCTCCTGACCACACACAGAGCCTCTGCTCCAGTATCACAGACACTTCTCCCTCCCCAGACTGACCTACTCTGAGGAGCTTTATGCCAGCCTGATTACAGCAGGCCTCACCTGCGATCACCTCAGGTAGAAAGGAAAACCCGTACTGGAAGGGTGTGGACTGGCAACTCCCTTTACCAAGCCTAGCTACCAGTCCAAGTAAAATCCAGCCCAGAAAATGTATACATAAATGTCTCAGCAAACTATGCTTTGCTGAGACTACTGCCACTCTCTGGATTTTCTCTGTCTCACCCATCTGAGGTACCTGAAGTGGGACAACACACCTTCTAGCACTGTTCACATTACCACAAAGGAAACGTAGGAGTCCCTACAGATACATAGGGAATCCAGGTGTCTAGGGATGAGCGAACTCGAACTGTATAGTTCGGGTTCGTACCGAATTTTGGGGTGTCCGTGACACGGACCCGAACCCGGACATTTTCGTAAAAGTCCGGGTTCGGGTTCGGTGTTCGTCGCTTTCTTCGCGCTTTTGTGACGCTTTCTTGGCGCTTTTTGAAAGGCTGCAAAGCAGCCAATCAACAAGCGTCATACTACTTGCCCCAAGAGGCCATCACAGCCATGCCTACTATTGGCATGGCTGTGATTGGCCAGAGCACCATGTGACCCAGCCTCTATTTAAGCTGGAGTCACATAGCGCCGCCCGTCACTCTGCTCTGATTAGCGTAGGGAGAGGTTGCGGCTGCGACAGTAGGGCGAGATTAGGCAGATTAACTCCTCCAAAGGACTTGATTAACTGATCGATCTGCAGCTGTGGATCATTGAGCTGCTGATCCTCAATTGCTCACTGTTTTTAGGCTGCACAGACCGTTTGTCAGTCACATTTTTCTGGGGTGATCGGCGGCCATTTTGTGTCTTGTGGTGCGCCAGCACAAGCTGCGACCAAGTGCATTTAACCCTCAATGGTGTGGTTGTTTTTTGGCTAAAGCCTACATCAGGGTGAAGCTGTCACACCAAGTGCATTTAACCAGCAATAGTCTGTTCATTTTTTGGCCATATACAAAATCAGGGGCAAGCTGCGCCTGTCACCAAGTGCATTTAACCCTCAATGGTGTGGTTGTTTTTTGGCTAAAGCCTACATCAGGGTGAAGCTGTCACACCAAGTGCATTTAACCAGCAATAGTCTGTTCATTTTTTGGCCATATACTAAATCAGGGGCAAGCTGCGCCTGTCACCAAGTGCATTTAACCCTCAATGGTGTGGTTGTTTTTTGGCTAAAGCCTACATCAGGGTGAAGCTGTCACACCAAGTGCATTTAACCAGCAATAGTCTGTTTATTTTTTGGCCATATCCCAGTCTAATTCTGTCACTAAATCCATACCGGTCACCCAGCGCCTAAATACTAGGCCTCAAATTTATATCCAGCTAAATCTGTCCCTAGTGCTGTAGCTGGGCGAGTTATTTAGTGTCCGTTCAAGCACATTTCTTGTTCTGGGTTGAAATACAATTCCCAATTTAGCAATTTCATAATTTAGTGGTTTCTGCTATATCAGAGCTATTTGAAATCTATCCCTAAAAGGGTATATAATATTCAAGGTGCACATTGGGTCATTCAGAATAACTTCACACACACCCGCTACTGTGTATTTCCAAGTCTAATTCTGTCACTAAACCCATACCTGTCACGCAGCGCCTAAATACTAGGCCTCAAATTTATATCCAGCTAAATCTGTCCCTAGTGCTGTAGCTGGGCGAGTTATTTAGTGTCCGTTCAAGCACATTTCTTGTTCTGGGTTGAAATACAATTCCCAATTTAGCAATTTCATAATTTAGTGGTTTCTGCTATATCAGAGCTATTTGAAATCTATCCCTAAAAGGGTATATAATATTCAAGGTGCACATTGGGTCATTCAGAATAACTTCACACACACCCGCTACTGTGTATTTCCAAGTCTAATTCTGGCACTAAACCCATACCTGTCACCCAGCGCCTAAATACTAGGCCTCAAATTTATATCCCGCTAAATCTGTCCTTAGTGCTGTAGCTGGGCGAGTTATTTAGTGTCCGTTCAAGCACATTTCTTGTTCTGGGTTGAAATACAATTCCCAATTTAGCAATTTCATAATTTAGTGGTTTCTGCTATATCAGAGCTATTTGAAATCTATCCCTAAAAGGGTATATAATATTCAAGGTGCACATTGGGTCATTCAGAATAACTTCACACACACCCGCTACTGTGTATTTCCAAGTCTAATTCTGGCACTAAACCCATACCTGTCACCCAGCGCCTAAATACTAGGCCTCAAATTTATATCCCGCTAAATCTGTCCTTAGTGCTGTAGCTGGGCGAGTTATTTAGTGTCCGTTCAAGCACATTTCTTGTTCTGGGTTGAAATACAATTCCCAATTTAGCAATTTCATAATTTAGTGGTTTCTGCTATATCAGAGCTATTTGAAATCTATCCCTAAAAGGGTATATAATATTCAAGGTGCACATTGGGTCATTCAGAATAACTTCACACACACCCGCTACTGTGTATTTCCAAGTCTAATTCTGGCACTAAACCCATACCTGTCACCCAGCGCCTAAATACTAGGCCTCAAATTTATATCCCGCTAAATCTGTCCTTAGTGCTGTAGCTGGGCGAGTTATTTAGTGTCCGTTCAAGCACATTTCTTGTTCTGGGTTGAAATACAATTCCCAATTTAGCAATTTCATAATTTAGTGGTTTCTGCTATATCAGAGCTATTTGAAATCTATCCCTAAAAGGGTATATAATATTCAAGGTGCACATTGGGTCATTCAGAATAACTTCACACACACCCGCTACTGTGTATTTCCAAGTCTAATTCTGGCACTAAACCCATACCTGTCACCCAGCGCCTAAATACTAGGCCTCAAATTTATATCCCGCTAAATCTGTCCTTAGTGCTGTAGCTGGGCGAGTTATTTAGTGTCCGTTCAAGCACATTTCTTGTTCTGGGTTGAAATACAATTCCCAATTTAGCAATTTCATAATTTAGTGGTTTCTGCTATATCAGAGCTATTTGAAATCTATCCCTAAAAGGGTATATAATATTCAAAGTGCACATTGGGTCATTCAGAATAACTTCACACACACCCGCTACTGTGTATTTCCAAGTCTAATTCTGGCACTAAACCCATACCTGTCACCCAGCGCCTAAATACTAGGCCTCAAATTTATATCCCGCTAAATCTGTCCTTAGTGCTGTAGCTGGGCGAGTTATTTAGTGTCCGTTCAAGCACATTTCTTGTTCTGGGTTGAAATACAATTCCCAATTTAGCAATTTCATAATTTAGTGGTTTCTGCTATATCAGAGCTATTTGAAATCTATCCCTAAAAGGGTATATAATATTCAAGGTGCACATTGGGTCATTCAGAATAACTTCACACACACCCGCTACTGTGTATTTCCAAGTCTAATTCTGGCACTAAACCCATACCTGTCACCCAGCGCCTAAATACTAGGCCTCAAATTTATATCCCGCTAAATCTGTCCTTAGTGCTGTAGCTGGGCGAGTTATTTAGTGTCCGTTCAAGCACATTTCTTGTTCTGGGTTGAAATACAATTCCCAATTTAGCAATTTCATAATTTAGTGGTTTCTGCTATATCAGAGCTATTTGAAATCTATCCCTAAAAGGGTATATAATATTCAAGGTGCACATTGGGTCATTCAGAATAACTTCACACACACCCGCTACTGTGTATTTCCAAGTCTAATTCTGGCACTAAACCCATACCTGTCACCCAGCGCCTAAATACTAGGCCTCAAATTTATATCCCGCTAAATCTGTCCTTAGTGCTGTAGCTGGGCGAGTTATTTAGTGTCCGTTCAAGCACATTTCTTGTTCTGGGTTGAAATACAATTCCCAATTTAGCAATTTCATAATTTAGTGGTTTCTGCTATATCAGAGCTATTTGAAATCTATCCCTAAAAGGGTATATAATATTCAAGGTGCACATTGGGTCATTCAGAATAACTTCACACACACCCGCTACTGTGTATTTCCAAGTCTAATTCTGGCACTAAACCCATACCTGTCACCCAGCGCCTAAATACTAGGCCTCAAATTTATATCCCGCTAAATCTGTCCTTAGTGCTGTAGCTGGGCGAGTTATTTAGTGTCCGTTCAAGCACATTTCTTGTTCTGGGTTGAAATACAATTCCCAATTTAGCAATTTCATAATTTAGTGGTTTCTGCTATATCAGAGCTATTTGAAATCTATCCCTAAAAGGGTATATAATATTCAAGGTGCACATTGGGTCATTCAGAATAACTTCACACACACCCGCTACTGTGTATTTCCAAGTCTAATTCTGGCACTAAACCCATACCTGTCACCCAGCGCCTAAATACTAGGCCTCAAATTTATATCCCGCTAAATCTGTCCTTAGTGCTGTAGCTGGGCGAGTTATTTAGTGTCCGTTCAAGCACATTTCTTGTTCTGGGTTGAAATACAATTCCCAATTTAGCAATTTCATAATTTAGTGGTTTCTGCTATATCAGAGCTATTTGAAATCTATCCCTAAAAGGGTATATAATATTCAAGGTGCACATTGGGTCATTCAGAATAACTTCACACACACGCTTCTGTGCATTTCCAAGTCTAATTCTGTCACTAAATCCATACCGGTCACCCAGCGCCTAAATACTAGGCCTCAAATTTATATCCAGCTAAATCTGTCCCTAGTGCTGTAGCTGGGCGAGTTATTTAGTGTCCGTTCAAGCACATTTCTTGTTCTGGGTTGAAATACAATTCCCAATTTAGCAATTTCATAATTTAGTGGTTTCTGCTATATCAGAGCTATTTGAAATCTATCCCTAAAAGGGTATATAATATTCAAGGTGCACATTGGGTCATTCAGAATAACTTCACACACCCGCTACTG
Source organism: Bufo gargarizans (assembly GCF_014858855.1). Classification (NCBI taxonomy): domain Eukaryota; kingdom Metazoa; phylum Chordata; class Amphibia; order Anura; family Bufonidae; genus Bufo; species Bufo gargarizans. The sequence goes on along the minus strand of NC_058086.1, from coordinate 14,134,489 downwards.
TGCATTTCCAAATCTAATTCTGTCACTAAACCCATACCTGTCACCCAGCGCCTAAATACTAGGCCTCAAATTTATATCCCGCTAAATCTCTCGTTACCGCTGTCCTGTTGTGGCTGGGAAAGTTATTTAGTGTCCGTCAAAGCACATTTTTTGTTCTGGGTTGAAATACAATTCCCAATTTAGCAATTTCATAATTTAGTCGTTTCTGCTATATCAGAGCTATTTGAAATCTATCCCTAAAAGGGTAGATCATATTGAAGGTGCACATAGGGTCATTCAGAATAACTTCACACACACGCTTCTGTGCATTTCCAAGTCTAATTCTGTCACTAAATCCATACCGGTCACCCAGCGCCTAAATACTAGGCCTCAAATTTATATCCCGCTGAATTTGAATACAATACATTGGGCCAAATAATATATTTGTTGTTGTGGTGAACCATAACAATGAGAAAAACATCTAGTAAGGGACGCGGACGTGGACATGGTCGTGGTGGTGTTAGTGGACCCTCTGGTGCTGGGAGAGGACGTGGCCGTTCTGCCACATCCACACGTCCTAGTGTACCAACTACCTCAGGTCCCAGTAGCCGCCAGAATTTACAGCGATATATGGTGGGGCCCAATGCCGTTCTAAGGATGGTAAGGCCTGAGCAGGTACAGGCATTAGTCAATTGGGTGGCCGACAGTGGATCCAGCACGTTCACATTATCTCCCACCCAGTCTTCTGCAGAAAGCGCACAGATGGCGCCTGAAAACCAACCCCATCAGTCTGTCACATCACCCCCATGCATACCAGGGAAACTGTCTCAGCCTCAAGTTATGCAGCAGTCTCTTATGCTGTTTGAAGACTCCGCTGGCAGGGTTTCCCAAGGGCATCCACCTAGCCCTTCCCCAGTGGTGAAAGACATAGAATGCACTGACGCACAACCACTTATGTTTCCTGATGATGAGGACATGGGAATACCACCTCAGCATGTCTCTGATGATGACGAAACACAGGTGCCAACTGCTGCGTCTTTCTGCAGTGTGCAGACTGAACAGGAGGTCAGGGATCAAGACTGGGTGGAAGACGATGCAGGGGACGATGAGGTCCTAGACCCCACATGGAATGAAGGTCGTGCCACTGACTTTCACAGTTCGGAGGAAGAGGCAGTGGTGAGACCGAGCCAACAGCGTAGCAAAAGAGGGAGCAGTGGGCAAAAGCAGAACACCCGCCGCCAAGAGACTCCGCCTGCTACTGACCGCCGCCATCTGGGACCGAGCACCCCAAAGGCAGCTTCAAGGAGTTCCCTGGCATGGCACTTCTTCAAACAATGTGCTGACGACAAGACCCGAGTGGTTTGCACGCTGTGCCATCAGAGCCTGAAGCGAGGCATTAACGTTCTGAACCTGAGCACAACCTGCATGACCAGGCACCTGCATGCAAAGCATGAACTGCAGTGGAGTAAACACCTTAAAACCAAGGAAGTCACTCAGGCTCCCCCTGCTACCTCTTCTGCTGCTGCCGCCTCGGCCTATTCTGCTGCTGCCGCCTCGGCCTCTTCCTCCGCCTCTGGAGGAACGTTGGCACCTGCCGCCCAGCAAACAGGGGATGTACCACCAACACCACCACCTCCGTCACCAAGCGTCTCAACCATGTCACACGCCAGCGTTCAGCTCTCCATCTCACAAACATTTGATAGAAAGCGTAAATTCCCACCTAGCCACCCTCGATCCCTGGCCCTGAATGCCAGCATTTCTAAACTACTGGCCTATGAAATGCTGTCATTTAGGCTGGTGGACACAGACAGCTTCAAACAGCTCATGTCGCTTGCTGTCCCACAGTATGTTGTTCCCAGCCGGCACTACTTCTCCAAGAGAGCCGTGCCTTCCCTGCACAACCAAGTATCCGATAAAATCAAGTGTGCACTGCGCAACGCCATCTGTGGCAAGGTCCACCTAACCACAGATACGTGGACTAGTAAGCACGGCCAGGGACGCTATATCTCCCTAACTGCACACTGGGTAAATGTAGTGGCAGCTGGGCCCCAGGCGGAGAGCTGTTTGGCGCACGTCCTTCCGCCGCCAAGGATCGCAGGGCAACATTCTTTGCCTCCTGTTGCCACCTCCTCCTTCTCGGCTTCCTCCTCCTCTTCTTCCACCTGCTCATCCAGTCAGCCACACACCTTCACCACCAACTTCAGCACAGCCCGGGGTAAACGTCAGCAGGCCATTCTGAAACTCATATGTTTGGGGGACAGGCCCCACACCGCACAGGAGTTGTGGCGGGGTATAGAACAACAGACCGACGAGTGGTTGCTGCCGGTGAGCCTCAAGCCCGGCCTGGTGGTGTGTGATAATGGGCGAAATCTCGTTGCAGCTCTGGGACTAGCCAATTTGACGCACATCCCTTGCTTGGCGCATGTGCTGAATTTGGTGGTGCAGAAGTTCATTCACAACTACCCCGACATGTCAGAGCTGCTGCATAAAGTGCGGGCCGTCTGTTCGCGCTTCCGGCGTTCACATCCTGCTGCTGCTCGCCTGTCTGCGCTACAGCGTAACTTCGGCCTTCCCGCTCACCGCCTCATATGCGACGTGCCCACCAGGTGGAACTCCACCTTGCACATGCTGGACAGACTGTGCGAGCAGCAGCAGGCCATAGTGGAGTTTCAGCTGCAGCACGCACGGGTCAGTCGCACTACAGAACAGCACCACTTCACCACCAATGACTGGGCCTCCATGCGAGACCTGTGTGCCCTGTTGCGCTGTTTCGAGTACTCCACCAACATGGCCAGTGGCGATGACACCGTTATCAGCGTTACAATACCACTTCTATGTCTCCTTGAGAAAACACTTAGGGCGATGATGGAAGAGGAGGTGGCCCAGGAGGAGGAGGAGGAGGAGGAGGAAGAGGGGTCATTTTTAGCACTTTCAGGCCAGTCTCTTCGAAGTGACTCAGAGGGAGGTTTTTGGCAACAGCAGAGGCCAGGTACAAATGTGGCCAGCCAGGGCCCACTACTGGAGGACGAGGAGGACGAGGATGAGGTGGAGGAGGATGAGGATGAAGCATGGTCACAGCGGGGTGGCACCCAACGCAGCTCGGGTCCATCACTGGTGCGTGGCTGGGGGGAAAGGCAGGACGATGACGATACGCCTCCCACAGAGGACAGCTTGTCCTTATCCCTGGGCAGCCTGGCACACATGAGCGACTACATGCTGCAGTGCCTGCGCAACGACAGCAGAGTTGCCCACATTTTAACCTGTGCGGACTACTGGGTTGCCACCCTGCTGGATCCACGCTACAAAGACAATGTGCCCACCTTACTTCCTGCACTGGAGCGTGATAGGAAGATGCGCGAGTACAAGCGCACGTTGGTAGACGCGCTACTGAGAGCATTCCCAAATGTCACAGGGGAACAAGTGGAAGCCCAAGGCCAAGGCAGAGGAGGAGCAAGAGGTCGCCAAGGCAGCTGTGTCACGGCCAGCTCCTCTGAGGGCAGGGTTAGCATGGCAGAGATGTGGAAAACTTTTGTCAACACGCCACAGCTAACTGCACCACCACCTGATACGCAACGTGTTAGCAGGAGGCAACATTTCACTAACATGGTGGAACAGTACGTGTGCACACCCCTCCACGTACTCACTGATGGTTCGGCCCCATTCAACTTCTGGGTCTCTAAATTGTCCACGTGGCCAGAGCTAGCCTTTTATGCCTTGGAGGTGCTGGCCTGCCCGGCAGCCAGCGTTTTGTCTGAACGTGTATTCAGCACGGCAGGGGGCGTCATTACAGACAAACGCAGCCGCCTGTCTACAGCCAATGTGGACAAGCTGACGTTCATAAAAATGAACCACGGATCCCACAGGACCTGTCCGTCCCTTGTCCAGATTAGACATTAACTACCTCCCCATAACCATATATTATTGGACTCCAGGGCACTTCCTCATTCAATCCTATTTTTATTTTCATTTTACCATTATATTGCGATGCTACCCAAAGTTGAATGAACCTCTCCTCTGCCTGTGTGCTAGGCCTAAATATATGCCAATGGACTGTTGCAGTGGTGGCTGACATGAAGCCTGATTCTCTGCTATGACATGCAGACTAATTCTCTGCTGACATGAAGCCAGATTGTCTGTTACGGGACCTCTCTCCTCTGCCTGGGTGCTGGGCCTAAATTTATGACAATGGACTGTTGCAGTGGTGGCTGACGTGAAGCCTCATTCTCTGCTATGACATGCAGACTGATTCTCTGCTGACATGAAGCCAGATTGTCTGTTACGGGACCTCTCTCCTCTGCCTGTGTGCTAGGCCTAAATATATGCCAATGGACTGTTGCAGTGGTGGCTGACGTGAAGCCTGATTCTCTGCTATGACATGCAGACTGATTCTCTGCTGACATGAAGCCAGATCCTCTGTTACGGGACCTCTCTCCTCTGCCTGTGTGTGTGCTGGGCCTAAATATATGCCAATGGACTGTTGCAGTGGTGGCTGACGTGAAGCCTCATTCTCTGCTATGACATGCAGACTAATTCTCTGCTGACATGAAGACAGATTCTCTGTTACGGGACCTCCCTCCTCTGCCTGGGTGCTGGGCCTAAATATATGCCAATGGACTGTTGCAGTGGTGGGTGACGTGAAGCCTCATTCTCTGCTATGACATGCAGACTAATTCTCTGCTGACATGAAGACAGATTCTCTGTTACGGGACCTCCCTCCTCTGCCTGGGTGCTGGGCCTAAATATATGCCAATGGACTGTTGCAGTGGTGGCTGACGTGAAGCCTCATTCTCTGCTATGACATGCAGACTAATTCTCTGCTGACATGAAGACAGATTCTCTGTTACGGGACCTCTCTCCTCTGCCTGGGTGCCGGGGCCTAAATATCTGAGAATGGACTGTTCCAGTGGTGGGTGACGGGAAGCCAGATTCTCTGCTATGGAACCTCTCTCCAATTGATTTTGGTTAATTTTTATTTATTTAATTTTTAATTTAATTCATTTCCCTATCCACATTTGTTTGCAGGGGATTTACCTACATGTTGCTGCCTTTTGCAGCCCTCTAGCTCTTTCCTGGGCTGTTTTACAGCCTTTTTAGTGCCGAAAAGTTCGGGTCCCCATTGACTTCAATGGGGTTCGGGTTCGGGACGAAGTTCGGATCGGGTTCGGATCCCGAACCCGAACATTTCCGGGATGTTCGGCCGAACTTCTCGAACCCGAACATCCAGGTGTTCGCTCAACTCTACAGGTGTCGCCATCAGGGGCAGACTGGGAATTTAAAGTTGACTTGGAAAAAAAACTAATAGTGGCCCTAATGTTTTATATGGGTTCAAATTGACAGAAGGTGGGACAACACAAGTAGATGGGGCCAATACCACAGTGCAGCACAAAATACCTTCCCAGAAGCTGTCCCACTGTGGTGGCTATCAATAGCTGCCTTGTTCTGTTCGCCTCCAATTGTCTCTAATATGGATAGAAGGCAAGATGTGGGCCACAACATCAAGCCAGCTCTACCTACAGCATGCGGCGTGGACTTCCTCTAATAATAACCCTTATAGTTTCCCCAGTAGTATGTACCTGGCCAGTGGCAATGAGGAGGGCTCAGGTGGCCCTATGGGAACTGGGCATTGGCCCATTGGGAAAATTTCTGGTAGTGTCTATGACCAGTCCACCCCTGGTCGCCATGCAGGCTATCTGCACTTGGCCGTGCTGTGTACATAATGCCTTATATCAATATGTTTCCTACTGATAGAACGCAAGGCACTAAGAATATGTGTTTTCATGACCCTTTATCTGTCCTGATGTCAACCCAGTAACAATCTACAGTAGATCTAGCTCTTAGATGATTGGTGCACAACGAGTGGCTATGGAGGCTGCATACTGCCCACAATTCAATTTTGTGCGGCCACTAGCCATCCCTGGTGCCCCAATATTTGGGACTCCTTTCCGGATAGAAATAGTTGGTTGGGCATAAATAGGGCTTGTTAGTTTTTTTGGAAATGTGAAATGCTTGGCTGTTTCTGTAACTCTCATAAACTACAATGGAGGTAGCCTTGCATACTGTATGTGTGGCCACCCCGACTGGAATCCACACTTAGCATTTATTTATTGCATTTACTTTCTATATGTCTCAAATAGGATTAGCTTTTAAAGAGCCCCTGTCATCAGGAGCAACCCTATTAAACCCGGCATTATGTTTTGTAGAGCCGATCCTGGAGACCAAAATGAAAGCTGTCTTATGAAAACTGGTTGCAACATTCCTGAGAAAAAATACTTATTTTTATGCAAATAAGGGCTTCCGCTAGACCCCAAGTGCACTGAAGCCTGATTTACATGTAGAATAAAAGGCTTTTTTCTTTGGAACACTGCAAGCTATTTTCACAAGACAGGTACAATTTTTATCAGCAAGATAAGTTTTATTGTGGCCCTCGGACTAATAAAAAAAAAGGATAGTTTATTTGTTTTTCATGTCACCTACATTTTTTTTCACTGTTTTGTTACGTCTTTATTACGAAATGTCTGTCTAGGACTGTCCTGTGTATGGAATTTCCCTATCGACACAACAGCTACGATCCTAAGCTGCATAAAAGAAGGCTGAGTTCATCATGTAACAGTCACTCGTGATCTGATCTAAACATGACACAGCATCTGGAAAATCCATACTTCAGCATAACACCTGGAGAATCTGAGCATGCAAAGTGCAGGATAAGTGGTCACTTACAGATAAGCTTATTGGTACCACATGGCGCCGAGCACCGTGGTACATGCGATGCTAAATCCACAGCTACAGTATGTCCCTGTTACAGTTGAGAGAACAACAGCAGCCCCACATGGACTATAGTAATACTAGGAATTCTTACGTTAATGTGCCAGGCAGGTGCTTGTGCAGCAAACAACCCTATGGCATTCTTGTATGTATTTTGCATATACCTGGAGAGAAATCCCAAAAATGAGGAAGAATGGAGGAAGTCGAAGATAAAATAAGGGGAACGTAATATGCTAGATAAAGCGCTGAGATAAAGGTGATTTATGTAAACACTATAGATTATTCAGTTCAGAGAAAATGTTTCAGGAAGTCACATACAGTATTTTGTATGCGGGTTGGATCCCATCTGAACACTGACTGCACGTAGAACTTTCATGGTCACTGATCTAAAGGCCTATTCTAATCTCTGGGTACATAAAAAGTACGATACAGACAGCATATGTTTGACCGACCCCTTTAAAAAAAGTGAAATGTGAAACCCTTATGAACATGGCACATTTCTGAAGTTTCTAAGCTATGTTCCTGTCTTCATATTTTTTTTTTTTTAAAGAGCTGGGGCATATATGTCACATGATATGACCTTAAGTCATACAATTCTGAATAATAAAAGTGTTGACTAGCACCCGTTGACAACAATAGACGTCCATTGTTACTAGGACATTTAGAAGGTCCTCCTAAGTCAATAACTGGAACAAGAGCTTCGGATTAGGGGACATTTCCATTAATTCAGCATGTAGGACAGTTAATAAGATATAAAATGTACTATTATCAGTTTCCTCTTGCGCTACATGTCTATGTGTAGTTAGAATGATTATTTTGACACATCATGCGGACTACTCATGAACGACTAGACAAGTCTGAGCACTTCTGCTATACATCACAAAGTCTAGATTCAGCTCAGTTTTGCTAACAAGGGCCAACAACAGCTTGAGTGCAAGATTCCACATGAAGGTTCTGAGTATATTCATGGTGAGACAGAATGACTTTGCATGTTGTGGTCAACGATAGGGATTTCAAAGTTTTCGTAACTATCTAGATATCTACTATCTACATAACTACTCCAGATAAGATAAAAAAGTCATTTTCCAAATAATTTAAGGAATTTCTACTGATCCTATCTTCATGAGATTGGTTCTGTCACATAGTAAATCATTATGTCTGAGGCCAGTGTAATGCCAGATCATCCAAATTGTTCTTTGCAGAGCAACTTACCTTCTTTGCACTCTGGATCATTTCTCTCACAACAGCCTTTATGGTGGGGGCATTTTCCTTAGGAGGGTGGGTATACACAAGCATCTGGCTGACCCCTCTGTAATATCCTTTATCGGGCCAGCCGAGGTCAAGAGGTGGAATCTCTGTATCACTGAGTGCAGGCCAGTATTGCAGGGTGGATTCTTTCTCCTTCTGCTGCTTACTCGCCTGTTGTTTCGTTGGTTTCTTTGGACTATCAATTTCATATTTCTTAAAGTCACTTTTCAGGTCTGTAAGTTCCTTGGTAGAAAGGAAATCCTTTATTTCTTTCTCCTTAATGTATTGTCTGTAAGCCTGGATCCCGTTGTTGACTAGAACTTCTAGGCACCTCCTCTGGTCTTCACTGTAGTAGAAGTAGACCATGTTCTCCGTGATCTTCTCATTAACATGGTCATCTCTCAAGCACAGAAGCTGTGACTCGGCCATAGTGTTCTTCCTCTGACTGCCTGCTCACAGTAAAGACTTACATTATGTACGAGAGGGAGTGGTAAGCTGGAGCTCACCTGAGACCAATCCCTCACTTTCACCCAACCTCCAACTATTCTCTCAGCTGCCAAACGGAACAAGCAGTTGAACCTGAATCCTGAAAGAAAACCACAATCAATAAAACAACTGGATAACTAGTAGAGGTTACACTGAAATCATTAACATCTAACGCTATCTAATTCAGTGGTTGACAGAAGAATATAAAATGTTTTATCAAAAGATAATAATATCTTTTAATGTAATAAATACAATGCTACGTAACTTCCTGAAAGCTCTGCTCAACTTTTTTACCAGCAGTCTCCAAGGAAATATGAATTCATAGGAGACAATGTGGTACCAGCCTTTCCCAGCGCTGTTGTCATTTTGTACTGATCGGCAGGGGTCACATTGGTTGAATCCCCACTAATTGGACATTGAATGCATAGTCTAATGATTTGGCAGCAATGTCTGTCATGAGAGAAAACCTTAAAGGGGTATTCCCATCTTAAACAATGGGGTTATATCGCTAGGATATGCCCCCATTGTCTGATAGGTGCGGGTCCCACCTCTGGGACCCGCACCTACAACGAGAATGGAGCCGGGGAGACTTGTGGCTGGAGGACCCCGGGTTTCCCAGGGTCCGTCCACCACCAGGCACAGCTCCCCGCCTCTCCCATTGAAGTGAATGGGAGCATACAGCGCATGCGCGGCCAACGCTCCCATTCATTTCTATGGGGCCGACAGAAATAGCCGAGCCACTGCTCGGCTATTTTCGGCGGCTCCATAGAAATGAACGGAGGGTGGCTGCGCATGCGCAGTGTGCCCTCCTCCACTTTCTCTGCTCCGTTCTTCTTGTAGGTGCGGGTCCCAACGGTGGGACCCGCACCTATCAGACAATGGGGGCATATCCTAGCGATATGCCCCCATTGTCTAAGGGCTCTTTCACACCTGCGTTCTTTTCTTCCGGCATAGAGTTCCGTCGTCGGGGCTCTATGCCGGAAGAATCCTGATCAGTTTTATCCTAATGCATTCTGAATGGAGTGAAATCCGTTCAGGATGCATCAGGATGTCTTTAGTTCCGGAACGGAACGTTTTTTGGCCGGAGAAAATACTGCAGCATGCTGCACTTTTTGCTCCGGCCAAAAATCCTGAAGACTTGCCGCAAGGCCGGATCCGGAATGAATGCCCATTGAAAGGCATTGATCCGGATCCGGCCTTAAGCTAAACGTTGTTTCGGCGCATTGCCGGATCCGACGTTTAGCTTTTTCTGAATGGCTACCATGGCTGTCGGGACGCTAAAGTCCTGGCAGCCATGGTAAAGTGTAGTGGGGAGCAGCATACTTAGGGTCCATTCACACGTCCGCAAAATGGATCTGCATCTGTTCCGCAATTTTGCAGACCCATTCATTTTCAATGGGGCCGGAATGTGCTGTCCGCATCCACATTTGCGGATCCGCACTTCCGCATCCGTGCTTCTGTTTCCGCAAAAAAATAGAACATGTCCTATTCTTGTCCGCAATTGCGGACAAGAACAGGCATATTCTATTAGTGTCGGCAATGTGTGGTCCGCAAAATGTGGAATGCACATTGCCGCTTTCCGTGTTTTGCGAATCCGTGGCTCCGTGTATCCGCAAAACAGGTTGCGGACGTGTGAATGGAGCCTTACCGTCCGTGCGGCTCCCGGGGTGCTCCAGAGTGACGTCAGGGCGCCCCAGGCGCATGGATGACGTGATCGCATGGCACGTCATCCATGCGCATGGGGCGCTCTGACGTCATTCTGGAGCGCCCCGGGAGCCGCGCGGACTGTAAGTATACCGCACCCCGCTCCTACTATGGCAACCAGGACTTTAATAGCGTCCTGGCTGCCATAGTAACACTGAAAGCATTTTGAAGACGGATCCGTCTTCAAATGCTTTCAGTACACTTGCGTTTTTCCGGATCCGGCGTGTAATTCCGGCAAGTGGAGTACACGCCGGATCCGGACAACGCAAGTGTGAAAGAGGCCCTTAGATGGGATAACCCCTTTAAAGGGGTTGCACAAGCCGCACATTGGGCATGTGACCCTAGCCTGGCATTAGAACCCACAGCGCAAGTGCAAATCTGAATCTCTCACTATTTATGTGCAAAGAGATTCAGAGTCACCCATGTGCTGCGGGTTCTAACTCCAGGCTAGGTTCATGTGCCAGATACCTGGATATCCATTTAAAGAGGACCTGTGACCTCTCCTGACATGTCGGTTTTACTAACTGCTTGCACTCCCCGTGTAATAAAAATTCTGGAGTATCTATCCTTGACTCTATGATGTGCCTTTCCTCTATTATTCCTACTAGAAATTAAGGAGTGAATTGGGTTTCAATGAAGGTCCAGTTGGGGGAAAGGGGGTGTCCCTGCATAGTCTGACACTGGCAGCACTGATTAGATAGTGTCAGACAGTGCAGGGACATCCCCCCAGCTGAACCTACATTACAATGGTCCCATTTGAGATTGCCTGCATCACCCATTTTTATAGGTGAAGAGAACCTGTACAGGTTCACATTACCGTTTCATTTTCTATTCTTCTGATCCGTCAGAAGAACAGGGGGAAAAAACAGGATCCTGTAAAACAAAACAAAAAAAAATGAATCCTGTTGCACATTTGGCATCCATTTCAGCCATTTCTGTCTGAGATCCTTTTTTTAGATGGAAAAAAAAAGTCCTGCACACATGACTTTTTTTTCAGTCTAAAAAAAACAAACAAACAATCTCAGACGGAAAGTGACCAAATGTGCAGAATTGATGCACAGGATTCTTTTTTTTCTGTTCTTCTGACAGATCGGAAGAACGGAAATTTAAACAGAGATGTGAACTCTCCCTTAGCAAACAGGGGTGTAGGGAATGAACGCAAGGATCATAGAAAGGAGTTGGAGGCCAAACAAGCACTTGGTCCTCTGGCCCAGGTGGTTCGTGGTGTGGAAGTCCTAAACAACATCAGAAAGGGACTCTTTTTTTTAACATTGCTATAGGACGCCTCACCTCTATGTATAACCATCTTCAGTTCCCATATACACAGTAAACACGGTAGTTTCATTATATGTTTAATTCCACCAAAAAGTTTCAGTTTTGATTTGAAGCATCATTAATTCTTCCCTCATGAACCTGCAATGAATTCTAATTATAAGCTGGTAAATTAAAATCCACCCCGCACTACCTTATTCAATTTAAGTTCCTGTATGAAAGGGAGCTCCTTTTGAGCGGGGTATTTGGGTACTTCCTTCGTATGGCTACTGACTATTTAGCATGACCTATTTGTAAAGTTGAGTAGTCACTCCTTGCATGTCTGGACATACCTGTTTTTGCAATGAGCTGGAACTGTCTTCTCTGTAAATCCACGTTTGGCTTTGCAGGCAGTTCAGAAATATCAGGATAAGGCTTCTGGAGCTCTATTGCGTGACCGGTCACATGTGAGGTGGTTTTCTTTTTACTTTCATTATGATACCTGGACTTTGAACAAGAACCTCCCTGCCAGGAGGACAGAGATTGCCGATTGTATTTTTGTTGGCCATTGTCCTTAGTCACGAAGCATAACATACTGTTTTAGTATCTTAGGATATATTCTGAAGATTCCTGGTGGATCGGGTGGTTTGCAGTACTTAGTACTAATCGTTGTCCAGTTGTGCCTTGTATTGTGCCTATTGCCTTAAAGTACTGGCCCAAAATGCTGTAATTGGGTTCACTACCTGCCACATGCCACCTAAAAAAAAACTGCGGTATTGTTGTGTGGCAGAGGAGCCTGGGTGCAATTGCTACCTCTGTACCTCCTTTATCCAGCGACAGATTTGTCATTTCTGGAGCTCCAAGTTTGGAGACCCCTGTTGCACCACCAAGTTCCACCCTGTAGCACTGCTAAACTTTGCCCATAACATTGTTAATATGGTGACCTCTGTGTGTCACATTATGACGCCCCCCCCCTTATGTAACAATCACACAATCTGCCCCAGAGTATAGCTTGTACTTAGCAGATGAAAGGCTAACTTGTATGGGGAGCTCCCAACTCTCCCTGACAGATGATGAGTTTTGTATTTGAATTTCAATACCCAATTCTTTTGTTATCGCAGAAGATAAGCCCCTGTCAGAGGTCTTCTCTCTGACCATGAAAAATATATGAATACATAGCGAAATCGGTCATGTGTGTTTATGGGGGAGTTTGGAAAGATAGCTGTCGGCATAACGTATGATGGGATGACAGCTATTGTACGTCTATGAGTGCAGCGGACCGGACCGCAGGGGCAGTATGTGAGTGCACGGTGGGCTGATGGGGGTAGTAGTCGTACTCACGGTTTTGCAGCTCCCTGGGTCGGTGTGCAATGATGAGGAAGGCAACACTAAATCCTCTTGGTCACTCTCTATTTCAGGGAACACCAGCCAGATGGAAGTTGAGGTGCCATTGATGGTATTGGGTATGCTTAGGGTGCTTTGGTGGCTGGGCCCCTGTGTTCGTGACGCCAGCACTGTGAGGTGCAATTTAGGGATGATGTGGAATAAGGAGACCAAGTTTCTTAACAAACTCCCAATACTTTACTGAAGCTGATCCAAAGGCCATCAATGTATGCAAAAGTCATTTACAGCAAGGCAGCTTTTATAGTGATTCAGATTAGTTTCCAGAAGTTGCATAAGGGGCAGTTTTCTATGACAATCAATTTTTCTCCCTTGTTTCTCCAGGCTGGAGGGATGGTCTATCTCTGCTGTACTGTTTAATCATATACTTCTGTATCACCTCTAGGAATACTAAATTCTGACAGATGGCCTTTCTGTCGTTGGTTATTGTGGGCAGCTTGTAGCTTAGAATCTCTCCACCTAATGCAAAGGAGACTAGAGCCTGATAAACGAACGTTACCTTCCTTTGCCAATATTCTCACTCCCTCTCTGAGTTGCCTGGTTCTTCTGTAATCTTTCCCTTCTATGGGCGGGTACATGGAACTAACTTTGGAGTTTTTGTAACTCTCCAAGATGGCTGCTGAGGTACAGCTTTGTCCTCAGACATCACATACACACTGACCTCCTTCTCCTCTGTACTGTGTGCAGGGTGGAGTCAGCCCTGGGAGGCTTGTTAGAACCTTTCTCTCCCTATGCGTCTCCGATGACGTACCAGGCTCTCCATGGGACTGCCCTAGTCTGTAAAACGGCTAGGGCAGCGCTAAAGCCCGCCCATAAGAGCCGGTGACATCACCGAACACACTGCTAGGCGGAAGCCTCTGCCCGGTAGTGTGTTATTGTATGAAATGCTCTGATGCTATCATCAGGGGGGCTGTCTGGATGAAATTATGGGTATGTCCGGGTTCAGCTCTGAACCTGGACAACCCCTTTAAGAAGTGTGTTTCAGGACACTGCATCAGCACCTTCAGAGATAGTTTATTTTATTGTTCTTGTGGCCACCATGGTTTCTTTTATAAGAGGTACAACAAAGACATTTTGATTTTGGCTATATCATGTCTCCTTTCAGCTGCCTTTTTTCACCTAATTATAAATGTTCACTTTTATTTTGGTTTTATGAAATACTATATATAATAGAAAAGTTCAAAGAAAGTTGTACATTTTGGACAATATTTTTATGTTGGGCTGTGTCCACATCTGCAGGCATTTCAGTATTCTCATCCGACAAAGGATTACCATAGCCAGACTCCATTAGAGGCCCACAGATCCCATTCACTATATAATCCATTATTGCCGGATAAAAAAATACTGCATATATGAGTGGGATCCATCGGGCCCTGGTGGTGTCCTCCGATGCCGGATACAGCAATTACAGTATTCTGTTCCCCTGCCAGAACGGAATACCGGAATGCCTAGCGCAGACACATATTTCAAACTCGGGGCCCTCCAGCTGTTCCAAAATTACTTGCTCAGACATCCTACAGGCATGCTGGGAGTTGTAGTTTTGCAACAGCTGGAGGCCAGTAGTTTGACATCCCTGCCTTAGGGCTCATGCACTCAAACGTATTTTTGGTCCGTGTCCATTCCTTTTTTTTTTTTTGCAGCCCGTATGCGAAACCATTAATTTCAATGGGGGCGCAAAAAACGGAAATGAGCATTCTGTATCTGTATGTCCGCAAAAAAATAGAGCATGTCCTATTCTTGTCCGTTTTGCGGACAAGGACAGGCATTGTTAGAAAGGATTCGCCTAAAAAATTAGTGCAATATGGATGTCACACGGACGTCATCCTTATCTCTTGCCGATCCGTGTTTTGCGGACCCCAAAATACATACGGACATAGGCATGAGCCCTTAAGAAGGTCCACTGATGATAATCTAATCAGAGGTTGTCTTGCTGCTGGAAGCCCAAGCAATCAGATGTAAACTGTGGTGGAGCTTGGCAGCAAGTGTTTAATATGCCTATAGCACCACCATACGGCAAATGAAGCACTACAGTTACACAGTTATCTGGCTGAAAGATGAGGCCCCCAACAAGAGTCTATCTTCTGATATTTCAAAATGTATTAAATCAAGTTTTCCAACCAGGCAACCCCCTTCAATATGTCAACAACCTGAGGCCGTTTCAGTCAGTACATTAGGCTGGGTTCACACCTGAGCGTTTTACAGCACGTTCCTTCGCGCTGTAAAACGCTCAAGAGGCAAAAACCAATGATTCCCTATGGGAATTCCCTCATCTGAGCGTTTTACAGCGCGTACGAACACGCTGTAAAATGCCCTACGCCCCAAGAAGTACAGGAGCTTCTTTGGGGCGTATTGTCGCTCGTACGCCTCTGTTGTCAATAGCAAGAACGCGCGTACGACATACAAAAAAGCCACAAAATAAGCCCGATAAAGAAGCCTGTAAACAGCGCTTATCGGATACGCTCAGGTGAGAACCCAGCCTATGTGTTATACACACCTATCAATTACTGATAATATCTACTAATTGGCTTTTGCAGCACACCAATCTCTGTTGTTCAATCCATTCTGCATATGCATATAGATGGAAATCAGGGCGGACATAATAAAATCTAGATTTATCTGAAATAATGGGCGGAATATTACGGTCTATTATAACCTTGCTTAACCTCTTCCCAACATTTGACATAAATGTCATTGTAATCCTGGATGGGGTTTAAAGAGCCTGCTCCAAATATGGTGCGTGCCATTTGTCTTACTGGACGATTGTAGACCAGTTCATTGTTAGGCCTCTTGCACACAAATGTTTTTTTCAGTTTCCGTTCCGTTTTTTTGCGTTCCGTATTCGGACCGTATATGGAACCATTAATTTCAATGTCTTCCGCTTCCGTATTTCCGTTCAAAGATAGAACATGTCCTGTTAGGGTCCATTCACACATCCGTATGTGTTTCACGGATCCGCAAAACACGAACACCAGCAATGTGCGTTCCGCATTTTGCGGACCGCACATCGCCGGCACTTAATAGAAAATGCCTAATCTTGTCCACAATTGCGGACAAGAATGGGACATGTTCTATTTTTTGGGGGAATGGAATTGCGGACCCGGAAGTGCGGATCCGGACAGCACATCGTGTGGCCCCATAGAAATAAATGGGTCCGCAATTCCGTTCCGCAAAATGCAGAACAGAATTGCAGACGTGTGAATGGAGCCTTATTGTCCGCATAACGGACAAGGATAGTACTGTTCTATCCAGGGCCGGACTGGCCCACCGGGATACCGGGAAATTTCCCGTTAGGCCGCCGGCCCTGGGGCCGCTTTAAGATGTGTCTGCACCTTTTCGGCGGCCGGCAGGCCGAATCTGAAAGCTCTGTAGTGGTGGCCGGTGGGTGGAGCTGAGCAGGCCGGCAGCCGGCCTCCGTGGGAGCGGCACTTCTCCCTCCGACCACCTGGTGTCACTGTGAGCAGCAGCCCGTGATCCTCCTGGCTGGCTGTCCTGTGTGTGGCTGCCCCTCTCTGACTTCCTGCAAGTGGCCTCACCTCCAGATTCAATATGCCGGGCCCAGGCCGCAGACCGGAAGCAGAGCCCGACCCCTGTGTCTGCCGCCCGCCGGCATGACCGATGCAAACAGCCCTGAGAGGACTTGAGGAGCCGCAAATACTGGGGGTAAGAAGGGGCCAGGCTGTGCCTACATGTGACTGTGCAGGCTGTCAGGGTTATGTAGTGTATATTATTTACATACAGTCCTATAAATTTTAAGACTGTATGTACACTAATATACACTACATAACCCTGACAGCCTGCACGGCGAATGCAGCTTATTTTGCGATTTGCGAAGTTTCGTGCGAATTTCCGCACAAATTTCCGCGCGCTTTTTTGCGCAAATTTTTGTGCGAATTTTTTGCGCAAATTTTTTGCAGAGTACTTACAACTACAAACACTCGCCGAGAGGAGGGAGGAGGCAGGCTGGGAGGACGGGCGCTGGCAGTGTGTGAGTCATACGTCACGCGCCTGCGCCGCCCACTTTATGAATGAAGCAGGCGGCGTGGGCGCATGACGTATGACTCACGCTGCCAGCGCTTGTCCTCCCGGCCTGCCTCCTGCCTCCTCCTCCTCTCGGCGAGTGCTTGTAGTTGTAAGTACTCCGCTCATTATGCGATTATGCACATAACTATTTACTATTAGACATACGATTATACAGTGAGCGGGGCCGTGTAGTAGAATAGTCACTGCACGGGCCCCGCTGTCATTATAAAGCCAGATGCCGGCCCCCAGCCCTGTATTGAGGGTCATTCACTGCAGGGACACTTATGGAGGGGATCTGTGGATGACACATAGCATAAGATGCTATATATGTGTCATCCACAGATCCCCCCCCATAACTGTCATACACAGAGACCCCAATAAGAGCCACCCACAGATCCCCCATAAGTGTCACCCACAGATCCCCCATAAGTGTCACCCACAGATCCCCCATAAGTGTCACCCACAGATCCCCCATAACAGTGCGTCACCCACAGATCCCCCATAACAGTGCGTCACCCACAGATCCCCCATAACAGTGCGTCACCCACAGACCCCCCATAACAGTGCGTCACCCACAGATCCCCCATAACAGTGCGTCACCCACAGATCCCCCATAACAGTGCGTCACCCACAGATCCCCCCATAACAGTGTCCGTCACCACAGATCCCCAGTGCGTCACCCACAGATCCCCCATAACAGTGCGTCACCCACAGACCCCCCATAACAGTGCGTCACCCACAGATCCCCCATAACAGTGCGTCACCCACAGATCCCCCATAACAGTGCGTCACCCACAGATCCCCCATAACAGTGCGTCACCCACAGATCCCCCATAACAGTGCGTCACCCACAGATCCCCCCATAACAGTGTCCGTCAGCCACAGATCCCCAGTAATAGTGCCATCCACAGACCACAATTAGTTCAAAACCCACCAAAAGCACACCTTTTGGTTCAAAATATTTTTTTTCTTATTTTCCTCCTCAAAAACCTAGGTGCGTCTTATAGGCCGGTGCGTCTTATACGGCGAAAAATATGGTATATCACAGAGAGCTATACTGTGCAGTATAGCTTATAATGCACAGTATAGCTCTCTGTGATATGTATTGGATGCCAGGGCTGTGCCCACATGTGACTGTGCAGGCTGCCAGGGTTATGTAGTGTATACTATTAGTTTACATACAGTCTCCAGTTTACAGTAATCTCCAGGAGTGGCATCTGCTGGGCAGGTCCGCTTCTAGGATCTGGGCTCCATGGGCACTCTGTACCCTCACATGCTTCTTTATGCATCACAGCAAGGAGATTGGGGCAGTTGACAGCAGGGCTCTGGCTGGAGGTAGCACTTTGTGAAAGGTTGTCACACAGGTTGTCAGGGGCTGGGAGTGGAGAACATCTTGGTGTGTAACCTGGTGTCACTGTGCTGTACAAAGGACCTGCTGGGCATGGTGCCTCCACAGAGGGCAGGGAATCAGATTGACTGAGGAGGGCTTGTACTTTGGAGAAGAATATGTGGCTTCATGTGACAGAGCAGAGGAATCGCACAGAAGAGTGTGTGGATGAGGATACGTCGTGTCTCCAGGAGCTCTGCCCCTGACATCTCCAAGTGACAGACACTGCTGGACCCCCTGGCACACCAAGATGTTCTCCACTCCCAGCCCCTGACAACCTGTGTGACAACCTTTCACAAAGTGCTACCTCCAGCCAGAGCCCTGCTGTC
Organism: Bufo gargarizans; assembly: GCF_014858855.1. Classification (NCBI taxonomy): domain Eukaryota; kingdom Metazoa; phylum Chordata; class Amphibia; order Anura; family Bufonidae; genus Bufo; species Bufo gargarizans. The sequence goes on along the minus strand of NC_058086.1, from coordinate 14,115,922 downwards.
AACTGCCCCAATCTCCTTGCTGTGATGTATAAAGAAGCATGTGAGGGTTACAGAGTGCCCATGGAGCCCACATCCTAGAAGCGGATCTGCCCAGCCGATGCCACTCCTGGAGAGTCCCTTGCTGCTCTCTGTACAGGAGGGGACAGTGATCACACAGCTCTCTGCATCTAGCAGGCTGCTCAGCCTCCACACAGGCAGCTCCCAGCAGTCTACTGTGCCTTCCTACATAGAAGCCTGGAGGTCACTTCCAGGCAGCTGAAACTCCATGCATGGTGGTCAGAGTGGCTGTGAGAAGCTTGAAGCCCACCACCTCCAGGCAGCTGCACTTCAACAACTTTTCCAGGAGAACCCAGCAACTCTGTGACAGCAGGAAGGGGTTGCCAGTCACTCACTTGTCCGTGTGCAGCCTGCAGCTCCAGTCCTTCTCCTGGTGCTGCTGCTGACATACATTCAAGGGGGACATACAGGAAGGCTCTGTGTGCAGGGTGCCAGGGGTGTCCAGCAGTGTCTGTCACTTGGAGATGTCAGGGGCAGAGCTCCTGGAGACACGACGTATCCTCATCCACACACTCTTCCGTGCGATTCCTCTGCTCTGTCACCCGGACATCCCTCCATTTTCACCCAGGCAGGCCTTCTGACTTGAGCATCGGAGCAGTTCATGCTCCGATGCTCTCCTTTGCCCTGCGCTAAATCGCGCAGGGCAAAGGCATTTTTTGAAGATCTGGTGACGTGCCGGGGCTCTCCATGGGGCTGCCAGGAACCCCGGTGACGTCAACGGCACTGATGGCTGGGATTTAGCGCTGCCCTAGCCAGTAAAACGGTAATATGAACAATGGGGTTCTACAAAAGAGCTATTGTGGGGCAAAGTTCATATTCGTGTTTACACACGTGTTTTAAAATGAATGCTTTCCCCTTTTATAAACAAGTAAATAATGACGCAATGCTGTGGGGCTGGTGTGCAACTTTTTCCAGGGCTGGTTTTTATCCCCAGTCCGGCCCTGGTTCTATCAGGGGCCAGCTGTTCTGTTCCGCACAAAACGGAATGCATACGGACGTCATCTGTATTTTTGGCGCATCTGTTTTTTGCGGACCGTAAAATACTGAAAAAGCCATACGGTCATGTGCAAGAGGCCTTAATGAGCGTTTGCAGGGACGCTCATTAGCAATGATCTGGCAGTCAAATACTGCTGCCGAGTACCTGATGAACAAGCTGATTTTTAAGCTTGTTTATAAATCATTGTTTGCCGCTGGCAGATCGTCCTGTGTAAAACAACTAAACAGCGTGGGGACGAGTGATGGCATTAGCGATTACTCCTTCACATACTGTGGAGGAGATTGCTGCATGTAATAGCAGAGCTTTCCTCCGCTAGTGAACAGGCGATTGTCGGGAAGGAACACTTCCCTCCTGACAATCGCCTGCTAGATTATGTCATCTAACACAGCTGACACCCGCCTGCAGTAGCTAGGATTGAAGATAACTCCAATTCGAAATGTTGAAAAGGGTTTTCCGAGACATTAACACTGATGACCTATTCTCTGGAATGGATAGGTCATCAGTATCTGATCGGTGGGGGTCTGACACTCGGGACCCCCGCCGTTCAGTTGTTTGAGAAGGCAGCGGCTCTCACTAAGCACAGCGCCATACATTGTATAGTGGCTGTGCTTGGTATCGCAGCTCAGTCCTATTCACTTCTATGGGACCGAACTGCTCCTAGGCCATGTGACTGATGAACGTGTCGTCACTGGCCTAGAAAACACTGGAGAAGGCGGCGGTGCTAATGCAAGCTTCGTTGTCTTCTCAAACAGCTGTTCAGCGGGGGTCCCAGTGTCGAACCCCCACAAATCAGATACTGATAACCTATCCAGATGATAGGTCATTAGTAGTAAAGTCTTGGAAAACCCCTTTAACCACTCAACTGTTGCAATAAATAGCAAACAAGCGATTAGACATGATGAAATCACCATACACTGCACTACAGAAATAGTGCAGTCTATGGTACAAGTGGTCAAGTCCCCTAGTAAAAAATAATGTCAATAAAATGTTTTAATATGAAAAGAACAAATATTATATCAAACTGACTCATGGCACCTCCATGGATGAGTTGTTTGAAAGTCCAGAGGCGCTTGGGCAAGTACTGCAGCCTCTTCAGTGTTTGCATCGCTGTGCAAGATGTTTGTCTTCACAACGCCATATTTTTCATATGCAAACTAGCTGCCTTTACAAAAACGGAGAAAGCTGTGCCTCTGATGCCACCAGATGTAAGGTAGCTGTCCGTCATTTGGTGGCATCAGAGGAGCAGCTTACTTTTCTCTGTGGAAGAGCATTGTCTGGCCCATAAGACTCCTTATACCACATATGTCAAACTTGTGGCCCTCCAGCTGTTGCAAAACTTGCATCATACTCAGACAGCCTACAGCTTTCAGGGCATGCTGGGAGTTGTAGTTTTGCAACGGCTGGAGGGCCACAAGTTTGAGATCCCTGCCTTGTGCCTGCTAGGTGCTCTTCATAAGAAAAAATAGTACCCCCCCCCCCCCCTCTCCCCTGAAATCCTGCTGGAACAGGAGGAAAAAGCAGAAAGCCTTAGAAGCCAGGAGGAGAAGTTCCCTGGATAAAGAGAAAGAGAGAAATAAAGATAAAGACTGAGTCAGACTACACAAAGCTAAGTACAGCAGAAAGAAAGGAAAAGTTTATATTTAAACCTGATAGTACAGCAGAGCTAGAAAGTGACAGATGTAGCAGAGCAGAGTGTGTTTGCCTGCCAGAATTTATGCCAAAGCCTGCTGGTAACCAAGACAAAGTTGGAAGATTGTTCCCTGGTGCAAGTTTATTAAGTAACGCTGTTATTAACTTCAATACAAGTCTGGACTCAATTCATTTCTTCATCCCCTTCATCAACTATCCCTTGCACTGCTGAGGACGACTATGCCTGGGGGTTCCAGGATATCCAGGTAGGATCACCGTGACACGTGCACAGCCACATCTATAGGGACATTATAGGCTACCCTTACACCACTCTGGCATTCCGACACCTGGGTACCACCAATACCATCTACTTAGGGGGACTTCGTCCCTCGTTGTTGAAATGCAACTGGCATCATGACAAAAAACTTTTACTTAAAGGGACCTCCTGGTACCTCGTCAACTGCATAATGACTCCAAAACAGCTGTCTGCAGATGAGCTACTCGCTTAGCTAAAATCCAATTTATGTTGCAAGGATTGTTTAAAAGGTTGAGCATTGACTGATAGGATAACTACTTTATATCTGGTGGAATCAGAGGCTCAGCTTTCTTCTTTTTTTTTGTGAAAGAGAGCTTTGTATATCTTTTCCCAAAGGAGTATTGTTTGGCCTATAAAGGCTGTATAACACTGGCCAATATTTCGGCAGATGATCGCTAATGAGTGATCATCTTGCAGTGTTATACTGCCACCGATTGCCAAATGAACAAGCAATGGATCAGGCAATTCTGATTTTTAAGCATGCTTGCCGGTGACATATCATGCTGTCTAATAGCGATCTGTCACCGGCAAACCACTAGACAGTATGGGGACGAGCTATGGCATAGAGATCGCTCCTCCCCATGCTGCGAAGGAAATCGATGCATGTCATAGCAGCGGTCTCCTCCTCTAGCTAGCAAGCGATTGCCGGAAGGGAACACTTCCCTCCTGACAATCACTTCCTGATCTGCCTAATACAGGCTTTATAATAGTAGAGCAATGCAATTGGGCTGCACTCACTGTCGAAAAGAATGAGGTGCTCAGTGGAGAGGATAATCCTGTGTACAAAAATCAATGAAATACCACTGCACAGTCAAGGTTTAGATGCCAATAAAAATTATTTTATTGTGACATATCGTCCAGATATTATTAGCACTTGAGGAAAAAATGCCTGTATTTTTGGGACTATAAATCCTGATGTTTTGGTCACATAGTCACAAGGGAGAGAGGCAGATGGAGGAGACCCCCGTGGCACAGCGTCCAAGCGCTTCGGGGGAAGCTTGTGGTGTCTCCTCCATCTGCATCTCTCTCGTGTGACTGTGACCAAGGTCTGGAATAAGACCAAAACGTCAGGATTTATAGTAAAACATTTTTTCCTCAATTGCTAATAATATATGGAGGATATGTCACAATAGTTATTTTGCTTTGCATCTAAACCTTGAGTGTGCAGTGGTATTTCATTGAATACAGGCTTAAGACTTCTTACACCTACTAGGCACCCTCCATAAGGATACATAGTACCTCCGCCCTAATCATATTTTCCATAACATAAGTGAACAGTCACTAAGAAAACTACTGCGTTCTGGTACAAACATCGCACAGAGCTATGTGAACACTAAAGGGGCTGCAGCACAAGCAAACAGCTGATCGGCGGGGATTTGAAAAGTCAGACCCACACCGATCCAATACTAATGGCCTGTCCTGAGGATAGCCATCAGCATTAGAAAGCTGGATATACTCACTGTACATACTGGATATAGTCACGCTCACTTACAAAGCTTTCCACAATACTGAACTGCCATACCTCTGTCTGCCACCCTATCCATGCTTTCCATTGTGGCAACGATCTATAGTAAGACTGCCTTCTCTTGAGCTGCACCAGTTCTCTGGAATGTGCTACCCTCATGAATCCGGTCAATACCCAATATCCTCAGTTTAAAGTCTGCCCAGTAACAACACTTTTTTACGAGGGAGCTATCAGATTCCCTAATCTGACTGTTCTCCATTTACCCCTCTTGTATATTATTCCTTACAACCTGATCCCCCACACGGGATTCAACTACAACCCCTACCTTGTCTCATAAAAGAAGGCTGGACCATTATACCAAACAAGCACCTTTTCCTTTTGTAAAACAACTATTTCCTCATAGATTGTAAGCTCTTGGGAGCAGGGCCCTCACTCCTATTGTTTGGATTGTTGATTTGTTTTCTTAATTTGCAATGTCTGATATTGGTTGTACATGATCCCTCATATAAAAAAGTGCCACAGAATATGTTGGTGCTATATGAATAAAGATTATTATTAACTGCTGTAAAATATATATTAAAGAGATTGTCCGGTCCCAAAATCATCATTTTTATGTGCTCCTAACACCCCTCACCATGCATACATAGGCCCCCAATACCTGTTCTTCATGTATGAGCTTTCCTTCCCCCCTGGACGACATCACATTATCCTGGCAGATCTGTTTACTTTCTCCCCTTCTTGTTTTGTTGAATACATAACTTTATTGACACACAAGCCTGGCTTCACTTCACAATGCTGAGTCACAGGCTGGCCACGCCCCCACCCTGCTCTGTCTGCAGCAGCTCCACCCACTACAACTCCTGTGTCCATGTTACTACACCCAGACATGACTCTACTTCTCACTCAGTGTCTAAATCTCATCACTGACCGTCCACAGGCTCTGCCCTCATGTGTATCTAATCCTATCCTGTGTGATACAGCCTGCTGAGCGGTGTATCTAATTCCATCACTGACCGTCTGCAGGCTCTTCCCTCACTAACTCCAGAGTGTGATAAACAGCTGGAATCAGAAAGCGTATCCAATCACATCTGTATCTAATCCTATCCTGTATGTGTGCCTGATACACATCCTGTTGTGTGCGATACTGCCTGCTGAAGTGTATATCTAATCCCATCTTCTATGATACTGCCTGCTGAAGTGTGTATCTAATCCCATCTTCTATGATACTGCCTGCTGAAGTGTGTATCTAATCCCATCTTCTATGATACTGCCTGCTGAAGTGTGTATCTAATCCCATCTTCTATGATACTGCCTGCTGAAGTGTGTATCTAATCCCATCTTTTACGATACAGCCTGCTAAAATGTGTATCTAATCCCATTTGTATGACATGCTGAGTGGTGTATCTAAGCCTGTCTTGTATGATCCTGCCTGCTGAGCTGTTTATCTAAACCCTTATGCACACGACCGTATCCATTTTATGATCCGCATTTTTTGCAGTCCCATTGAGTTCCATGGATTTGAAGGTCCTCATTTTGAAGACCAGAATAGGACATGTTCTGTCTTTACTGGAACTGACATACGGATGTAAATAACACACTGATGACGTCCCTGTGCTTTCCACATCCATGTGTCAGTTCTGCGAAAGATAGAACATGTCCTATTCTGGTCCTCATAATGCAGATCTAAAACCCATAGAACTCAATGGGACTGCAAAATAATGTGAATCGCACACGGACAGTAACCGTATTTAGTGGATCTGCGACTTGCAGACTGCAAAACAGATACGGTTCTGCGCACGAGCCCTATCACTTATATTCAGCGCCCATAACAGTGACGCCCACAGTGCGTCCATAACAGTGACATCCACAGTGCCCCCATAACAGTGAAGTCCACAGGGCCCCCAAAACAGTGACTTCCACAGTGCCCCCATAACAGTGACTTCCACAGTGCCCCCATAACAGGGACGTCCACAGTGCCCCCATAACAGTGACGTCCACAGTGCCCCCATAACAGGGACATCCACAGTGCCCCCATAACAGGGACATCCACAGTGCCCCCATAACAGTGATATCCACAGTGCTCCCCATAACAGTGACGTCCACAGTGCCCCCATAACAGTGACGTCCACAGTGCCCCCATAACAGTGACGTCCACAGTGCCACCATAACAGTGACGTCCACAGTGCCCCCCATAACAGTGACGTCCACAGTGCCCCCCATAACAGTGACGTCCACAGTGCCCCCCATAACAGTGATGTCCACAGTGCCCCCCATAACAGTGATATCCACAGTGCCCCCCATAACAGTGACATCCACAGTGCCCCCACAACAGTGACATCCAAAGTGCGTCCACAACAGTGACATCCACAGTGCGTCCATAACAGTGACATCCACAGTGCGTCCATAACAGTGACATCCACAGTGCCCCATAACAGTGACATCCAGTGCTTCTGTTTGCCATCAATTGCCCCTGTGTGCCATCCAGTTCCCCCATTGTGCCATCCATTGCCCCATTGTGCCATCCATTGCCCCTTGTGCCATCCAGTGTCCCCATTGTGCCATCCAGTGTCCCCATTGTGCCATCCACTGTCCCCATTGTGCCATCCAGTGTCCCCATTGTGCCATCCAGTGTCCCCATTGTGCCATCCATTGCCCCCATTGTGCCATCCATTGCCCCCATTGTGCCATCCATCGCCCCCTTGTGCCATCCATTGCCCTCTTGTGCCATCCATTGCCCTCTTGTGGCATCCATTGCCCCCTTGTTGGTCATGCAGTGCACCCTTGTTGGTCATGAAGTGCCCCCTTGTTGGTCATGCAGTGCCCCCTTATTTGCCACCCATTGCCCCCTTGTGTCATCCATTGCCCCCTTGTGCCATCCAGGTGCTCCCTTGTTTGCCATGCATTGACCCCTTGTGCCATCCATTGCCCCATGTGTCATCCACTGTACCCCAGTGAAATCCAGTGCCCCCATGTGCCATCCTCATTTCCCCAAACTGCCATCCACAGTGCCCCCCCCCCCCATCTGCCAGTCAGTGCCCCCAGTGACATCCACAGCAAATAGATCAACCACTGTGGCTGATCGCTATGCTGTCTCATAAAGAAGCCTTGTACACTGCAGAGAGCGGCCGGCAATCCCACGCATGCGCACTAGCATTCAGCATAGTGCGCTTTCGTGGTGAGTGAAGACGGACGCCCGGCGCTTTCTTCAGCAGGAGGCGGTGACGTCCGTCTCCTGCTCAAGAAAGGAAGAGAAGACAGGAAGACAAGAAGACGAACTTCGTCCGGAATCAAAGAAAAGCCATCTGGAGGGACCACGTGACCGGGAGGCAGATCTCAAGATCAGCTGCATTCTGGAAGGTAAGTATGGGACCAATAATCTTTCTTCCACAGGTTAGCTTTTAATACCCAAAAAAAGGTTAAGCCCGGAGAACCCCTTTAATGATTTAATTATTCTGTGCAATATGTAGACTACTTTAATATACCACACCCTGAAAATGATGCACGATGCACAGATGTTATCTATTCAAAGCCTAAATTTATCCATTCAGACATTTAGCAGACATGAGATCTTTTGGCAGCTCACTAGCAGCATGACGTATGTGTCCAGTTGCAATTCTGGTCATGCAGGTTTGTCAAGTTCTACGGCCTAGGGCCTAGAGTGTGATATCTGACGGTTTCGTTTTGTGGTCAGAGGCTGATTACACTACAAGAATTTCCAATATGATATCATGGTGCTTTTTTAAATCCTATACCTTAACCAGGGGTGCAGCTAGCCTTTCTGATGCCTGGGGCGAAAACTGAAACGGTGCCCCTTCCCCCCAATGCCAATTTCTTAAACTAACCCCTTTCCCAGAATAAATGCGCTCATTGCCTATGGCCCTTCTACTGCCCCCCTCTTGCCCCTACCTGGTGCTGCCTGAGGCGATCGCCTCAACTGGCCTCATTGGTGGTGCACCCCTGACCTTAACATTGTGTTGTTTTGACTATTTTAAAACTGGACAAAATATATTAGGTACAAGATATAAAGAAAATTGTAGGCAGTGAGAAATAAAAGAATCTGCTTCTGCTGACCATATGCCCAAGTCCAGTTTTTTAGTGAAAAAATACACTTCCCTTCTGTTGTCCTGCAGACCTATGACTATATGCATTGGGGCTATATGCACCACTAAGGGTACAGCCATACGGTCAGGTTTCTGGAAGCAGTGAATGGAGTGAATTTAAAAGAGGAGAGAAGCGGCATCTGTCCTTTATATTTTCTCTTCTTTAATGATCTGCTTCTGATTTTGGCTTCCAAAACTACATTAGGACCCTTGGCCATATGGCCGTACCCTAAAGCTTTTTACAACAGATTGTTCTCTATATGAGAATCAACAACCAGCATAGCCACCCACTAACTTTACAATTGCGAACATAATTGGGCAGATATATTTATATAGCTATGTATTTAGTTTGCGCCAGATTTATAATTTGGATTGTGTGGGGTTTCAGTCTTGTAGGCAGGATTAGCGGACGCAGTATAGAGGCAACGACAAGTTCTTTGGATCAAACAGTTCAGTGTTTTATTCACACTTTAGACAAGTGACAAAACAAGCAGTCATAATCAAGCAAAAAGTCACCTTGCGGTGTACTGCCTCAAAGAGTCCTTGAGCATAGTAGTACCAACCTGTTTTCACACCAAATCGGTAGCAAGCCTTCTTCCAGACAAAAGACTCCCAGATCCCAACACAGAGACCTCGCTTCTGAGCCCAGCTGCCTATTTGAGGACAGCCAGGTGCTGCCAAAACCCGGACAGGGCATCCACGTTTCCCTGTAACCGGCCTGCCCTGTGTTCCACCGAAAACTTCAAGTTTTGTAGGAAGAGAAACCATCGGGTGACCCGGGCATTTCTGTCCTTGACTTAGCTCATGCACTTGAGGGGAGTGGTCAGTCACCAGGAGGAATTTTCTCCCCAATAAACAATAGCTGAGAGATTCTATAGCCCACTTAAAAGCCAGGCACTCTCTCTCCACTATACTATGCCGGCTGGAGTGAGCTTACGGCTGAGGAAGACAATGGGATGCTCCTCCCCGTTGACTCCCTGAGACAGTACAGCACTGAGGCCTATTTCGGAGGCATCGGTCTGTACTATAAACTCCCTTTTAAAGTCGGGCGTCACCAAAACTGGGGACTCGCACAGGGCCGACTTCAAAGCAGAGAAAGGCTCTTCCGCCTGATCATCCCAGCGAACCATCGTTGACTTGTGTCCCTTCAAGAGTCCTGTCAAGGGCGTGGCTAGAGTAGCAAAGTGGGGAACAAACCTCATGTAATAGCCCACAATTCCCAGGAATTACTTGGGGTTTGATGACTCCGCGCCCAATGACATACCCCAGGTACTTAGTCTCTTCTAACCCTATCGCACATTTTTTTGGGTTAGCGTTTAGGCCAGTTTTCCAAAGGGAGTCCACTAAAGCCTGCACTTTAGGTAGGTGACTTTCCCAGTTAGTACTGTGGATGACAATATCGTCCAGGTAAGCCAAAGCGTACCGACGATGTGGACGACTTGGTACCCGATATAGTTTTAATCAGACTTTTGCTTGAGGCAATCATGCTGGATTATGGAAGTGAGTCCAGGGAGGTCCGAGAACACATCCATATTCCGACTAACGAACTCCCTGGCCTCCTGAGTCTGTTTAGGAGAGGCTGTCAGCATTTTTTTTGTGGCATGCCGCCTCTCTTGCATCAGACAGAGGGACTGGTACCTCTTCTCCTAGAAAACACGGCCGCGGGCTGTCTTCTCTACAGGTTTCCCTATCTTTCCACAGTTTCAGTAAATCCACATGGTAAACCTGCTCCGGCTTTAGCCACCCTGGCCGGTGCACCTTGCAGTTTACATCTCCAATTTTCTCAAGTAGCCCCTACCACCTAGCCAGGAACTTACTGTCCACGGTCGGCACCAGAACAAAAACCTGATCACCCGGGTAAAAGATCCGGACCTGAACCTGCCGATTATAGACCCGACTCTGGGCTTGCTGAGCTGCCTCCATATGCTACCTAACAAGAGGCAACACTGTCTTTATCCGATCTTGCATCTGGGTAACGCACTTAATGACACTATGATGTGGAGTGGGTTGTTGTTACCACGCCTCTTTGGCCACGTCCAAGAGATCGCGAGTCAGTTCAAAGGGCGAGAATCCAGTAGAGGCCTGGGGTACCTCTCGCACTGCGAACATGAGATAGGGCAGAAGGAGGTCCCAGACCTTCTATCTTTAGACACAACCTTTTTCAACATATTTTTTTATGTTTGGTTAAACCGTTCTACCAGACCGTCCGTTGGCGGATGGTAAACGGGCTCCCGTAGTTGTTTTATCTCCAGCAACTTACAGAGTTCCCTCATCACCTTGGACATAAACGGGGTCCATTGGTCGATCAGAACCTCTTTAGGTAGTCTGACTCGAGAAAACATCTCCATTAACTCCTTAGCTATAAGTTTGGCTGAGGTATGTCGCAGTGGCACTGCCTCCGGGTACCGAGTGGTGTAGTCTAGAATAACGAAGATGTGTTGATGCCCTCTGGCGGACTTCGGTACTGGGCCTATGAGGTCCATAGCTATTCAGTCAAACTGTACTTTGATAATCGGGAGAGGTACTGGGGACTAAGGAAATGTGGCTGGGGCTAGTTATCTGGCAGGTGGGGCTGTAGAATACGATCCTGAGTTTTCTGCAGCCCCAGGTGACCCCCGAGAATGTGTTGGTGGGCTAGATCTAACACAAGTTTGCGATAAGCCTTGGGGACCACCAACTGTTCAATAGGCTCACCCCGTAGTTGGTTTACCCGATACAACATATCCTGATGAACAACAAAACAGGGAAACACTGACTCTGGCCCAGGTTGTTGTAGTTCACCATATACTATTAAGGCTACTTTCACACTAGCGTTCGGGCGGATCCGTTCTGAACGGATCCGCTCATAATAATGCAGACGGAGGCTCAGTTCAGAACGGATCCGTCTGCATTAAAATGGCAAAAAAAAAGCTAAGTGTGAAAATAGCCTCGGACGGATCCGTCCAGACTTTCAATGTAAAGTCAATGGGGGACGGATCCGCTTGAAGATTGAGCCACATTGTGGCATCTTCAAACGGATCCGTCCCCATTGACTTACATTGTAAGTCTGGACGGATCCGCACGGATCCGCACGCCTCCGCACGGCCAGGCGGACACCCGAACGCTGCAAGCAGCGTTCAGCTGTCCGCCTGTCCGTGCGGAGGCGAGCGGAGCGGAGGCTGAACGCCACCAGACTGATGCAGTCTGAGCGGATCCGCTCCATTCAGACTGCATCAGGGCTGGACGGCTGCGTTCGGGTCCGCTCGTGAGCCCCTTCAAACGGAGCTCACGAGCGGACCGACGAACGCTAGTGTGAAAGTAGCCTAACACATTTTCCCAGGCGCGGGATAGGGTTTGGTCCCGACGTTGGGCGGTACCAAAATTATCCCCGGAGACATTAAGGTCTGCCAGCAGCAAGTCCTCCACCTCTTCCCACCATCACACTTAGCGGGGTTGTCTCCCCCTCTTCCACCGAAGTGGCGGTCACCCCTACCACTGGCCCTTTGGTCTCAGGTTTCCAGGGTTCTGGTCTCCCCCCTGAGCCGGGCCTCTCTGCTAGGGTTACCGCTGTATCGTGGGTATCAGTCACTCTCATAGCAGGCCACAGTGCCAGGAAGCCCGGGAAGTCTCTCCCTAATATGAGCTCATAATGTAGATTTGTGGCGACAGCCACCTTGTGGGTCCATCTACCGGCCACCATGGTTAGAGACACCAGTGCTGTGGCGTAGTCTTTTAAGTCTCCATGGATGCACATCACCCCGACTTTCTGGCCAGTATACTCAGTGGACCGCACCCAGGTAGCCCTTACTAGGGTCACCAGACTCCCTGAGTCCAGCAGAGCCTCCGCTGGAGTGTCTCCCACTTCCACCTGGCAGAAGTGATCTAGAGACTCTGGGGTACCTGTTGCATACAGCCTCCTGGCATATAGCGACTGACGGTAGCTATAGTTAGTGTCCATGGGCTCAACCCGATGGGGACAGTCAGACCTTACATCGCCAGGCTCCTGACATCGCCAGCAGAGTATCGGAGCCAGGTCCGCCGTGGGTACATCCCGGGCGGGTTTTATCGGCTCAAATCTCCGGGCCTGGGGTGGAGATTTCCGCAATTTGCTGACCCCCTCCTGACAGAACCCTCCTTTAGATTCCTGGTAGCTTCATAGCGTTCCACCAGGTCCACCATATCAAGGGCATTGCCAGGAGACACCTGACCGATCCAGTACTGGAGAGGGTATGGCAAGGCCCTCCAGAACATACCGGCTAACAAACGATCCAGCATAGAAGTGGGACTTAGCACGTCAGGCTGTAGCCATTTTTTGCAAGAGGAGAAGTAAGTTATAATACTGGGATCTTGCAGGCTCAGCCGGGTTGCACCCCCACTGATGCACCTGCAGGGCCCGGACCAACACATTCACCCCCAGTCTTGCCAGAATCTCACCCTTGACTTTCTGGTAGTCGGCCGCTTGATCGTCCGGCAAGTCGAAATACCCCCGCTGGGAATCGGATGCCAGGAACGGAGCGACGACCTCAGCCCACTGGTGACGGGGTAGCTTTACCCTGAATGACCATTTTCTCGTACATCGCCAGGTAGGTTTGGATGTCGTCTGCGGGGGTCATCTTAGAAATCGCGGCTTGGACTGCTTTCCGGGCATCGTGGACTTTCGGGGTTGCTCCTGCTGTCTGCAAAGCCATCACGTGTTGTAGCAGCAACTGTTTAGTCTCCTGCTGCTGCTTATTAGCCTCGCGTTGCTGCAGATTTGTCTCTGGCTGCTGCAGATTAGCCTCTATGAGGGCCTTCACAACAGCCTCCATTTTGTCGTGGGGCACTGGTTGTAATGCAGCTGGTTTAATGTACGACATACAACGTACAAAATGCAGAAACCAAAAATATTGGCGTTCACACCAACCTCACTGCTCTTGCACGCATCATCCACCAATTGTGGGGTTTCGCTCTGGTAGACAGGATTAGCGGACGCAGTATAGAGGCAACAACAAGTTCTTTGGATCACACAGTTCAGTGTTTTATTCACACACTAGGCAAGTGACAAAACAAGCAGTCCTAAACAAGCAAAAAGTCACCTTGTGGTGTTGGTGGTAATTCACACCTTGCGGCAATTCTGCCTCAAAGAGTCCTTGAGCATAGCAGCACCAACCTGTTTTCATGCCAAACAAGTAGCAAGCCTTTAGCCATACACAAGGCTCCCAGATCCCAACACAGAGACCTCGCTTCTGAGCCCAGCTGCCTATTTAAGGACAGTTAGGTGCTGCCAAAACCCAGACTGGCACTTAAAAACCGGTCTGGTATTTGACCTCACCTGGCTGTAAATCAGCCCAGCAGCACATGCTGGGAGGAAAATACCTGTTTTCCCAGACCAAACCTCTCACTGTGTCACAATTGCTAAAGTGTACCTGTCGTTTTAGTTCATTTTTAATATAGTGTAAGGACAGGGATGTTAAACATGTTTGTAAGGCAGCGTTCACAGTTGTGTTGGGAATCCGGTAGCTTGATCCGACAGAGAATCAGGCTACCGGAGTTCACCATTTCTGGCATTGCCGGACACAACTGTATACCGCCTGATCCCCATTGACTATAATGGGACCCACGGTCATCCAGCCGATTCCTGGGGTTTCGGCCAGACAAATACTGCTGCATGCAGCGGTATTTGTCCGGCCAACCGCCGGCATTTATGCTGGAACAGGTCATTTATGCCGGCTGTATACCTAGTGTGGTCCTTAGAGTGCCTGATGAAGGGCGATTATTACGACTGAAACGTTGCAACTGACAAACCACCTATTCCGGCTGAAATAACATGAAATAAAATCATTTAATTATCACCAACAAAGGAGTGCTGTCTAAATATTTGGAACAGGTCAATGAATAGCCTGCCAGAATAGGGAACGCAATTGTGAATGCAGTATAATATACTTTATTAGGGAATGACATTTCTTTGTACTACAAAATAGGGTGTAAAGAGTCTTCTTGAAATGAATTGTTCCGCGTACGGGTCGCAAAAAACCCCAAAACAGACACGGACAAAAAATACGTTGCATGTGCATGAGCCCTAAGTGCTGAAAGCACTGGTGGGTAACAAGTCAAAGGCAGGGTGATGGGCAGTGATAGTCAGGCCACATGTACATAGTCTCGGACTGGGGTAGTGACAAGAGACAGGCTGGAAGGGTGCCACTACCTTACAAAAAATACATTGGGAAATAAACACTATGCAAAATTGCCATTCACTGGCACTTGCATTTTTTTTAGCAGGGAAAAAAACTATGGATGTCTATGGGTCAAAAATGCCAGAAAACGAGGCAAAATGCCATATCTAGAGCATGCTGCAAATGATAAAAAAAGCCTTTAGGGGTTTAAGAGTTTAAAGGGTTGTCCTAACTGGACTTGCATGGCATATCAACAGGACATGCCATAAATGTCTGTGGGTCCCACCTCTGGGATTGGTTCCTATCTCAAGAATGGCTCCTGGCCAGGTGAGTGGCTCTGGGGCTCGCACTTATCAGACATTTATGACATGTCCTGATTTGCCAGAAAAGTCCAGATGGGAATATCCCTTTAATTCTCATTTATCCTGAGAACTGAACCTAAATACAGAAACAATATTCCTCAATTTTTTGCTGAGTAAGAATGCTGGTTTTATGGGAAACAACCCAATCTGCTCTAGCATTGATACACTCACTGCCTTTGTTGATCGCAGAAACTTTCCTGTGCTGGAAGTCTCTTAATTTATCGCCACTTATACAGGGAAGTAAAGCTCTTCCATGTTTATGTGGTTAATTATAACCCAGTTTTTATTACACCAACTGAATGCACTACATGAACTCCTATCAATTATTATTAAGTGAGATAAAGGATGACTTTAAAGAGGTTTACAAGCGTAATGTAAATTAATCTAATTCACTTCATAATGAGACTTTCTGCATTTCTAATAACGTGTGTGAACCAATTCCTTGAGAGGCTAAGAAAAAACCCACATGCTAGCCTAATAGCGTTCCTGCTGGCAGTTTACTACAGTGGGGAAATGCTTTCATTCTGTCTCCCCAGCCTGTCCTCCAGTGCCCTCTTTGGGGCACATTTATTAAGACCGGCGTTTTAGCCCTAAACTGGCGCAGGCCTCTCAATAACTTCGGTGCATCTAGCGCCAGTTCCAAAGCTTCTGAGCGGTCTTACCTTTAGAGCTTTTTCTACGTGACGGCCCGTCCCCTTCCCTGCCCACACCATGCACACAATTTTAGACCTGGCGTGAAAGGGGCGAAGTCGCAGATAGTGGTGCTACTAACCATTGCACCAATCTCTGCGACTGAAATATGCCTTAGTTAGGTGTATTTTAACATAGTAAATGTCCGCCTATATTCTTCAACAGGGTGCATATCCAGTTCAAATATATATTGCAGACTTGGAGGGATTATCTCATCAAGCTTGTCAACATTCCCATACGAAAGTCATAAATGGGGACTCTTGTTCGGAATTATACCCTCTATGAGCCAGAGCACTGAAGCAGCAGTCCTTCCTTCCTTCCTTCCATTTACCACATTTTTACAGCATATAAAAAAATCACAGAAAAAGATATGTAACACCCCAGAGTTGTGTTACGAAACTCTTCTACCCCGCTACAATCTCCTAAGAGCATTAACCTCGTCATCTGATGTAATTTTACATTATATCATCACAACTGTGCATTATAAGCCTTGTTAAATGTATATTGTTGTCATTCTTCATGTTCACCAGCAGGTGGCAGCAATGTTCTGGCAAGGAGCTAGGTTCTGTTTAGCACATCTAAGCTGGAATAGTTCATTCAAGTTTAGCTCCCCCTCTGTGAGCAGAGTGGGCTGTGCCCACATCTTGCCTCATGGGTGGAGAAGGAAGTTTGAGGAGTGTAGCCCACCCCCTGCTAGGGGTAGGGTGTGCATGTTAAGAGCTCCCAGACATAGAGGACCAAACCAGGATCTTGTCTCGGCTGAGATATTGATCATCATTCCCAGCCTGAGCCCTGCAGCCTCGGTTGGATGATGCAAGCAGACACCTCCAGTTACAGGAAGAAATCATCCCCTGAGAAGATAACTGTGAGTAAAGTCCAGAGACCCAGGAGAAGCCATATTCCTCCTCAGCTAGTCAGTCCCCAGATAGAAGAAGATAGAAAGTGCAGAAGCCAAATTCCTGCCACAGTATAGAGCTACAAAGCAGACGTCCTTTCCTGCAAGCTCCAGGTACATGAGAGAGCAGAAGATAAATTCCTGCCAACCATTGCCAATACCTGCTGGGACCTAAGACAAAAGCTGTATCTTGATTGGATCAAAGTTACAATGAGTAAAGACAAGTTTGAACTTCACCAAAGGTCTGGATCTCAATTTCTGCTGCAAATTCCTCTATTACTTCTACTAGCACCACACTCATTTTATTGCAAGTGAGCCAGGATCCAGGAGTCCAGCCGTACCTAGGTAGGAGACACCGTTGACACAATTACTACTACCATACAGACAGTGGTGTATCTTGGTTTTGTGCTGCCCTAGGCGAGACTAAACTCAGGCACCCCCCTAATATAAATTTGACCCACCCCTTCCTGTCAAGGCCAAACCCCTTTCTCTCTAAACCCCACCCCTTCCTATGTACCATCCACAGATCCCCCCTAAAGAGTGCCATCCACGGATCCCCCTCCCCTAAATAGTGCCATCCACGGATCCCCCTCCCCTAAACAGTGCCATCCACGGATCCCCCTCCCCTAAATAGTGCCATCCACAGATCCCCCTCCCCTAAACAGTGCCATCCACGGATCCCCCTCCCCTAAATAGTGCCATCCACGGATCCCCCTCCCCTAAACGGTGCCATCCACGGATCCCCCTCCTCTAAACGGTGCCATCCACGGATCCCCCTCCCCTAAACGGTGCCATCCACAGATCCCCCTCCCCTAAACAGTGCTATCCACGGATCCCCCTCCCCTAAACAGTGCCATCCACGGATTCCCCTCCCCTAAACAGTGCCATCCATGGATCCCCCTCCCCTAAATAGTGCCATCCACAGATCCCCCTCCCCTAAATGGTGCCATCCACAGATTCCCCCCCCTCCCCTAAACGGTGCCATCCACAGACCCCCCCCTCCCCTAAACGGTGCCATCCACAGATTCCCCCCCTCCCCTAAACGGTGCCATCCACAGATTCCCCCCCCTCCCCTAAACGGTGCCATCCACAGATTCCCCCCCCTCCCCTAAACGGTGCCATCCACAGATTCCCCCCCTCCCCTAAACGGTGCCATCCACAGATTCCCCCCCTCCCCTAAACGGTGCCATCCACAGATTCCCCCCCTCCCCTAAACGGTGCCATCCACAGATTCCCCCCCCCCTAAACGGTGCCATCCACAGATTCCCCCCCCTCCCCTAAACGGTGCCATCCACAGATTCCCCCCCCTCCCCTAAACGGTGCCATCCACAGATTCCCCCCCTCCCCTAAACGGTGCCATCCACAGATCCCCCCCCCTCCCCTAAACGGTGCCATCCACAGATTCCTCCTCCCCCTGACGCTCACAGGAAAACATTTAAAAACAAATCAGTAACCTAAACTTTATTCATTAGTGATGTCTTTACTGTATACCTTACTCTGTCTTTCAGCTTCGGTAACAGCAGGCAGTGCGGGCGGGCGGCGCTCACTCACTGACGTCACGTGCCTGCTCCTCCCACTAGGCGGCGCAGGCGCGTGACGTCAGTGAGTGAGCGCCGCCCGCCCGCACTGCCTGCTGTTACCGAAGCTGAAAGACAGAGTAAGGTATACAGTAAAGACATCACTAATGAATAAAGTTTAGGTTACTGATTTGTTTTTAAATGTTTTCCTGTGAGCGGCGGGGCCCTGTATATTCTAACCCCCAGGCAAGCGTCCCTGTCACCATGGGAACGCCTGGGGGTTAGAATATACCATCGGATTTGTGTTTTTACGCTGAGAGCGTGAAAACTCAGATCCGATGGTATATTCTAACCCCCAGGCAAGCGTCCCCGTCACCATGGGAACGCCTGGGGGTTAGAATATACCATCGGATCTTCTGAATATACCGGAGGCAGATGAGACTGATGGGACAAGGGGCAAACAAGGCATTTTGCCGCCCCATTGGCAAGTGCCGCCCTAGGCAAATGCCTTGTTTGCCTTGTGATAGATACGCCCCTGCATACAGAGACATTGCACCACTCTGGCATTCCTAACCTGGGGCGTGAGTTAATATAACATCTTGGAGGTCCCTGTGACTGTACCCTCCGCACGCTGCAATTGGCATCACAAACAAAACTATAGACTATTATATCCCTATCCTGACCCACTGCATAATTTAGCGTCAGTGTAACCGCACCATGGTCCTGCTCATTGCAGATACAAGCTATCCTGCATGATGTGATAAATGAATGTGGATGTGTTTGACTACATTTATAAAACAAAAATCACAGAAAATAATGCACTAACACAATAGATGCAAACAATACATACGGACTAAGTCCTCAGGGCTTATTACATATATAATGTTTGCATCTATTTCCACGGGATATGCTATAAATATCCATTTGCTGCTGCTCCCACATCTGTGATCTGCTCCTATTTTGAGAATGGATCCCTGGAGCATAATGTTCACTTGGTAGTCCAAGACACTTCCTGCTGCCTTAAGATTGGCCAACACTACTCACATGAACAGTGCTATCCAATCCAAGAGCAGGGCTGGACAAATACGTAGTGTCTTGGGCTTCTGATGCACAATGTGTATCAGGGAGTCTGAGCAGCCATATTGGATGGCAGAAGAGGAGCCCAAGAGTAAGTGGAACTACCACTAAAAAGATGAAATGAAGGGCACCATGTCAGTGTTCTGTTCATTCCCTAGTTAATGTGAATTTTTTTGCCTGAGCCAGAGGTTCGCTTTAAGTAGCAACTTCCACTTTGCTGTATGTTACAACAAGGAAGGCAAATGAGAAATCGCCCAAGAAACACAGTTTAATAAAACCCTTCCTAATATACTGTATGCATATAGGTGTATCACTTTACATGTTTCAGGGAAATTTAAAATCTTATTACAATCTGCATTATAACATTTAATTTTCGGGAGGGAGATTGATTTGATCAGAATTCAGCAAATTAACAATCAGGAGAGAAGGTGGGCTGGAAATGAGCTGTCAGAAAGCCCAAATGACAGAATTGACTGTGAATGGCATTATGCAGCTTGTTATCCATTGGAATTAGTGATGAGCGAGCACCAAAGTATTCGGGTGTTCGGCCCGAACACATTGCTATATTCGTGTGCTCTCTCCATGAGGCAGATGACAGGCTTAGCTACTTTCACACTAGCGGCACGGACCTCCGGCAGGCTGTACCGTCAGGTGAATAGCCTGTCGGATCCATCCTGCTGCTAGTGAACGTGTGCCCCGTGACTGCCGCTCCGTCCCATTGACTATAATGGGGGCTGGGGCGGAGTTCCGGCTGAGGCACGGCAGCACATGGTGAGAGGCTGCCGGAATAAAACTACAGCATGTCTGACACTTATTCCGGCAGCCTCTCGCCATGCGCTGCCATTTCTCCAACGGAACTCCGCCCCACCCCCATTATAGTCAGTGGGGACGAAGCGGAAGTCCAGTGGCACACGTTCACTAGCGGCAGGATGGATCCGACAGGCTGTTTACCCGACGGAACAGCCTGCCGGAGGTCCGTGACGTTAGTGTGAAAGTAGCCTTAGGCCTCTTTCACACGGGCGTCACATGTGAGGGCCGGACAAGATGTGGGTGCGTTTGCGGGAAAATGCACGATTTTTCTGCACGAGTGCAAAGCGTTTTAATGCGCCATGTTTGACGACAGGATAAAGCCAGTGATTGGCTGCAGTGGTCCTAACTCCCTATGTAGAAGGTAGAGAACTGTTGGGGACCAGGTATCTTCAAAACTGGAACGGCGAGGAATCGTTGTCGTACATCTATGAGGATGAAAATCCGTGCCCCCTATTTACATTTAATACAGGCTCCCGTCCAGAGTCCCTGTCAGGCAGCACTCCTATCTGTCAGGAGGATGCCTGACAAGATTAAACAGTAACTGCACTGGTTATGATGACCCTGTATCATCAGTGCAGTCTGGAAGTTCAGAAAACTAAAGGACCTCTGTTGATGTCATAACAGGTCCTGTACTATCTTGTAAATAAACTTCACAGAAAATTCTGTAGTTCCCAGGTTAGGAAGGTGCACCTGCCAGAACCTGTAATGACATCATCACATGTCCTTCACTGCCTGACATTGCAGAGAAGAACTGCAAGAGAAGCTCTCCACTAAGACTGAAATGAGTTGATTAAAGGAGACCCTCCATTTTTCTTTTTTTTTGTCTGCATTCCCCTTTTCTATTCAGAAGTAGTACATCATGCCTCATTTATTTTCATACCTTATAATTGCCACTTTATTTTGAGAAGTACCTCATACCTCACTCAAACATAGCACTGCAGACAGCTACAACCCCCAATACCTCATCTACCTCACACAGTGACCGTGATGTATAATTGACCTCATATAGCTGCACTCACTGCATCTATTATAATTCGTACCTCACATATCAGTATATACTGCTGTATATACTAAATACCTGTAGAGACTACATATATTATACAGTATAATAGATACAGTTTGCACAGATGTATAGTATATTCAGCAGTGCAATAATAAGCGAGGTACAATGTAAAATAGATGCAGTGTGTACAGATATATAGTATATACAGCAGTGTACTGATGTGCAAGATATGAGGTATAAATTATACCTCATACCTCACATAACAGTACACTGCTAACATAGTAACATAGTATATAAGGCCGAAAAAAGACATTTGTCCATCCAGTTCAGCCTGTTGTCCTGCAAGTTGATCCAGAGGAAGGCAAAAAAAAACCTGTGAGGTAGAAGCCAATTTTCCCCACGTAAGGGGAAAAAAATTCCTTCCCGACTCCATTCGGGCAATCAGAATAACTCCCTGGATCAACGACCCCTCTCTAGTAGCTATAGCCTGTAATATTATTACGCTCCAGAAATACATCCAGGCCCCTCTTGAATTCCCTTATTGTACTCACCATCACCACCTCCTCGGGCAGAGAGTTCCATAGTCTCACTGCTTTTACCGTAAAGAATCCTCTTCTATGCTTGTGTACAAACCTTCTTTCCTCCAGACACAGAGGATGTCCCCTCGTCACAGTCCTGGGGATAAATAGATGATGGGATAGATCTCTGTACTGTCCCCTGCTATATCTATACATAGTAATTAGATCTCCCCTCAGTAGTCTTTTTTCTAAAGTGAATAACCATATTTTCGATAATCTTTCAGGGTACTGTAATTCCCTCATTCTCGTAATTTCTTTAGTTGCCCAGTACTCCATGTGTGGTCTGGCCAGTGATTTGTAAAGTGGCAGAACTATGTTCTCATTACGGGCATCTATGCCCCTTTTGATGCAACCCATTATCTTATTGGCCTTGGCAGCAGCTGCCTGACACTGGTCTTTACAGCTTAGTTTGCTGTTCACTAAAATTCCTAGGTCCTTTTCCATGTCAGTGTTACTGAGTGTTTTACCATTTAGTATGTACGGGTGACTTGCATTATTCCTACCCATGTGCATAACCTTACATTTATCAGTGTTAAACCTCATCTGCAACTTATCTGCCCAAGCCTCCAATCTATCCAGATCCATTTGTAGCAGTATAGTGTCCTTTTCCGTGTCAATTACTTTACACAGCTTAGTGTCATCTGCAAAAATGTATATTTTACTGTGCAAGCTGTATATACTATATGTCTGTACACACTGTGTCTATTATACCTCTTACCATATGACATGTGACATCACACCTCCTTTTACCCACTCCATTCTACCATAATGATTTCCCCCTCAGCTCCAGCCTCACTGCTCCTATCCTGCAAGTCTCAAACAGAGGTGAGACATTTAAAGGCTATATATATTTTTGGAGAAAATTTTCTTTTATTATTGCAGTGTACTCAATTGCTAAAACAATTTTCTTTCATTGGTCTTTATTAAAATTTTTGAGCCATTATGATTCTGTTCCTTCAAGCAGCTCAGCTGATGGCTGCTTATCTCTGACCTCCTAAACAGACCTTATAACTCAATTCTTATCTTACTGATAAGAATTTGGCTTAAAGGGAACCTGTTACCAGTTTTATGGTGTCCTAACTAAGAGCAAAATAAATAAGTGACTGATTCTCTTAGCAAAATGCTGGGTCACTTTCTATAATTGACCCAGTCAATCTGCCAACATCTTGTATTGAAAAGCTCCAGCTGATAATGATGAGTCATGAATATTCATGAGCTCCTGCCTCTCCCCGCCCACCTGCTGCTGAATGACAGTTTTCTACATATGAATCAGCAGTAGGTGGGCAGGGGAGTGGCTATAGCTCTGAATTAAATATACACTGGACTCAATGACATCATGCTGGACTCAAATCAGCTCATTAGCATGCAGCATCTTTGTGTGTATATTATGAGGTAACCATCTGTCACACCAGTAAGTGAATACATCGAAGGTACTTTTTAGTAGTTAATGATTGTATATAATTAGTTAGATTATAATCAAATATCCACATGACAGGTTCCCTTTAAATAAGTGTTTATGACCTTTTAGTAAGTTAGAGATAAGAGTTATTAGATGACTGGCACAAAGTAAAAGAAGGATTCACACAGCTAGACAGTTAACCTTTTGTTACAGAACAGCTGAATATTTTTAATAAAGGCCAATTTAAAAAAAAAAAAATTAGCCCAAAATGAGCAAAATCCAATAAAAATAATGCCTATGAGACAATGCTGCTGCCAGTGGGAGAGGGGTTATCAGGGGACAATAATACCAGGTATTTTGTACTTCATGGGGGTATTTCTTTGGTGCTGTTGGGGAGATATTTTGTTCTGCAATGTTTTATTTATATGGAGAAGTTGGAGGTATTTTAGAAAGCACCCTGGTATTAGATGCTGCTGTGGAGGTACTTTGAGCTTTATCATGATATGTGTTGCTGTTTGGGGAGGGTAAGGCTACTTTCACACTAGCGTTCGATCGGATCCGTTCTGAACGGATCCGATCATATTAATGCAGACTGTGGCTCCGTTCAGAACGGATCCGTCTGCATTATATTAGCAAAAAAAAGCTAAGTGTGAAATTAGCCTGAGCGGATCCGTCCAGACTTTTACATTGAAGGTCAATGGGGGACGGATCCGCTTGAAGATTGAGCCATATTGTGGCATCTTCAAACGGATCCGTCCCCATTGACTTACATTGTAAGTCTGGACGGATCCGCACGCCTCTGCACGGCCAGGCTGACACCCGAACGCTGCAAGCAGCGTTCAGCTGTCCGCCTGTCCGTGCGGAGGCAAGCGGTGCGGAGGCTGAACGCCGCCAGACTGATGCAGTCTGAGCGGATCCGCATCCATTCAGACTGCATCAGGGCTGGACGGAAGCGTTCGGGTCCGCTCGTGAGCCCCTTCAAACGGAGCTCACGAGCGGACAGCCGAACGCTAGTGTGAAACTAGCCTAATGTGTGTCCCTGACCATGTGATTAGGCATTTTTGTGTTCCACTTTTATTTCCTTTCTTGTATTGATGGTTTACATAGGGGCATGACCAAGTGAAGCAAGATTCACCTCTGCAATGTACATTGTACACCATTATTTTTATGCAGTATCATATGGGTGTTGGTGAGGTTTGTGTGCCAGGGCTGTTTTGTAATCCCAGTCCAGCCCTGATGGCACACTATAAAACATGCAGCGAACACAGTTCATGGATCAAGAGAAAGGGCCAAGAGCGGTTAACGGGAAGAGCCAGGAATCGGTAGTGGAAGGGGCTCGAGACCATTTAATTACATTTTTTCCTGGAAAACCCCTTTCACCTTCACATAACTCTGGAAATGTAAGCCATAACTTCACACCACAGGCTCATGAGACTGAAAACTACAGTAGAAAATCTGCCATAAAAGTCACTTGTGTATAAAACACAGCACACAACAGCCACAAGGATTATTTTTTTTTATTACAGCAGAGAAATAGTAACATGTGAAAAGAGAAGATATAGAAAACTCAGGACCCCAACCCCCAATAAATACTACATGTCACTATAAGCTGTAAGTGGGTATTATTCTCTAAAGTTGGTAAACCAGTGAGAAACAGATTGGTAGAATCCTGGAATTTCCGCTGGGTGAATATTTCAGTCCCTCTGCCTCCTGCTGTCATCGGTCAATGTTTGCTACGTAGTTAGATGGAAAGAGACCTGTTTTGTGTCCCAGCTTTCCAAGCCACCAGGAATCGTTAGAGACTTCCATCACTTCAATGATGTCATTGACTTGGAAACTAAGTTCATCCGGTTCTAGGGCTTTAAAGTCATACAGAGCTTTTACAAGCCGAGTTTTTCTTGGTAGTGATACCGCCTTGTAAATAGAGGAAAATCAGTTACACAGATCATATATATAACGTATTTTTGAAACAACCCAATATGCAGAAAGGTGTATCCCAAGAAAGAGAACCATCTCGCTAGCGCTACCTACTGATGGATATCTGGCCTGGCTATAGTCCCTTGTCAAAGCCAAGGCTTGTTGGAAAGTCGGATATTCTCTCACAGGGGTCCACTTCATATCACACTGTGAAACAGCCCAAAAAAGTGACAGATCCCCAGAAGCAAGTGATCTGAAACAAGGGGTTGTCTATACTAAACCACATGAGCCCTACTGTGCTATAACATGGGGCCACCATAGGATCCTCCTGTTCTCCTGTAGGTCAATGGGAAAGGAGGTGGATTTTATAGGCTGGGGCTATACAACGACTTTGGCCTCAGCAAGCCTTGTGTGACCAAAGATGGTTGTGTTGCATTCAGCCTCAAAACATAGTGGAACTGAATAGAGTCTCAGAGTTGCCCAAAAACTGCTGCAATGCCAGAATAAAATAAAAAAAATAATTTTTTGGGGGGTGATTCTGGGGTCATGGTAACTTGCAAGTCACTCTATGACAGTTCCATTATGTCTTGAGGCTGCACGGCTACACAGGAATCTTTGGTCGCACAGAGCTTGTTGTGGTCAAATTGTCATGTAGCCTCAGCCTTAATGAGTGGCTTTAAAAATCAAGCCTGTTCTATACACTATATGGACAAAAGTACTGGAACACAGCTCTTATTGCATTAAAGTATTTCATTCAGTCCCATTGCCACAGGTGTATAAAATCCAGCCTCTGGCCATACAGTCTGCCTTTACAAACACTTGTGAGAGAATGCCTCATTCTAAAGAGTGAGGGGGGAAAGAAAGTGAAACAGCCACCTAATACGGTGCCAACTCCCCTGTTTATCAGTATGTGAAAACTGTTTAGTCCAATTAGGACAGAATATTGGTACTAGAGAATCTGCAGTAGAGGTAGAACTAATGAACTTAGTGAGATCAGATGTCTTAGTGGGATCAATTAGAATAGAAGGAGGTAAATACAATAAATTCACATAAAATAACTCACTTCACTGAGGAGGAGGTCTAAGGGATAAATCCAAGACACCCAATAAACGCAACCTCCCCGCCAGGATCGCTCGTAGTATGGCAGAACGGATATCGTGGTCAAATAAGTTATAATAGAAGGAGGTAAATAAAATAAAACTAAATGACTCACTTCACTAAGGAGGAGGTCTATGGGATAAACTCAAGACACCCAAAGACTCAACCTCCCACGCCTGGATCGCTCGTAGTATGACAGGAAAAATCATAGCAATATTCAAAAATGAACTTCAGGTGGTTTCCTTTTTATTTGAATCTAAGGTGGGCTCAACGCGTTTCGGGGGCTTCGAAGTAACCCCTTCTTCAGGAGCAGTCAAGTACATAATGCTATAATGGGGTCACTTACCAATGGGCCTTATATATTATGTTTACTGTGGTAACATAACCGTGTGGTGATGATGGAGAGAGGGTAGATATAATTTACGGATGTGAACAGAAAGGGCTGCGTTCCAATGTGGAACGCATGTCTAAAGCGCTAATTTGTTGGTAAAAATAGTTGGTGGGATAGTTCTATATCATTGGTGGTGTTAGTGGGTGCCCAAGGATCGCGTACATCGCAGGAAGAGAGTGAAATAAGGATAAATATAACATGCGAGTGGGACGAATGGGTACTTCTGGTCCCGCTCACAATGAAACGCATCGCTGGAACGCAGATCACTTCTGGTGCGGTGGAAAGCACGGAAGCTGCTGTGCCTGAAGCGCTCTCATGGTATGCTAGAAGGCGTGTACATGAGTCGCTCAATAGATAGATAGAAGCCCTCGAATACAGCTATACAGAAGCCATTCACCTCCAATCTACAATCTCTAATGAAATCATGAAACTCATTTTAAAAAAGTCAACGCCAATAGCTATCTGGACTACAAAAGCTGTCACCACCAAAAATGAAAAATAAACATTCACTATGAAGCGAATAAGAAGGAACAAGGAACAAGGAACTGTTCAGATGACGATACCATGAGACAACAGCTGACAGCCGGCAGTTTGGGGAAGCCAGCTGAACTGTCGTGCATAAGCGCTGTCAGTCACAGCGAAGGGGCAGGGAAGGGGGCGTAGTTACTGTGACTTGAAGCAAGGAGGCCGCTGCCTCTGTGACTTCAAACCTGACTAGAGAAGCGCACCGGCAGGGGATTAAAGAATGTTTTTACAGCTTTTGCTTCATCTGTCTGCAGGAAGAAAATTATCGTTACAAACATGCTGCTGGCTACTCTCAGGTACTGCTGCCGGCATTGATTTGAGCAGAAGGGCTACCCCAAAAGAATTCAACCAAGAGAATTCTGAAAGTCAATCAGAAGGAGGCCCTCAAACCCAAAGACGTAGACTCTAAAAAGCCACAACAAAATTCCTCCACTAATTACACACAGTCTAATAACCAGATATAACTCCAAACATATGTTGATTCAGCAGATATTTAACAGACACTGGGGGATTCTCAGAAAAGACCCTATTCTAAAAAAAGAACTACCACCCTTCCCAATCATTACATATCATAGAGCGAAAACCCTTAAAAACATGATAGGAAGAAAAAGACTAAAGAGGGTGGCGTTTATCCACCTCCCAAAAATCCAGTCATCAAAGGCGCATACAGATGCAATAACAAAAAGTGCAAGTGCTGTGATATAATTTCCCACAATAGAAAATAAAGAAATATTCCGTCCTCTAACTAAATATTTTACCTGAAACATGATATGAATTGCGGGACAAACAACATAATGTCCATGCATTCTGTTATATGTAGGGGGAACCATCCAAACTCTCTGTGAGAGGATGAACGAACACAGGTCCAACATCAAATGAAAAGTCCTAACGCATAGTGTCTCAAGACACTTTTCGACCCATCACGATAGTAATCCTGCTCTCCTCCAAGTCACTTCTCTAGAATGGATCCCCCAATCGTACCAATCTCTATGCAGAAAAGATTTTTCATCTAAACACTTTACTTTCTTTCGGATTAAACAAATCTTTAGAATATACCAATTATTAATCCCTTTTTTTATTTCGCAGACCCTAAACAATCCCAATGACTCATATGAGAATTTGATTAGAACCCTGACTTCTCACCACTAGACCAAAATAATCTTTATCCAAAGGGTTGATATCCAGTATTTTATCTATTTACAGTATATCATTTTTATGCAATTTTTTGGGCTAAAAAGTCATTTTTATCCTATTTCCCTTATTTATCCCTCAGATGGACTCATTTATACCTTCAACAGTGGTACATTTCTAATACTTTTTTGGATCCACATCTATTTCACTATTCATCTATTCCTATAATGTATCTATCTACTGTTTATTCAGTTTTTTTTAATCACCATTTATTTATTCATCTAATTACTGAAAGCAAATTGTGAGTATATATTTATATATGTATGTTCCTGTTTTGGTTCACCAATATGCCATATATATGCCCACATCCCCCCTTAAAAAAATGGGCTTCTATCTATCTATTGAGCGAATCATATACACGCCTTCTAGCATACCATGAGAGTGCTTCAGGCACAGCAGCTTCCGTGCGTTCCACCACACCGAAATTGATCTGCGTTCCAGCGATGCGTTTCATTGTGAGCGGGACCAGAAGTGCCCATTCGTCCTGCTCGCATGTTATATTTATCCTTATTTCACTCTCTTCCTGCGATGTACGCGATCCTTGGGCACCCACTAACACCACCAATGATATAGAACTATCCCACCAACTATTTTTACCAACAAATTAGCGCTTTAGACATGCGTTCCACATTGAAACGCAGTCCTTCCGGTTCACATCCGGAAATGACGTCTACCCCCCTCCATCCTCACCACATAGTTATGTTACCACAGTAAACATAATATACAGTATAAGGCCTATTGGTAAGTGACACCATTATAGCATTATGTTCTGCTATTTTTTACTTGACTGCTCCTGAAGAAGGGGGTACTTTGAAGCCCCCAAAATGCGTTGAGCCCACCTGAGATTTGAATAAAAAGGAAACCACCTGAAGTACCTTTTTGGATACTGCCGTGATTTTTCCTGTGATACTATGAGCGATCCTGGTGGGAGAGGTTGAGTCTATTGGGTGTCTTGCATTTATCCCATAGACCTCCTCCTCAGTGAAGTGAGTCATTTT
The DNA here is from genome assembly GCF_014858855.1 of Bufo gargarizans. Lineage (NCBI taxonomy): Eukaryota > Metazoa > Chordata > Amphibia > Anura > Bufonidae > Bufo > Bufo gargarizans. The sequence continues at coordinate 14,086,776 of NC_058086.1, read as the reverse complement.
ATTTTATTTTATTTTATTTACCTTCTTTCTATTATAACTTATTTGACCACGATATCTGATCTGCCATACTACAAGTGATCCTGGCGGGGAGGTTGGGTTATTCGGTGTCTTGGATTTATCCCTTAGACCTCCTCCTCAGTGAAGTGAGTCATTTCATGTGAATTTATTGTATTTACCTCCTTCTATTCTAATTGATCCCACTAAGACATCTGATCTCACTAAGTTCATTAGTTCTACCTCTACTGCAGATTCTCTACTACCAATATTCTGTCCTAAGCGGACTAAATAGTTTTCACATACTGATAAACAGGGGAGTTGGCGCCGTATTAGGTGTCTGTTTCACTTTCTTTACCCCCTCATTCATTCTTGTAGTAGTTGTATCTACTCATTCAGTCGCCATAGGCAGTCGTTCCTCGAATACACTCCTCCATAGAAACTTTTACCTATCTTCTCCTCCCTGTTGGCGCTCTGCTTGTTTGTCTTTAAGACCTTTCTGGGGACCCCCCGGGAAGGTCCTTTTGACTAACAGTCTTTTTTTTTTCTGAAAACTTCAGTTTTTTTCCTTTGTCTTTTCATTCTAAAGAGCTGAGGGTGTTGCCACACATTGCAGTTGTGATGCAGTTGGAAGTTGCATGCAGTTACTGCAAGAACAACCATGCATTTACAACACAGTGATACAATTATTCAGTCTAGCATGAAACACTGGTATTCTTCTTAGCAATCATCTAAATGATTTCATTAATTTGTAGCTAGCTAAATTCTTTAACTGCGTTGTGAATGCATCTTTGCTGCATCACAATTGTGCTGTGAGGAGGTGCCTGCACTGAATTTGAGTATGATACTGAATTAGGAAGTCACCAGCAACGAGTAAGTTTGTGAAACCTTCTCAGATATTCCATGATCAGCTGTGAGTGGGATTATTGCAAAGTGGAAGTGCTTAGGAACCACAGCAACTCAGCCACGAAGTGGAGACCACGTAAAGTTACAGAGCAGGCTCACCAAGTGCTGAAGCATATAGGACAGGGCTGGCCAACCTGCGGCTCTCTAGCTGTTGCAAAACTACAATTCCCACCATGCCCTGCTGTAGGCTAAAAGCTGTAAGCAGTCTAGGCATGCTGGGAGTTGTAGTTTTGCAACAGCTGGAGAGCCACAGGTTGGCCATTCCTGGTATAGGACATACAAGTCCAAACCTTCTCTGGCAAGGGTTTCCATCACCAAATACAATGCGGGGCGTCGGAAGAGTGGTGTAAAGCACGCGGCCACTGGACTCTGAAGCAGAGGAAATGTGGTCTGTGGACTAATGAATCACACTTCTCCATCTGGCTGTGGATAAGTCTTTGGCGATTGCCACGAAAACACTTGATGCCTGACTGCATTGTGCCCACTGTAAAGTCTGTTTGAGGAGGGATAATGTTATGGCAGTGATCAGCAACTTCCCCTCCAGCTCTTCTGAAACTTCAGCTCCCAGAATCCTCCTTTCAATTCGATGGGAGTAACAAGAACAGCAGAATAAGTGTGCATGCTGGAGGTTTCACAGCAGCTGAAGTGCCAAAGGTTGCTGACCCCTGTTCTATGGGGTTGTATTTCAGGGGTTGTCCTAGGCCCCTTGAATCCAGCAAAGGGAAATCTTAAAGGGATTTTCTCACTTCAGCAAATGGCATTTATCATGTGTAACACCCCGGAGTGGTGTTACCACTCCTGCACACTGCTACTGTCTTTATTGGTCTAACCTCATGTCATCTTGTGCATTTTATTCCAGGTCCTCCACAATGTGCATTCCTATTTTGTTATGCAACTGTTATGTTCACATGTAATGTGCCTGGTTCACCAGTAGGTGGCAGCAAACACGGCAGAGCTGTATGAACTTACCATTCCATTCTAACCCCCTCTCTGGAGAGAAGTGGGCTTGTCCTACTTCCTGCAGGAAGGAGGTGGGGCAGTTCTGGTTTGTGCTGGTTGAGACTCCATGTTGGAGCTGCCAGGATTCTAACTTATTCCTTGGCTGAAGATAAGTCAGACTAAAAAGTGAAGTGCAGCATAAAGAAGAAGCCAAGTTACCAATTCAGCTTGTCAGTACAGCAGAGTGAGAGAATGATAGAGTAGAGTTGAGTTTGCCTGCCACTTTAATGCTAAAGCCTGCTGGAACCAAGACAAAGTCTGTAAACTGTTAGAAGAAACGTTTATTCAAGTAAAGCTGCCATTGAACTTTTTCTCTAGGTCAGGACTCAAGTTATTCTTTTATCCCTCAATTATTCTTCCTTTATTGCTTCGGAGCCAAAGCCTGGGGTCCAGTTGTATCCAGATAGGAGCACCGTGAAACACATAAAGAGACATTTTATGCTGCACTATACCACTCGGCATTCCTACACCTGAGACGCGTTATATAGAGGGCCCTGGGCGTAGGCGCCCGTTGCACATGTAGAGAAAGTTAATACAAGGCACTTACTAATGTATTGTTATTATCCATATTGTTTCCTTCGTTGGCTTGATTCATTTTCTCATCTCATGATGAATGACATTTGCTAAAGTGAGAGAGATGTCTGGCAGACATTCTGTCTGTATCTGGCAGTGCCGGTTCCGGTGAATTCTGGCAGGCTGTTCTCTGCTGGAACAGCCTGCCAGAATTCACACCAAAGGTGTGAAAATAGCATAACAATTAATTTTGTATAATTGATTCGAGAAGGGTTAAACTTGATGAACTTGTCTCTTTTTTTAATCTATTGTATATAAATATGTAAAACTTGCTTAATTTTAATAAATCAGAAGTTAGAGCGGTAGCCAAAGTTTGGTAATCACTTTGGTTGTCATCTTTGAATTTCCTTCTTACAGTCTGTTGGTGTGTTTAATTAATAAAAAAGGCAACTGTTTAAAATAAGAGCGTTCATTCGTTTTTAAAAACATGACTGGACTTTGTCTATGAATATAAGTATCCTTCCATACTCGCTCCTTTGAAATCAAATGTACATATTCATGAATCAGATGGTCTTTGCTGCCCTCTGTTGGTGGCATACGTCATCTACCAGCAGTATCTACTATGCAGATGATATCCCATGCACATGGTCCTATCACAGCTTGATTCTGTAGAAAGCAGTAATGGGGCAGCCTTGGAGTTCAATGTGGCCACTACTGGGCCACCACATACCTCCTTTTTAGAAATGTATCTGTAAATATGGAGCCTGGACAGCACACTGTGGAGCTGTAGCACCTCCAAGCACAGGGTTTTACCACATGCATGAGCCCTAATGCAGATCTACCGGGCAGTGGATTTGCATCGAAATTGATCATAACACGGTACATCACATCAATGTGTCATGGTATAGGCATAACTTTGGTGTAATACGTATGTTCTATTTTTATCTATGTATCTAACCAAGTGAGCCAGTGTTTTTTACCTGTGGTTGGGGAGAGTCTTCAGTCCTGAAGTAAGACATGATTCTGTCGAGAGATGGACACGTTTTTGTAATATTCAACAAGTTTGTTGAGTGACTTGAATTTTTCTGTCCATAAGCTGTAATTTCCTGACTTGTCTCTTATGACTTTGAAATGCTGCACATCTTCCTCATGTCTATAAAAAAAATACACTCATGATAAATTCAGTTTAAGAGTCCTGCAAAAAAAACCACCATAAAAAGTGCTAGTGTTTTCTTTTTTTTTAAGCCAACTCTGTTTTTTGTGGTGCACACTAGTTTTAAGATCCGTTCTGTAAGGATGCGATTGTGTTACATCGAAATTGAACAAACCAAATCCAGTAATAAAAATATTGTAAGTCAATGCGTAACAGATCAGATTTTTTGGATCCGGCAAAAATGGATCCGGCATTATTGACTTACATTGATTTTGCTGCTGGATTTGGCTTGTTTTGTTTCGCAGACCGGACGCAAAACCGCAGCTTGCAGAAATATTGTGGCCAGTTAAAAAACGCTACAAAACGGAATGGAATGCATCCTGATCAGTTTTATCCCCATCGACAATGAATAGGGACAAAACAGAACCTGGCCTGGTTTTGAGATTCACTGCCGGATGTCAAAACCGGAACGCCACAACACAAATGTTAAAAAGCCCTTACCACAAGTGTTTTCTTCATAGTGTTTTTCCCCTATATAGATGGGGTTGGCAAAACACCCGAACAAACACCTGCTACAGGATGCTCCATTTTTTGAAGAAAGGCAGAATCCCTAAAAACTCCACCCGATAAACAGAAATAGCACTAGGAAAGGAGTTGTTGTGTGTCCCGCATTTCATATAGACCTTCAGCTAACATCTGGAGCTGGTGCTTTCACCTAAAAAATAGCAAGGAGCCAAAAACTACCTGTGGAAAAAAATGCTAAAGTGCCGATGGCTTGAATTCAGATTCAGAATTTAGATTGTGACTAAAACCCATCCTTGGTCTTGTTTGTTTGCCCTTAGCTCTATCTCTGCTTGATCCCTCAGAAGTTTCCCCTCCCCTGCAGCCACACAACCCAAGCAGGAGTTGTTTAAAATAGTATTGTCCTTTTCTGCTTGAATGGACACTACTTGGGCTGATCAGTGGGGTGGTTAAGCTGTCAATACACATTAGGAGCATGTTGGCAGAACCCATTGATTGTGGTGTGTCAGGAGAGAGGAGGCCCTTGAGTTCTTAGGAGATAATCTGCAGTTTTTGGTTCATTTCATGGTGGAAAAACACCAGCTTCAGATATTACCTTGAAAGGTCTTCTGCACACGATCGTTTTTTTTTCTTCCGTTTATGGGCCTTTTTTTTCCGTTACGTAAAAGGTACCATTCATTATAATGGTTCCAAAAAAAATCCGGAATGTACTCCATATGCATTCTGTTTCTGTATTTCCGTTCCGTTGAAAGATAGAACATGTCCTATTATTGCCTGCAAATCACGTTCTGTGGCTCCAATTAAGTCAACCCAAATAAAGAGGTAGAATCCAGCTTCCAAACAACGTGTTTAAACTTTAATAAATAAGTGCTTTAAAATACAACATGTACATCCAAGTCTACGCGTTTCAGATCATTCCATACAGATCCTTACTCATGACAAAGAAAGAATGTAAGACTGTGACCTTAAATAAAGGGCAGGTCAAACATGTCGGGTGGAAGTTATCAGCAGCAGCTCCACCTCTGAGACACTAAAACATGTGTTAAGAACCGAAAAACAATGCGTCAGGATCAGTAATGCAATATGAGATCGTGTCTACAATTTAAACCCATTGGTATACAGGTGTTCATAGAAAAAGAGCTCTCCTATGGTCTCCTCCACGTTTAGGATAGTTAACTCTTTCCACCCCTGCACAATAAGACCTCTAGTATCACCTGCATGACAAACCGCATAATGTGAACTGACCGCAGACACATTTCTTGTTAAGGAATATCAGAGATGTGTCTGCAAATTCTACTTTTAAGGCTGTTAGTGGTACAACCTGTATATTTCAGCCGGAATATCGTGCAGGTTATACAATAAACCACAAAATTAGTGTTGCAGTTAACATTGCTCCCGACCGCCTAACGCAGGGATGCGTCCTGCGGGCGGTTGGTTTATTCCTCCTTGACGCATCTACGCGTCATCTCGCGAGACGCGAGATTTCCTGTGAACGCGCGCTCACAGGAGCGCGCATTCACAGGAGCGCGTGTTCACAGGATCGGAAGGTAAACGAGTTGATCTACAGCCTGCCAGTAGGCTGTAGATGCGATTTTTTTTTAACCCTTGAAAGGTATATCAGATGCTGTTTTGTTAACAGCGTCTGATATACCTGCTACCTGGTCCTCTGGTGGTCCCTGTTGCTTGGATCGACCACCAGAGGACACAGGCAGCTCTGTAAGTAGCACCAAGCACCACACTACACTACACCCCCCCCTGTCACTTATTAACCCCTTATTAACCCCTGATCACCCCCCTGTAAGGCTCCATTCAGACGTCCGTATGTGTTTTGTGGATCCACGGATCCGCAAAACACGGACACCGCTGATCTGCAAAACACGGACACCGGCAATGTGCTTTCCGCATTTTGCGGATCCGCACATTGCCAGAACTATATAGAAAATGCCTTTTCTTGTCCGCAATTGCGGACAAGAATAGGACATGTTCTATAGGCTCTACAAAAAATGCAGTGTTCCCCGATCAGGCCTGATCTTGTGCGCACACTTGCGTTCAGTCCGCCCCACCACTGTGACAGAATTTTTTTTTTCTGATCACTGCAAAAACACCGTAAAATCGCTGCGGGGTTATAAAGATCACTTTTGAGGGGCATGGCGAGTTCATAGAAGATTTTTTTTTTTGGCACAAGTTAGCGGAAATTGATATATTTATTTTTTTCTTACAAAGTCTCATATTCCACTAACTTGTGACAAAAAATAAAATCTCACATGAACTCACCATACCCCTCACGGAATCCAAATGCGCAAACATTTTTAGACATTTATATTCCAGACTTCTTCTCACGCTTTAGGGCCCCTAAAATGCCAGGGCAGTATAAATACCCCACAAGTGACCCCATTTTGGAAAGAAAACACCCCAAGGTATTCCGTGAGGGGAATGGCGAGTTCCTATAATATTTTTTTTTTTGGCACGTTAGCAGAAAATGTTTTTTTTTTCTCTTACAAAATAATTTTCTGCTAACTTGTGCCAAAAAAATATATTCTAGGAACTCGCCATGCCCACTTTCCACCCCATGTTTGTACTGGCTTGTGCCGCAAAAATGAACGTTTGTGCGGCTTGGGTTTCCGAGATATTGCGCTTGATTTGCTGAAACCCCGCCTATTTCTACCCCATGTTTTTAAATTTCAAAAAGAAATACACCATTCGTTTGTGCTGCGTTTGTGCTGCAAATGAACGTTTGCGCCGCTTGGGTTTCCGAGATATTGCGCGCTTAATTTGCTAAAACCCCGCCCATTTTCCACTCCATGTTCTTAAATTTCAAAAAGAAATACACCATTCGTTTGTGCTGGTTTGTGCTGCAAAAATGAACGCTTGCGCCGCTTTGGTTTCCGAGATATTGTGCGCTTGATTTGCTAAAACCCCTCACACTTTCCACCCCATGTTTTTAAATTTCAAAAAGAAATACACCATTCGTTTGTGCTGGTTTGTGCTGCAGAAATGAACGTTCACGCCGCTTTGGTTTCCGAGATATTGCACGCTTGATTTGCTGAAACCCCGCCCACTTTCCACCCCATGTTCTTACATTTGAAAAATAAGTACACCATTCGTTTGTGCTGAGTTTGTGCTGCAAAAATGAACGTTTGCGCCGCTTTGGTTTCCGAGATATTGGGCGCTTGATTTGCTGAAACCCCGCTCACTTTCCACCCCATGTTCTTAGGCTAGTTTCACACTTGCGGCAGGACGGATCCGACATGCTGTTCACCATGTCGGATCCGTCCTGCGGCTATTTCGCCGTGCCCGCGGACCGCCGCTCCGTCCCCATTGACTATAATGGGGACGGGGGCGGAGCTCCGGCGCAGCACGGCGGTGCACGGAGAAAGCCGCCGGACTAAAAAGCCTGACATGCAGTAATTTTAGTCCGGCGGCCTTTCTCCGTGCACCGCCGTGCTGCGCCGGAGCTCCGCCCCCATCCCCATTATAGTCAATGGGGACGGAGCGGCGGTCCGCGGGCACGGCGAAATAGCCGCAGGACGGATCCGACATGGTGAGCAGCCTGTCGGATCCGTCCTGCCGCAAGTGTGAAAGTACCCTTACATTTCAAAAAGAAATACACCATGCGTTTGTGCTGGTTTGTGCTGCAAAAATGAACGTTTGCGCCGCTTTGGTTTCTGAGATATTTTGCGCTTGATTTGCTGAAACCCCGCCCACTTTCCACCCCATGTTCTTACATTTCAAAAAGAAATACACCATTTGTTTGTGCTGAATTTGTGCTGCAAAAATGAACGTTTGCGCCGCTTTGGTTTCCGAGATATTGGGCGCTTGATTTGCTGAAACCCTACCCACTTTCCACCCCATGTTTTTAAATTAAAAAATAAATACACCATTCGTTTGTGCTGCAAAAATGAACGTTTGCGCCGCTTTAGTTTCCGAGATATTGTGCGCTTGATTTGCTGAAACCCCGCCCACTTTCCACCCCATGTTCTTACATTTAAAAAAGAAATACACCATTCGTTTGTGCTGCGTTTGTGCTGGTTTGTGCTGCAAAAATGAACGCTTGCGCCGCTTTGGTTTCCGAGATATTGCGCGCTTGATTTGCTAAAACCCCTCCCACTTTCCACCCAATGTTTTTAAATTTCAAAAAGAAATACACCATTCGTTTGTGCTGGTTTGTGCTGCAGAAATGAACGTTTACGCCGCTTTGGTTTCCGAGATATTGCGCGCTTGATTTGCTGAAACCCCGCCCACTTTCCACCCCATGTTCTTACATTTCAAAAATAAATACACCATTCGTTTGTGCTACGTTTGTGCTGGTTTGTGCTGCAAAAATGAACGTTTGCGCCGCTTTGGTTTCCGAGATATTGCACGCTTGATTTGCTGAAACCCCGCCCACTTTCCACCCCATGTTTTTAAATTTAAAAAAGAAATACACCATTTGTTTGTGCTGCGTTTGTACTGGCTTGTGCCGCAAAAATTAACGTTTGCGCGGCTTGGGTTTCCGAGATATTGCGCTTAATTGGCTGAAACCCCGCCCATTTCTACCCCATGTTTTTAAATTTCAAAAAGAAATACACCATTCGTTTGTGCTGGTTTGTGCTGCAAAAATGAATGTTTGCGCCGCTTTGGTTTCCGAGATATTGTGCGCTTGATTTGCTAAAACCCCTCCCACTTTCCACCCCATGTTTTTAAATTGAAAAAATAAATACACCATTCGTTTGTGCTGCGTTTGTGCTGCAAAAATGAACGCTTGCGCCGCTTTGGTTTCCGAGATATTGCGCGCTTGATTTGCTAAAACCCCTCCCACTTTCCACCCCATGTTTTTAAATTTAAAAAAGAAATACACCATTTGTTTGTGCTGCGTTTGTGCTGGTTTGTGCTGCAAAAATTAACGTTTGCGCGGCTTGGGTTTCCGAGATATTGCGCTTAATTGGCTGAAACCCCTCCCTCTTTCCACCCCATGTTTTTAAATTTCAAAAAGAAATACACCATTCGTTTGTGCTGGTTTGTGGTGCAAAAATGAATTTTCGCGCCGCTTTGGTTTCCGAGATATTGCGCGCTTGATTTGCTGAAACCCCGCCCACTTTCCACCCCATGTTCTTACATTTCAAAAATAAATACACCATTCGTTTGTGCTGCAAAAATGAACGCTTGCGCCGCTTTGGTTACCGAGATATTGCACGCTTGATTTGCTGAAACCCCGCCCACTTTCCATCCCATGTTTTTAAATTTAAAAAAGAAATACACCATTTGTTTGTGCTGCGTTTGTGCTGCAAAAATGAACGTTTGCGCCGCTTTGGTTTCTGAGATATTTTGCGCTTGATTTGCTGAAACCCCGCCCACTTTCCACCCCATGTTCTTACATTTCAAAAATAAATACACCATTCGTTTGTGCTACGTTTGTGCTGCAAAAATGAACGTTTGTGCCGCTTTGGTTTCCGAGATATTGCGCGCTTGATTTGCTGAAACCCCGCCCACTTTCCCCCCCTGTTCTTACATTTCAAAAAGAAATACACCATGCGTTTGTGCTGGTTTGTGCTGCAAAAATGAACGTTTGTGCCGCTTTGGTTTCCGAGATATTGCGCGCTTGATTTGCTGAAACCCCGCCCAGTTTCCACCCCATGTTCTTACATTTCAAAAATAAATACAGCATTCGTTTGTGCTACGTTTGTGCTGGTTTGTGCTGCAAAAATTAACGTTTGCGCGGCTTGGGTTTCCGAGATATTGCGCTTAATTGGCTGAAACCCCGCCCATTTCTACCCCATGTTTTTAAATTTCAAAAAGAAATACACCATTTGTTTGTGCTGCGTTTGTGCTGGAAAAATTAATGTTTGTGCCGCTTTGGTTTCCGAGATATTGCGCGCTTGATTTGCTGAAACCCCGCCCACTTTCCACCCCATGTTCTTACATTTCAAAAATAAATACCCAATTCCGTTTGTGCTGCAAAAATGAACGCTTGCGCCGCTTGGTTCCGAGATATTGCACGCTTGATTTTGCTGAAACCCCGCCCACTGTCCATCCCATGTTTTTAAATTTAAAAAGGAAATACACCATTTGTGTTGTGCTGCGTTTGTGCTGCAAAAATGAACGTTTGCGCCGCTTTGGTTTCCAAGATATTTTGCGCTTGATTTGCTGAAACCCCGCCCACTTTCCACCCCATGTTCTTACATTTCAAAAATAAATACACCATTTGTTTGTGCTGCGTTTGTGCTGCAAAAATGAACGTTTGCGCCGCTTTGGTTTCTGAGATATTGTGCCGCTTGATTTGCTGAAACCCCGCCCACTTTCCACCCATGTTTACATTTCAAAAGAAATACACCATGCGTTTGTGCTGGTTTGTGCTGCAAAATGAACGTTGCGCCGCTTTGGTTTCCGAGATATTGCACGCTTGATTTGCTGAAACCCCGCCCACTTTCCACCCCATGTTTTTAAATTTAAAAAAGAAATACACCATTTGTTTGTGCTGCGTTTGTACTGGCTTGTGCCGCAAAAATTAACGTTTGCGCGGCTTGGGTTTCCGAGATATTGCGCTTAATTGGCTGAAACCCCGCCCACTTTCCACCCCATGTTTTTAAATTTAAAAAATAAATACACCATTCGTTTGTGCTGCAAAAATGAACGTTTGCGCCGCTTGGGTTTCCGAGATATTGTTCGCTTGATTTGCTGAAACCCCGCCCACTTTCCACCCCATGTTCTTACATTTCAAAAAGAAATACACCATTCGTTTGTGCTGCGTTTGTGCTGCAAAAATTAATGTTTGCGCTGCTTTGGTTTCCGAGATATTTCGCGCTTGATTTGCTAAAACCCCTCCCACTTTCCTCCCCATGTTTTTAAATTTTAAAAAGAAATACACCATTCGTTTGTGCTGGTTTGTGCTGCAAAAATAAACGTTTGCGCCGCTTTGGTTTCCGAGATATTGCGCGCTTGATTTGCTGAAACCCCGCCCACTTTCCACCCCATGTTCTTACATTTCAAAAAGAAATACACCATTCGTTTGTGCTGCGTTTGTGCTGCAAAAATGAACGTTTGCGCTGCTTTGGTTTCCGAGATATTTCGCGCTTGATTTGCTAAAACCCCTCCCACTTTCCACCCCATGTTTTTAAATTTCAAAAAGAAATACACCATTCGTTTGTGCTGGTTTGTGCTGCAAAAATGAACGTTCGCGCCGCTTTGGTTTCCGAGATATTGCACGCTTGATTTGCTGAAACCCCGCCCACTTTCCACCCCATGTTCTTACATTTCAAAAAGAAATACACCATTCGTTTGTGCTGCGTTTGTGCTGCAAAAATGAACGCTTGCGCCGCTTTGGTTTCCGAGATATTGCACGCTTGATTTGCTGAAACCCCGCCCACTTTCCACCCCATGTTTTTAACCCTGACCCTAGACCCCCCAGGTATGCTGCAGCTTGACCCCCCTCCCACCCCCCCACATTTTTTTTCTTTTTTTTGGCACAAGCATATTATTGAATTTTTTTCTGCGTACGCTGACTGTGGCCGGGACTCTTAGCGTCCGCCCACTGTTAGGGCATCGCACTCCCCACCGCTGATCAACTTCGGACGGTTGATCAGCGAGTTAGAATAAAAAAAATAAAGAAATTCCCTTTTTTTTGGCCTTTTTTTTATTTTTTTGGCTGTTAGGTTTAGGGTAAGTTCGCGAACACCAGTCCCCCTACACACACGCACACCAAATAAAGTTTATTACGCACACACACACTCCCCTATGGCCCGCCGGATGTTCTCGGCTGAGGAGGCATACGCCCAACTTGCCTCCGAGTCCGAGAGCCCCAGTGAGGACGAGGATGACCCCACTTTCCTTTTGTCATCCGCGTCCTCCTCATCATCTAGCGATGATGATGAGACCCCAAGGCTCAGTTCTATGAGTCAGTCCTCAAGGGCCTGATCTTATCTGACCGGGAAAGAGCAGGCCGGAGTACCTCGGGAACTGGAGGCGCCCGGATCGTCCCTGGCCAACACTTTCCAGGTGTGGTCCCACACAGTGCAGTTTCTAGTTAAAATTTCTCTCAGGACGAGTTTCAAAAAAACTCCCCCCCCCTTATCAAAACTGCTCGATGAAATTATATCAGAAGAGTACTTGCAACTGTCTCACCATATTTTTTTATTTTTTTTTATGCCACAAGACAAGATTTATTTAGAGCAAAAGAAAATCATAAATTACTGCTTAAACTGCTAAAAGTCGCAGGCAGAGTGGTAGAGGAGAACTGCATAGAATTCCATGGAAGTCACATTTCTGTTTTCTCCTTCAAAGTTAGTATGGGCCATAATCCTGGGGCAAGAGGCTGGCAACCAGGCCCCTCCAAAACCCAGTGGCGAGGTTGGTTTCGCCACAGCAGGGTCATATAACTCAGGACTAGGCCTATCAGACATTATACAGTTATAATGACACTAGGGCTGCAGCTAACGATTATTTGAATAATCGATTAGTTGTTAATAACTTCATTGATTAATCGGGAAAAAACACCAAAATGACAAAAAAGGGGTTTATATGATTTTACTTGAAAAATTATGTTCAAAGGCCATATTAAAACAAATTGTGAATGGCACTGTTATGGAGGATCTGTGGATGGCACTATTATGGGGGGATCTGTGGATGGCACTATTATGGGGGGATCTGTGGATGGCACTGTTATGGGGAGGGGAATCTGTGGATGACATTGTTATGGGGAGGGGGACCTGTGGATGACTATGCTATGGGGGGATCTATGGAAGACACTGTTATGGGGGATCTGTGGATGGCACTGTTATGGGGAGGGGGATCTGTGGAGGGGTCTGTTATGGGGAGGGGGATCTATGGACGGCTCTGTTATGGGGAGGGGGATCTGTGAAAGGCTCTGTTATGGGAGGGGGATCTGTGGACGGCTCTGTTATGGGGAGGGGGATCTGTGGACGGCTCTGTTATGGGAGGGGGATCTGTGGACGGCTCTGTTATGGGAGGGGGATCTGTGGACGGCACTATATAGCATCTTATGACACAGATCCCCCTCCCCATAACAGTCCTGGCCCCGCCGCTCACAGCAGTATTCCTTAACCGGCAGTAACTTTTACTTTAAATCACTGCATCTTCTTTTACCTTACAATGAAGCTCCAGTAACAGGCAGAGCGGGCGGCTGCATAACGTCACTTACTCACGTGACGCGCCTGCTCCACCTACTTTATGAATGAAGCAAGTATGCGCGTCACGTCAGTAAGTGACGTTACGCCGCTGCCCGCTCTGCCTGTTACTGGAGCTTCATTGTAAGGTAATAAAGATGCGGTGATCTAAAGTTCAAGGACCCGCAGGCATAGCGCCTGACCACCCGCTCCCACACGCATAGCAACGAATCGGCCGATTATTCGTTAACAATTCGTTGACAACGAATCCCGTTATCGAATATTAGCGATAACGTTGATTAATCGTTGCAGCCCTAAATGACACCCACAGCAGCCTCCATTCTAAATAATGTCCATAGTGATCATTATTAAAAATAATGTCCCCCACAGTGGTCCCCTTTTTCATGTCCCCCGCACCCCATTGTAATTAATGCCCACCCACAGTGTCTCCCCATTGTAAAAAATGTGTAACCACATTGCACGGACAGTCACAGTGACGCACCCAGTGACCCACTGTCCCACAGACTCAGGCTCTCACTCACAGCAGGCTTCTTTCTCAGCACTGCTCCGGGCGGGCGGTAACAGGCAGGTAGTGCGGGCGGCGGTGCTCACCTCACTGTGAGCAGTTCTGAGAAAGAAGCCTGCTGTGAGTGAGAGCTCACTGTGAGCGCCGCCGCCCGCAGAGCCTGCCTGTGGGGGACATTATTTTTAATAAGGATCACTACTGGACATTATTTAGAATGGAGGCTGCTGTGGGTGTCATTATAACTGTATAATGTCTTATAGGCCTAGTCCTGAATTATATTACCCTGCCCTGTATAATAATGTACCCCGATACCCCTTAGTTATACCCCAGCGGGGTAATATAACTAAGGGGTATCAGGGATGGGTACATTATTATACAGGGCATGGGCAGGGTAATATAATAACTCAGCTTAGGACTAGGCCTATCAGACATTATAGTTATAATAAGTAATGACACCCACAGCAGCCTCCATTCTAAATAATGTCCATAGTGATCCTTATTAAACTTAATGTCCCCCACAGTGACAGTGGCCCCCATTTTTATGTCTCCCACAGTGACCCCCGCCACAGACCATCCACAGTGTCACAGTCCCCGTTGTAAAAAAATTGTTTGTTTAATTTAACCACATTGCACCCGCCCAGTGACCCACTGTACCGGATCCACAGAATAGACTCAGGTTCGCCTCACAGCAGGCTTCTCTTCAGCAGTCAGCACTGCTCAGTGGCTCAGGGCGGGCTGTAACAGGCAGGCAGTGCGGCGCTCACTCACTCACTGTACGTCAATCGCCTGCGCCGCCTAGTGGGAGGAGCAGGCGCGTGACGTCAGTAAGTCCCACCCGCACGTACCGGAGCTGAGTGACTGGACTCGGCACGTACGGACACCGTCTGTAGATAAGAGTGAGAGGACTCAGCACTCGGGCGCAGGTCGCAGGGCAGGCGAGATCTCAGAGGGAGGGAGGGAGCCAGGGCGCACGGCCGGTAATAACAGGCAGAGAAACGACAAGAGGGCGCCCCTGCCGGCGCCCCCCTTCTGACAGCGGCCCGGGTGGCCGGTCGGCACGCCCGGTCCTAGAAACGGCCCTGGTTCCACATACAGGAAAGAAGGGACGGACCCAAAAAAGGTGCAGAGTGTGTCACAGGAAGGGGATACGGAAAGAAACCACTACTCAGTGTGACACGTGCCCGATCATCCGGGCCTCTGCATTATTGGTTGCTTTAGGGAGTACGACACTTCCATGGAGTACTAAATTTATGTTCCCCTTCCCCAATTTAGCCACTAACAATCGGATAAAAAACTATGGTTCTCAGACTTTTATTTAAAAAATATTTAGTAAAACTAAAATAAATAAAAAAAGTTGACATATTAGGTATCGCCGTGTCCGTAAGAATCTGTTCTGTAAAAATACCCCATGACCTAACCCCTCAGATGAACACGGTCAAAAAATAAAATAAAAACAGTGCAAAAAAAGGTTTTTTTGTCACCTTACATCACCGTTGCACCGTTTTTATTTTATTTTTTGACCATGTTCAACTGAGGGGTTAGGTCATGGGGTATTTTTATAGAGCAGATTCTTACAGATGCGGCGATACCTAATTTGTCAACTTTTTTTATTTAATTTAGTTTTAAATTTAAATTTATTTTTTTTTCCGTTTTAGTGTTTCAAGTCGGAGAACCATAGTTTTTTATCCGATTGTCAGTGGCTAAATTGGGGAAGGGGAACATAAATGTAGTACTCCATGGAAGTGTGGTACTCCCTGAAGCAACCGATAATGCAGAGGCCCGGATGATCGGGGCACGTGTCACACTGAGTAGTGGTGTCCTTCCGTATCCCCCTCTTGTGACACACTGCACCTTTTTTGGGTCCGCCCTTTTTTCCAGTATAGGGGACCACACCTGGAAAGTGTTGGCCAGGGACGATCCGGGCGCCTCCAGTTCCCGAGGTACTCCGGCCTGCTCTTTCCCGGTCAGAAAAGATCAGGTCCTTGAGGACTGCCTCATAGAACTGAAGGAATGTCCCTGTGTTGCCAGCGCTCCGGGACAGCACAAAAGAGTTGTACAAGACAACCTGCACCAAGCAGACCGCAACTTTTTTATACCATGCCCGATTGTAGTCGACGATGCAATTGGGCTTGAGAACCGTTGCCGCGGTACCTCGCACAGGGACAGGGGTGATGCCGTTACCGTGAGTTGTGGACAGTACAAGGACATCCCTCTTGTCCTTATATCTGACCAGCAACAGGTTTCCACTAGTAAGTGCACGGGTCTCACCCTTAGGGATAGGTACCTGGAGGAGGTGGGTAAGGAGGCTGCATTGATTTTTCCGCACGGTCCCACAAGCAGACGTGGATCTGGCGGCGAGAGACTGGAACAAGGGGATACTAGTATAAAAGTTATCCACATACAGGTGGTAACCCTTATCTAGCAGTGGGTGCATAAGGTCCCACACAAGTTTCCCGCTAACACCCAGAGTGGGGGGACATTCTGCGGGTTGAATACGGGAATCTCGCCCCTCGTACACACGAAACTTATAAGTGTACCCTGAAGTACTCTCACAAAGTTTGTACAGCTTCATGCCATACCTCCCCCGCTTAGAGGGAACATACTGGCGGAAAATGAGTCTCCCCTTGAAAGCAATGAGAGACTCATCAACCGCGACCTCTCTTCCAGGTACATAGGCATGCACAAAGTGATCGATGACCGGCCTGATTTTGTACAGGCGGTCATAGGCAGGATCACCTTGGGGGGGACATGCTGCATTATCTGCATAATGCAGGCATTTCCGGATGGCCTCAAACCGGGTGCGTGTCATGGCCGTACTGTAAAGTGGGGTCTGGTAGAGGACGTCCCCACTTCAGTAATGCCTGACACTGGGTTTCTTGACTAGGCCCATATGCAGCACGAGGCCCCAAAACGTCCTCATCTTGGCTGCACAGACCGGAGTCCAGCCACCGGGCCTAGCTAAAAAGGAGCCCGGGTGTTGAGCAATGAACTGTTGGGCGTACAGGTTCGTCTGCTCCAACATCAGATTCACAAATTGGTCACTGAATAAAAGACTAAAGTAGTCGTATTCAGTGAAGCCCACTGTGGAAATCTGGATTCCTGGTTGGCCTACAAAATCAGGAATCACAGGCTCAAAACGCTCTGGGGTATACCAGACAAGTTCACCGGTAGGGGGCTCCGGTGGACTTAACTGGTGGGCTGGAAAACTAGTACGAGCCCCAGAGCTTCTCGTACTAGTGTGGGCCACAGGGTCCCTAGCATGGCGATCCCCTTGCTCCGCCTGGCGGCGTCTCCGCCGCCTTGGGGTCTCATCATCATCGCTAGATCATGAGGAGGACGCGGATGACAAAAGGAAAGTGGGGTCATCCTCGTCCTCACTGGGGCTCTCGGACTCGGAGGCAAGCTGGGCGTATGCCTCCTCAGCCGAGAACATCCGGCAGGCCATAGGGGAGTGTATGTGTGCGTGATAAACTTTATTTGGTGTGCGTGTGTGTGGGGGGACGGGTGTTCGCGAACTTACCATAAACCTAAAAAAGGCCAAAAAATTAGAATAAAAAAAAAAATAATTCAAACTTGCTGATCAACTGTCCGAAGTTGATCAGCGGTGGGGTGTGCGATGCGCTAACAGTGGCCGGATGCTAAGAGTCCCGGCCACAGTCAGCGTACGCAGAAAAAAATAAAATAATATGCTTGTGCCCCAAACAAAGTTGTGGGGGGGCGGGAGGGGGGCAAGCTGCAGCACACCTGGGGGGTCTAGGGTCAGGGTTAAAAACATGGGGTGGAAAGTGGGTGGGGTTTCAGCAAATCAAGCGCACAATATCTTGGGTGTTCGCGAACTTACCCTAAACCTAACAGACAAAAAATTAAAAAATAAAATAAAAAAAGGCCAAAAAATTAGAATAAAAAAATAATAATAATCAAACTTGCTGATCAACCGTCCGAAGTTGATCAGCGGTGGGGTGTGCGATGCCCTAACAGTGGCCGGATGCTAAGGGTCCCGGCCACAGTCAGCGTACGCAGAAAAAAATAAAATAATATGCTTGTGCCCCAAACAAAGTTGTGGGGGGGGGAAGCTGCAGCACATCTGGGGGGTCTAGGGTCAGGGTTAAAAACATGGGGTGGAAAGTGGGCGGGGTTTCAGCAAATCAAGCGCACAATATCTTGGAAACCAAAGCGGAGCAAACGTTAATTTTTGCAGCACAAATGCAGCACAAACGAATGGTGTATTTCTTTTTGTAAATTAAAAACATGGGGTGAAAAGTGGGCGGGGTTTCAGCACATCAAGCGCGCAATATATCAGAAACCAAAGCGGCGCAAACGTTCATTTTTGCAGCACAAACGAATGGTGTATTTCTTTTTGAAATTTAAAAACATGGGGTGGAAAGTGGGCGGGGTTTCAGCAAATCAAGCGCGCAATATCTCGGAAACTAAAGCGGCGCAAATGTTCATTTTTGCGGCACAAACCAGCACAAACGCAGCACAAACGCAGCACAAACGAATGGTGTATTTCTTTTTGACATTTAAGAACATGGGGTGCCAATTTTACACAGGTCTATTTCTCCTATTGGGAAAGACCAAATCTGCCCGTGATTTAGTTATTACGAGTGCCCCAGCTTGTTTCAGAACGTTGTCACTATAGCCACGGACAGCAAGACGGTCAGTGGCCCGACTCAACTCATCCTAAAAACCCTCATCGCTGGAACAATTTCTTTTGAGGCGTATAAATTTGCCTCTAGGAATATTACGGACAACATGAGCAGGATGGCATGATGAGGCAAAAAGCGTGCTGTTCCCAGCAGTTTCTTTGCGATAAGTATGTGTAATGATAGCAGATTCAATAGCATTACCCACCAGAGTGAGATCCAAAAATGAAATGGATGTAGGATGAAAAGTAATTGTAAATTTTAAGTTTAGAGAATTATCATTGAAATACTTACCCGAACAGGGGTACGGCAGCATGGTCACCTGACCAGATAAACAATAAATCGTCAATATAACGACCGTACCACTGTAGGGAAGCTGCCCATACATTGTCTTCAGAGAGGAGATATCGGTGTTCTCACCACGCCATATACCGAGTATAAGCCGACCCGAATATAAGCCGAGGCCCCTAATTTTACCCCCAAAAAATGGGAAAAATTATTGACTCGCGTATAAGACTAGGGTGGGAAATGCAGCAGCTACTGGTAAATTTCCTAACAGGATAAAAAAAAAGACTTTGAAAAAGAATGCCAACTATGTTTGCATAGAGCAGCCTGTGTTGGGGCTCATACTATACACACAGTGTTACTGCATGCGCTGCGTTACGGCCGGCGTGCAGGAGAAAAGAAGAGCGGAGATATCAACAGTCATTGGACCACCCACAGAGGCTGCAGAGGATGAGTGGGAGAGACTCCCATCAACTGGGCATTTATTTATTTATTTTTTATATTTATCAGGTTGTTTATTATTATTTTTTTGTTCCCCCCCCCCCTACTTCATACTTGGCCAGGGAGGGGGGGCTGTCCAGGGGGAGGGGAGGCTGTGCAGGGGCCGGTACGTACTGCTGGTGTAAATCTCGCGGTCTGCTCCCAGTGTAAATCTCGCGGCCCGCGTGTCTCGCGAGATTTACACTGGGAGCTTAACAGAGGTGCCGCGCGGACGTGCTGGGAGCTGACCGGAGCAGCTGTAAAGGTAACAGCTTCTCCGGCCCCCAACATGTCATGGTCTGTATTATGGCAATGTAAGTTGCCATAATACAGACCTAGACTCGAGTATAAGACGAGGGGGCTTTTTGAGCACAAAAATATGTGCCAAAAAACTCGTCTTATACTCGAGTATATACGGTAGATGTTTTCCACTTTGGGGGCGAAAATTTTGCCCCCATGGAAACACCAGTGCGTTGTAAAAAAAAAAAAGCAATGGTTAAACATGAACACATTATGCTCCAATAAAAAATAGACATCACAGATGAAGTCCTGGAATTCAATACTGTAGTCTGCATAAATGTTCAGAAACCATCGCAAAGAAGAAATGGCTAGATCATGAGGGATTACAGTGTATAAAGATGTAACGTCCACGGTGATCCATACATATTCCGGTTTCCATATAAACTTGTAAAAAGACTGCAATACAGTTCTTGTATCTAAAAGGAAACCCGGAATAGTCTGAACCAATGGTTGTAATAAACTGTCAACCCATGCAGAAAGCTGTTCAGTAAAAGGCCCTATGCCGGCCACTATGGGCCGCATAGACGGAGGGAAGCCCGCCTTGTGAATCCTAGGCAAAGAGTGGAATATTGGAATAATAGGATTATTATTATATTATTTTTATTATTATTTTATTATTATTCCACTCATTGCCTAAGATCCACAAGGTGGGCTTAACCATTACATTTTTTTTTACAATTTACAATGCACTGGTGTTTCCATGGGGGCGAAATTTTCGCCCTCCATGGCAAACATCTATATGGCGTGGTGGAAACACCGATATCTCCTCTCTGAAGACAATGTATGGGCAGCTTCCCTACTTTTCATCCTACATCCATTTCATTTGTGGATCTCACTCTGGTGGGTAATGCTATTGAATCTGCTATCATTACACATACTTATCGCAAAGAAACTGCTGGGAACAGCACGCTTTTTGCCTCATCATGCCATCCTGCTCATGTTGTCCGTACTATTCCTAGAGGCGAATTTATACGCCTCAGAAGAAATTGTTCCAGCGATGAGGGTTTTCAGGATAAGTTGAGTCTGGCCACTGACCGTCTTGCTGTCCTTGGCTATAGTGACAACCTTCTGAAACAAGCTGGGGCACTCGTAATAACTAAATCACGGGCAGATTTGGTCTTTCCCAATGGGAGAAATAGAGGTCCCCCTAAAAAGACCAGTAGGGCCTCTCGGAATAGGGCTCCAGTTTTTGTCACTAATTATTTGAACACAAGAAAACCTGCCAAATAGTCAAGAAACATCTGTCAGTGTTGTGTGCTGACGAGCAGTGGATGGATATATTAAATATGGGTGTTGGATGCAGAAACATCTCTGATATACAGTACCTCATGCGTTAACAAGAAATGTGTCTGCGGTCAGTTCACATTATGCGGCTTGTCATGCAGGTGATACTAGAGGTCTTATTGTGCAGGGGTGGAAAGAGTTAAATATCCTAAACGTGGAGGAGACCATAGGAGAGCTCTTTTGAATAGAGAATCCTATTGGATTTTTTCTATGAACACCTGTATACCAATGGGTTTAAATTGTAGACACGATCTCATATTGCATTACTGATCCTGACGCATTGTTTTTCAGGTTCTTAACACATGTTTTAGTGTCTCAGAGGTGGAGCTGCTGCTGATAACTTCCACCCGACATGTTTGACCTGCCCTTTATTTAAGGTCAGAGTCTTACATTCTTTCTTTGTCATGAGTAAGGATCTGTATGGAATGATCTGAAACGCGTAGACTTGGATGTACATGTTGGATTTTAAAGCATTTATTTATTAAGTTTAAACACGTTGTTTGGAAGCTGGATTCTACCTCTTTATTTGAATTTCCTCATCGCCTAGTTCCTGGTGTACAGGTCCTTCTAAAAAAATTAGCATATTGTGATAAAGTTCATTATTTTCTGTAATGTACTGATAAACATTAGACTTTCATATATTTTAGATTCATTACACACAACTGAAGTAGTTCAAGCCTTTTATTGTTTTAATATTGATGATTTTGGCATACAGCTCATGAAAACCCAAATTTCCTATCTAAAAAAATTAGCATATTTCATCCGACCAATAAAAGAAAAGTGTTTTTAATACAAAAAAAGTCAACCTTCAAATAATTATGTTCAGTTATGCACTCAATACTTGGTCGGGAATCCTTTTGCAGAAATGACTGCTTCAATGCGGCGTGGCATGGAGGCAATCAGCCCGTGGCACTGCTGAGGTGTTATGGAGGCCCAGGATGCTTCGATAGCGGCCTTAAGCTCATCCAGAGTGTTGGGTCTTGCGTCTCTCAACTTTCTCTTCCCAATATCCCACAGATTCTCTATGGGGTTCAGGTCAGGAGAGTTGGCAGGCCAACTGAGCACAGTAATACCATGGTCAGTAAACCATTTACCAGTGGTTTTGGCACTGTGAGCAGGTGCCAGGTCGTGCTGAAAAATGAAATCTTCATCTCCATAAAGCTTTTCAGCAGATGGAAGCATGAAGTGCTCCAAAATCTCCTGATAGCTAGCTGCATTGACCCTGCCCTTGATAAAATGCAGTGGACCAACACCAGCAGCTGACATGGCACCCCAGACCATCACTGACTGTGGGTACTTGACACTGGACTTCAGGCATTTTGGCATTTCCCTCTCCCCAGTCTTCCTCCAGACTCTGGCACCTTGATTTCCGAATGACATGCAAAATTTGCTTTCATCCGAAAAAAGTACTTTGGACCACTGAGCAACAGTCCAGTGCTGCTTCTCTGTAGCCCAGGTCAGGCGCTTCTGCCGCTGTTTCTGGTTCAAAAGTGGCTTGACCTGGGGAATGCGGCACCTGTAGCCCATTTCCTGCACACGCCTGTACACGGTGGCTCTGGATGTTTCTACTCCAGACTCAGTCCACTGCTTCCGCAGGTCCCCCAAGGTCTGGAATCGGTCCTTCTCCACAATCTTCCTCAGGGTCCGGTCACCTCTTCTCGTTGTGCAGCGTTTTCTGCCACACTTTTTCCTTCCCACAGACTTCCCACTGAGGTGCCTTGATACAGCACTCTGGGAACAGCCTATTCATTCAGAAATTTCTTTCTGTGTCTTACCCTCTTGCTTGAGGGTGTCAATGATGACCTTCGGGACAGCAGTCAGGTCGGCAGTCTTACCCATGATTGCGGTTTTGAGTAATGAACCAGGCTGGGAGTTTTTAAAAGCCTCAGGAATCTTTTGCAGGTGTTTAGAGTTAATTAGTTGATTCAGATGATTAGGTTAATAGCTCGTTTAGAGAACCTTTCCATGATATGCAAAACATTTTTGATAGGAATTTGGGGTTTTCATGAGCTGTATGCCAAAATCATCAATATTAAAACAATAAAAGGCTTGAACTACTTCAGTTGTGTGTAATGAATCTAAAATATATGAAAGTCTAATGTTTATCAGTACATTACAGAAAATAATGAACTTTATCACAATATGCTATTTTTTTAGAAGGACCTGTATGTCCGTGTCATCCTCCAACATAAGACCAGGTGAGCCTCAAGAACCCTTTCTACGGATTTACCATTCAAGTCAATGGGTCAGCAAAAAAAAAACTGAACACATACGGAATGTACTCCGTATGTCTTCCGTATCCGTTTTTGTGGAACCATCTATTGAAAATTTTATGCCCAGACCTATTTTTTCTATGTAATTACTGTATACTGTATATGCCTTATGGAAAAACGGAACGGAAACGGAAACAAAAAACGGAACAACTGATTGGTGGCATTCTCTGGATTTTATTTTTAAAGAACCTCGGCATGTTGAGACAATGGCATTTTTTCAAGCGCTTTTCTCCATCGGCTTCTCTATATGATAAAAAGGCTAAAAAATAAGACACCATCCACACATTTGATGCATTAAAAATGCATGGGGGTATGGAAACAAACATAAACAATTTCTACAGAGTTTTTTATGTGGAAACAAAAAAAAAACTGACCAGATTTAGGCCTCATTCACACTTGAGTAATTTAGCATCAGTACTTTTAATGGAAATCCAGGAGTGGGGCCAAAAATTTCAGAGGTGCAGCTCCTTCCACTTTCCATTTCCATTCCTCGTTTTAACTTACAGCTACTGATGTAAAGTAGTGAGCTATAAACACCCACGCGAAAGGTACTTTATTTTTGGGATTGAAGAAGCCCTGGAAGTTGGACCCTCAACAATCAGAAAGTGATAATGTACCCCTTTATTGGTATAGCAAAATGTATAATCCACCGTCTGCTTGGACAGACTTGTGACTATATCTAGGCTGTTGCTATACCTGTGCAGAGATAGAAGCCAGTTTCCTTCAATACGCTGAGGGTAGGACCCCTATGCTGTAAAACCAGTGGCTAAACCAGTAGGTTCCAAGATGCTTTAATAGGGCTCATGGTACAACATTAGACATTCTGCTCAGGAAGACTTGCATAGTTTTGAAAAATTTAATTATTGTTGCAGATAATTTAATTTAATCTGTTGGGAGAGATAAATCTTTATTTATATAGAAATTTTTTGACTAATCATACGTTTTCAAGCTTCCACTAACTACAGATAGTGTGTAAAACGTATCTTTTATTAAGTATTTTATACAGATCTATACACTACCCTATTTATATTTATAGGTCTGCAGCCACAGCCATGGACAATCTTTATGGTGCTGTTCACTAGGTTGATGACTATAGTTGCAATTTCAAAAAATGTAAAACAAACATAAAAATGTTGATAGTTTAAGTCACACCCCTTTTGTCAATTTTACATAAAAAAAATTAATATACAATAAAAAAATGAACATAAGTATCACCGTGTCCAAAAATGTCTGGACTATTAAAATATAAAAATATTTTTCCTGTGTGGTATACGCAGCAACAGAAAAAAAATAAAAACACAAAATTCTTCATTTGTTGGTCACGTTGTTCCCCCCCAAAATTTAATAACAGTGATCAAAAAGTTGTATCTACCCCAAAAATCATACCAATAAAAACTACATTTCGTCCTGCAAAAAATAGGCCATCAGGCAGCTTGGTAGCTGGAAATATAAAAAAAACTTATGTCGGAAAATGGTGATGCAAAATTATGGTGAATTAAATAGTGTCATTAAAAAATATAACTTATCCTTTAAACTAGCTGAAGGACCCAGCTTCGCTCGGGTATATTTAATCTATTACATTTAATGTTTGTGTGTGTTGTTAAAAGATATCAACACTATCCACTATAACAGTGATATCTACAGCACCCCGCTCCCAAAACAGTGACCTCCACAGCCCCCCACCCCTTAACACTGCCCCCACAGTGCCCCGTCCCTTAAAATTGGACCTCCACAGCAGCCCACCCCCTTATTTTTGACCTTTACAGCAGCCTTCCCCTATAACAGTGACTTTCACAGCATACCACCCCCTTGACAGTGACCTCCACAGGGGCCCATCCCCTTAAGGCTCCATTCACACGTCCGCAGAATGTGTCCGCATCCGTTCCGCAATATTGCGGAACGGGTGCGGACCCATTCATTCTCTATGGGGACGGAATGGATGCGGACAGCACACAGTGTGCTGTCCACATCCGCATTTGCGGTGCGCGGCCCCGATCTTTAGGTCCGCAACTCCGCAAAAAGATAGAGCATGTCCTATTCTTGTCCGCAGCTTGCGGACAATAATAGGCATTTCTATGGGGGTGACGGGCTGGTGTGCTGCGGACCCGCAATTTGCGGGTCCGCAACACACCACGGACGTGTGAATGCAGCCTAACAGTGTCCTTTACTGGATCAGGGGCGTGTCCTTTTGAACAGCTCACTCTAAGACAGCAGCACTGTATTGTCTGAGTGTCAGCTGCAGGGAGAAAGTCACCCTCCCTCCCACCTCTGCAGCTGACATTTACCTTCATTTTTTCAATCCCTGTCGGCTCAGGAGTAGGAGTGGCCTAACCAGATGTGGGTGTGGCTTAGCGGGACCTAGAAGTTGATTTTTAAACTTCCCTTTTTCAATCTGTCGGCTGAGGAGTGGGAGGGGACGTGACCTTACCAAATTGGGGTCCTTTTGAACAGCTCACTGTAAGACAACAGCACTGTGCTGTCTGAGTGCAAGCTGCTGGGAGAAAGTCAGACTTCCTCGCACCCCTGCAGCTGATAGAAGATGATTTTGGGATTAGCTACACTAGGGCACAATAGGGCCAAGTAGCAAAAGGGCAAGGTTCCGGACGGGGTCGCTCTTATTAGAACGGGTGCTCCGTGAATAGGATGCTAGGGCCGAGATAGCACCCATATATTAGGGCTGTCTAGGTACCTCTAACCCACTAATACCCCTGCCTAGCCTTAATTGCTCTTTTTCACAGTAAAGTTATATCTACTGGATATCTACGGAAACCGGAGGACCCCGGCTAAAACGGTAGGACTACCGGTTATTTAACTTGCCGCCGTGCACTAATTTATCTTCGATCCCTTGTGTTATCATGCACTTCTTCTTTGTATCAAATCTGAACATCTAGGGACCTTATTATTCTAAGTAATTAAAAGTTAAGTTTTAACAAAAAATCACAATCCTCATTCTGTTTATATAAATTCAAAATATTGGTGATTAAGTACATCAACCAACATATAGCTTCCCCTTAGAAGTAGATTTTTACCTTCATTTTTGCAATCCCCGTCGGCTCAGGAGTGCGATGGGGCGTGGCCTAACCATACCTGGGCGTGGCTTAGCGGGACCTAGCAGTTGATTTTTAACTTCATTTTTTCAATCTGTCGGCTGAGGAGTGGGAGGGGGCATGGCCTAACCTAATCAGGGGCGTGTCCTTTTGAACAGCTCACTCTAAGATAGCAGCACTGTGCTGTTTGAGTGTAAGCTGCAGGGAGAAAGTCACCCTCCCTCCCACCCCTGCAGCTGACAGAAGTTGATTTTTACCTTCATTTTTTCAATCCCTGCCGCCTCAGGAGTGGGAGTGGGCGGTGGCCTAACCTGATCAGGGGTGTGGCTTAGTGGGACCTGGGGGCGGGGTTTTAAGTCTCTCTGGGCACCTTACTGGCTTGTTTGCATACCAAATAAACTGGATTTTCAGAGGATAAAAACATCTATTGCTAGAACAAAGGCACATCTGGCAATAAAGTAAGTGCTATTAGGCCATGGCTTTACTGCAATAGTGATTATCCTGGTGACAGATTACCTTTAAAGCTCTCCTACAGCAGTGAAGAGAAATGGCTGGGCTGTTATGGAAACCTGGAGTAAAACTGTGTATGTGGAGGCTGGAGGACCTGCGAGATCCTATTGGCTGGTAAGGGTCATGTGACCAAGCTTCTATTGGCTAAAGCATTTTTTGGGAATATCTCGGGAACGGTACATCCTAGAAAGCTGGTCTAAAACCTTCCTGGTCACCTGATGTACCTGTGTGCCAAATTTCGTGATTGTAAATGCGACAGTGCGGATTCCTTTAGCCAACATACACATACACTCAGCTTTATAAATTAGATGTTCCACAATAATTAAAGGAAAATAGAGGAGAAATTTCAAAAGGTAAGTAAAAAAGAAGAAACATGTATTGGAAAAACATGTTTCTTCTTTTTTACTAACCTTCATTTTAGACTTGATAAAGGGGACTCTAGTACCCCGAAACGCGTTGTCTCACGAATAAATGGAATACTGCTGAAACCGAAATATTGCCTATGACCGGTTGTTTTGTGCGCCCTCTGTGGTCCATACGCTCTACCTAAGGTCTAGCGTCCTTTTCTTCATACTGTTACCCAAGTGGCAGGGTGGCCCCTGCCCAAGGCGATCGGACGAATCTAGGCTGCACCAACCGTTACTCATGTACACTCGACCTTCATTGCAGTTGCATCCAATTGATGCAACCGCAATAGGTGAGCAAACCATTTATTTTATTAGAAATTTGATTTGCTGAACTTACTCACCCTATGAGCGCCTTTCTCTATCCTATTGGCCATTATCTGGTGATATACTAGTAGGAAGGGATTTAAGAAAAATTGTAGATTCACAAGGAGGGAACTGCAGCTGGAGTCAGTGCTTCAAGAGCCACCACACACAAACGTATCCAGGACATGGGCTACAACTGTCTTCTTTTGTTAGGCCACTCATGATGTCAGAAGCGTCTTACCAGGGCTAAGGAGAAAAAGGACTGGACTCTTGCTCAGTGATCCAAAGTCCTGTTTTCAGATGGAAGTAATTTTGCATTTCATTTGGAAATCATGGTTCCAGAATCTGGAGGAAGAGAGGAGAGGCACACAATCCAAGTTGCTTGAGGTCCAGTGTGAAGTTTTCACAGACAGTGATGGTTTGGGGAGCCATGTCATCTGCTGGTGTTGGTCCACTGTGTTATATCAAGTCCAAAGTCAGTGCAGCCGTCTACCAGGAAATTTTAGAGCATCTGCTGACAAGCTTTATGGAGAAGCTGTTTTCATTTTCCAGCAGGACCTGGCACCACAAGGACTTAGCCCACACTGCCAAAAGTAACAGTACCTGGTTTAATAACCACGGTATTACTGTGCTTGATTGACCAGCAAACTCGCCTGACCTAATCCCCATAGAGAACCTATAGGGTATTGTCGAGAGGAAGATGAGAGACACCAAACCCAACGATGCAGGCGAGCTGAAGGCCGATATCAAAGCAACCTGGGCTTCCATAACACCTCAGCAACGCCACAGGCTGATCAACTCCATGCCACGCTGCATTAATGCAGTAATTCATGCAAAAGGAGACCCGACCAAGTAGTGAATGCATATACTGGACATCATTTTCAGTAGGCCAACATTTCTGTATTAACAAATAAAGGTGTTGCTGTTACAGCTGGGTCACATGCTTTAAAGGTGTGTATTCCCACTGTACAAAACATTTCTATTACTATAGCATACATTTCCAATTTACTGATTTTTCTGGAAAGACTTTCTACTAGATAAAGGTGGAAAAACAGGATAACGTGTCATTTGATCATTGTGCGTACAAGCTTGAGACGAGTTTAAGCAGATGCAGTTCCAGCAGTGACCACCAGATGTCTCTCTCACACAGTAAATGAATTTGATCAGTAAAAATAATTTTAGTTTTTAAGCATTATCATTATTCATCCTTCATGAACACAGCCCTGTGATGCACCATGACCCTGTCTCATTCTATGAACCAGAATCGGAAATTGATCTGGCAAGGTCACTAGCTCTGGAGGTAGGAGAGTGTTCATTAACTCCTACAGGGCTATTACCAATATATAACGCTTTCAAATGCTTTACCAAGCACTCAGGTAAAGTGTGTCGTAATTCTTATTCACCTTGCTTTAAATTTCCGAACATTATGAGTCAGTCCAAAGGCAGGCTAATATCCATCAGGGCTGACCTTATAAGATACTGGAGATGGGATCCCAGAATATATGCCTGGGTCTGACTGACTTTGTGGAGACCTCTCATTTTCCAGGCAACGCCAAGGGGTGCCCCCTATTAAATGTATACATGGAGGGGTACAGTCTGATCTCCAGAACACCACATGGTAGGGCTGCTTTCTCCCGGATATTTTAAATGTATGTAGTGCTGGGATTCTGCGTCATTAGATGCACAAACCTGCGAAGAAAGGGCGGACTGGCGGACAAAATGGGGTGGGGCTGGTAAAAGGGGGTAAATCAGGGTTTCTCAACTCCGGTCCTCGGGACCCACCTACCGGTCATGATTTGAGAATATCCCACAGAATGAATACCTGTGGTCAGTCCTGATGCATGGACACTAATTATATCACCTGCTCAAAACTGAGGAAATCCTGAAAACATGACCGGTAGGTGGGTCCCGAGGGCCGGAGTTGAGAAACCCTGCTCTAAATGATGTTCAGCATGATTATAGCCCTATGGACAACCATTCACTTCATTGTCCCCTGTTGCTCCTTTCCCCTTCTATCCCTTGTGTTCTTAGGCTATGTTCACATTTCGTCCGGCAGAGTTACTGCATCTGGCATAGCTGGATACCAACGGGCACTGCCCAATCGTCATTGGCTATAATAGGATACAACGGCATTCCGGAATAAAGTGGTATTTATCCGTCCGAAAGCCGCTATTTATGCCAGATCCCATTATAGCCCCGCGGCGCCAGATATAGTAACTTCGGTAGTTTGACCCTCTGCTTGAACAGACTACCAGATTACCTTTAGCAGAGATGTGAACCTACCCTTATTAAGAGCGCATTCACACAACCATAAGTGTTTTACAGTCCTCAAAACACGGAAACCGGCCATGTGCTTTCTGCAATTTACGGACCGCACATGGCTGCAACTATAATAGAAAATACCTATTCTTGTCCGCAATTGCGGAAAAAAATAGGATATGCTCTGTCTTTTATGTGCGGCCACGGAACGGAACTATGGATGCGGACAGCATCTTTGGCGGCCCATTGTAATGAATGGGTCTGCACCCATTGCAGGTTTTTCTTTAAATCCATAAATTGTGCTTCCCTTTTCCGATAGCGCCCTACACTACCATCCCTACAGTCTAATGCAATTCTTAAAATTCCTGTTGCCATCTTTGAAAATACATTTTGTAGCAGGTCGCCAAGGAGTCTATTCAATAGGTTTTGGAACCGCGCTGCTGGATACTATGTGTTCCGGTTACAGGTGGGTGATGCAAGGGTGTCCACCCCTCTCCTCAATGCCAAGGAATACGATCCTCCCAGATCTCCTCCTCTACAGAATTTAAGGTGATACGAAGAATAGTGAAGCACCCTTGAGAATCTTATCTTAAAAGGTTTTATTCTACCTTTTAAGATAAGATTCTCAAGGGTGCTTCACTATTCTCCGTATCACCTTAAATTCTGTAGAGGAGGAGATCTGGGAGGATCGTATTCCTTGGCATTGAGGAGAGGGGTGGACACCCTTGCATCACCCACCTGTAACCGGAACACATAGTATCCAGCAGCGCGGTTCCAAAACCTATTGATTTGACTTTTGCCAGTGTGAAACCTACCACACTATCCCGGGACCAGCAGCAGCGCAAGTAATTGTCCGTGTTGGGATACAGGACTGACCTCTTTGTTATATTTGTATTTTGCCAAGGAGTCTATAATTCCACATAGTTAGGCTACATGCACATGACCATTGTGTGTTTGGCGGTCCGCAAATTGCAGATCCGCAAAACACGGATGGTATCCGTGTGCATTCCTGAACGGCACAGACAGCTATTAATATAACTGCCTATTCTTGTCTGCAAAACGGACAAGAATAGAACAGGTTATATTTTTTTGTGGACCACGGAACGGAGCAATGGATGCGGAAAGTACACGGAGTGCTGTCCGCATCTTTTACGGCCCTATTGAAGTGAATGGGTCCGCATCCAAGCCGCAAAAACTGTGGCTCGGATGCGGACCAAAAGAACAGTGCATGTAGCCTTATAGTGAATGTATATAAACTGTGGCTCCCTGGCTGTTTGATTATATAGTCTGTTAGTTCTACAGCCCTGGGCACACTGCACCCTTGTACGTGTCTATATTCCTTGTTATTGGGGCTTATATGTGACAGTACCCACGCGTTCCAGAATGTGAGGATCACAAGAAGATCTCTCTATAATGAGAAGAGAAGCTGCCTGCAGAGCCGAGCGGAGCAGGGGAGGGATTAACCCTTGTGCTGCCACAGGGGACATGCTAGGCTCAGACATTTTGGTGGTTAGAGCAGAACTATTAAAAGAGAATTCATTTACAGATATCATTTTTGTACTGCTGGTGTAATGCGAACATATCTGGGATTTGTCATGTCCTGTACCTTCATGGGGAAGTTAGATTTTAGACAGATGACAGCAGAGCGGAGATGGAATATATACCATAGGGACGGGTTTGTAGAAAAGTTGCCGGCGGTGTCAGACGGTGATGTCTGGTGCCCACCAGAAGAGTACACTCTGGGGGCTCATAAAGTTAAATGCAGATATTGCCTGTTCATTTTTAGGCCTCTAAGGCACAGCATATTTTTTTTTAGTTTTTTTTTCATTGTTACATACTCCAAGAGCCACGATCTGCTTCCTGCCTCTCGGTGTAGCTATGATGGCAATATTGTGGCACGATTTGGGTATACATATTTAATGATTCACTTTTATTTAAGTTTTTTTTTAATTTGTGGGGGGAAAAATTGTGAAGAATAGTAAATATGCTATCTCTTAATCTAGTTTAGTCTAGTTTATTTTATAATTTACAAATGTTTGCACAAAAAGCACATTTTATGCAACTTTTTGTGTGTCACCTTATTTATTATTTTCTTTATTATTTTTCCGTTGAGGTAGCTAAATAGGGGCTTACATTATTTGGGGAAGTAGGACCAGAAAAAAATGTAATCCACATATTTTTTGCAGTTTTTTGACATCATGTGCTGATAGGGGCGAAGAAGCCAATCCAAGTATTCAGAGATGGGAGCAGTGGCAGAGCCAATGCCAGCCACAGTAGGTCACCCAGGTGGGCAATCTAAATTTATGTGTACTTTAGGCAAAAAATATCAGGAAGGTTTAGAAGGGGACACCGGGAGCAACCTCTCGCCAGTCCTCCTGGAGAGAATATTCATTTCCACATATCTGCTCAAAATACCCTGTAAAAGATCACATATTTTTCGAGTTGGATCCACATTCAATTTCACATAAACATCCTCATTGTCTAATTGTCTATGAGCTTCCCGAACATAAAAATCTCTGGTCATGAGGACCACATTACCACCCTTGTCCGCAGGCTTCACAATAATATTTTTAATCCCAAGCCACTGACCTCACCAAACGTTTGTTGAAGAGAGGCTATCCCCTTATGGACCTTCATAAGGCAATGTCAAAAGCTACACTTTTTACCCAGGATGCATTGTTAATGGACAAAAAAAAGCCCTAAAAGAGAGATTAGGAACACAAAAGCTCATAGGTTTATGTTCTCATTCAAATATAGTCCGATGGCGGATGCCATCCGTAAAACTATATATCAGAATTGGGACATATTGAGCGGTGACGAATCCTTGAAAGACTTGGCACAGAACAAACCTATTATTGCGTTTTGGCGTAGCCATACCTTGAAAGATAGGTTGGTCAGAAGCAGGTACTTAGAAAAAAGACCAGACACATGGTTGAGGGAATATGCACCTAAAGGCAATCGCAAATGTGGAAACTGTTCATTTTGCCGTTACAACCCCCAGTATAGGGTGGTATGCTTCGGAGGGTTACAACATAGGGTTAACCATTTAATTACCTGTCGGAGTAGGTTTCTAGTGTACCTGATAATGTGCCCTTGTGGTCGCTTCTATATAGGAAAAACCCATTAGAGTGTTATTTGAGAGGATAAGGCAACATTTTGGATCAGTAACATCGGTTAGGGGATGTCCGCGTTTAATTAAGCATGTGAAGGAAATGTATGGAGGCGACCCCAAGGTATTGACATTTTCAGGCTTAGAAATTGTCCCCTTTCTTCCTACAGGGGGATAGACATACTCAGCTCTTACGAAAAGAAGCGAGCTGGATTATAAAAGCCAGGGCCCTGGGTCCTTTGGGTCTGAATGACCGGAATGACTTAAGTGTCTTTCTATAGTTCCTGTTGATTGCTGCACCTTATTAAACTATTGTCTTGTATATTTTATATGTATTTTATGTAGCGCTGTCTCTGCGCATGTCTGTGCAGGTAATGCTTATGTATAAAAGTGACGTATTTGATGTCACTCCGTCAGGAGGCCAGAAGAAGCGTAACTCACGCGAAACGGCCGTCGCCACATGGTGCCTGTGTGGCGCACTACGCTTTGATTGCCTACCCGCATGCCTTTTATACCTTAATAAAGTAAAGATTGGACCTTCATGGTGAGTGCCGTCTCGTATCTTCTTACTTTGTGCGGAACCGTCTATGTTGAGACTGAGCACCACTGAAGTCGATTGTGGGTCCTGGTGTCACCACTGAGAGGGGGTAGTGTCCTCCTGGAATCTGAAGGGAAGCTGAAGCAGTGCTGTCCTGTCTGTTTCCTTGTGTTTGTTTCCCTCCTCACTCTTTGCTGTGTGCACCCCCCAAAGACACCACCACCACCATAGCCCCTTCACTCGAGTCAGAGGAATTATTTTCCCATCCATACCTTACCGATGCTCAGCCATTCTTGGCATCGGATGAGGAAGAGGAGGTAGCAACGGCCGCCACCCAGCAGTCTGACAACAGTATCCAGATCAGCCCAAGGAGGGTGGTCCCCACTGTTGCTGCCTACTCCGAGATCTCTAATGTCAGTGGTGGTGAAGGTGATGATGATGACGTCTCAATGGACGTCACATGGGTGCCCACAAGAGAGGAAGAGGAGGGGAGTTCAGAGGGACAGACGGAGCAGCAGATAGGGAGGAGAAGGAGGAGAATCAGGCAGTGCACAGGAGGAAAAAGACTGCACATGTATCTGGAGTGAGCCATCCACCATGCACGGTCACATCTTGCGGTCCCAGGACGCCGGCACATGGTTCCACAGTGTGGGCTTTTTTTTAACGTGTCAGCTGCTGACAATAGTGTTGCCATCTCCAGCCTGTGCTGTCAACGCATAAGTCGCGGTAAGCCCAACACTCACCTAGGGACGACCGCCTTAAGAAGGCACCTGGCCTCCCATCACCGAGCCCAGTGGGAACCCACAAAGCCACACTCCCGGCGCTCCCCGTTCCTTCTCTTCGCTCTCCTCCCATTTGTCCTTCACTCCACCTTCTACCGTGCCGTCGTCGCGTTCATCTGGCAAGCTTCCATGGCCCAAATGTTCGAGCATGAAAAAATGATGACGCCGGATAATCGTCTTGCCCAACGGCTGACAGCTGGCTTGTCAGAATTGCTAGCCCACCAACTACTGCCATATAAATTGGTGGACTCGGAGGCCTTTAGAAAATTTGTGGCCATTGGCACACCGCAATGGAAGGTCCCCGGAAGGAAATATTTCTCCCAGAAGGGCATCCCTGAACTATATAGCCACGTTCAGCGGCAAGTTAATACACTCACCTAAAGAATTATTAGGAACACCATACTAATACGGTGTTGGACCCCCTTTTGCCTTCAGAACTGCCTTAATTCTACGTGGCATTGATTCAACAAGGTGCTGATAGCATTCTTTAGAAATGTTGGCCCTTATTGATAGGATAGCATCTTGCAGTTGATGGAGATTTGAGGGATGCACATCCAGGGCACGAAGCTCCCATTCCACCACATCCCAAAGATGCTCTATTGGGTTGAGTTCTGGTGACTGTGGGGGCCATTTTAGTACAGTGAACTCATTGTCATGTTCAAGAAACCAATTTGAAATGATTCGAGCTTTGTGACATGGTGTATTATCCTGCTGGAAGTAGCCATCAGAGGATGGGTACATGGTGGTCATGAAGGGATGGACATGGTCGGAAACAATGCTCAGGTTGCCCGTGGCATTTAAACAATGGCCAATTGGCACTAAGGGGCCTAAAGTGTGCCCAGAAAACATCCCCCACACCATAACACCACCACCACCAGCCTGCACAGTGGTAACAATGCATGATGGATACATGTTCTCATTCTGTTTACGCCAAATTCGGACTCTACCATTTCAATGTCTCAACAGAAATCGGAAATCAGACCAGACAACATTTTTCCAGTCTTCAACAGTCCAATTTTGGTGAGCTCGTGCAAATTGTAGCCTCTTTTTCCTATTTGTAGCGGAGATGAGTGGTACCCGGTGGGGTCTTCTGCTGTTGTAGCCCACCTTTCTTTCCCATTCTGACATTCAGTTTGGAGTTCAGGAGATTGTCTTGACCAGGACCACAACCCTACATGCATTGAAGCAACTGCCATGTGATTGGTTGACTAGATAATCGCATTAATGAGAAATAGAACAGGTGTTCCTAATAATTCTTTAGGTGAGTGTATATCTCTGGCACACAGTGTCGGTGCCAAGATACATCTGACCACTGACACGTGGTCTAGAAAACATGGGCGGGGAAGGTACATAACTGCCCACTGGGTGAACCTTCTGATGGACATCAAGCATGTAACCCGTGGCACCCGTGTGGACTTGGTGTTACCGCCATGGATTTCATGCAGGCCGGCATCTTCTTCTCCTCCTCCTACTCCATCCTCCGTCTCCTCCTTGGCTGACTCCTCCTTTTCCACTGCTATGGCCTCTTCCGCTGCAGCCCCCAAGCTACCCAAAACCTATTCAACATGCCAGGTGAGACGTTGCCATGCTGTGCTGCGGCTGTTGTGCCTGGAAGCCAAGAGCCACACCGATCCTGCACTGCTTTCAGCTCTCCGGTCACAGGCCGGTCAGTGGCTAACCCCGCTCAATTTGACAGTTGGTAAAGTGGTGTGCGACAACGGTGCCAATATGCTGAGCTCGCTGAAGGGCAAAATGTCACACATGCCGTGCATGGCACATGTCCTGAACTTAGTCATGCAGCGATTCGTTGCCAAATACCCCATGGTCCAGGACGTCTTGTGGCAGGCCAGGAAAATCTCTGGCCATTTTAGAAGATCTTACATGGCTCGCCTTGCTGATGTTCAGTGGCGATACCACTTGCGCTGGAACTCCACTTTGTATATGCTTGATAGGCTGCTCCAACAGAAACGTGCCGTTAACGACTACCTGTACGTACTCTGTGGCAGGACAGGTTCTGAGAAGCTTGGTTTCTTTTCACCGCGCAAGTGGCTGCTCATGCGCGACGCATGCAGACTTCTGCGGCCATTTGATGAGATCACCAAGCTGGTCAGTGGCAGCCAGGGCGCCATCAGTGACATCGTACCTTATGCCTTCTTTCTGTAGCGTGCATTGCATTGGGTCATTGATCAAGCCATCGAGGAGCAGGAGCTGGAAGATGAGGAAGTCGCAATGCTGAATGAATTCGCAGGGGGGGCTACTCCATTTGAGACAAGTCAGCAGGAGTCTAAAGAGGAGCCTGAGGAGGATGGTGGCTGGGGGGGAGGAGGAGCAAGAAGAGCAGGCTTTAAACTTTTCGGGGATCCCTGGTGTTGTCCGTGGCTGGGGGGAGGAGACCGAGGACGACATTCTCCTGGGCGATGAGTGGTGGTGTATAGAGCCAAAAATGTTAGAATTGTGTCGATGTCCCAATATTTAGGGACCTGAGTGTATTTATCCTGTGACCGCCTAATGTACCTCCAGCCACAGAATCCAAAGTTCTTTGCTGTCAGGTGAATGCATATTGCCTAATTTTTGGGGGCCTGTACTGGCCGACAGTTTCATTTTTTATCTCTAGCCACATAATCACACCCTTGTCTCATTCCTCTGCCTCTCATTATGGTGGCATATGAACCGCATGAATCTTTATACAGCAGATTCTTACAGACACAGCGATACCTAATATGTAAACTTTTTTTATTTATTTAAGTTTTACACAATAACAGCATTTTTTAAACAAAAAAAATCATGTTTTAGTGTCTCCATATTCTGAGAGCCATAGTATTTTTTGATTTTTTGGGCGATAGTCCTAGGTGGGTTCTCATTTTTTGTGGGATGAGATGACTGTTTGATTGGTATGATTTTGGGGTGCGTATGACTTTTTGATCGCTTGCTATTACACTTTTTGTGATGTAAGGTGACAAAAAATGGCTTTTTTGACACTGTTTTTATTTTATCTTTTTTACGATGTTCATTTGAGGGGTTAGGTCATGTGGTATTTTTATCGAGTAGGTTGTTACGGACACGGCGTTACCTAATATGTCTACCTTTTTATATTTTTTTACATTTAATATAATAAAAGCATTTTTGAAACAAAAAAAATCATGTTTTACTGTCTCCATAGTCTGTGAGAGCCACATATTTTTTTGCGCGATTGTCTTAGGTCTTGTTTTGTGATATTTTTATAGAGTCGTTCGATACGGATGTGGTAATACCTAATATGTCTACTTTTCTTATTTTCCCTATTTTTTTTTACTTTATTTGGGGAAAAGGACGCTTTTTTTTTACTTGAAACTTTCATTTTTTTTTTATTATAAAAAAAACTTATTTTTTTCACTTTTTATATTTGTCCCACTGTGTGACTTCACATTTTCAGGGTTTGATCCCTGTTTCAATTCAGTACAATACATTATGTATTGTACTGAATTGAACTGTCAGCGGTTTGTACAGCGTCTGGATCTCCTAGGCTTCCATATCTGGCAGGCTCTTATGCCTGTGTAAGGCATTGGGGCTGCCATGGCAACTTATCGGCCCCCTTACAGTGCAACGCCGGGAGCCGATGGAGTCAGAGGGAGCCCCCTCCCTCTGTAAACCCTGCACGTGCCGCTGTCAGCACTGACGCGGCATGTGAAAGGGTTAATCTGCCGGCATCACCGCATGCAGCGATGCCGGCTGATGCAGCAGGGGCCCGGCTATCAGTAACAGCTGGGCCC
Organism: Bufo gargarizans; assembly: GCF_014858855.1. Classification (NCBI taxonomy): domain Eukaryota; kingdom Metazoa; phylum Chordata; class Amphibia; order Anura; family Bufonidae; genus Bufo; species Bufo gargarizans. The sequence continues at coordinate 14,049,096 of NC_058086.1, read as the reverse complement.
GTGCTGTGGATCAGCCCGATACCATCACGTATCATGCATGTGGGAATGCGGTAAGCCACCACATTCCCCCACGTACATGTACGTAATATTGCAGGAAGGGGTTAAGGTTGTTGCATGAGTAATGTATAAAATAGGAATTAGACTTACCGGTAATTCGGTTTCCAGAGACAGCACAACAGGAGGTTGTTCCCCTTTGACCTTCTTGGGGCAGGAAACAGAGAGGTTAAAAGGTTCCTCCTACCTCCACCCACCAGTGTTTTTCCAGATTACTACAGCAGGATGGATGCCACCGATTTATTAAAATCATCAGAAAATCTTCCATGCAATATTTACATAGTAGTTAGTAAGGGAGGGAATGTAGGGGTGCTGTCATGATGGAATCACTGGAAACCGAACTACTGGTAAGTCTAATTCCTATTTTCCAGCTTATCCCGCATGACAGCACAACAGGAGACGTACCAAACTATAATTTGGGGGGGGGGACCATGTCTAAGGACAACATATCTCAGATATTTATCATTAGATAAAAATTTAATTTCATAGAATCAGGAATAAACCTGAACTTTTTGATTCTACCAGAAAACAAAATCTTGATGACAGAATTTGTGAACCCAGTCGTAACTCTGAAATGTCTCTTTACCTGCATACTTGATCAGCATCCTACCTCTCTTTATAGACTTATATTCTTAATTAGAGAAATAATAAATTGTCTTATTAGACATTAGCCATAAAAGGATGCCCTTTACCTCTAAGCCTACTCTATATGGTAAGTACCATTGCGTAAAAGCTACTCGCTCTTAAACCAGATAAAATATTGTAACATCAATTATAACCACTACACCGAATACAAATTTACTGTAGACCCCCATTGCAGTTAATTCACAAGAGCTCCAGAATGTCTACAAGGTATTCGTAACAAACCGAGCCAAGCTGACAACACTGGCACATGGCAGGCATCAACGATGAGGTAACCAAACTGTACCATTAACTTCAAACTGGTGCAGGACAATCTTGGGATCCTGTACCAGTAGGTGTTGGTATGAACTCAAGGGATAAGAAAGGAGAAAGAAAGAAAGAACATGAATAGGCACTATAGGCTACTCCACTCCCCAAATGATAGTAGAGTGCATAGATTGAACTAACACTCATCTCCACTGGGCTTTCCCTAATCTTTCAGTCACACTGGGTCCTTACCTGGGGTCTTAACCTTAGGACCCACTTAGCTTTAATTTAACTTCCTGCTTCCTACCTTGTTACTTTTATGTGTTAGGGCACCATTTGCCCGGAGGCAAGTGTCAGCCGGCCACTGCCCGGAGGCAAGTGTCAGCAGGCCATGCACTGAGGCAGGTGTCAGTAAGGCCATGCACGGAGGCAGGTGGAAGCAGGGCATGCACAGAGGCAGGCCATGGACAGACAAAGAAGCAACAAGCCAGGCACAGAAGCCATGAGGCGGCACGCCGGGCACAGAGGCCATGACTTACCAATCTTGGAGTATGTGCTGCCAAAGCAAGCACCAATAATGTCATGCAGCTTCTGTCAACACTTGCATACGGACCCTATACGGTGAGGCGAGGAGAAAAGGCGCCATTCCAGCTGCTAACTGTTTCAGGCGCACTAAGGTGCGATCCTGCTGAATTTCATTAAGTAACACCGGCTCTAAGCTCCATAAACCCATAGCCGTCCATAGGGAGGTAACCACCAGCTGCATTACCCACTTCATGAGGCTTAGGAGCAAGCCAGGGGACCTCCACATAAGAGGTACTGGCATGGCCATTTATAGGGTAGGAAGGATGAGGATGAACCCAACGATCGAACCCAGGCCATCAGAGAACCCACCTATAGGCTCGGACTCTGCCAGGTGGGTTCTGGACTGCTAAGGACCTCTACCCCGAGAGATGTTAGCAAGGCTATTCGAGACCTGGAAGGAGAGGCCAGCCACCCCCCGATCCTAGTCCCAGCCTTAGGCCCTGAAAGTTCTTGAAGAATCTCTTCAACCCTAGAGTAGGGAACCTCTCTGCGTCTGTCCCCTGTAGGGACAGGAAAAACACTGGTCGGTGGAGGTGGGTGGGACCTTTTAACCTCTCTGTTTCCTGTCCCAAGAAGGTCAAATAGGAACAACCTCCGGTTGTGCTGTCATGAGGGATGAGCTGGAAAATAAAAATCAGACATTATATAGTACATAACTATGTCTTTGTAACTAATCTAGAACCAGCCCTGTACCTCACATGGATCCAGAGATCTCCCCATTTATTGCTCTGCTAGATTTATATCAAGCTGGCAGCTCAGATGGCATGCCCTTTCTGCTGCAGCTCAGGTTGCATGTCCATTCTGCTGCAGCTGTCTTCCTATCACAGCTCAGGAGGCAGTTGAAGGATGGAACTGACCATATGCGTCCACATGTCACGACCATGGTCATTGCCGTGACTCCTGGAACCGCATGCAGTTGCCTGCGGTCTGGTCTTGTTGTCAATCACAGGTGAGGGCTGAAGTATGTTGCCTCACGTGTGGTTGCCGTTGGCAACATGATAGTATTGGCAGTATAGCAGCCTGAGCTGTTGCTAGGCAGCTTGCTGTCAAGTGCATGCGGTTGCACCAGGCAACCTGTACTTGTATGTGTGCACTATTTATGTTTGGTGTGCATGGGGTTTTGTGTGTGTGCACTTCCCCTTTAAGTGGCTTCACTACCCTGTCTGGTCTTGAAAGGGTTAATTCCCTTTCGGGTGTGTGTGGGTGTGGCTAATTGGGCTATTTAGCCTCTCTTGAGACCTGAAGCTGGGGGGTACTCTAGCCTTGTTATATGCTGGAGTCATCCTCCTGGTCTCTTATACCATCTTCCAGTGAGGGCCACCCTTGTGGTCATAAATCCTATGTTGTGTGGTGTCTATCCTTACTGCAGCTATGGATCTGGTTTCCTGTGTGTTTATGTGTGTGTGCTGTGTCCTTTTATGTTTGGTGTGGACTTCAGCATTTGAGCACGGGATCCAGTCAGTGAGTCTGTGGCAGGTAGGTGTGGAAGTGGTTTCACTCACCTGCCATATCCATAGGCTGTTGATGTTCCCCTTTCCTTGTAGCTTGGCCAGGTTAGACTCCTGTTCGTCCGTCTCCAGGAGGAACAGGTCGTCTTACCCTGCTCCTAGTCCAGGGATCTCATGAGGGCTGGTAGGGACCCGAGGTTCCTGAGTATGAGCCCTCCTACCATCTGGGTTGGCTCATACAGTTAGGAGTCAGGGTCAAAGTTAGGGACGCTTTAGGAGGTGACCTGCTCCCTGATTCTGTTGCCCTAGCCTAGCAGCTTCCCTTATCCTTAACATCGCACTGATGAGGGTTTCCCCCACTCTCATCCGTGACACCACCTCAGCAAGGTGGACAAAGAAGTAAAAGAAAAAATAGCAGGTGGCTCTATACAGATACACTTTATTGAATAATTCATTGACTATGCAAAATTTTAAATTACATGCAAATACAAAAGTATTCAGATCCAGGTGCTGGTTTGAAAACTAAAGACAATTTTTGGTGTGACAATCCCTTAGAAAACAAAGCCCTAGATATGTTAACTAACTGTAGTGTATGATGGAGGTGGAAAACTTTTCTAACTGGAATGTAGCAGACCATGCACCTGGGTGATAATCTTACGAGCAGGACCTTATTATTACAGATGTCCAAAATATGAGGCTGTCTTAACAGGTATACATCAGTTTCAGTATCTTCTCTTTGTAGATACAAAAATGTTTCATATTAATGCATTTCCAGAATTTACTGCTTAATGCTGCCTGAAATCTCTGAAGATTTCGCATTGCTCCGTGAACATCTGCTATTTAGTTGCTGGGAGCTCATAAGGGAAACATGTTCATGGCTACTGAAGAACATGCACATTTTTCTGAAAAAAAATGAATTTGTCCTAAAAATGTCAAAATTTACCTACATCCTTAACAATGGTTCAACCTTTTAAAGGGGTTGTTGCTTAAACACCAGTCTTATCTAGACCCTGAACTGTGCAGGACCTGATATAAAAAAGGCATCCACCTGCTTTCCAGGGGTATGTTGCACCACCCAGAATCCGTTTCCTTCCAGTCCCCGACATTTAAACTACTGGATATGGTCATGTGCGCGGATGTAGCCAATCACTGGCCTGAGTTCTGACGTGTGCCCAAGTGGTCCATGTCACTGCTGTGTCTCTTAGGACCAGAAGGAACCAGATCAGGACCTGGGCACTGAAATAAAGTGGTGAAAACCAGGCAAGTGTCTTGTCGGACGCAGCGCCTAGATAAAATTGAGGTTGAAGCTGGACAATCCCTTTAAAGACGACAGTGATTTTTTTTCCCATCACATGTTTTACTATTTTTCAACAATAAAAACTGAAAATAATTCACTCTTGTTTCATCATAAACTGAGTCATAACTCTGTTTTATAATAATGTTGTGGGGGAGGGGGGTATCGCTATTAAGATAATGGGTTAGATATCTCTAATCAGAGTTATCTGCAATATACTGCCTACACCCGCTGCTGATGACGTGGGCACACTCCATTCCTTTGCAACATGCAAAAAGTATATGCCATCTGCAGCTGCCACCATGCATTGGGGGAGGGGTGTTACTGACACCTACGTCACCACATGCTGGTCATTGCACTACCAGGCACCTTCTGCCAGGCACCCATTCAACATCCTTGGCACCCCAAACTACCATCAAGCAGGAGCCCCAACTACGGGGAGTGTCCCAAGGGAAGAAAGGGTGCGCCCTCCATTCATTGCATCAGGCCTTGGGAGCGACAGCCTGAGGGAGACCACTGTGACACATCCTATAGTCAGGGCCACTACCACCCCCATCCTTCATCCCGGCTCCTCAACGGCTTGCTACACTAGCAGGGAAAGTGGTCCCTGGTTAAAGGGGTTATGTCACTTCAGAAAATAGCATTTATTATGTAGAGTAAGTTAATATAAGCCACTTACTAATGTATTGTGATTGTCCATATTGCTTCCTTTGCTGGCTGGATTCGTTTTCCCATCACATTATACACTTTTGGTTTCCATGGTTATGACCACCCTGTAATCCAGCAGCGGTGGCCATTCTTGCACACTATAGAAAAAAAGCACTGGCCTATGGAAAGTCCCACAGTCCCAGCCATCAGAAAGGCAGGCTCTTTTACCTATAGTGTGCAAGCATGGCCACCACTGATGGATTTCAGAGTGGTCGTAACCATGAAAACGAGAAGTGTATAATGTGAAGGAATAATTTTGAGTAGGGAAAAAAATAAATTCAATCTGGGCTCCTTATCTGCAGCACTACTCATGTACTACTGCAGGTAATAGACCAAGATCATGGTGACAGATTCCATTTGAGCATTTTTGTAATATATTTATTAGAGAAAGGTGTTTCTTTTTACTAGAAAACAGGATGTAAAGAGTCTTCTTAGAAATGGTCTAAGCACTGCTAAGGTGAGTCTGTCTTCAGCGTTCTTTTGAGCACTGTAGACGACTATATGGAACATACAGAAGCAGGCTGCCAGCTCCTACCAGGCTACTTAACTCATTCCCCCAGCCCTGGTCTCTATTTGTGCCCTCTTTCACTCATTACCCCAGCCCTGGTCTCTATATGTGCCCCCTTTAACTCATTCCCCCAGCCCTGGTCTCCCTTTATGCGCCCTCTTTAACTCATTACCTTAACCCCGGTTTCCCTATATGTGCCCCCTTTAACTCATTACCCCAGCCCTGGTCTCTATATGTGCCCTCTTTCACTCATTACCCCAGCCCTGGTCTCTATATGTGCCCCCTTTAACTCATTACCCCAGCCCTGGTCTCTATATGTGCCCCCTTTAACTCATTTCCCCAGCCCTGGTCTCTATATGTGCCCCCTTTAACTCATTCCCCCAACCCTGGTCTCCCTATATGTGCCCCCTTTAACTCATTCCCCCAGCCCTGGTCTCCCTTTATGCGCCCTCTTTAACTCATTACCTTAACCCCGGTTTCCCTATATGTGCCCCCTTTAACTCATTACCCCAGCCCTGGTCTCTATATGTGCCCTCTTTCACTCATTACCCCAGCCCTGGTCTCTATATGTGCCCCCTTTAACTCATTACCCCAGCCCTGGTCTCTATATGTGCCCCCTTTAACTCATTCCCCCAGCCCTGGTCTCTATATGTGCCCCCTTTAACTCATTCCCCCAACCCTGGTCTCCCTATATGTGCCCTCTTTCACTCATTACCCTAGCCCTGGTCTCTATATCTGCCCCCTTTAACTCATTACCCCAGCCCTGGTCTCTATATGTGCCCTCTTTCACTTATTACCCCAGCCCTGGTCTCTATATCTGCCCCCTTTAATTTATTACCCCAGCCCCGGTCTCTATTTGTGCCCTCTTTAACTCATTCCCCCAACCCTGGTCTCCCTATATGTGCCCTCTTTCACTCATTACCCCAGCCCCTGTCTCCTTTTATGCGCCCTCTTTAACTCATTACCCCAGCCCCGGTTTCCCTATATGTGCCCCCTTTAACTCATTACCCCAGCCCTGATTTACCTAAATGTGCCCCCTTTAACTCATTACCCCAGCCCTGGTCTCTATATGTGCCCCCTTCAACTCATTACCCCAGCCCTGATTTACCTAAATGTGCCCCCTTTAACTCATTACCCCAGCCCTGGTCTCTATATGTGCCCTCTTTAAGTCATTACCCCAGCCCCTGTCTCCCTATATGTGTCTTTATATGTACCCCAGCCCCGGTCTCTATATGTGCCCTCTTTGCTTGTCTCCCTGTCTGTTTGCCTTGCTGTCAGTGCCAACCGCTGGCAGCTGTACTTGTTTATCTCTGTCCCCAGCTTTTTTTCAGTTACTGACCAAAAGGAAGATAGAGAACAGAACTAGCAAGTGCACAATGTCTCTGCATGCCTACTGCCAGCACTAAGCACTGGAAGCCCCATTCTCCTCTGTCTTCCCTGTTAGTTACTGAGCAACTACAGGAGTCGCAGAAGTAGTACCTTGCAGTGTCTGTGTACAGTGGAATTATATGTTTAAAAGGGTTGTTCCACCAGATAGGCCACCACTCTCTGATCAGTGGGGGTCTGACACTCTGCACCCCTGCTGATCAGCTGTTCTGCACTATCCCTGGTGTGGTGGATGGCATTGGGTACTGCTTCCATTTACTTCAGAACAGATCATAGTGCATGGTGTCAGAGGGTTACACGTCCCCTTTAAGGTGCAAGTGAATGGGTGACAGACTCAGACATCAGTGCAACAAACTCTTCTTTTAATGGAACAGTTTTTAGAAACGGTATATCTGCAGTGATAAATAGCAACAGGGGTTTCCTTCAACAAGGCTCCTGGTTCCTTTACCCTCCTTGGTGATTGGGCCTCATTTTACACCGGCTGCCCTTTTCCTTGTATAAGGATTTATTGGGTTGCTCTGCCATGTCTCCCTCGGGCTGTAGTTGTCAATGGGACAGCTAGTCAGGATGCAGAACTGCTTGAAGTGGATGTCTCGTCATTCCTATGTACTAACGCTGGTGCCAATAATACTCCAGTGGCGCAGGTATTACCCACTGACTGAGCTGGAATAAAACTTAGGGTCACATACCTGTACACAACGCGCATGAGCCCGAAACATCCTGACTGCCCTTTTTCGGTCCAGGCAGTATCTCCTACAATTGGCCCAACGCTCACTGGTGTACCCTACATACAGTATGTACCCTATAATGTATTCTGCAAATGTGTAACTACCGTAGCGTTTGTAAATAACCAAAGGTAGAGTACAAAGCTTGATCAAGGTATAATAGAAACCTACCTGACTGAGATGGAGAATTCCCCTCTAGATGTTTGACTTGCACGGATAATGAAATATCCCACCTGCTTGCTCATGAGGACGTTCTCAGCTTCAACACGAGTAGATTTTTCGCAAAACCAACTGCCATATGAAAAGGAAAAGATTAGTTCTACATAAGAAACGTACATATTCATCAATTTAGCGTTTGCAAGGATAAGTGACCTCTGTCAAAAAGTAAAAATATATGTTATTACATGCAGAGCTGGTTAGATGCATCGGTGCTGGAGAGATGGGGCTTGGTTGAGTGTGTAATTAGGAGCACCATTTTGGAGTACCATGATTTATTTGATTGTGTGTTGTTTTATAATTTACTATTCTTTCATCCACCTTTACACATATATTACACACATACAGTACAGGGAGTGCAGAATTATTAGGCAAGTTGTATTTTTGAGGATTAATTTTATTATTGAACAACAACCATGTTCTCAATGAACCCAAAAAAACTCATTAATATCAAAGCTGAATATTTTTGGAAGTAGTTTTTAGTTTTAGCTATTTTAGGGGGATATCTGTGTGTGCAGGTGACTATTACTGTACATAATTATTAGGCAACTTAACAAAAAACAAATATATACCCATTTCAATTATTTATTTTTACCAGTGAAACCAATATAACATCTCAACATTCACAAATATACATTTCTGACATTCAAAAACAAAACAAAAACAAATCAGTGACCAATATAGCCACCTTTCTTTGCAAGGACACTCAAAAGCCTGCCATCCATGGATTCTGTCAGTGTTTTGATCTGTTCACCTTCAACATTGCGTGCAGCAGCAACCACAGCCTCCCAGACACTGTTCAGAGAGGTGTACTGTTTTCCCTCCTTGTAAATCTCACATTTGATGATGGACCACAGGTTCTCAATGGGATTCAGATGAGGTGAACAAGGAGGCCATGTCATTAGATTTTCTTCTTTTATACCCTTTCTTGCCAGCCACGTTGTGGAGTACTTGGACGCGTGTGATGGAGCATTGTCCTGCATGAAAATCATGTTTTTCTTACCGTGCAGACTTCTTCCTGTACCACTGCTTGAAGAAGGTGTCTTCCAGAAACTGGCAGTAGGACTGGGAGTTGAGCTTGACTCCATCCTCAACCCAAAAAGGCCCCACAAGCTCATCTTTGATGATACCAGCCCAAACCAGTACTCCACCTCCACCTTGCTGGCGTCTGAGTCGGACTGGAGCTCTCTGCCCTTTACCAATCCAGCCATCTGGCCCATCAAGACTCACTCTCATTTCATCAGTCCATAAAACCTTAGAAAAATCAGTCTTGAGATATTTCTTGGCCCAGTCTTGACGTTTCAGCTTGTGTGTCTTGTTCAGTGGTGGTCGTCTTTCAGCCTTTCTTACCTTGGCCATGTCTCTGAGTATTGCACACCTTGTGCTTTTGGGCACTCCAGTGATGTTGCAGCTCTGAAATATGGCCAAACTGGTGGCAAGTGGCATCTTGGCAGCTGCACGCTTGACTTTTCTCAGTTCATGGGCAGTTATTTTGCGCCTTGGTTTTTCCACACGCTTCTTGCGACCCTGTTGACTATTTTGAATGAAACGCTTGATTGTTCGATGATCACGCTTCAGAAGCTTTGCAATTTTAAGAGTGCTGCATCCCTCTGCAAGATATCTCACTATTTTTGACTTTTCTGTGCCTGTCAAGTCCTTCTTTTGACCCATTTTGCCAAAGGAAAGGAAGTTGCCTAATAATTATGCACACCTGATATAGGGTGTTGATGTCATTAGACCACACCCCTTCTCATTACAGAGATGCACATCACCTAATATGCTTAATTGGTAGTAGGCTTTCGAGCCTATACAGCTTGGAGTAAGACAACATGCATAAAGAGGATGATGTGGTCAAAATACTCATTTGCCTAATAATTCTGCACGTAGTGTATATAGGTATTTTTGTGTCATATTTTTTCTGTAAATTTTTTGCAACCTCTAATATGCGCAAACACTTTATTCATCCATAATCTGCTCTGTGTTAATACACAGCACCTAATGATTTATCAAAGTCATACTGGACAGATATATGCCTAATTATGCACATAGCAAAGTTAATTTTACTGCCTGGTGACTTTCTATGGAAAAGGCCTAGAAAATGGCACACATTAGCTGCAATCTGTTTTTGATGTATAATACAGACTTAATGGAACAAGCTCTACATTTTAGGCTCCTGCCCAGAACTAGAGCTTACAGCGGATCTATTTTGGAGAAGCTCCAGTTGTATTCCCATCTACCAGACCAGTTATTAATCAGATGCTTGCACAAGATGTACAATGTTCTAGGGTTAGTACTGCAGTTAGTGAAATATTCTAATACCTGCAAATATATGTATCAGGTGTTTTTATTTTATTTTAGAAGTTTCATTATTATAAAGATAAATCAATGCATTTTCTCTTTCTATTAAGTACTCAAAGTACTTAAAGGGTTTCTGTCATCAGAAATTACGTTATGTAGCTGACTGATTAGCGATGGGCTAATGTCAGCAGTACATAACAGTATGCTTGATAAGTCTAATGAGCCTCTAGGTGCTATGAGGGCGTTGCTTCAGCCCCTACAGGCTTGGTCCACTCACAATTTGGCACGCCCAGGTCGCGTTGATTGACTGGCGAGTTCTCCTCTTCGTCCAGTAAATCCCGCGCCTGCGCCGTCCCGTTTACTATTCGAGTGAGTGAAGGACTCGCTCCTGCTGCCGGCCTCACTTATTGCGCCTGCGTCGGCTTCACTCACTGCGCAGGCACTGGCCCATTTAGTATTTGGCACAGTGAGTGAAGTAAGCGCTCCAAGCACGTCCTTCAATCACTGCGCCTGCGCCGAATAGTAAACGGGACGGCGCAGGCGTGGGATTTACTGGATGAAGAGGAGAACTCGCCAGTCAATCAACGGGACCTGGGCGTGCCAAAGGGTGAGTGGACCGAGCCTCTAGATGCGGAAACAATGCCCTCATAGCACCTAGAGGCTCATTCGAATATTTTAAAAGTGTTTATTTTAAGAAAACGGCGGTAGGCAGAGACTTATAAAGCCCACTGTTATGTACTGCTGACATTAGCCCATCGCTAATCCGTCAGCTACATAATGTCATTTCTGATGACAGAGACCCTTTAAATCCACATTACATGGGTTACATACTGTATATCGTACCATACCTGCTAGAGGTCACATATGACAGTGCAAATCTGCTCACAATCATATGATGTTACCTTCTGCCCATAAATCACCCTCTGATAGGTGTGAATGACATGAGCCTGACCATAAGACCTCATGTACACAGCAGAGCCATGGGCATAGAGCTCAGACAGTGGTATGTGAAGACAAGAGCAAGCACCTCAAATTCTTAGAAGGAAATGAAAAGTCGCAGGGAGAATGGAGCATTCAACTGTTTATTTGTAGAGGGCCACCTGTAGGTCATGGCATTACTTCAGTTATGGCACACCCTGGTATACTGCACCCTCTCTCCCAACTACGAATTGTGAAGGTTCTCTGGAGATCTAGGTCTCTTGGCAGACCGCTGGCTGAGAAACAGATCCTCTCCCGAGCTGTCATCTTTAATGAATCCAACGCCCCGGTGGTGGTAGAACCACAAAATCTTTCCCACGTCTGTAAGGATTTCATCTTTTGTGCCATGGCAATTTTAATATGCCCCTCATCCAGGGCTGTGTCCTCCACCTGTGGTTGACCGCTATTTTATTGCTCTTCTGAGCCTGTATTGTAGCCAGCCTGCTGGAGGTTTTTTCAAAAAGAGGTTAATCATTGCAACACTGTATCCCAGAGAAATTGCAAGCACCACCATGATCCAAGGAATCCCAACAAACAGTTCAACGTTGGCTGTATCAGTTGTCCACCAAAACAACAGTCGGGCTGTGAGAAAAACAAGTTCTCTGTCTTTTTTTCTACGCTTGCCATATCCTACCAAACCACACCAAGTGCAAAGGCAAGAGCAGGCACCTTGATTCTGTGGCAGTAACAGACAGGCTGCAGACAGGAGGGAACATTTGTTAGGTTCTTCAAGTAAACAACCTGAGTACAGTAATTCAGGTGGTGGTTAGAAGAAGGTTGGATTAGCACAGTCCAAATAGTCTTTGATATACAGTCAGGTCCATAAATATTGGGACATCGACACAATTCTAACATTTTTGGCTCTATACACCACCACAATGGATTTGAAATGAAACCAACAAGATGTGCTTTAACTGCAGACTGTCATTCAGACTGGCAGCTTCAATTTTAAGGTATTTACATCCAAATCAGGTGAACGGTGTAGGAATTACAACCGTTTGCATATGTGCCTCCCACTTGTTAACGGACCAAACGTAATGGGACAATTGGCTTCTCAGCTGTTCCATGGCCAGGTGTGTGTTATTCCCTCATTATCCCAATTACAATGAGCAGATAAAAGGTCCAGAGTTCATTTCCAGTGTGCTATTTGCATTTGGAATCTGTAAACAAAGTGGAGAGATAGAGCCGTGCTGACTTTATAGTGTCCCGTACCTTACGCTATGTCCAGTATGTTTGCAAGCTGTGAGTAAGTACTTGCCGGTGCTTCCTAACTCTGTACTAAAGCAGCTCGTTAGTTCAGCAAACAGATCGCAATCAGTTTACAATCAGTGATACAGTAACCGCTACTTGCCTGTGCTGGACTGGAGTATGGGATCCTCATTGGTGTTTGTAGTGGTTTCTGCTGTAGTGTGGAAATCTTCAGTCTCCTCTGCCAGCGCGCGCGGTCGTGGCCGGTGACACGTGCGCGCAAGAGAAAACTCCTTGGTAATCTTAGGGAACTGTGATTCCGTGTGATGTCACACTAAGGACGGATGTCTCCTTGGACCACAAAACCTCTGACGCGTTTCAGAATTAGCGAATTCCTTCATAAGGGATGGCTGTTGCTTCTTCTCTGGGGCAATAAATAGATGTTCGTTCTCATGGTTACCAGTCCTCCAATCTTTCTCACACTCGCATATGTCTTCATGTAGTTCAACAATTTTTGGAGCTGTTTTCTAGTGTTTTTACATATGATGAGGGGATATAGTTCAGATGGGGGGTACTTATGGTAATATACTTACTGCCCCACACTTATATACACCAGGGGGTCTGTTTATTGAACAGTCCTATGAAAAATCCTACGAAAAGGCGAATAATTCAATCTCTTGATTCAGTCCCCCTTGTGCAAGGCTGTCCAAGTTGTAAATCCACTTTGTTTCATTCCTTGACATTAATTTAATATAATCACCACCCCTTTGGTCTGGTCTAATTTGTTCCAGTGCTCCAAAGATGGACCCCCCCAAAATTCCCTCTGTGTTTATATGCAAAATGATGGGAGAGTGGGTGGCCATCGTATTTTTTATGTATATTGCCAATATGTTCCTTTATCCTAGTTTGTAGGGTTCTTTTTGTTCTCCCTACATACAGTTTTTTACAGGGGCATTTTATGAAATAAATAACACAACTTGTGTGGCATGTAAGGTGACCTTCTATTTTAAATGTTTTTTGTACACCCTCTATTGTTTTTATTGGTCCAGTTTGTTTTGTAATATAACAGGCTTTGCAGGGAAAAAAAAAACGGATTTAGTATTATGTGGATTCTGCATGTTCTTTTTGGTTGTTTTAGAAGAGGGGGCTATTCAATTTCCCAAATGTTGTGCCTTCTTAAAAATTAAGCGTGGGTATTGTGGTATTTTTCCCCCAATTATTTTATCTTGTTTCAAGATATCCCAGCGACGTTTCACTATTTTCTTTAAGAGGAGTTCCCTCTCATTATATTTTTCGTAACGATGGGGATTTCGAAATCCAGTTCCTCATTGTTCTCTAATGATTATTTTTTATAATTATTTTTATTTTTATGTAAGAGTGTTTTTCTATTTATCTGTGCTAGTGTGACGTCACATGGAATCACCGTTCCCTAAGATTACCAAGGAGTTTTCTCTCGCGCACACGTGTCACCGGCTGAGACCGCGCGCGCTGGCAGAGGAGACTGAAGGTTTCCACACTACAGCAGAAGCCACTACAAACACAAACGAGGATCCCGTACTCCAGTCCAGCACAGGGACTCATAGTCTAACACTATAAAGTCAGAGCGGCTCTATCTCTCCACTTTGTTTACACACACATTCCCTGAGGGCCTGGGCAATTAACCCTCTGTAGACCCGCAGAGGCACACTCCAGACAGAGTGTTATATAGTGCTAGAAAACACACTTATCTCTCTCTTCAGATCAGGGCAGCGCGGGAATCAGCTCTCTTGTCTTACAGTTTGCATTTGGAATCTGTTGCTGTCAACTCTCAAGATGAGATCCAGAGAGCTGTCACTATTAGTAAAGCAAGTCATCATTAGGCTGAAAAAACACAACAAACCCATCAGAGAGATAGCAAACACATTAGGCGTGGCCAAAACAACTGTGTGGAACATTCTTAAAAAGAATCAACGCATCGGTGAGCTCAGCAACACCAAAAGACCCAGAAGACCACGGAAAACAACTGTGGTGGATGACCGAAGAATTCTTTCCCTGGTGAAGAAAACACCCATCACAACAGTTGGCCAGATCAAGAACACTCTCAGGAGGTAGGTGAATGTGTGTCAAAGTCAACAATCAAGAGAAGACTTCACCAGAGTGAATACAGAGGGTACACCACAAGATGTAAACCATTGGTGAGCCTCAAAAACAGGAAGGCCAGATTAGAGTTTGGCAAACGACATCTAAAAAAGCCTTCACAGTTCTGGAACAACATCCTATGGACAGATGAGACCAAGATCAACTAGTACCAGAGTGATGGGAAGAGAAGAGTATGGAGAAGTAAAGGAACTGCTCATGATCCTAAGCATACCACCTCATCAGTGAAGCATGGTGGTGGTAGTGTCATGGCGTGGGCATGTATGGCTGCCAATGGAACTGGTTCTCTTGTATTTATTGATGAAAAAACTGAAGGGAAAATGCCCCAAGAACAAGCAGGAACTGAAGACAGTTGCAGTAGAGGTCTGACAGAGCATCACCAGGGATGAAACCCAGCGTCTGGTGATATCTATGCATTCCAGACTTCAGGCTGTTGATACTGTTCCAGATAACATGACCACTGATGAAGGTCCACCGTAACCGAAATGTCTGGTCAGAAATAGTCTGTTATCCCTTAATATGCCACAGGCAAATGGATGATGCAGAAAAATGAAAAAATAAAAAATACATTTGAATTGCAAAACTTTCAGACTGAGTGCCTCAATATTTTATCACTTGGATACGGCCTAATAAGCCCTTGATCGGCACCGGTGATACTACTTGAACAAGGTGCGGTTCCTCATTTTTCTTCAGATTGCGCAATTACTGCGGGATACCAGCACCTTCATGCAAGCATGACGAATATCTTCTCGTATGACACCACCACAGCAGAGAGTATAGTATCCAGAGTAAACCTGCCCAATGAGTTCCTGCACATACCGAACAACGAGATGAAAATCTGTGAGTACGAGGGTGATCGAAAGTGACTCATTGGATGGGAACTACACTGCAGCACGCTTACTGAATACTATAAAAACAAACAGATTCCGTTCGATCTCTATGAATATATGAATTTTTCCATGAATTTATACTTATACGTATATGTCTTTACGAATCTCTGGACACCTATCCACTCTGCTGCTATAACTTTATCAAATATTGCTTGTAGATTATTTATTGTCTTGTTATGTTATATTAGTATTTATGTGACTTCATGTTCTGCCTATATATCTATATAAAAACCACCTTAAGTATGTATTTGATACTGTTCCAGATAACATGACCACTGATGAAGGTCCACCGTGACTGAAACGTCTGGTCAGAAATAGTCTGTCATTCCTTAATATACCACGGGCAAATGGATGATGCAGAAAAATAAAAAAATAAAAAATACATTTGAACTGCAAAACTTTCAGACTAAGTGCCTCAATATTTTATCTCTTCAGGTTGAAGATGACAGCAAAGGATTTGAAAACACGTATTAAAAAGTTAAAGTTTGATTTATGATTATTATTATGTCCCATTACTTTTGGTTCCTTAACAAGTGGGAGGCACAGATGCAAACTGTAGTAATTCCTACACCCTCCACCTGATTTGGATGTAAATACCCTCAAATTAAAGCTGACAGTCTGCAGTTAAAGCCCATCTTGTTTGTTTCATTTTAAATCTATTGTGGTAGTGTATAGAGCCAAAAATATTAGAATTGTTTAGATGTCCCAATATTTATGGGCCTGACTGTATATAGTTGGCTGCAGAATCTGACTGTAGTTCTGCAAAACCCCTATTGCCTGCACTTTACTCTGGCTAAACAATAAGCCCACTCAGCCAATAGCAGCTTTATTGGGATATGCCCAACTGACAGTCTGGCAGGAATGGGGGTTTATGCTGTACACCTGGCCAACACTGGACACCTCGCAGGTGGGTCATGCTTTCAAATTCTGCAACCCCTCTCCTATCACTCTAAATGGTTAGTCCAAAACTCTATTATAACTCTATAATATTTTAGGTATTGTTTCCCCTTTAATTCCTTGTTATATAGTACAAACCGGATTCCCAAAAAGTTGGGACACTAAACAAATTGTGAATAAAAACTGAATGCAATGATGTGGAGATGGCAAATGTCAAAATTTTATTTGTTATAGAACGTAGATGACAGATCAAACTTTTAATCCGAGTAAATGTATCATTTTAAAGGAAAAATACATTGATTCAAATTTTCACTGTGTCAACAAATCCCCAAAAAGTTGGGACAAGTAGCAATAAGAGGCTGGAAAAAGTAAATTTGAGCATAACGAAGAGCTGGAAGACCAATTAACACTAATTAGATCAATTGGCAACATGATTGGGTATAAAAAGAGCTTCTCAGAGTGGCAGTGTCTCTCAGAAGCCAAGATGAGTAGAGGATCACCAATTCCCACAATGTTGCGCAGAAAGAAAGATAGTGGAGCAATATCAGAAAGGTGTTACCCAGCGAAAAATTGCAAAGACTTTGCATCTATCATCATCAACTGTGCATAACATCATCCGAAGATTCAGAGAATCTGGAACAATCTCTGTGCGTAAGGGTCAAGGCCGTAAAACCATACTGGATGCCCGTGATCTCCGGGCCCTTAAACGACACTGCACCACAAACAGGAATGCTACTGTAAAGGAAATCACAGAATGGGCTCAGGAATACTTCCAGAAACCATTGTCAGTGAACATAATCCACTGTGCCATCCGCCGTTGCCAGCTGAAACTCTACAGTGCAAAGAAGAAACCATTTCTAGGCAAGATCCACAAGCTCAGGCATTTTCACTGGGCCCGGGATCATTTAAAATGGAGTGTGGCAAAATGGAAGACTGTTCTGTGGTCAGACGAGTCACGATTCAAAGTTCTTTTTGGAAATCTGGGACGCCATGTCATCCGGACCAAAGAGGACAAGGACAACCCAAGTTGTTATCAACGCTCAGTTCAGAAGCCTTCATCTCTGATGGTATGGGGTTGTATGAGTGCGTGTGGCATGGGCAGCTTGCATGTCTGGAAAGGCATCATCAATGCAGAAAAATATATTCAGGTTCTAGAACAACATATGCTCCCATCCAGATGTCATCTCTTTCAGGGAAGACCCTGCATTTTTCAACAAGATAATGCCAGACCACATTCTGCATCAATCACAACATCATGGCTGCGTAGGAGAAGGATCCGGGTACTGAAATGGCCAGTCTGCAGTCCAGATCTTTCACCTATAGAGAACATTTGGCGCATCATAAAGAGGAAGGTGCAAGAAAGAAGGCCCAAGACGATTGAACAGTTAGAGGCCTGTATTAGACAAGAATGGGAGAGCATTCCTATTTCTAAACGTGAGAAACTGGTCTCCTCGGTCCCCAGACGTCTGTTGAGTGTTGTAAGAAGGGGAGATGCCACACAGTGGTGAAAATGGCCTTGTCCCAACTTTTTGGGGATTTGTTGACACCATGAAATTCTGATTCAACATATTTTTCCCTTAAAATGGTACATTTTCTCAGTTTAAACTTTTGTTCCGTGATTTATGTTCTATTCTGAATAAAATATTAGAAGTTGGCACCTCCACATCATTGCATTCAGTTTTTATTCACGATTTGTATGGTTTCCCAACTTTGTTGGAATCCGGTTTGTAGGTTAGTGGTACATGGTGGTACCCTGTGTTTCAGAAGTATGAAGTACTTGTACCTGTGTACTGCACACTGAATACCTTTAGGAGAGGACAGGAGGCTAGAAAACATCTAGCTATGTAAAAAGCTCCACTGAGGACATCATCAGGGTAAGATGTCACTTGCTATCACTACCTGGCACCATCTGTATCCTATGGGGGTCGGTCAGGTGCCATGTTGGACATTGGTCGATCATGAGCCCGTTCATTTGTTCACGGCTTTAGTGACTGGTACTTACTTTACTCTGTATGTTATTTTTTGTATACATCTTATCATAGTTTTGTAAACCAGGGAAATTCTGGTTGGTACAAGTTATCCCCTATCCACAGGATAGGGGATAACTTAAAGATTGGTGAGGGTACTACCGCTGGGACCCCCACGATCATGAGAACAGGGGCCCTTTACCCCCTGCAGGCCCCCTGCAACTCCATTGAAATTACCTGAGTGGCCGGTCCCACGTATGCGGCCATTCCATTAATTTCTGTGGAGTTCCAGACATAGTACAGCGCTCCCTTATCTCCGGAACTCCCATTGAAATTAATGAAGTGGCCACACAGCTGCAATTTAATTTCTCTCTATGGCACTGCATTACAGAAACATTCTGCCGTGGAAACAATTCTACTAGAAAACAATAGCTTTGTAAGATGGTATCCAATGGAGCATCACCTAGCATGTAATTAGAGACCTATAGAGGTACAATATGGCCCACCTAGGCTTTGATTATGGTATTATGGCTCACCATAACTCAAAGCTTCCCCAGAGCAGTAATACAGTACCACAATACTCATGAACCTGAAGACTAGCGGTCTAAAGTGATTCAGTATTGACTGCAAGTCACTGGATAATGGTGACGGTACCACCTCTTCAATATTTCTCTATGGGTAAAAAGTCACAAGCCACCTCGCGACCATAGCTGAACATCTGTCCATGTGGTGGCCCCAAGATCGCTTGCAACTTTTTCTCCATAAAGAAACATGAATGTTAGTTTTTTTATGCATTGAACAAACTCAAAGGAGTTGAAGTTATTGCTCACATCCTGATCTGTCCTACTGACTCATGCTGGGATAGCAGCTTTGCACACACTACCCTTTATTAACCATATCAAGCAGTCACTTTGAATCGTGTACATTGTGCAAACCACCTCGATGTCTCATAGTGAAAGTGGAGTCTTCGGAGGCAAAGAAGAAAACCCTGACGCCATTTAGCTTCTTGGAATTGGATTTAGCCACTTGTATAATATCTTGTTTACTGATGTTTTATTTGAAGCCTATTAGGATTAAGCATTTGAAAAAAAACGGAAACATAATGAAATTCTGAAAAACATCCAATATTTTTAGATTGCCTTTTGTTTGTAGCAGTGTGAAATTACCACTTAAACGAGAACATTACCTGTATAATGAAATCACTCTAATAACATAGAAGTCAAAACACACACAGCAGCAGAGCAAGCACAGTGGAGGCATTTTATCCGATACCTCGCCTCTTGTAAACATGTTCTTCTATAGTAAATTGCCACATAATATCACACAATGCCACGTAACAGCCGCACCATGACAGTTACTCAACATTGCAAGACCCTTGCCAAACCGTTCTCCTTCCTACTTTGTACATTGTAGCTATTTGTAATAGGGATTTATTTAACAATGCCAATATCTTTCTGCAGGTATCATGTATGTATAGGAGAAGCTAGACGAGCCACTATCCAATTCACAGAGTCATCATCTATTTGCTATCAGCAACCACAGATTGAATGAATTTGACATGTCTGTAATTTGTGTGTGGTGAACCAAGGCAAATAACTCACTGTCTGCTTCCACTGCACATTGGAGAACTGAGCAGCTTGACTCATTCCTAAGGCCTCATGCACACAAACATGTCCCTATTGTGGTCCACAAACCACGGATCCACAAAATAGGGATACCTTCCGTGTTTAAGCTGCATTTTCCTCACTCCCATCAGTACAAATGATTATTCTTGCCCACAGAACGTACATGGTCTATAATTTGCAGAAAGGACATACATGGGTCTACATAAAAAAAAAATTGTAGACCCATAGACATGAATTGGTCTATGTGCAATCTGCAGAAAAAAAGAATTAAAAAATGCAGATCGGACACGGAAAATATGGTCATATGCATGAAGCCTAATTGTAGTAAGCACTTCATATAGTCATGTGGGTCATACATTTTCTAAGGTCATTGTTACAGTCTAGCTACTTCATAGTCTTAGATTTATCATAGAATGGTCAAGTGTTTCTCTCCCCAGGAAATTCACGGCTTTTAATCCATATGCAAATGAGCAGTTAAGTGCACCGAGGGTGGGTACAAGCCACTCTGGTAACCCTTGCTCCTCCTGCTTCCTCTGCCAACCCCTCTCCTTTTTTGACAGAGCCAGGGGAGACGGCTATGGCCCTATTGATCAAGAAAGAGAGGCGCTGGCAGAGGAAGCAGAAAGAGCAAGGGTACACAGAGTTGCTTGGGCCCACCCTGCTCATTTGGATTGAAAGTACTTTTTCTCCACAATGAAGCCATGGATGGCTAAGTGAAAAAGTATTATTACACTAATTTAGGCTAGCCCTACTTGTCCTTGTGTCTGGTTTAACAGTGGCATAGATTGCCAGATTGTGGCCGGATCACCTCCGGACCCCATTATAGTTGATTGGGCCGCACGACATTCTGGTAGCATCCGGCAATGCCGGATCTGGCAGGCTGCTCTCCGCCGGAACAGCCTGCTGGATCGGCAAACGCAAATGTGAAACAAGCCTTATATGGATTATCTGAAATTCAGAGATGCATCCAGTGGCGTCTTGATAATTACTGCTGAAAACAGGAATTGGCATTATGGGGTTGATTTATCAAAACTGGTGTAGAGGAAAACTGGACAACTAAGCCAGTTTTCTTCTACACTGGTTTTGATAAATCTGCCCTTATGTTTTCCTATTCCATGTGAAGTCTCTATACAGCTCACCTGCTTTGTGGCCCCGGATGCATGGAGGACGTGTGCAAAACACAAGTGATAATAAAAAAAAATCGACAGAGGAACTCCAGCATCCGATAAATGACCATGAAGACTTTATTAAGCGCTTTAAAACCAAGCAGGTGACATCATGGACTATGGTCACTACTGTCAGACCCGAAACGCGTTAACGAACTCTTGGTTATTTGTAATTTTATATTAGTTGTCTGTTTTGTCTTGTCAGACCCGAAACGCGTTCTCTGTTTGGTCTTAACGACTACAATAAAGTCTTCACAGTCTTATCGGATGCTGGAGTTCCTCCATTGATCTACAAAATGAATATAGCTGAATATAGCCGCAACTTGAGAACTAAATTATTTAGGAATGTTTGCATATCTTCTCTGATTATACAGTGGAGGTGAATAAAGAGAGTTTATATAGGAAGAGTAATTTTACGTTCCATCCTACAAATTTGTCAGCAGGGATATCTGTTTATAGCAGTACATATTATATCATTATAATATAGTCCTATATTAGCAGCCTGGCTTAGCTTGTATTTTATTTCATGCAAACTGCCTATATGGGGGACATTTTAAAAACAACATACCTTGGCGTTTGCATTTCCACATAGTTTTTGGGAACATATCCCTCATTGGCCCTAAGTTCTGCCTTAAACCAGTTATCGTCTGAGGCAAGGATCTGTTGAGAGAAAAAGAATAAAGCAGTTCAGTCATCTATCTTTCCAATGTGCATGGATGGAATAATATGTCAATGATGTATGAGCAGTACTAAGGTTGTTTATAGGCTATATATATATAATAGAACTATTCCCTGGATGGTCGTTCTCCTATAAGCTCTTTTAGCTATGAGAAAAATAGTCTCTTGTACCCAGAAGGTTAGGAAGCAGGAATTGTGAGTAGATACTGTATATTTTTTGGACACTTGCACACTGTTGCTTTTTTTGCCACTGATAATTTGCCATAATAACTAGCTGCTTACTTTGAAAGCTTTATTTTTAAAATGTAGTTCACACAATGCATCCAAAAACTGCATGCATTTCCAGGGCAATATGCCCTAGATCAGTGGTGGCCAACCTCTGGCACTCCAGCTGTGGTGAAACTACGACTCCCAGCATGCTCCATTCATTTCTATGGGGTTCTGAGAACAGCCAATCAGGTACGCATCTTGGGAACTGTAGTTTTACCACGGCTGGAGTGGTGGAGGTTAGTCATCACAGCCCTAGATGTTCTGGTTTTATCACAGAGTTGTCATGTAATTTCCCATTTTGCTTCAATAAGTGAAAGCTTTAGAAACAGGCATGCTCAACCTGCGGCCCTCCAGCTGTTGCAAAACTACAACTCCCAGCATGCCCGAACGGCCTACAGCTATCAGCCTACAGCAGGACATTTTGGGAGTTGTAGTTTTACAACAGCTGGAGGGCCGCAGGTTGAGCATGCCTTAGATGAAAATCTCAATTGCACAGCAATACCATGTCCATAGACTAACATATTGTATGTACTGCCTTTTTTGACTCAGGAGATATGACAACTACAGGAGGAGATCTGGCAACTGTATGACTATTACCATGACAGACCGTATCACAGCATGGGGAGATGCCAACCAGTATTAATGTGACCCTGTGGTTCTTTCCCCTTTAATTCCTTGTAATGCAGTTGGTTAGGCCTCTTTCACACTTGCGTTGTCCGGATCCGGCGTGTACTCTATTTGCCGGAATTACACGCCGGATCTGGAAAAACGCAAGTGAACTGAAAGCATTTGAAGACGGATCCGTCTTAAAATTTGTTCAGTGTTACTATGGCAGCCAGGACGCTATTAAAGTCCTGGTTGCCATAGTAGTAGTGGGGAGCGGGGGAGCAGTATACTTACCGTCCGTGCGGCTCCCGGGGCGCTCCAGAATGACGTCAGGACGTACCATGCTATCACGTCATTCATGCGCGTGGGGCGCCCTGACGTCACTCTGGAGCGCCCCGGGAGCCGCACGGACGGTAAGTATACTGCTCCCCCGCTCCCCACTACACTTTACCATGGCAAACAGGACTTTAGCGTTCTGGCAGCCATGGTAACTATTCAGAAAAAGCTAAACGTCGGATCCGGCAATGCGCCGAAACGACGTTTAGCTTAAGGACAGATCTGGATTAATGCTTTTCAATGGGCATTAATTCCGGATCCGGCCTTGCGGCAAGTGTTCAGGATTGCTGCGGTATTTTCTCCGGCCAAAAAACATTCTGGTCCGGAACTGAAGACATCCTGATGCATCCTGAACGGATTTCCCTCCATTCAGAATGCATTGGGATAATCCTGATCAGGATTCTTCCGGCATAGAGCCCCGACGACGGAACTCTATGCCGAAACAGAACAACGCAAGTGTGAAAGAGCCCTTAGTGGTACCAGTATTGGGCTGTGTTCCTGAGGTCTGAAGTAATAGTACATACGTTCTGAAGACCTTTAGGAGGGACCTGGAAGCTAGAAAACATGTAGTTATGTAACAGAGAGCTGAGCTCTATTGGAGACATCATCAGGGATGTGTCTGTCTTGCTATGGCGACTTCTCCTTGGTCGATAGGTAGTTGGCTCATTTATTTAAGGCTTTGACGACTGTTACTTTATTCTGTATGTTATCTTTTGCATACATATTTTACCAGTATAGTAAAATTTTTGCCCACTTAAGTTGTGTTAAGCCTGTTTCTTCCCGGATCTCATAATTCATGGTTATACACCCTACCTCAACATATACCCTGCTGCAGAACCTAAAATAAAAGGTGTACCACTTTGGTTTGTGATCATTGACCAGGCACCACTAGCAGATGACACTTTTTGTCAATCTTCAATCACGTTAAGCTTTCCAGGTGTTCTTTTTTTCATTTTCTGGTAGTGTGACTAAATGTGTACGCATGTTGGTTTTGAAAAATTCGATTTTAATGTGTGCTGTATACATGGGGAAAGATCCAGGAAAAGGATAGTGAGGACTACATTTGGCCATATCTTGACATATTCTTGCAATTTCGGATGCATTGACTATCTAATGTTTATGAGATTTGGAAGTTGTTTGACCGAGAGCTACTGTTGGCTAAAACAAAGCGTTATCGATTTTTCCTGTCCAAGAAGTGGTGCCAGAACTGTCTTCTAGCTGCTTATCCACTTGATCCCTGAAATAAAATCTATTGCAGGCATCAAATTAATTAGAAGTTGATGGAATTGTGTTTAATAAAACTTGGTCAGAATGAAAATGTACCTTCTGCAGCAATGATTTTTTGTTCTCAGATTTTTCTCTAGATAAACTGTGCATACATTGTCTGAAAATCTGAAAAGTTGTACCTAGACCAAAACCACACCAAGCTCAATTTAGTTATAAGAGTAAATGGTAGCAAACTACATGCAGTAATGGAAAAAAATGAAGATAAGAATGTATTTGATATGATAACCATACTGTTTTGCAGTGTCACGTATGTCCAAATAGTGCATAGTGTGACCAGATAGCACCATACAGTGCTCAGATAATGCACAAAGGGAATACAAATACAATATTTTTCTGACTATAAAATTCACTTTATTTTCTCCCAAAAATGGGGGGAAAATATAGTGCATGGCCGATACATCACGTGTACATCGCAGGCCACCCTGTGCGGCATTTGGACAGGCATGCAATGTATGCCATCTATCGGCATGTGTACTAACCTGGCTGTCCTCCAGTTCCCCGTGCATCAAAGCGATGACATTTTCTTCCTGTCCCCTGTTCCAGAGATACTGCTGGAGGGAGATGGTGGGTGCAGACATTACTTAAAGATAACGTGAATGCTGTGCCTGTACTTTCCTCCCCACCTGACTGCCCCACTGCTCAGGTACCAGCTTAACGTACCCTATGCATGTATAAGTGTCCCCCATAAGTGTCTAAGCCTAATAAAGTGTCCCATATAAGTGTATAAGCCTAATACAGTGTCCCCCATAACAGTGTATCAGCACCAGATCTCCTCATAACAGTCGTCAGTACAGATCCCCCCATAACAGTGTGTCAGCAGCACATTCCCCCATAACAGTGTGTCAGCAGCACATTCCCCCATAAGAGTGCGTCAGTACAGATGCCCCAGAACAGTGTGTCAGCAGCACATTCCCCCATAACAGTGTGTCAGCAGCATATTCCTCCATAACAGTGCGTCAGCAGCACATTCCTCCATAACAGTATTTCAGCAGCGCATTCCTCCATAACAGTGTGTCAGCAGCACATTCCTCCATAACAGTGTGTCAGCAGCACATTCCTCCATAACAGTGTGTCAGCAGCACATTCCACCATAACAGTGTGTCAGCAGCACATTCCCCCATAACAGTGTGTCAGAAGCACATTCCTCCATAACAGTGTGTCAGCAGCACATTCCTCCATAACAGTGTGTCAGCAGCACATTCCTCCATAACAGTGTGTCAGAAGCACATTCCTCCATAACAGAGTGTCAGCAGCATATTCCTCCATAACAGTGAGTCAGCAGCACATTCCTCCATAACAGTGTGTCAGAAGCACATTCCTCCATAACAGTGTGTCAGCAGCACATTCCTCCATAACAGTGTGTCAGCAGCACATTCCTCCATAACAGTGTGTCAGCAGCACATTCCTCCATAAGAGTGCGTCAGTACAGATGCCCCAGAACAGTATGTCAGCAGCACATTCCCCCATAACAGTGTGTCAGCAGCATATTCCTCCATAACAGTGAGTCAGCAGCACATTCCTCCATAACAGTATTTCAGCAGCGCATTCCTCCATAACAGTGTGTCAGCAGCACATTCCTCCATAACAGTGTGTCAGCAGCACATTCCTCCATAACAGTGTGTCAGCAGCACATTCCCCCATAACAGTGTGTCAGAAGCACATTCCTCCATAACAGTGTGTCAGCAGCACATTCCTCCATAACAGTGTGTCAGCAGCACATTCCTCCATAACAGTGTGTCAGCAGCACATTCCCCCATAACAGTGTGTCAGCAGCACATTCCCCCATAACAGTGTGTCAGAAGCACATTCCACCCTAACAGCGTGTCAGCAGCAGATCTCCCATAACAGAGTGTCAGCAGCACATTCCCCCCATAACAGTGTGTCAGCAGCACATTACCCCATAACAGAGTGTCAGCAGCACATTCCCCCATAACAGTGTGTCAGCAGCACATTACCCCATAACAGAGTGTCAGCAGCACATTACCCCATAACAGAATGTCAGCAGCACATTCCCCCATAACAGTGTGTCAGCAGCACATTCCCCCATAACAGTGTGTCAGCAGCACATTCCCCTATAACAGTGTCAGCAGCACATTCCACCATAACAGAGTGTCAGCAGCACATTACCCCATAACAGTGTGTCAGCAGCACATTACCCCATAACAGAGTGTCAGCAGCACATTACCCCATAACAGAGTGTCAGCAGCACATTACCCCATAACAGTGTGTCAGCAGCACATTCCCCCATAACAGTGTGTCAGCAGCACATTCCCCCCATAAGAGTGTCAGCAGCAAATTCCCCCCATAACAGAGTGTCAGCAGCACATTCCCCCCACAACAGTGTGTCAGCAGCATATTCCCCCATAACAGTGTGTCAGCAGCAAATTCCCCCCCATAACAGTGTGTCAGCAGCACATTCCCCCCATAACAGTGTGTCAGCAGCACATTCACCCCATAACATAGTGTCAGCAGCACATTCCCCCATAACAGAGTGTCAGCAGCACATTACCCCATAACAGTATGTCAGCAGCAGATCCCCCTATAACAGTGTGTCAGCATTAAATCCCCCCACAGATAAGACCCTGTAGTCTGCGCCTTCTGTGTTACAATGCCCACACACAACTAAAACACCAGAGTTTGCCCCACCTCTCAGCTAGAGCCAAAAGTTTGTGATTTTGACGCTTCATTTCATTAAACCCACTATGAAGGTTTAATAAGTAGAATGTTTTTTATTTATTTTTGTCTCAACGAGGTGTAAGTCTTATAGTCCGATGTATCTTATAGTGCGAAAAATACGGTAAATTGTGCAAACTTTGCCAAGAAGGTGCTATTCAATGCTAAATTAGTACTTTTTATTTATGAAAAAATATGACATATTTCCCACAAGTGTCATACAGTTCCAATATCTACAGCCTTGGAATAGAGTGCCATACATATTGCATAGATAGTACAAAACAGTACAACTCATCTCTCATGTAATAACAGCTGCATCTTAGCAATTCCATGCTGGGAGGCTAGTTCTCCTATAGTAACAGTTCTGCTACAGGCAGTATGATACAAGAACCAGAAGTCACTCAGATGAGACATTTCTTAGTCTAATGTGGTATTTTATGCACTGTGAAAAAAACGCCTGTTAAAAACGGACACACTGGAGAAAATTTATCAAAACATAACAACCAATCAGACTCCGCCTTTCATTTTCAAAAGGAGATCTGGTTGCCATAGACAACTAAGCCAGTTTTGCTTTATACCAATTTTGATATATTTCCCCCATAGTCAGTTTTTCATGGCCATTTTTTAACCATTTTTTACATCCATTTTCTAGCCATCTATCTGTTTTTAACAGCCATCTTAGATCCGTTTGGCTTCCATTCTTAACAGCTGCTAAAAACGACCATCAAAAAGGGATGAATTCCCCTTTAACTCTGGACTCTGCTGCAGGGGAACCACCAGGCCGCTACCTCTTGGTGTAGTCTCCGTTTAAGTGACTATTGTAGACAGCATATGTATCTATCACAGCAGGCTTAGATAGATGCTCGGCTCTATGGCCCAGATTTACTAATGTGTGCCTAAAATCTGCCTAAAAAGTGGTGCAGATGACCGCAATTTGGAGCATCAAGGGT
Organism: Bufo gargarizans; assembly: GCF_014858855.1. Classification (NCBI taxonomy): domain Eukaryota; kingdom Metazoa; phylum Chordata; class Amphibia; order Anura; family Bufonidae; genus Bufo; species Bufo gargarizans. The sequence goes on along the minus strand of NC_058086.1, from coordinate 14,021,339 downwards.
TTCTACACTCTTGTCCGACATACTTGACATGGTGGTGGGGAATGGTGGAAAGGGTGCCGCTTACATAAAAGGTGGGCCTAGGAGGCGCCATTTTGCACCAAAATTGAGACACAATTCTAGCGTAAAAATATGTCTCAAGGTAAGCCAACTAATAGTTGGCATAGAGCTAGACAAAGTGTCTATCCCTGCACCACGTTGATCATCCTGCCTGAGCTACTGTAAACAATCTGGTGTAGGTCTAGATGGCCTCTCTATGCTTGCCTCATCTTTAGGATTAGTAAATCTAGACCTATGTATGCTTCTGAGGAGCAAATCTCCCTCTTCTTGTGCCTCTCATATTGTACTCCCTCACTGCTGAGCCGCTCATATTTGTTCTCAGTTACAGCTTCCTATAACTCCTGGTGCTAGAACTGAGCATGCTCGACCAGCAAGCTGAAGTTGAACTACAGGTCGTAACACTAAACAGTGTGCTATACATCAGATTTTGGGCCAGTAAGTGGTGAATAATGATGTGGGAAACTAATGATAACATTTAATTCATTTATATTTGATGTTTTTTGTTTTGCACTACACATTTTCAACAGTCAAGCATCAAGTTGTATATATTGGAGTACCACTTGAATCATCTAGGTAAACTAAGAGGGCAATGAAAAAGACCTCGCTGGGTCACCGAAACATCGCTGAAGCAAATCTATCCTTGTTGTCTATTCTACAGATGCCCTAGGTCTAGAAGGGTTTTGAACATCTGACAATGAAGGCTTTGACTGGGATTGTAATCGAAGTCTGAGTGTTTTAAACACCTTCATTCATATCTTGATAGATATTTTTCCCCCTTTCAGACAAGGAATGTGAAAAGAAGTTCAAACCATACCCAATGATTCAGAACTAGAAGGAGAAGGTCAGGTCAGGTGGAACCAAGCTCCTGTCATCTGCAGTTTCTAAACCAAGGGCCGTGTCATACTGATTATATGGATTCTGGTCTATTTCTGGGAGAGTGAGATATGATAACCTTTTTCTTGACAAACAGATCTCTATTACTTCTTTTATTGCAATTGTCTACTGCAACAGACTTGCTCTTATTGTCAACACATCTTGTAGACCTTCCGCAGGAGAGAGATTAACAGATATGCAGCCTTGAATAAAATACTTTGTGAATAGTGTGTGGGTTTCAGTTGACATAACAGGGTCAACTTCTGAATAAAACAGGTCGAAAAATAACAAGCGTATTTATGTTTCGTCTATTGGATCAGCATACAGGTCCTTGTTCCCTGGTCTAAGTTAAATGAATGGCAGAATAAAAAAAAAAAAACTATTAAGTTACCTTCCCAAAGCACAGAATAACAGCAAGGCCAGTTTATCTGTATCCCCTATGGATTACACAAAGGTTTCTGTCTCCATGTTAATTGACTGAAGCTTTCAGAGCGTGGATGGAGAGGTGAGAGGCTGGCAATTTCATTTTATCCCTGCAGCTATACATTGCTTTGCTCTCCTGGGAAGAAAAAGGCGCAAGGAGGGTATAACCTGAAATTGTATTTATTTAAAACATTTTAGAGAGAGGGAACATTCATGAACTTGCCTCTGTCTAGGGAAATTAAAGCAGTTTGGTGACTGAGTGTCTCATTGTCTAAAAAATATTAGGTAAATGTGAGGACTTGTAGAAGGCGGGAATATTCCAGAAGAGATGTAAAATATAGAAATCAAAATGTCAGGCAAGAGACAGAAACAATGACGCATCGTTTATTCATCATGTCCAAATCATTACGCAGATCCAAGGGGAATGAGCAGATTTTCTGATAAGTATATAAAAAAAAAAATTCATTATGGAGGGGAATTTTTTAAGGGGATTTGTAAAATTTGAGTTAGCCTCTGTAAAGCCCTTTAAATCTTAAAAGGATTGTTCACCCACCGGGGCCTTTTGGGCTGTCCCCTCACGTTGCTGTAGCGGTGGAAGGAAACACACCTGGGTTCCCACTGGGTTCTGACTCCTTTGCTCCTCTACGACCACTGCACATCTCTGTTCTCCCTGTGTCAACATCCATTTTGATACAGGTCACATGGCTGCTGCAACCAATGGATTGCTGCGGCAGTGACATGTTCCTCATGTATTATATAATTAGGTCATATGACCCATGGGAAATACAAAATCGCTGTAAGCTACCTTTGCAGTTGCTGACGAAACGATGTCTTATATGTGCTCAATAGGAGACAAGTGTGGAGATGCTTCAGGCCATCGTAGCACTGTTCACAACATGCAACCAGGCATTGTCCTGTTTAAAAACAGCTCCTGGGACTCTTTGGATAAATGGCTATACCAATGGATCCAAGACCAAATCTATAGAACGCTGAGCTGTTATTGTACCTGAGGTAAAAACCAAATGGTCAATTGAACACCTGTAGTTGGACATCAAACTCAGAGCTCAATGTCATGCAAACATCTTCTTTTAGTTTTTGTGGACACTGTTGGCCACCCTATGCTTGGGATGTGACTTCCAATTTCACCTGCAGCAGAGAATGGATCACTACTGGCCATCCTTTTAATGAGATGCTCCGTCCTTGAGGAGGTTTGCCTCTGTGCATCTCTTGCTGTCATTCCAGTTCGATTCCATCATTGTTCTCCCTTGCACTAGGACACGCAACATTGAACATTGCTGACATCTCAGCCTAGGATTCTAGAGATCTGTGATAAACCAAGGTCTCTTAGTTCAAGGATTCTGTCCCTCTCAGTTTTAAAACTTTGCTTTAAATCTGACTTTTATGCCCCTCCCACATGCCACAGATTGGAGCTAGGTGCTTGAAAATGTGAGCATTTGAAGATCTTAGCGACATCTGCTACTTCCTTTGCATACCATTAGGGCTTGTCACTTTGGCGTTGCAATTTCAGTGTTGATTTATTTACATATAAATGCAGAAAATTTTTCAAATCTGTATAAGCACATCTCTGTAACAAATAGGGTGATGCCTGTCACGGCTGGAGGTGGGGGAAACCCCCAGCCGTGCGGTGCCAGGAGATGGTAGGGTTACCACTTGGCCAAACAACACAGAATTAGGGAGCAGGTCACCTCCTGTTGCGTCCCTAACTCTGACCCTGTCTCCTACCTGCATGGGCCGACCTTGATGGTAGGAGGGCCCATACTCAGGAACCTCGGATCCCTGCTGACCCTCCGCAGATCCCTGACCTAAGAGCTGGGTGAGACGACCTACTCCTCCTTGGCACGGAGGAGCAGGAGTCTCAATGGCCAAGCAACAAGGGGAAACAGAAAACACCTTATGGCAGTGACAGGCAAACGCAATCAACACAACACTCACCTGCCACAGAACAACACAACCAGGAACCCATGTGCAGGTGCTGTTTGTTCAGGACACCAACAATGACAGCACACACAGACATCACACAGGAACCCTGGACCATAAGCTGCAATAATAGGTAAACCCCACACACACCTAGATAACACTGTGAAACAAAGTTTTATGACCAGAAGGGAGGCCCCCACTGGTAGATGGTAATATACAGGAGGCTGCTCCAGCTATGCCTGGCTGAAAGCAACCTACTGAGCCAAGCCAGAGACAGAGGCTTTATAGGCCTGAGTGGCCACACCCACCGGTCAGAACACACCCAGTGACATCACACACACTGGGAAGAGAATTAACCCTTCCAGCACCACCGGAAAGGGAAAACACACATAAAGGGGAAAGCACACAAACTCACTCACCTGTTACCACCAGCAACGGCATGCGTGGCAAACATGTTCTGGGGAACAGCCAGCAGGCCGAGACCCTGCCACCACATGCACACAACAACAACGTTGCCGCGGACAACCGCAGGTGAAGGGAGGTGTCTACGTGCATACAAAACATGAACTCGTGCACAACAAACAGACAAAGGAAGTGCACACAAAAACACGTTGCCAAGGGCAACACACAAAGTGCACACTGATAAACAACACACTGTGCACACCAATAAAAGGCACACCTATAGGAGAGGTTGCCAGGAGCAACCGCATGCCTACCGCAGCAAGCTGCCTAACACCACTCAGGCTGCACTGCTGCCAAATACCCAATGTTGCCAGCGGCAACCACAGGTGAGGCAACATACTATAGCCCTCACCTGTGATTGACAACAACACCAAGACCGCAGGCAACTGCATGCGGCCACAAGAGTCACGACCAATGACCAAGGGTCGTGACAATGCCTTTGCCGCTATTATTTACTTCCAGGTGTTAACATTTAACAAATATTAGCATCGCATACGCTTAAACTATGAAAGTGCACTAACTGGTTTGTGGTTAATTGGCTGCAGCTATTAACATAATAATTTATGCACAAATTAGTCGTACTATTGTAAATTGTACTAATTGTACATAATAGAGAATAGCTGTGTACGTGTGGGGGGCATCAGAACCGAAATCCCAATTTTTAAAAATTTTTTTTTACCCCTGTGGACTATTGCAAAAATATTCCAATGGAAATTCATACAAGAGCAGCTTCTTCTACTGATTACTGCAATAGCAAAAGAACATAAAATGATGTCCATTTAATGTAGCCAAATGTGAAAGTATTCATAGGAATAAAAAGAAAACAGATTATTATGATATCTATTGTGTTTGCTTCAAGGTGGCAAAGATTAAAAAGGTTAATTTAAGCTTTTAGTGTTTAGTTTTCACAGCATATTTACCATAATAAATATAACACATAAATCATTGCAATTGTAAAAGTGCACCTAATGTAAAATCCATTTCCAAGAAAAGATTAGGGACTATTAAAATTGCATACCTTTAAACGTGGTATTATATAATTGCGTGTTACATTTATGCATTAATAATATATTGTAACATGGATGGTGTAGGCTGTTTTTATAGTTACATTTCTTTTTCTTACAGTTATGCATAATAGCAGTTTTGTTTTCCTTTAAATAAAATGCTGTTGCAAGTATGTGATCCCGTTATTTTACTATACATTTATATTGCTGTGCATGGCTATAAGCTGTATGAGAACCTGCGAGCATGGCGGACCTGTTTATCTTTCTTTCACTTGAATTATTACGTATCTGTTTGAGATCAGTTTTTCTCTTTTTCCTTTTTGATTTACCTAGCCATCAGACCTATCATGGTCTAGTATGATCATTTTATATCTACCTCATATTGCCTCTTGTTCTCCCGGACAGTCACTGTGAAGAGTACAGGTATTACTATGTCCCTTCTTCTCATTTACACAGCCGTATGTTATTTGTGGTCCGCAAATATCTGGTTCAGTTGTTCAGCAAACATTTTCCGCATGTCCACAAAAAAAAAAAGGAATGTATGTTTCCGTATGCCTTCTGTATTTTGGGGATCCGCAATAAAACCGGAAGGTATCATTTTAATAAAGATTCAATGGTGACATGACAGGGCATTAAAGTTTCTGCAAAATACAGATTGCATATAGAACACATTCCGTGTGCAATCTGTATTTTTGCAGAAACATAGACATGAATGGTGCCACGGACCACATAGGACATGTTCTATCTTTTATATGGTCATTTAGAACGGACATATGGAAGCGGATAGCATACAGTGTGCTATCCATGGATTTTGTGGTCCAATAGAAATTAATGGGTCTGCATATGATCCGCAAAAACGAATGCGGAAAGAAAAATACAGTCGTGTAAATGGGCCCTAACTGTGTATTATCATCTTTCTCTATATTATCTGAAACATAAAGTAGTTGTCTCTCCATGAACCATTTTTATACTAAAGGCCTCTTTACATAGACCGACCAAGCAGGCAATTGTCAGGAAGGAACTGTTGATTCCCAATGACTACCTGTTTGTCGGAGGAGATGAGAGCTGCATTTACATGCAGGAATCATCTCCGCTGTAAGGGGACTAGTAATTGCTATAGTGTCACGGCTGAGGACGGGGAAAATCCTCAGCCGTGCGATGCCAGATGATGTTAACCCCTGCTCGGCCAGGACGACAGAATTAGGGAGCAGGTCACATCCTAATCGCATCCCTAATCTGACCCTAACTCCTAGCTGCATGGGCCGACCTTTAAGGTAGGAGGACCCATGCTCAAGAACCTCGGATCCCTACTCACCCTCCGACCGGTCCCTGAACTAGGAGTAAAGGGTAAGACGACCTGTTCCTTCTGGACACGGAGGAACAGGAGTCTCACTGGCCAAGCTGCAGGGAAAAGGGGAAACACAAACAGATCTATGGATATGGCAGGTGAACTGAACCAGTTCCACCAACCTGCCACAGCCTTGCTGACTGGATCCCTGTGCTGGCAAGCTTAAGATCACAACGCATCCACACACAGGGACCCAGATCCATAGCTGCACAGAAAAACAAGGAAAACATCAAATAGACATCACACATAAACTTGACATAAACTTATGACCACAAGGGTGGCCCCCACTGGCAGATGATAATAACAGGAGGCTGCTCCAGCTAAGCATGGCTGAAGCAACCCACAGACTGGAGCTAACAGTGAGGCTTTATAGGCCCAAGTAGCCACACCCAACAAACACACCCAGTGTTCACAGACACAGAAGGGAATTGACCCTTCAAACACAAAGTAAGGGAAGACGGCCACTTAAAGGGGAATACACACATAAAACACACACTACACCTGTTGCCGTGGGCAATGGCATGTGTGACAATCATGTCCTGGGGAACAGCCATGGGGCTGGGACACTGCCACCACATGCACTCAACACCACGCGTTGCCACGGACAACCAAATGAAGGAAAGTGTCACACCACATACCATAGGCCGTGACATATAGTGATCATTCGTTTCCATCCAGATTCATTTCTTTTGGGCAGTGGATTACTGTTTACATAAGACATTCTACTACACAGAAACAATGATTTTGGTGTCCTCATTAACAATGCTTCACCTGACGAACAAGTGTTTGCTTGTTTATTTGGGTGATTGGTGCCATCTTTATACAAGCCATTTGTTGGGAACAAGAGTTCCTAGGAAGGCTCCATCTCAATAATTATTGGTGCATGTCAAGGGGCCTTAAATTTGACTCAGCTATCAGCTGATCACAGCATGCCCAGCTTCTGAAGCCCCTCTACATCAAGTATTATTCCCAGGGAAAGCTTGGCCTGCGCATTCATTTCCGCTGCAGTGGCCACTGCAGGGAGATATAGGGGAAATGTAGTATTACAAAGCCAGTCATTGAAATGAAAAAATATCCATTTACTTTAAAACACCACATTAAGAGACTTTTTTTTTTTTTTTTGAGCAGCTCTATGTTCTGGCACATAGAAAGGGTCTTGAGCAGAATACTTACTTGAAGACCATATACCCTTCTAGGGCACATGGTCAAGGACTGTCGTAATGAGATAATCACTTTAACAGCAACACTTTACTACACGTCATCATACAACATGCAATCAACACAGCTGTGTTGTCTCAGTGCTGGTGGAGATTGTCTTTTATGTGAGAGTATATACTGTATTTTTCAATCTATGAGATGCACCTGACCATAAGACGCAGCTAGGTTTTAGAAGAGGAAAATTAGAAAAAAATACTTTTCATGAGACCTCAGATCGGACCCCCATTCTTCATCAGACCCCCAAATCAGTCTCCCAATCTTCATCAGAATCAAAATAAATAAAAGTAAAAAATAAATAAAAACAACTTACCTCTCCTGCTCTGGACAGTGCTGCCAATTGGGAGATCCAGCACTTTTCCTGCTGTGTTGCACTATGACCTGACGTCACACAGCATTAGGTCAAAGTGAACAATTATGCTCACTACGTCCTGAAGCTGTACGATATCAGGACACGGCTGTCACGAGGGTGTCAAGAGCCAAGCCTGACTCCGTTGTACCCGGGGTCAGGAGGTCGCAGCGGTTGGCTGCACACTCTATGAAAGGTAGGGATGTTTCCTTATTGTAGCTTTCTGGGTTTGCTTTGCAAATCCTTTTGGCTCACTCAGGGATCCGTAGCTCCTTCTCTCAGCTGTTCCTTGTCCAGCACTCCCATCCTCCTTATATTCCCCTCTCACACTTCTCTGGTTGCCAGATATAGAGCTTCCTGCCTGGACATCTATTCTGACCCACTGGAGCTGTGTTGCTGCGTTCTGATTGTTGCTTTAGAACGCTACCCTCCGGATCCCTGTTGGACCTTTGTGGACAGTTGTTGTCGTCCACCTGGGTGTTTGTGTTTGTCTGTGTTTGTCTGTCCTCTCCCTGGTGTTTCCCTCTTAGTGCAGTAGTGAGGACTAGCGATCCCACCGGCCCGTTCATTATCTAGGGTTCATTTCAGGGAAAGCCAGGGTTTAGGCACGTGATCGCCGCACGGGTGAGGAACCCGTCTAGGGACGTCAGGGCAGTCAGGTGCCAGCCGCAAGGAGAGTTAGGGGTCACCACCTTTCCCTCTCCCTTGGGCAGGGCTTTCCCTGTGTTCCTCCCTGTGTGTGACGCCGGTCATTACATTATATCTGGCCCTTATTTTTGTGTAGGTAAGAAAAATACAAATTTTTTTTTTTTTTACCTACTTAGAATCCAGTATGGATCCAATTGCTGCTCTGTCCAAACAATTTCATGGCCTGTCTTTGGAGGTGGCAGGATTGAAGGCGTCGGTCCTCCAGCAACAGCAGCAATTACAACAGACCGCAAGTCCCAGCGGTTGCTACTGGTAACCAGGTTGTTGTAGAACCCAAGGTCCCTCTCCCTGACAGATTTTCTGGGGGAAGGGACAAGTTTTTGACTTTCCGTGAGGCCTGTAAATTATACTTCAAACTGTGTCCTTACTCCTCTGGTAATGAAGAACAGCGGGTGGGTGTTGTTATTTCCCTGCTGCAGGGGGACCCGCAGTCCTGGGCATTCTCTTTACCTACTGATTCTCAGGCGCTTCGGTCAGTGGATGAGTTTTTCGGGGCCTTGGGTCTCATATATGACGACCCTGACCGAGTCGCACTGGCTGAATCAAAATTACGGAGACTCCTACAAGGAGAGCGGCCGGTAGAGGAGTATTACAGGCCGCTCTCCTTGTAGAGCGGCCGGTAGAGGAGTACGGATACCCAATGGAACGACCCGGCTCTCAGGAGTCAGTTCTGCTCTGGGTTATCCGAAAGGGTTAAGGATGCGCTTGCATTGTATGAAACCCCCTTTTCCCTTGATGCAGTTATGTCCCTTTCTATCCATATAGATAGACGCCTTAGGGACAGGTTGAAAAAACCGGAGCCATTGGTAACCCCTCCCAAGCAGCAGTTAGTCTGTACGGACTTAGACGAGCCTATGCAGCTAGGAGGTACTATTCGTCAGGTCCGTCCTCCTGAGGTTCGCCGTAGGCGTGGGGTTTGTTTTTTTTGTGGGGAGAGGGGTCATTTCATTAATGTCTGTCCTTCTTTCCTCAGAAACAAAAAACCGTCGGAAAACTACTAACCCCAGGCTGTGTGGAGGATGTCAGCCGGGGGGTATATGTTTCCTCCATACGAACATCGCAATTTGTGTTGCCAGCGGTTATTGTTTTTGGTGATAAGACAGAGAGTATTTCTTTCTTTCTAGACAGTGGAGCAGGGGTAAATTTGCCCGCACTATGGGGTTGTCTCTCTGTACACTACAGAGACCTATTCCCATATTTGCTATTGATTCTGCTCCTCTGTCTCAGAGAAATCTCACCCACATTGTTCATAATTTACACCTTCGGGTAGGGGATCAGCATAACGAGATGCTCTCATGTTTTGTTCTGGAGGGGCTTCCCGCTCCGATAGTGCTGGGTCTTCCCTGGCTGGTAGCGCACAATCCAGTGGTAGATTGGCAGGCCAGGGAGATATTGGAGTGGAGTGAGCCGTGCAGAGAAAATTGCTTAAATAGCAATTGCTTAGTCGCCTCCATAGCTACCCTACCTACATTTGTTTCGGACTTTGAGGACGTTTTTTCTGAAAAGGGTTGTCAGAAGTTACCACCTCATCGTCCTTATGATTGCCCGGTTAACCTTATTCCCGGCGCAAAATTACCCAAGACCAGGTTATATAATCTTTCAGGTCCAGAGAGACAAGCCATGAAGGATTATATCTCCGAGAGTTTGGCTAAGGGACACATCAGACCCTCTTCTTCACCCGTGGCTGCAGGGTTTTTCTTCGTTAAAAAGAAAGATGGGGGCCTGCGTCCTTGCCTAGATTTTCGTGAATTAAATCGGATAACCATCCGAGACCCATACCCTCTTCCTCTCATTCCTGACCTGTTTAACCAGATTGCGGGTGCTAGGTGGTTCTCCAAACTCGATCTTAAAGGGGGGCCTACAATCTGATTCGTATTAAAGAGGGGGATGAGTGGAAAACTGCTTTTAACACCCCTGAGGGTTATTATGAAAATCTAGTTATGCCTTTCGGCCTGACCAATGCTCCTGCCGTCTTTCAACATTTCGTTAATGACATTTTTAGTCATCTAATCGGCAGGTTTGTGGTAATATACCTAGATGATATCTTAATTTATTCGTCTGATCTGAGAACACATGAGGAGCATGTCAGACAAGTACTACAGGTACTACGGACGAATGAATTATATGCTAAAATTGAAAAATGTGTTTTTGCCGTTCAGGAGATACAATTCCTAGGTTATTATTTATCTGCGTCAGGTTTCCGTATGGATCCTAGGAAGGTCCAGGCAATTTTGGATTGGGATCTTCCTGAGAACCTCAAAGCACTACAACGGTTCTTGGGCTTTGCAAATTTCTATAGGAAATTCATTAAAAATTATTCGGTGATCGTAAAACCCCTTACTGACATGACTAGGAAGGGGACTGATTTTTCTAAATGGTCTGACGCCGCTAAAGTTGCTTTTGCCTCTCTAAAAGAGAGGTTTACCTCAGCACCTGTACTAGTCCAACCTGATGTCTCTCAGCCTTTTATTGTTGAAGTCGATGCATCAGAGGTGGGAGTGGGGGCTGTACTGTCTCAGGGTCCGTCTCCTGGCAAATGGCGTCCTTGTGCTTTCTTTTCTAAAAAACTATCTGCAGCAGAACAGAACTACGATATTGGCAATAGGGAACTGTTAGCTATTAAACTTGCGTTTGAGGAGTGGCGTCACTTTTTAGAGGGGGCAGTCCACCCCGTCACTGTGTTTACGGACCACAAAAATCTGCTGTACCTCGAATCAGCTAAGCGTCTCACCCCTAGACAGGCTAGGTGGTCGCTATTTTTTACCAGGTTTAACTCTGTGATTACCTATCGTCCTGGGGTAAAGAATACCAAGGCTGATGCACTATCTTGTTGTTTCCCTGGAGGGGGTAATGTGAGTGATCCGGTACCCATTCTACAAAGAGGAGTGGTTGTCTCTGCGGTACACTCTGCTTTGGAGGGGAAGGTGTTAGAGGCCCAGGGGGACGCCCCGGTCTCTTGCCCCTCAGAGAAATTGTTTGTACCGTTGAACCTACGTCTCGAATTATTAAAGGAACATCATAATTCGGCACTTCCTGGGCACCCGGGTAGTAAAGCAACCTTAGAGCTATTGTCTCGTCGTTTTTGGTGGCCAAGGTTGCGTCAGGATGTATTGGATTTTGTGTCTTCTTGTTCTACCTGTGCGCGCGCAAAAGTTTCGCATACACGTCCTGCAGGGTCTCTATTATCACTCGTCATTCCCAATAGACCATGGACACATCTGTCTATGGATTTTATCACTGACTTACCTTTGTCTGCGGGTAAAACAGTTATTTTGGTAGTAGTGGACAGGTTTAGCAAAATGGCACACTTCATTGCGTTACCCGCACTACCTAATGCTAAAACTCTTGCTCAGGTATTCGTCAGTGAGATCGTGAAGCTTCACGGGGTCCCCTCCGATGTTGTTTCGGATCGGGGAACCCAGTTTATTTCTAAATTTTGGAAAGCTTTTTGTTCCCGTTTGGGGATTCACTTGTCCTTTTCCTCAGCTTTCCATCCTCAGTCGAATGGACAGACTGAGCGTACCAACCAAAACCTTGAGACATATCTAAGATGTTTTGTGTCTGAAAACCAAGAGTTGTGGTCGTCATATTTACCGTTAGCAGAGTTTGCCATAAATAATCGCCGTCAGGAATCCACTGGCAAGTCACCATTTCTTGGTGCATATGGTTTTCATCCCCAATTCTGTACTTTCAAAGAGGGGGGGTCTTCTGGGGTTCCCGAAGAGGAACGGTTTTCGTCATCTCTTTCATCGGTATGGCAGAAGGTGCAAGCTAACTTGAAAAATATGGGAGGTAAATACAAATGCATGGCTGATAAGAGACGGTCGCCAGGTCCGGACCTAGGAGTGAATGACTATGTGTGGTTATCTACTAGGAATATCAAATTGAAGGTTCCCTCTTGGAAACTGGGTCCTAGGTTTATTGGTCCTTACAAGATTGTAGCCATCATCAACCCCGTGGCTTTTCACCTGGAGCTACCTCAGACTTTTAAAATCCATAATGTCTTTCATAAATCGTTACTCAAAAAATATGTTCCACCTCTAGAACCGTCACCGCAGCCACCCCCTCCTGTTGTCGTGGATGGTAATTTAGAATTTCAGATATCCAAAATTATTAATTCTCGTTGGGTCCGCCGCTCTCTCCAATATCTGGTGCACTGGAGAGGTTACGGTCCAGAGGAAAGGATGTGGGTTCCTACGTCTGAGGTAAACGCCGACAGGCTAGTTCGGATTTTTCATGCCTCTCATCCTGAGAGACCTGGTCCTGAGTGTCCGGAGGCCCCTCGTAGAGAGGGGGTTACTGTCACGAGGGTGTCAAGAGCCAAGCCTGACTCCGTTGTACCCGGGGTCAGGAGGTCGCAGCGGTTGGCTGCACACTCTATGTAAGGTAGGGATGTTTCCTTATTGTAGCTTTCTGGGTTTGCTTTGCAAATCCTTTTGGCTCACTCAGGGATCCGTAGCTCCTTCTCTCAGCTGTTCCTTGTCCAGCACTCCCATCCTCCTTATATTCCCCTCTCACACTTCTCTGGTTGCCAGATATAGAGCTTCCTGCCTGGACATCTATTCTGACCCACTGGAGCTGTGTTGCTGCGTTCTGATTGTTGCTTTAGAACGCTAGCCTCCGGATCCCTGTTGGACCTTTGTGGACAGTTGTTGTCGTCCACCTGGGTGTATGTGTTTGTCTGTGTTGTCTGTCCTCTCCCTGGTGTTTCCCTCTTAGTGCAGTGGTGAGGACTAGCGATCCCACCGGCCTGTTCATTATCTAGGGTTCATTTCAGGGAAAGCCAGGGTTTAGGCACGTGATCGCCGCACGGGTGAGGAACCCGTCTAGGGACGTCAGGGCAGTCAGGTGCCAGCCGCAAGGAGAGTTAGGGGTCACCACCTTTCCCTCTCCTTGGGCAGGGCTTTCCCTGTGTTCCTCACTGTGTGTGATGCCGGTCATTACAACGGCACAGTGCAGCGCATAGAGAAAGCCAGAGATTGGTGAGTAATACCAGCGCTAGCTGCTCCCCGGTCGCACTGTATAATGGAAGTGCTCGTTAATATTTCCTTTACAAGACGCACAGACACTTTTCCCAATTTTTATGGGAAAAAAGTGGGTCTTATAGAGTGAGCTATACGGTAATATTGTGCTACATTTATACATTATTTATATATTGTCAAGCTTCACAACAGTATACATGATGTTTATTTTTATATTCTTTTTATATTGCAGTACATAGAATTGCATTTTTACAGTTTGTCTTCACAATAGCTATTGAGGTAGAAAAACACATTTCCAAGGTTTTTACTTCAGTCTTCTTAGATTTTGCATAGGAAAAAATGCTTCCGTTGCTAGTTTTGTCCAAATAGAGCATTTTCACCACATCTTGTAATCAAAGTATAGTCCAAATAGAGCTAGTATATATATGCTAGTATGCTAGTATGCTAGTATAGTCCAAATGCTAGTATAGTCCAAATAGTCCAAATATGCTAGTATAGTCCAAATATGCTAGTATAGTCCAAATAGAGCATTTTCACCACATCTTGTAATCAAAGCTGGTCTGTAAAAATCTCATCTATACGCCGGCTGTACAAAAGATACCACAGGCTACATGTGCCCTTTGGTTAAAGGGGTTGGCCATTTTCTGGTCCAAATAGAGCATTTTCACCACATCTTGTAATCAAAGCTGGTCTGTAAAAATCTCATCTATACGCCGGCTGTACAAAAGATACCACAGGCTACATGTGCCCTTTGGTTAAAGGGGTTGGCCATTTTCTGGTTATTGTTGATCAATGTGTTTGTAAGGTGACTATGACAGGCATGCTCACCCTGCGGCCCTCCAGCTGTTGTAAAACTACAACTCCCAGCATGCCCTAACAGCCTTCAGCTATCAGCCTACAGCAGCGCATTGTGGGAGTTGTAGTCTTACAACAGCTGGAGGGCTGCAGGTTGAGCATGCCTGCTCTCTGAAACTTACTAATATAGTATTTGTTGAAATGATGCACCATTTTCCACATTTCATTAGGCATGGTCCCTTGTTTACAAAGTCTTTTGTGCTTTCAATATAGAGATCCTGTCCATAAAATGGCTGCTCATGGAGGGTCATGTGACCAGACACATCACCTCCACGTGGTGCCTCCTCCATTCAAATACACTGTATTGAACAGAGAAGACATCACATGGAGCCATTTTATGGACAGGACCTCTGTGTGGACAGCACAAAAAACATTATAAACAAGGGATCATACCTTATAAAATATAGAAAATACCACAGAATTTCAACAAAGGCTATATTAGTAAGTGCCATATAATCATCTTACGAACACATTGGTCGACAAACACCAGAAAGTGTCCAACCCCTTTAAGAGATGTGGTATTTCACTGCCTGATGCGAGCAGGTCTCATTCTGGTCAGCAGCACATCCCTAACTACACAGGGAGATATGCTGACAATAATCAGCCATGATAAGTGATGATAAGTGAGCATTTGCTTGTTCATCGGCTGCTCGATTATACAAGCCACTTATGGCGAACAAGCATTCCCATGAGTGCTTGCTCATGATGATTTGTCGATAATCATCAAATCTAATAGGCCAATAATTTAAAAAGTTTACAATATTTTACTAAATGGACAGATACAATGTGAAGAATACTTGCCGGGATCGCATAAGTCTTGCGCATGCACTGTGCGCTCCTTGGTTAAGCGTGATCCTGTCTCCGGCTGCGAGACTTATGCGATCCTGACCGCACTACGGGCTGTCAATCTAACAAAAGAGGGGACGGTTAGGGGGCGTGCTTACCTTGACATGAAGCGAGGAAGCCGCTGCCCCCTTGACTTTAGGCTGACCGCCAAGATAGCGCTGATGGTGCTTAAAACATCGTTTTTTTTAATCTATGGAGCATTAGATTACCGGATCAAACATATGATTATTAACAGACTGGGGGCTACTATGAGGTAATGCTGGCGGTTTTATATGCGTTTTTGAGGTGACAGGTTCCCTTTAATTAGATTGTGCATGTGGTCTGACCAAACAGGATATACAGAAGAGTAACAAATAATGAACTTAATCCCCATTATGACCCCAAAAAGCACATTATTCCATTGCAGGTTCCATAATTTAAAAGGGTTGAGTTAAAAAAACGGCATCCCCTGTACATCTGGTAAAATAAAAAAAATAAGTGATGCTCACTGCTTATCTCCCCTGCTGCTTCCAGCGCTGCGCTCTGGTCCTCCCCACCACTGTTTGTTCTCTAGTTGCATCTGTAATGTTCTGTACACAAATATCACTGCTGCAGCCAAGCACTGGCCTCAGCAGTGATTTGCCATATACTGCTGAAGGGAGATTGGCCATGCGGTCACCTGTGCTTCTCAGCGCAATTTATAGTATACCTACCCCTATGTTGCATCACGTACATGAGGGATTGGTATATAATTTGAGCAAAAAGCATAGGCCCACTCACAACGACAAGGTTGCCTCCTCGAGTGGGAACCTACTCTAAATTTGGCGCAGAGCTGTGCGGCGAACACCGGCGCCGCAGCACTGCACCAATAGACAGTGGGACCCAGTAGCCAAACAACGCCCCCGCTGTCTGGCAGAGCCACCCTGGCACTGGGCCCCACCAACCCACCAGCACAGCACCAGAGCAACAATGGCCGCTGCACAGCACCGCACCATGTGAACAGTTGTCAAAGCTCACCTTATCGCATGCTCTCAGGAACTCCATCTGAGAGGAGGTAGGAATTTATACACCCTTATGCAGTCTCCTGCTAACTAAAATCACCCGGGGGAGGAGTGCTGATACCAGAGGGGGTTAAAAGAATAGATTCTACAGGACAAGTAAAATCTAAGAGTGAAACTGGGTAGCACATCCTCAATACTATGCTTTTATCTAATAACCGCTTCTCAGCATAATTAACATCGCTTCTCAGCACAATTTATAGTATACCTACCCCTACGCTGCATACTGTACATGGGGCATTGGTATACAATTTGATCAAAAAGCATAGGCCCACTCACCACGGCAAGGTTGCCTCCTTGAGTGGGCATGTGATAAGGTGAGCTTTGACAACTGTTCACATTGTTGCTCTGGTGCTGTGCTGGTGGGTTGGTGGGGCCCAGTGCCAGGGTGGCTCTGCCAGACAGCGCGGGCGTTATTTGGCTGCTGGGTCCCGCTGCCTATTGGTGCAGTGCTGCGGCGCCGGTGTTCGTCGCACATCGCTGTGCCAAATTTAGAGTAGGTTCCCACTCGAGGAGGCAACCTTGTCGTGGTGAATGGGCCTATGCTTTTTGATCAAATTGTATACCAATGCCTCATGTACAGTATGCAGCATACTATAAATTGTGCTGAGAAGCGATGTTAATTATGCTGAGAAGCGGTTATTAGATGAAAGCGTAGTATTGAGGATGTGCTATCCAGTTTCACTCTTATATTTTACAAAATAAAATGAATGCCTAACCATGTTCCCATGATGAATGTAGCAGTTTAGTCTACAGGCCTTTTCCAGGCTCTGAACTTTACTGTCAGCGGCACGGCACAGGTCTCTTCTTCATATTGGCCTACGTTGAGTTTCTGGCTCCTTGTAGGCCACAAGCCTGAAGTGCCTACAGCTTAAGAAAAAGTATGGCAGGGTAGAGAACCAACAGTTCCCTACATAGTATTCAATTACAGCTGAGTCTATGGCTCTGCCATGTGCACGAAGTCTTAGGATGCTTAGAAAAGCCTCAAACAACCATTTCAGTTGAACTTGTGCCCAAATGGAGACATTAGTCTACTTTCACACTCGCGTTTTGGCTTTCCGTTTCTGAGATCCATTTAGGGCTCTCACAAGTGGTCTAAAATGGATCAGTTTTTGCCCTAATGCATTCTGAATGGAAAAGGATCCGCTCAGAATGCATCAGTTTGTCTCCGTTCTATCTCCATTCCGCTTTGGAGGCGGACACCAAAACACTGCTACGTCTGATAAAACTGAGCCAAACGGATCTTTCCTGACACACAATGTAAGTCAATGAGGACGGATCCGTTTTCACAGACACAATCTGGCACAATAGAAAATGGATCCATCCTCCACTGACTTTCAATGGTGTTCAAGACGGATCCGTCTTGGCTATGTTAAACATAATACAAACGGATCCATTCTGAACGGACGCAGACGGTTGTATTATCTGAACGGATCAGTCCATGACTCGAGTGTGAAAGTAGAATAACATGCTTACCAAACTCTCCAAGCATCGTGGCCTATTTCTCTACGAAACATTTTATTTATTTAGCTCCCCGTGACATCCTTCTTGATGTATAACAATGTCAAATAGTTATTTTACTTGCCCTTTAACCTATAATTCCATGTTTAAACATTGGGCCTGGTGGCCTTTGGGTGGGGTGCGGGGGTTACTGGTTCTTTTCATAACAGGTTATGTACTGTCAGCTAAAACTAATTATTGCGAGACAGCACGTTATTTCATTTTATATTTTCTTGCTATTTCAGCTAAAATCCGAACAATGGGTCAGAAAGTTGATTCACTGACACAGCTTAGTTCCTGGCCAAGAAAGACTAGCAACGTCTGGTCTACTGTGGAATATTTTTGGCTCTGAAATTCATATACTGTTCTGTTCCAAAATGTGTAACGTCCCTTCCCTCAATTATAATAGGCATCAACTACACTACGTTCAACAGTAATTCACGATGGGGTCCTGCATTTCCTACAGTCACCTCTAATTTTCCACTTGTCCTACGGTAGGTGAACAGTTAATGTTTTTTTTTTTTTTTCCCCCCAGAGCTGCTTATTTCTATAATGGAGGCCTAAAGAGTAACGATGGTCTGATTTCCGTGACAATAGGAGTAATTGTCTCCTGTCGGATGGCAGAAAAGTCTAACCTTATTCTCATAGCGTGACAGGATTTCCTATAGAAATGATCCTTTAAGTAAAACATTTTATTTAATCCTGGAGGATTTTTTTTTTAAATGTCATAATAAATTTGTGCAAATTTTACATACCGTATATAAAAAAGGTTCCCCCCGAAGCGGCAGGAGACGGATTGCACATTAAATTGTGTGAATGCGGAGACGCGCTGCCTGTCTATAAATAACCGGATCACACAGTAAATATTGAGTGGAAGCAGAAATCTATTCTTTATGATTATGCTTGATTAGATTGATATTTTGTCACACAGCAGACTTGTTATAAGCAGGTGAGGCTGCCCTTTACAAGCTGGAGAAGCTGGGAAAAGGCTTTCCCAGTGCATTCTGGGTAGTGCAGCAGGTGACAAAGGGTCAGCAATACGTTGCAAAGTGTTCATTGTGGATGGCTATTTTTGGCGAGCGCGCAAACCGCGCTTTCTTTTGGTTGACATAAGCAAACAGAAGGAGATAATATTACTAATATAGACTTGAGAAAGGAATGCAATCTGTAGAATGAGCCAAAAATGATACCGCTCTCCTAATGAGGCCATCTCCTAAATGCTAACGCCTAAATAATTGATCAGGTATAAAATTTGTATGCACATTTTTTATATATGTGTTGTATGAATATGCAAACTACAGACTGTCTTTATAGGTTTAAGGACATCGAGTTCTGATTTTGCAGTTTACAAATACAAAATAACATGAACAGGACATATTAAGTATGACCACTGCAAATTACGATCCTGAAGAAAACGGATGACTGCCTCCTAGACATAACCAGCCATTATAAATAATAAAAGGTGTTTGGTTATGTATTTATAAGTAATATTTCTGTATTCTGAATAATTTATTAATTCTCTGAGAACCACTTTAAAGGGGTTATGCCACTAATATAAAAGTATCCCGCCCAACAGATATCGCTCTTTTCACTTTTCCCAAATACCAACATTTATCAAAACTTCTTTCTTCTAAAGTTATAAGCCTATCATTGCTCCCTGTGAAAACTCTGTTTTAATATTCAGTTGCTGTAGGCTACGTCCTGCATTGGAGCCTTGTAATGTGGGAAGGGTCATTGGTAAGAACAAGGGGTGTGGTTAGTGTCACATGTCCTGCTGATGTCAGGACACATCTCACTGCCCATGTCCTGCTGATGTCAGGACACATCTCACTGCCCATGTCCTGCTGATGTCAGGACACATCTCACTGCCCATGTCCTGCTGATGTCAGGACACATCTCACTGCCCATGTCCTGCTGATGTCAGGACACATCTCGCTGCCCATGTTCTGCTGATGTCAGGACACATCTCGCTGCCCATGTCCTGCTGATGTCAGGACACATCTCGCTGCCCATGTCCTGCTGATGTCAGGACACATCTCGCTGCCCATGTCTTGTTGATGTCAGGACATATCTCACTGCCCATGTCTTGTTGATGTCAGGACACATCTCACTGCCCATGTCCTGCTGATGTCAGGAGACATCTCACTGCCCATGTCTTTTTGATGTCAGGACACATCTCACTGCCCATGTCTTGCTGATTTCAGGACACATCTCACTGCCCATGTCCTGCTGATTTCAGGAGACATCTCACTGCCCATGTCTTTTTGATGTCAGGACAGATCTCACTGCCCATGTCCTGCTGATTTCAGGAGACATCTCACTGCCCATGTTCTGCTGATGTCAGGACACATCTCACTGCCCATGTCCTGCTGATGTCAGGACACATCTCACTGCCCATGTCCTGCTGATGTCAGGACACATCTCACTGCCCATGTCCTGCTGATGTCAGGACACATCTCACTGCCCATGTCCTGCTGATGTCAGGACACATCTCGCTGCCCATGTTCTGCTGATGTCAGGACACATCTCGCTGCCCATGTCCTGCTGATGTCAGGACACATCTCGCTGCCCATGTCCTGCTGATGTCAGGACACATCTCGCTGCCCATGTCTTGTTGATGTCAGGACATATCTCACTGCCCATGTCTTGTTGATGTCAGGACACATCTCACTGCCCATGTCCTGCTGATGTCAGGAGACATCTCACTGCCCATGTCTTTTTGATGTCAGGACACATCTCACTGCCCATGTCTTGCTGATTTCAGGACACATCTCACTGCCCATGTCCTGCTGATTTCAGGAGACATCTCACTGCCCATGTCTTTTTGATGTCAGGACATATCTCACTGCCCATGTCCTGCTGATTTCAGGAGACATCTCACTGCCCATGTTCTGCTGATGTCAGGACACATCTCACTGCCCATGTCCTGCTGATGTCAGGACACATCTCACTGCCCATGTCCTGCTGATGTCAGGACACAACTCACCGTCCATGTCCTGCTGATGTCAGGACATATCTCACTGCCCATGTCTTGTTGATGTCAGGACATATCTCACTGCCCATGTCTTGTTGATGTCAGGACATATCTCACTGCCCATGTCTTGTTGATGTCAGGACATATCTCACTGCCCATGTCTTGCTGATGTCAGGACACATCTCACTGCCCATGTCCTGCTGATGTCAGGACATATCTCACTGCCCATGTCTTGTTGATGTCAGGACATATCTCACTGCCCATGTCTTGTTGATGTCAGGACACATCTCACTGCCCACGTCCTGCTGATGTAAGGAGACATCTCGCTGCCCATATTCTGCTGATGTCCGACTCAGGACACATCTCACTGCCCATGTCCTGCTGATGTCAGGACACATCTCACTGCCCATGTCCTGCTGATGTCAGGACACATCTCACTGCCCATGTCCTGCTGATGTCAGGACACATCTCACCGCCCATGTCTTGCTGATGTCAGGACACATCTCACTGCCCATGTGTAACACCCCAGAGTTGGGTTACTAGACGCTTTTACCCCGCTACTATCTGCTAAGAGCATCAACACGGTCATTTGATGTGATTTCCCTCATGTCATTCACAACTGTGCAGATGAAACCATTTTAAATGTGATATTTTCTTTAATTCCATATTTTATTTGTAATGTTTCAGGTCTACCAGCAGGTGGCAGCATCGTTGGTAGGAATATTTTTAATGTTATGGCCATTCAGAATGGAACGTTCCAGTTCTGTTCTGCCCCCCTGCTTAAGGGAAGTGGAGTTTCCCACACCCTGCAGCAAGGGAGGAAAAAAATGTTAGATCCAGTGTGTTCCAGCTCTCCCTGCATGGGGAAGGCTGCGTGTGTAGGAGCTCCCCGTTCTAGGAATCCAAGCCAGGATCTTGTCTCGGTTGAGACAAAAGATCATCATTCCCAGCTTGAGCCTTCAGCCTCAGCTGGTAGAAAGCAAGCAGCCACCTCCAGAACTCCAGGACGAACCATACCCTGTGAGCACAACTGTGAGTACCGTCCAGAGACCAGGAGAAGCCAAATCTCTCCTCGGCTAGTCAGTCCTCAATACAGCACATGATAGAAGCAGAAGATAGATTCCTGCCATACATTGCCAATACCTGCTGGGACTTCAGACTATTGCTGTACCTCATATGGAGTACTGCTACATCAAGTAAAGACCAGTTTGAACTTTATTACAAGTCTGGATCTCATTTACTGCTACCAAATCCCTCAACTACTCCTACTAGCAACGCACTCATTTTATTGCAAGTGAGCCAGGATCCAGGAGTCCAGCCGTACCAAGGTAGGAGACACCGTTGACACTATTACCATTATCACACAGAGACATTACACCACTCTGGCATTCCTCACCTGGTACGTGAGTTGCAACACCTTAAAGGGCAATGTGACTGTACCCTGTGCACGCTGCAATTGGCGTCACGAACAAAAACCATAGACTATTATACTCATACCCTGACCCACTGCATAATTGGTGTCCGTGTAACTGCACCCACGGTCCGGCTCATTGCCCATGTCTTGTTGATGTCAGGACACATCTCACTGCCCATGTCCTGCTGATGTCAGGACACATCTCACTGCCCATGTCCTGCTGATGTCACTGCTAATGAGGCAAATTTGAAAAAATAAACAATCCAAGGAGGAACGGGAGCCTTAATGATTGATGAATATAAACCTTAGAGTGAAAAGTAGTTATAGCACAACCCCTTCAAGTGATACAGAAGGTCAGTACAACTTGTAATTTTCATCATCATTTTTTGCAGTACATACAACTTATCAAAAACATCTTTACTCTTTTTTCGGGAGGTGGTATGAACAAAAAAACAGCCATATTAAAAACATGATATATAAAATGTTAACCCCTATGGATGCCATATAACATTATTTTACTGCATTGCATGTATTTTTACAAAAAAAAACTGATGTCAGTGACGGGTTGCAGGCTGAGCCTATCACCCAGTTAAGCCAGTACTTTCTGCTCTGCACTGATGAGGGGAAATCACCCTGAAACAGCTGTCTTCAGATGAGATGCTGGCTTATTTATTATCCAAGTCATGTCTCAAGGCCTATTTAAAGGGTCGAACATTGACTTATAGGCTAGCTGCCTTACATCTGGTGGTATCAGAGACAGGGCTTGTTAAGAGGTCATTTGCATCTCTTTCAGGTTCCCTTCTGTGCTCGATCCTTGTGCTGTTTCTTTCAAATTTAATTAATGCACTGTATTATTATATCTCCTTTTACTATGTTGTTTCTACGTATTGTTTCTCTGCTGCCATCTGCTGGCCGGAATTTGTATGCTGCACGCCTTGTTCCTTATCTATAAAGTTTTTCTCTGCTGGGCGTGGTTTTAGCAGCCTTGGTTCTTGTCACTTCCTGTAGCCATTTTAAGTGCTGCACTCCTTGTGACTAGAGACTGACACCTTGGCTTGTGAAGGCATCAGTTTTTGACCAGCAGTTGCCTCAGCAGTTAGCCTCAGGAAAGGCTAACTGCATTCCTGTACTGCATTCCTGTACTGCATCACTGTATGTCACTGCTCTGGATCAAATAAACCCCCGTTTGATTGCATCCTCATGTCTACGTCTGGATCCATCTAACCTGAGCATCTGCCGGTCCGGTCTGCTCCACTGCTTGGATACGAAGGTAGGACAGTCACAAGGTCATTATCAGTTACACCTTCATTCGCCTTCATGTGGGGACAGAACAGTCAAAAACTGCCTTAAAGCCTTATACCTCAGTAAATACCCGTCTCAAAGGCTAATGCCCGGCTACAGGTTCCCTCAGAGCCCAGTGCCACACTCAGGAACCTCCCTTGCAACAGGCCCACTCGCAGCAAATCTGCCCGGCAACAGTGCACGTCCCATAAGCCTAAGGGGAAGCACGGCGTGTCCGCAGTAGATATACTCTTGCCTGGAAGTCCTCCACTACTCGCCAAGCCACTTTCTACATCCTATATTAACCCTTGCTCGCAGGATATAAGAACTATTCACGCACGCGGGGCCTCCCTCAAACCAAAACCCCGCAATTCACTCAAAACACTTTAGGAACCTTATCGGGGTGCCTCATCTGAGCCGCACAGCAATTTTCAGCCCCCAATTCGAAAGTTAATTTTCTTAAAGAGACAGCGCACCTTAAATCAAAATGGCCGAAAATGAACTCGTACATTTCCCCAATGATGAAACAAAGCAAATGCAACCTGATACTGATCATTATGAAGAGCTGGAGGTAGAACCCACACTTCCAGCAGACCAAGTCACGCGACCAAAGCGCTCTTTCAAACCAACTATAAAGATCACGGAAAATTATCACACCAGGAAAGATGAGCTATGTGACAACCTGGAAGAGCTATGGGAACGAGTTTCCTCCCTCATATCAGGAATTAAGTCCTCCTCAGGCGATGCCACCAGTTTAAAAGTTGCCGTCGGGCGGCTGAACTCAGCCCATGAAAGATACAAGAGACTGTCCACAAGGTATATAACCTTTCTAAAAGACTCTAATATTGAAGAAGCCCCATCAGAATTGTGCAAGGCAGAATCAATAGACAGACAAAGAGACGCCATGGTGTTGGACGCTAAAGATAAAGTGGAACTCCGCATCTCTCATTTGCAAGAAACTAGATCACACAGATCGCATTCATCCAAACATTCCACGCGGTCCTACAGATCATCATGCTCTAGAAGCTCCGCCCTGAGCGACAGATTACTAGAGGCCCGGATAAATGCAGAGCTATCCAAAGTGAGGCGTTCCTTCACCGAAAAAGAAGTCCTTGCGAGAACAGAAGCTCAGATGGCGGCGGCCAAGAGGGCAGAAGCGGAGGCAGAAGCCAAGAGGGCAGAAGCGGAGGCAGAAGCCAAGAGGGCAGAAGCGGAGGCAGAAGCCAAGAGGGCAGAAGCGGAGGCAGAAGCCAAGAGGGCAGAAGCGGAGGCAGAAGCCAAGAGGGCAGAAGCGGAGGCAGAAGCCAAGAGGGCAGAAGCAGAAGCAGAGGCTCGAATAAAGATCCTTGAATCAGAGAGGGAAGAGGAAATTGCATTAGCAAAAGTAAGACTACTTGAGCAAGCATTGAGCCAAGGCTTTGATTCAGTCTGCTTACCACCAGAGGAGATAGACGATCCAGTTGATCGCACCAGTGACTATGTTCTGAAACAGTTATCTGCACCACCCCCAGTGTGCAGTACTGTCCAAGCAAACGACACTGAAACCTCCAAGTCATCTCTACCTGCAGTGCCAGCGATACCCACAGCACCTGAGCAACCCAATAACAGTTGCCCAGGCGCGCCCTCTCAAGGGCATTTATTACAGCAAGATGGCTACCAGGTGTTTCCTGGCCTACCTCCACAGCTCAAGCGGCAGTCATCAGAATCTACAGAGGCTAGACCACAGCTCAACCCTGCAGCAACATCATTCTACCCGGAAGCATCTCACCCTTTCACGCCACACAGCCTATACGCCCCAGGGGCATCACAAGTTGTCATGGCAACAAGCAGTGAGAGATCAGATATGTCTGAGTTTGCCAGGTTTATGGTGAGCAGAGAGCTAATTAACACCAGTCTCTCAAAATTTGATGACCGTGCGGAGAGCTACAGAGCCTGGAAGGCAACCTTCAAAGCTGCCATCGCCAACCTCAACCTAACTGCAGAGCAGGAGCTCGACCTCTTGATCAACTGGCTGGGCCCAGGCTCCACAAATCGCATCAAGAGCCTTAGAACTGTCTATGTGGGACAAGCAGAAGCAGGTCTCGCTGCAGCCTGGCAAAGACTCGAACGCACCTTTGGCAGTGCAGAAGCAATAGAGAAGGCACTATTCAGGAGACTGCAGAACGTTCCCAAGATCAGTCTTAAGGATGTCCACAAGCTTCAGGATTTAAGTGATTTGCTCATGGAACTGGAGCTCGCCAAAAGAGATCCTCGTCTGTCCGGGCTGTGCTACCTGGATACTGCCCATGGGGTGAACCCAATTGTCGTGAAGCTACCATACAGCCTGCAAGAGAAGTGGGCGGCATCAGTCTCAAGGTACAAAAGAGTGCATGACGTCACCTTTCCCCCATTTATTCATTTCTGTAGGTTCATCGATGAACAGTCCCAGATGAGGAACGACCCCAGCCTCGACTTCCTGGAGTTTAATACTACAGCTTCAGTGACACCATCATCAAGGTATGAAAGTATTGTGCATAAACACAGAGACTTTAAGAGCAGCGTGAATGTTAGAAAGACTAACCTACCATCATCTGCAGTACCCACTGGTAAACAGTACACTACCTCATCAGGAGACAAGGCCTTCAATCGTGAATGTCCCATTCATAAAAAAACACACTCACTGAACAAATGCAGAGGATTTAGATCCAAAACCATACAGGAGCGCAAGAAAGTCCTCACCGAGCTTGGGGTATGTTTCAGGTGCTGCGCTTCATTGGAGCACATGGCAAAGGACTGTAAATCCATTATCAAGTGTGAGGAGTGTCATAGTGAAAGACACGCCTCAGCTATGCACCCAACTCCACTCACAAGGGATTCACCAGCTGCTGTCACCCCCAGTCCCGCTCCAAGTCATGGCGGGGAGCTCCAAAATAAAGCTAACACAGCCACTGCTGTTTCCTGCTCATGCTTGGACGTATGTGGGGAGGGCCAGAGTGAGAAATGTTGTGCCCGCATATGTCTAATCAAGGTCTACCCGGAGGGGCTACCAGAAAAGGCAGTAAAAATGTATGCCATCATTGACGACCAAAGCAACCGCTCCCTAGCAGGACCTAAATTCTTTGAAGCCTTTGGAATAAAGGGACCGTCAGAACCCTACATCTTAAACACCTGCTCGGGTCGCATAGAGACTAGCGGCAGGAGGGCACAAGGATTCATCGCTTGTTCCGTCAGTTGGAATACAGAAATACCTTTACCGACGCTGATCGAATGCGATCAAATACCCAACCATAGGGATGAAATTCCTACCCCGGAAGCTGCATTTCACCAACCACACCTAAGGCACCTAGCCAACGTTATCCCACCTATGGACAACAACGCCGAGATTCTACTCCTGCTTGGCAGAGACAATCTAAGGGTACACAAGGTGCGTCAACAGTGTAATGGTCCTGACTATGCACCATACGCCCAGAGACTGGACTTGGGATGG
The DNA here is from genome assembly GCF_014858855.1 of Bufo gargarizans. Taxonomy (NCBI): domain Eukaryota; kingdom Metazoa; phylum Chordata; class Amphibia; order Anura; family Bufonidae; genus Bufo; species Bufo gargarizans. Next base: position 13,994,607 of record NC_058086.1, on the reverse strand, counting down.
GTAGTCATAGGAAATGTATGCTTGGATCAACCAAGAATCCGCTCTTTCAAAACGTACGTGCGTGGAGATGGACGCACAACTTGCATTAAGCCTTGCCCTCACCACTACGAGGTGAAAGAGAAGTCTCCAGACCTCATACAACCACCTGACGACATTCCTCCCTTCTTTGCCGACAACTTGGGAAGATTAATCTTTCACACAAGCAAGGACGATGATAAAGTAGCTTTGTCAGTAGAAGACAGAGAATTTATCAAGATAATGGACAATGAGTTCCTTAACCACCTCCCGACCGCCGTACGCATATATGCGTCCGGGAGGTGGTTGCTTTATTCCTCCTGGACGCATATACGCGTCTTCTCGCGAGACGCGAGATTTCCTGTGAACGCGCGCGCACAGGAACAGAAGGTAAGCGAGTGGATCTCCAGCCTGCCAGCGGCGATCGCTCGCTGGCAGGCTGGCGATCCGAATTTTTTAACCCCTAACAGGTATATTAGACGCTGTTTTCATAACAGCGTCTAATATACCTCCTACCTGGTCCTCTGGTGGTCCCTTTTGTTAGGATCGACCACCAGAGGACTCAGGTAGGTCAGTACAGTCCCACCAAACACCACACTACACTACACTACACCCCCCCCCCCCGTCACTTATTAACCCCTTATAAACCCCTGATCACCCCATATAAACTCCCTGATCACCCCCCTGTCATTGATCACCGCCCTGTCATTGATCACCCCCCTGTCAGGCTCCGTTCAGACGTCCGCATGATTTTTACGGATCCGATCCATGTATCCATGGATCCGTAAAAATCATGCGGACGTCTGAATGGAGCCTTACAGGGGGGTGATCAATGACAGGCGGGTGATCACCCATATACACTCCCTGATCACCCCCTGTCATTGATCACCCCCCTGTCAGGCTCCATTCAGACGTCCGCATGATTTTTACGGATCCGATCCATGTATCCATGGATCCGTAAAAATCATGCGGACGTCTGAATGGAGCCTTACAGGGGGGTGATCAATGACAGGCGGGTGATCACCCATATACACTCCCTGATCACCCCCTGTCATTGATCACCCCCCTGTCATTGATCACCCCCCTGTAAGGCTCCATTCAGACGTCCGCATGATTTTTACGGATCCGATCCATGTATCCATGGATCCGTAAAAATCATGCGGACGTCTGAATGGAGCCTTACAGGGGGGTGATCAATGACAGGCGGGTGATCACCCATATACACTCCCTGATCACCCCCTGTCATTGATCACCCCCCTGTCATTGATCACCCCCCTGTCAGGCTCCATTCAGACGTCCGCATGATTTTTACGGATCCGATCCATGTATCCATGGATCCGTAAAAATCATGCGGACGTCTGAATGGAGCCTTACAGGGGGGGTGATCAGTGACAGGGGGGTGATCACCCTGATTACCCTGATCACGCCCTGTCATTGATAACCCCCCTGTAAGGCTCCATTCAGACGTCCGCATGCGTTCTGTGGATCCGATCCATGTATCCATGTATCCGTAAAAAATCATGCGGATGTCTGAATGGAGCCTTACAGGGGGGGTGATCAGTGACAGGGGGGTGATCACCCTGATCACCCTGATCACCCCCTGTCATTGATAACCCCCCTGTAAGGCTCCATTCAGACGTCCGCATGCGTTCTGTGGATCCGATCCATGTATCCATGGATCCGTAAAAAATCATGCGGATGTCTGAATGGAGCCTTACAGGGGGGGTGATCAGTGACAGGGGGGTGATCACCCTGATTACCCTGATCACCCCCTGTCATTGATAACCCCCCTGTAAGGCTCCATTCAGACGTCCGCATGCGTTCTGTGGATCCGATACATGTATCCATGGATCCGTAAAAAATCATGCGGATGTCTGAATGGAACCTTACAGGGGGGGTGATCAGTGACAGGGGGGTGATCACCCTGATCACCCTGATCACCCCCTGTCATTGATAACCCCCCTGTAAGGCTCCATTCAGACGTCCGCATGCGTTCTGTGGATCCGATCCATGTATCCATGGATCCGTAAAAAATCATGCGGATGTCTGAATGGAACCTTACAGGGGGGGTGATCAGTGACAGGGGGGTGATCACCCTGATCACCCCCTGTCATTGATAACCCCCCTGTAAGGCTCCATTCAGACGTCCGCATGCGTTTTGTGGATCCGATCCATGTATCCATGGATCCGTAAAAAATCATGCGGATGTCTGAATGGAGCCTTACAGGGGGGGTGATCAGTGACAGGGGGGTGATCACCCTGATTACCCTGATCACCCCCTGTCATTGATAACCCCCCTGTAAGGCTCCATTCAGACGTCCGCATGCGTTCTGTGGATCCGATCCATGTATCCATGGATCCGTAAAAATCATGCGGACGTCTGAATGGAGCCTTACAGGGGGGGGTGATCAGTGACAGGGGGGTGATCACCCTGATTACCCTGATCACCCCCCTGTCATTGATCACCCCCCTGTAAGGCTCCATTCAGACGTCCGCATGCGTTCTGTGGATCCGATCCATGTATCCATGGATCCGTAAAAATCATGCGGACGTCTGAATGGAGCCTTACAGGGGGGGGTGATCAATGACAGGGGGGTGATCAGGGAGTCTATATGGGTGATCACCCCCCTGTCATGGATCACCCCCCTGTCATTGATCACTCCCCCCCTGGTAAGGCTCCATTCAGCCATTTTTTTTGGCACAAGTTAGCGGACATTTTTTGTTTGTTTTTGTTTTTTCTTACAAAGTCTCATATTCCACTAACTTGTGTCAAAAAATAAAATCTCACATGGACGCACCATACCCCTCACGGAATCCAAATGCGTAAACATTTTTAGACATTTATATTCCAGACTTCTCACGCTTTAGGGCCCCTAAAAAGCCAGGGCAGTATAAATACCCCACATGTGACCCCATTTCGGAAAGAAGACACCCCAAGGTATTCCGTGAGGGGCATATTGAGTCCATGAAAGATTGAAATTTTTGTCCTAAGTTAGCGGAAAGTGAGACTTTGTGAGAAAAAAAAAAAAAAATAATCAATATCCGCTAACTTATGCAAAAAAAAAAAAATATTCTAGGAACTCGCCATGCCCCTCATTGAATACCTTGGGGTGTCTTCTTTCCAAAGTGGGGTCACATGTGGGGTATTTATACTGCCCTGGCTTTTTAGGGGCCCGAAAGTGTGAGAAGAAGTCTGGGATCCAAATGTCTAAAAATGCCCTCCTAAAAGGAATTTGGGCACCTTTGCGCATCTAGGCTGCAAAAAAGTGTCACACATGTGGTATCGCCGTACTCAGGAGAAGTTGGGGAATGTGTTTTGGGGTGTCATTTTACATATACCCATGCTGGGTGAGATAAATATCTTGGTCAAATGCCAACTTTGTATAAAAAAATGGGAAAAGTTGTCTTTTGCCAAGATATTTCTCTCACCCAGCATGGGTATATGTAAAATGACCCCCCAAAACACATTGCCCAACTTCTCCTGAGTACGGCGATACCAGATGTGTGACACTTTTTTGCAGCCAAGGTGGGCAAAGGGGCACCTTTCGGATTTCGCAGGCCATTTTTTTTACACATTTTGATTTCAAGGTACTTCTTACACATTTGGGCCCCTAAATTGCCAGGGCAGTATAACTACGCCACAAGTGACCCCATTTTGGAAAGAAGACACCCCAAGGTATTCCGTGGGGGGCACGGCGAGTTCCTAGAATTTTTTATTTTTTGTCACAATTTAGTGGAAAATGATGATTTTTCTTTTTTTTTCTTTTTTCCTTACAAAGTCTCATATTCCACTAACTTGCGACAAAAAATAAAAAATTCTAGGAACTCGCCATGCCCCTCACGGAATACCTTGGGGTGTCTTCTTTCCAAAATGGGGTCACTTGTGGGGTAGTTATACTGCCCTGGCAATTTAGGGGCCCAAATGTGTGAGAAGAACTTTGCAATCAAAATGTGTAAAAAATGCCCTGCAAAATCCGAAAGGTGCACTTTGGAATATGTGCCCCTTTGCCCACCTTGGCAGCAAAAAAGTGTGACACATCTGGTATCGCCGTACTCAGGAGAAGTTGGGCAATGTGTTTTGGGGTGTCATTTTACATATACCCATGCTGGGTGAGAAAAATATCTTGGTCAAATGCCAACTTTGTATAAAAAAATTGGAAAAGTTGTCTTTTGCCAAGATATTTCTCTCACCCAGCATGGGTATATGTAAAATGACAGCCCAAAACACATTCCCCAACTTCTCCTGAGTACGGCGATACCAGATGTGTGACACTTTTTTGATGCCAAGGTGGGCAAAGGGGCACATATTTCAAAGTGCACCTTTCGGATTTCACCGGTCATTTTTTACAGATTTTGATTGCAAAGTTCTTCTCACACATATGGGCCCCTAAATTGCCAGGGCAGTATAACTACCCCACAAGTGACCCCATTTTGGAAAGAAGACACCCCAAGGTATTCCGTGAGGGGCACTGCGAGTTCCTAGAATTTTTTATTTTTTGTCGCAAGTTAGTGGAATATGAGACTTTGTAAGGAAAAAAGAGAAAAAAAAAAAAATCATCATTTTCCGCTAACTTGTGACAAAAAATAAAAAATTCTAGGAACTCGCAGTGCCCCTCACGGAATACCTTAGGGTGTCTTCTTTCCAAAATGGGGTCACTTGTGGCGTAGTTATACTGCCCTGGCAATTTAGGGGCCCAAATGTGTGAGAAGAACTTTGCAATCAAAATGTGTAAAAAATGCCCTGCAAAATCCGAAAGGTGCACTTTGGAATATGTGCCCCTTTGTCCACCTTGGCAGAAAAAAAGTGTGACACATCTGGTATCGCCGTACTCAGGAGAAGTTGGGGAATGTGTTTTGGGGTGTCATTTTACATATACCCATGCTGGGTGAGAAAAATATCTTGGTCAAATGCCAACTTTGTATAAAAAAATGGGAAAAGTTGTCTTTTGCCAAGATATTTCTCTCACCCAGCATGGGTATATGTAAAATGACACCCCAAAACACATTCCCCAACTTCTCCTGAGTACGGCGATACCACATGTGTCACACTTTTTTGCTGCCAAGGTGGGCAAAGGGGCGCATATTCCAAAGTGCACCTTTCGGATTTCACCGGTCATTTCTTACACATTTTGATTGCAAAGTTCTTCTCACACATTTGGGCCCCTAAATTGCCAGGGCAGTATAACTACCCCACAAGTGACCCCATTTTGGAAAGAAGACACCCCAAGGTATTCTGTGAGGGGCATGGTGAGTTCCTAGAATTTTTTATTTTTTGTCGCAAGTTAGTGGAATATGAGACTTTGTAAGAAAAATAAAAATAAAATAAATCATCATCATTTTCCGCTAACTTGTGACAAAAAATAAAAAGTTCTATGAACTCACTATGCCCATCAGCGAATACCTTAGGGTGTCTACTTTCCGAAATGGGGTCATTTGTGGGGTTTTTCTACTGTTTGGGCATTGTAGAACCTCAGGAAACATGACAGGTGCTCAGAAAATCAGAGCCGTTTCAAAAAGCGGAAATTCACATTTTTGTACCATAGTTTGTAAATGCTATAACTTTTACCCAAACCATTTTTTTTTTGCCCAAACATTTTTTTTTTATCAAAGACATGTAGAACTATAAATTTAGGGAAAAATTTATATATGGATGTCGTTTTTTTTTGCAAAATTTCACAGCTGAAAGTGAAAAATTTCATTTTTTTGCAAAAAAATCGTTACATTTTGATTAATAACAAAAAAAGGAAAAATGTCAGCAGCAATAAAATACCACCAAATGAAAGCTCCATTAGTGAGAAGAAAAGGAGGTAAAATTCATTTGGGTGGTAAGTTGCATGACCGAGCGATAAACAGTGAAAGTAGTGTAGTGCCGAAGTGTAAAAAGTGGCCTGGTCATGAAGGGGGTTTCACCTAGCGGGGCTGAAGTGGTTAAAGACGAAACCAATCACTGGGTTTCTCCATTACCCTTCCGAGCTACCAGGGTGAGACTCCCGAACAATAGAGAACAAGCTCTGTCTAGATTTAACTCTCTTCAGCGTACCATGAACAGTAAGCCTGAGATGAGAGAACACATTGTTGCCTTTATCGACAAAATATTCCGCAACAACCATGCAGAACCAGCTCCATCCTTAGGGAAGAACGACGAGTGCTGGTACTTGCCTTCATTTGGAGTGTACCACCCACGAAAACCTAATCAAATTAGGGTTGTTTTCGACTCAAGCGCCAAACATCAAGGTGTATCTCTTAATGACGTCCTTCTCACAGGTCCTAATCTGACGAATAACCTAGTTGGAGTGCTGATGAGGTTCAGAAAAGAGCTCGTTGCCATCACCGCCGACATTGAACAGATGTTCCACTGTTTCGTAGTCAGAGAGGACCACCAGAATTTCCTCAGGTTTCTGTGGTACAAGAATAATGACACCAACGCAGAGATGGCAGAGTATCGAATGAGGGTACACGTATTTGGAAACAGCCCTTCACCTGCCGTGGCAACTTACGGCCTTCGGCGCACTGCAATAGAGGGAGAATCAGACTACGGTAAAGACGTCAGAGGACCAGTAAAACAATTGAGGTCTGACCAGGGAAGCAACTTCATCAGAGCCTGTAGAGAACTTAACATCGACACCAAGTCCATTCAAGATCAGTTGGCAGAAAAAGGTTGCACCTGGATTTTCAACCCTCCTTATAGTTCCCACATGGGGGGCTCCTGGGAGAGAATGATCGGCATCTCACGCAACATCTTAAATTCTATGTTGATGGATGTAAACTCGTCTAGACTCACACATGAGACTCTAGTTACTCTTCTCGCTGAAGTTTCAGCCATTATCAATTCAAGACCCCTTGTGCCAGTGTCTATGGATCCTGAGACACCAGCCATTCTGACTCCGGCTATTCTACTTATCCAAAAAACTGAGAGTACGCTTATTCCTAGTGGAGAATTCACTCATGCGAACATCTATCAAAAACACTGGAAACGTGTACAATATCTAGCAGATTACTTCTGGAACAGGTGGCGAAAGGAGTACCTCAGTGTTCTTCAAGGAAGAAGAAAATGGCAACACCACAAACCAAACTTGAAGGAAGGAGACCTTGTATTGATGAAAGAGCAACAAACCGAAAGGATTGACTGGCCTGTTGGGCTAATTTCAAAGGTTTTCCCTAGCAAGGATGGTAAGGTCCGGAAGGTGGAGTTGAAGATCTTCAGGAAAGGCGAGCTTAAAACGTTCTCAAGACCAATCAATGAACTCATCTTAATACTACCCATCGAGAACGTCCCTGACCGGTGAACAGGACTGTATTTAGCTTCGCAGATCTTCTCCATTCCAAGTTGAAAACAGGACTATCTATGTTTTGCATTCTAACATGTTTTTTTTACAGGTTGTTTATATTTTATGGACATTCGTCATAGTGAAATCCCCAAAGTGAATTTCAGACGGGGAGTGTGCTGTTTCTTTCAAATTTAATTAATGCACTGTATTATTATATCTCCTTTTACTATGTTGTTTCTACGTATTGTTTCTCTGCTGCCATCTGCTGGCCGGAATTTGTATGCTGCACGCCTTGTTCCTTATCTATAAAGTTTTTCTCTGCTGGGCGTGGTTTTAGCAGCCTTGGTTCTTGTCACTTCCTGTAGCCATTTTAAGTGCTGCACTCCTTGTGACTGGAGACTCACACCTTGGCTTGTGAAGGCATCAGTTTTTGACCAGCAGTTGCCTCAGGAAAGACATCCACATCACAGCATTCCTGTACTGCATCACTGTATGTCACTGCTCTGGATCAAATAAACCCACGTTTGATTGCATCCTCATGTCTACGTCTGGATCCATCTAACCTGAGCATCTGCCGGTCCGGTCTGCTCCACTGCTTGGATACGAAGGTAGGACAGTCACAAGGTCATTATCAGTTACACCTTCATTCGCCTTCATGTGGGGACAGAACAATCCTATTTTCTGGTAGGGGTGGATAGCTATTGGACAAGACATGCTTTCTAGGACAGAAATATCACAGCCAGTGGCGGATCCGGGGGGGGGGGGGGCAACGGGGCAATTGCCCCCCCCCCCGAACTGGTGGCGGGCGGCGGCGGCAGCGGGGCACAGGGAGATGAGCGCTTCCATTGTGGAAGCGCTCATCTCCAGTCATCTGTATCGCCGTCCTCAGGACAGCGATACAGATGCCTGCCTGTGCTGCGGCAGGGAAGGGAGAGGCGTGTCCCTTTCCCTTCCTCTGATAGGCTGCAGGCACTAGGCCGGCAGCCTATCAGAGGCCGGCGCAGGCGGCGCGATGACATCATCGCGCCGCCTGAGCCATACAGCGTGGGACACAGGCCAGAAGAGGCCTGCATCGCATCGCTGACATGGAGGTAAGTATGTGTGTTTTTTTTTTCATTATATACAATACTTTTACTGGCACCTGGGGGCTGTTATTACTGGCAAAGGGGGGCTCTTATTACTGGGGGCTCTTATTACTGGCAAAGGGGGGCTGTTATTACTGGCAAAGGGGGCTCTTATTACTGGGGGCTCTTATTACTGGCAAAGGGGGGCTCTTATTACTGGGGGCTCTTATTACTGGCAAAGGGGGGCTCTTATTACTGGGGGTTGTTATTACTGGCAAAGGGGGGCTGTTATTACTGGCAAAGGGGGGCTGTTATTACTGGCACAGAGGGGCTCTTATTATTGGGGGCTGTTATTACTGGGGGCTCTTATTACTGGCTCAGAGGGGCTGTTATTACTGACACAGAGGGGCTGTTATTACTGGGGGCTGTTATTACTGGCACAGGGGGGCTGTTATTACTGGGGGCTGCTATTACTGGCACAGGGGGGCTATTATTACTGGCACATGATTGGGGGCACTATAGGGGCATCTACTGAGGCCACAAAGAAGGGGTATTTTATATGGGCTCTCTGTACAGTACAATTTTATACTGGGACACATTATGGTTGGTACTATGGGGAAGGGGGAGAGGAGTACTATGGGGTCATCTACGGGGGGCACTAAGAAGGGGTATTTTATACTTGCAAATTATGGGGGACACTGAGGGCATCTACTGGAGCATTTTATACTGGTACATTATGGGGGGCACTAGGAGGAAGGAGGGTGTGGAGCACTATGGGGTCATTTACTTGGGGCACTATATAGGGGTATTTTATACTGGCACATTATGGGGGCACTATGGGGACATTAGCTCAACTGGGGGCATTACAAGGGGGTATTTTTTGCACTGTCACATTATAAGGAGAATTATTTCTACTGGGGGGGGGGGCATTATGGTGGGCTTTATTACTCCCCTATGGTATGAGCCCCTAGTAGCAGCACCATCCTCTCCCTGCTCTGCTATCCCTCTGCCCTTTCTCCAAATCCTTATTATGAAATCTTTCTCATTAGGATAAAACACATCAGCTCCGCCGAGCCCCCGGCCAAAGTGTGGAAGTGGTGTCCAAGATCCCCAAGGGCCAAGCCAAGTAACTGTGAGTGTTCATGTGAAATATGTTTGTTATACACATATAGCATACACTGTGTAGTCTGTTCTATAAGCACCATTGTTTTGTGGCGGCGGATAGAAAATAATCTGAAAGTGCCCCTCCCGAGACCAGGCTCTGGATCCGCCACTGATCACAGCAGGCTTTGATATTAATCTGCCATAACTGAATGCATTGTGAATATGAAAGATTCTCTATAAAATGTAGGACACATGTAATAACCAGGAATATGTGTTTTGTTTGCCTGCATCAAATTCTGCTGTGTCGGAAGGGTTATCGGCACTGGTTATTGCATGCACAGGTTTTCGCTCGGCTGAAACCCTGTACTCATGCCGGAAACCGACTGGATCGACCCTGGTGAGTGCCGCGTATCTATTACCTACACTTCTGGATCCCATTTTAGTCAATGGGGTCCATCAGTGAATGACAGTATCCAGCTATGCCAGATATGGTGAAATACGGCAGACTGTTCCTCTGCCGGAATAGCTGGCTGTATTTAAAAACACAAATGGGAAATAGCCTAAGGGAATCTGCAAATAGAAAACAATATATCAAAGACAAAGAATAGAATTTGCCAGTACTGACGGTAATAATAGCCTTCTAGTAATGGAAACTGCATTTCATCCTGTGTATTAATTCTCCGTACTATAGTCAATAACTCATTGCACTGACAAGGTTCAGAGACCATTCAAACAATGACAGACTCCTCTGATGTCATAAATGATATTTGTATTTCACTAGGTAACAGAGTTAGATTGGATAATTACTTTTCTCATTAAGTAATTAGTTCTATATTAGGCTGATAATAACATAATAGATGTGATGCATCACTTTGATCATTGCCAGGGTTGTAGAGAAGAAAAACAATGTCTGTCAGCTACCTGACAAAGAAAGGAAACAGCTTTTAGGTTAACCATTTCAGGCATCCCAAGTGATACATAAATTAAATTAAAGGATTATCAAAACAGGTGACAGGCTATTTCTGATGGGAATATATATATATATATATATATATATATATATAGTGTCATTTTCATGATTAGGGTGGGTTCACATCAACATTATAAATTCCATTATTGTTTTCCGTTATAACGGAAATTAACGTAATTTGTAAGACCATTCCCTTTTGATCTGTCATAATAGAGGTCTATAGGCAAGCAGAACTGATCCGTCTGGTTTCCGTTATCCAGGACGGAAAACAAAGTCCTGTCGACAGGACTCACCCACCTTGCGATTCTTGCTGTGTGGCAAAGTGGACACCTGGAGCAGCTACTAGCAAGGCCAGTAAATGTCTTTCACGACCCACTGGTTCAATGTTTTTTGTGGCAGTGGTGACGCAGCACCCCAGCAAGAAGGCAAAGTCCTGTTGACACCTTAACATTTGCGTCTGATTTCCACAGTAGGACCCTATCCACCTCCTCTATGGACATCCAACTCTCTCTAACAGGAGCAGGTCAGAACATTGCTTTCATTCCCCTTCCCTTCGATCATATATGTAAAGTGAAGCGTTGCCATGCTATGTTAGACCCACCTGATGATCATGGGTGAGAGTAGCCCCAAAGCATCAGTTGCTAAGATATATCATGCAGCAAACATAGCGCTGGGCAAAGTGGTCAGCAACAATGGTAGGATCATCGTGGCCATGCTGCATTTAGAGGAAATAACACATTCTCCCTGCATGACGTATGTGATAAATATAGAGGTGCAATGCTTTTTGAAAAAGTATGGTGGCTTGCAGAAGGTTCTAGCCATGTCCAGGACACTGTCCTCTCATTTCAGCCATTCTTACTGTATGTAGCAAGGACCTCCCTCCTGGACTTAAAGTGACAGAACAGTCTGCCATTGCACTGCTTGATCCGTGATGTTCCAACTCGCTGGAATTCCATCTTGCATATCCTAGAGAATATTTACAAGTAGCATAAAGTGGTGAATAATTTCATCATGCACCAGACCACCTGAGCATGGAACATGTGTTTTGAAGTCAGGCAGTGGCAGCTCATTAGAGACATGTGTCAAAGACTCAGGCCCTTTGAAGAGGCCACCAGATTTGTCAGTAGGGACAACTGTGGCATCAATTTTGTCTTCCCTCTAAGACATTTATCTTAAAGGAGATGCTCACACTGATGCAACAAGGAGGAAGAAGAACAGCTTACACATCTTCCTGACTGCCCTGTAGCTGTTGGGTACCCTGAAGGAGAAAGTCCCACGGAGGAGAAAGTGGAGTATGAGGATAAGAAGCTGCCACTGGAGGAGGAGGAGCAGGAGGAGGAGGAGAAGTTTCTTGAGGAGGAGGATGAGGCTAATGGTGACGATGACAACTATGATGACCAATTATGTCAATGGGGGTTCCTCGGACACACTGGTGAGCATAGCAAGCTGTATGCTTGCTTGCTTACATAATGACAGGTGTATAATTAACAGGATGCTCATGATTACCTGATAACCATGCTTTTAGACCCTTGTTATCAAATCAAAATCGGGGAATGTTTTCCTGTCGCCAAAAGGGAGGCAAAAAGGCTTTGTTCCCAGGATACACCGTGTACGCAGCTTGTCGCAGCTTTCGGTGAACAGATGCCTGATGTCCGCATGTCTGACCAGGAGGCTCCTCTCTACTTCTGCCGAGTCAATCACCTCCCACCGTCTTTACCACCACAAAAAGCATAAACCGTAGCAGCAGCCAGTTCAGTATCATCATCAACATGACTGTGGAATTTTTCTCTGTGAGCGCCCTAGGCTGATGCAAATCAGCAAATGGAGATATACAGTGTTGGACTGGGTTGCCTAGGGGCCAACAGTAAAATTTATTTTGGGGGCCCACCGTACAGATACATTCAAAAATTACATGCTCACACAGCAACAAGATGCTACCAGATGACTGTGATATGGGAATCCCTGCAGCAACTTAGAGAAGGTAGGTCCTGGGGAAAAGAGGATACTGGCAGCTTTCCTCTATACCTAGAAGTCATCTTAGCTCTGATCGTGTCTATACTAATTAACTGGGGAGTTTCTTTAATAATCTATCAAGTTTTTTTTTATATGAACATAGGCTGATTAAATATATGTATGTAGTGCAGTAAGTCTACTGTTATGTGTCACTTGTGCAGGGGGTGAGAGACTAGGGGCCCACCTTGATCAGGGGCCCACCGGAGACGTACCACCCGAACAACACGTTAAGTCCTAACTGGACTGTGGCTTTTCTCAGGCACATACTATGTTTCCTGACCCCATGGTCTTCTGGGCAGGTAGATTGGAACAGTGGCTGGAAATACCCCAGTTTGCTTTCACTGTACTGTCTTGTCCATCTTCTAGTGTCATCTCACAGAGGGTTTTCAGTGAGGTACGTGGCGTTGTCACACACAAACGGACAAGGTTGTCTTCCGCAAGTGAACAAAACATCACTAAGCATGGATCCATTGCTGGTGGTGCCCCATCATTCCACTCATCATTATTTCCCACCAAAATGTTAAATTACTAATATATACTTGCTTGTTATGTAGAGTAACATAGATAATAATACAGTAAAATTAACTTTAGAAGTATAATATAGGTTGTCCATGGTCAGAAGACTTTGTTTAATGGAACTTTTGAAAAAGCTCTACACTTACGGATATAGCAGGGTTAACACACAAACTGTAAATTTTGTTTGACAAAAATGTCATAAAAATAGCAGTAACAAAAAAAAGAAGTGACGCTGTCTAACACTGGATTTGCAGTGTTATAGCAGAAGATAAAACATATCTTACTAGTAGATAAACCATGCCATCCCCATATTATCTATCTTCCATTTGATATTTCTAAATGTCTCAGAGATGAGAATCGGGCCAAAGCCGGGTCCAGGGAGTCATTGGAAAGTTAAGGGTCCAGAGCAAATGTGTGTTTTACTTTGCTGTACAAATGCTCCTGTGAGTATAAGATTTTCAGTGTACAGCATGGCATTATAGCCGGTAGCTATACGGAGAACGCGCTAGCATGGATGTGTGTGGGAATAGCTAGTTTAGTTATTTATATATATAAAAAGTATAAGAAGCATAAAAAGTATACAGAAAATATAAAGTTTCCTATAAACACACAGAAGATGTGTAAAACTGGTAAAGAATTTCTTCAGTTTTAGTGCCTAGTCTGATAATTCTAGTAATCCATCACCTGTATATTTTATTGTAGCTGCCTGCTTGCAGCGTTTTGGTGTCCGTCTGACGAAACTGAGCCAAACGGGTCCGTTCTGACACAGAATGTAAGTCAATGGGGACGGATCAGTTTTCTATGACACAATCTGGCACAATAGAAAACGGATCCATCCTCCATTGACTTTCAATGGTGTTCAAGACGGATCTGTCCTGGCTATGTTAAAGATAATACAAATGGATACGATCTGAACGGAAGCAGACTGTTGTATTATCTGAACGGATCCGTCTGTGCAGATCCATGACGGATCCGCACCAAGCGTGAGCGTGAAAGTAGCCTTAGACTCCGGCCTCTACATAACTTTGGCGCATCCAGCAGCAGTCTAAATTTAAGCTTGCTTCCTAGACCATTTAGGCCACATCACCCCCACTTTTTTAGACCAGGTGTGACCGGGGAAAAGTCGCAAATTGCAGCGCAACTAACCGCAATCAATCTAATATAGGCGTATTTCTGGATAATAAATAATCCCCATGGTATCCAATGATAGAAGACAATCATCTTATTGAAGCGACAATTAAATCGGAATAATTGTGTTTTTCCCTGTTAGTATTTTTTGGGAAAGTTCATTTTTAGTTTACTTTATTTTTAGTTATTATTATTATATTTTTTTTTTTGCTTACTCTTCCCTATCTACGTATTTAAACCCTTTTTATAGACTGAACTAATTTTTGGCCTTGAGAACTGAGGCAATGTTTTGGTTTTTGTGTCACCACATTCCGTTAAGATCAAGTTGCTATCTTTTAAGATGTTTTTGTCATTATTTTAGTTTATATGTCTGTAACATACAATTTCTATTACGGTGAAATGCATAAAAAAGAAATTGTATTTTATATTTATTTTTATATCCTTTGCCTTTTAAGTAATACAAATAATTATTATATGGGTTGTTATGAGTAAGGGGATTTTTAACATGGCTAACTAATTATTCTATTCTTTTATTCCAGTTAAGAAAATGTTACTTTTAAAATATCTTAGCTTTGATGTATTGTTGTATGGCTATATGACGAGGCTGTCAGTACAAGACTGATAGCCATCATGATCGCCTTAGCTTGTACCATGTTGTCAGGTCTGACAGTAAATGGCAGAGGGAGACCTTACATGTTATTCTCTGTGCTTTAATGTCGAGGATCAATGCTTTCTTCTATCCCAGCTGTTCGGACAGGAGGGCAGATGTCAATCACAGCTTCCCTCTGATTGATGATCTAACGCAGTTTCTGTGCCAGCACAATCCCCTTAGCTCTCTTCCGATTTCTGCTGTGTCCATGTACCAGTCTCCACAGTTTTGACACCTGGCACAGCCTGGGCATGGTCACATCTTCCACTGCAACCAATTTCCTGGCTTCAGTGGTGACTTGTTTCAGTGCTGAGATAGCTTCTGCTTGATGGAATTTTCCGGTGCTAATCTCTGACATTCGAGACTGGTAGAGAAATAGATGCCACACAAGTTTGACTGGTGCATGGCTCATTTCCTATAAGTGGAGCAGCGAGCAGCACAGGATCATTCAATTATTGTGCTGGCACTATTGTCTGGACCTTCTCTGTATGGGCACTGCAGTGTGATAGTAACACCTCCACTTAGTACTACACAGCCTTCATGTGGAGAAGCACCATGTGGAATCCAGGTTGGCTTCACTAAGTCTTCAGTATGATCTTGAGATTACAGTCAGGTTGGGTTTGGAGGTGATAATGAAAATAATAATAATAACAGTGAGTGGGAAAAGTTAGGGTTAGGGTACTTTCACACTTGCATTGCTGGATTCCGGCAGGCAGTTCCATTGCCGGAACTGCCTGCTGGATCCGGAAATATGTATGCAAACGGATAGCATTTGTTTCCAGATCCGGATGCATTGAAACACCGGATTTGTCTCTCCGGTGTCATCTGGAAAAACGGATACGGTATTTTTTTCTCTCTCATTTTTAAAGGTCTGCGCATGGAACACTGGATCCGGCATTAATACATTTCAATGGAAATTAATGCCGGATCCGGCATTCCGGCAAGTGTTCGGGAATTTTGGCCGGAGAAAATACTGCAGCATGCTGCGGTATTTTCTCCGACCCCAAATACCGTAAGAGTAAGCCAATTAGTCACCCCTACTATACACCATTCTCAACACACACAGCTAGCACCCAGTTTGTAACAGAGATAGTTCAAAAACAATTTTTCTTGCTGAAGGTCTAGTCATGCTTTGAGAGGACCTGTCACTAGAAAGTGTAATACAATCTACAGGCCGCATGTTATAGAACAGGAGGAGCTGAGCAGATTGATATATATACAGTGGATATAAAAAGTCTACACACCCCAGTTAAAATATCAGGTTTATGTGATGTAAAAATATGAGACAAAGATAAATAATTTCAGAACTTTTTCCACCTTTAATGTGACCTATAAACTGTGCGACTCAATTGAAAAACAAACTGAAATCTTTTAGGTAGAGGGAATAAAAAATCTAAAAATAAAAAAATATGGTTGCATGCCCTTAAACTAATACTTTGTTGAAGCACCTTTTGATTTTATTACAGCACTTAGTCTTCTTGGGTATAAGTCTATCAGCATGGCACATGGCACATTTTGAATTGGCAAGATTTGTCCACTCTTCTTTGCAAAAACACTCCAAATCTGTCAGATTGCGAGGGCATCTCCTGTGCACAGGCTCTCTTCAGATCACCCCACAGATTTTCAATCGGATTCAGGTCTGGGCTCTGGCTGGGCCATTCCAAAACTTTAATCTTCTTCTGGTGAAGCCATTCCTTTGTTGATTTGGATGTATGCTTTGGGTCGTCGTCATGCTGAAAGATGAAGTTCCTCTTCATGTTCCACTTTCTAGCAGAAGCCTGAAGGTGTTGTGCCAATATTGACTGGTATTTGGAACTGTTCATAATTCCCTCTAGCTTAACTAAAGCCCCAGTTCCAGCTGAAGAAAAACAGCCCCTTGGCATGATGCTGCCACCACCATGCTTCACTGTGGGTATGGTGTTCTTTTGGTAATATGCAGTGTTGTTTTTGCGCCAAACATATCTTTTCGAATTATGGCCAAAAAGTTCAACCTTGGTTTCATCAGACCATAACAGCTTTTCCCACATGCTTTTGGGAGACTTCAGATGTGTTTTTGCAAAATGTAGCCTGGCTTGGATGTTTTTCTTCGTAAGAAAAGGCTTTCGTCTTGCCACTCTACCCCATAGCCCAGACATATGAAGAATACGGGAGATTGTTGTCACATTTACCACACAGCCAGTACTTGCCAGAAATTCCTGCAGCTCCTTTAATGTTGCTGTAGGCCTCTTGGTAGCCTCCCAGACCAGTTTTCTTCTCGTCTTTTCATCAATTTTGGAGGGACGTTTAATTCTTGGTAATGTCACTGTTGTGCTATATTTTCTCCACTTGATGATGATGGTCTTCGCTGTGTTCCATGGTATATCTAATGCCTTGGAAATTCTTTTGTACCCTTCTCCTGACTGATACCTTTTAACAATGAGATCCCTCTGATGCTTTGGAAGCTCTCTGTGGACCATGGCTTTTGCTGTGGGATGCGACTAAGAAAACTTCAGGAAAGACCAACTAGAGCAGCTGAACTTTATTTGGGGTTATTCAGAGGCACTTTAAATGATGACAGGTGTATGCTGACTCCTATTTAACATGATTTTTAATTTGATTGCTTAATTCTGAACACAGCTACATCCCCAGTTATAAGAGGGTGTGCATATTTATGCAACCACATGATTTTAGTTTTTTTGTTTTCTTCCCTCTACCTAAAAGATTTCAGTGTGTTTTTCAATTGGGTGGTACAGTTTATAGGTCACATTAAAGGTGGAAAAAGTTCTGAAATGATTTATCTTTGTCTCATTTTTTTTATATCACAGAAACCTGACATTTTAACAGGGGTGTGTAGACTTTTTATATCCACTGTACATGAGGTTAGCAACTACATGAGCATATCTGTTAAAAACCATTGAGGTTTTGATATCTAACATCCACTATGTTTAGAAAAAAAGATGGTTTCTCCACTGTATATAGTTGTGTGGGAAAAGAATCCGTAAAGCCTGTAATTTATATATTTATATCTCTGCTATTTCTAACTCACAGGGGTTTTACAAGAATTTTATACTAATGAGATATCCTCTAGATAAGTCATCAGTATTTGATCGGTGGGGGGTCCGACACCTGGGACCCCCGCCGGTCAGCTGTTTGTGAAGGCAACAGCACTCACAGTAGTGCTGCGACCTCTCAGCTTAGAGTGAAAAGATAACCAGTACCCTGCTGGTCCACCTCTAGCTTGGATACAGTTGGGCATGGAGACATCCCAATGGTATACTGAGGCACATTTGACAACAGATGTTGCAGTTGGGTCTATAGATCCTGTACACTCTTATATTGCCAAAGCTGGAGTCCCAGCTGTTCCCATAAATGCTCAATTGGTGATAAATCTAGTGATCGGGCAAGCAAGGAAAGTGTGCCACCCAGGGGCGTAGCTAAATGCTCATGGGCCCTGGTAGAAGAGTTCAGCTTGGGCCCCCTTCCCTCAGTGCTTTGTGGCTGGGGGCAGGGAACCACATCCCCTTTGTGCTGCCTGAGGCAAAAATTGAAATAGCATCACCCATGCCAAATTCTTGACCTAACCCCTTCCCTCCAGCCAGAGGTGTAACTTGATCAGCATGCATTTTTTGTAATACTCGTATCATCTCATGTGGCACAAGGGTCTTTGGGCCCCCTCAGGCTCCTGGGCCCAGTAGCGACTGCTACCTCTGCACCCCCTATAGCTACACCCCTGGTGCCATTCTTTCTGATCCTAAACAGAACCTGGATTCGTTGTTAAAGACGATACAGTTCTAGTCCATAGCAGTCCAGGTTTCTCGTTCACAACACCACTGAAAATGAAGGTGATGGTGGCTTTCTGTCAATGGAAGGGCATGTAATGTCTTCAAGAGCACCAAAGATGCATGTCTAGCACTCAATGCTGTCTCACTAAGGGGTACACTTCTCAAAAGTAGCCTCTGAGAGCCTTTCTAGATGTGGTCTCTATCTAATGAGACCACATCTGTAATCATTTACATATCTGCTTAAGACATAACTGCCTACCTAGCTTTGCAGCAATCCAAAATTTCTGAGTGCCTTACTTTTTTGTCAATAAGTGTCTATCTATCTATCTATCTATCTATCTATCTATCTATCTATCTATCTATCCTTAACTACGGTATATCTATAGAGTCATAGCAGCTTTTATAGGGCCCAAGAGTAGGGGGGCCTGCTCAGGTGCATGAATTTAATGGTGGATTTCTGCTATTTCTCACTCCTGTGGGGGTTCTCCATTGTTGGGTCGATCTGATATATGACCCAAATGATTTCTGAAGTAGAAGTGCTGTACTTATGCTGCTGTTTGAGTTTTTGAAGTTCAGTTTACTGGTTAGTAATTGATGAAGAATGGTGAAGGGTTATTCTTGACATTGCTATGGGTCTCTATAAATTCGTATTGCCCTTGTACGTGTTTGGTTTAGGATTCCTTTCATAGACACATACTAACATGGTGACTATATATTATTGCAGTACTTTTTCTGTCTTGAAAAAGAGCTACACAAACTGCTTTATAAATGTTATCATCTTGTGCTAGAGGCTGTCATTAATTGAGACCTTTGGACGATATAGGATGGATGGATGTGAATGTAGTAATCTGAAACTATACTCAACAAGATACTTCTCAAGGACCCTTGCACATCTACAGCGGTTACAATGCAATCTGCCCATGACATCCTGAAAGCTGTGCAGAGAGCCTCCACCATGAGGTGTCAAGGCTTAGTCATCTTACAACTGCTGTCTTACTCATAGACCGATCGGAAGCCACACGCTTGTCTGAAAGCCACAGCCTCCCCAGACGCCAGCTTTGCTGACTGCATGGCTGACCCTGCACGCTCCACTCATGCACAACCTTCTCTACTATAATAAAGGGAACCTTTTAGTTTCTCAGTTATAATAGACACCAGCTTTGGACAGGAATATTAATGACATTATTTATGCAGCTTTTGCCTGGACTAGTGGATATATTAAACTTAACGTGGCTTCAGCTTGGACTTGACAGAAACTCCTGACATGTCTGCTTTATTGAACACCTGTATTCCCCAGAAAATAATTCTAGAAGATGTTGTCTACTTGTTATTCCTCCTGGAAATGTATGAATGAATTGACAACTGGTCATTGATATCGTCTGCAGCTGATACATATACTGTCAGCTCTTTTTCCACCTTTCTTGTAAATCTGGCTTCTCATAATCCAAGTAACACCAGCAGCTTCTTTGTCTGATAAGTGCATCTCAGTCCACACAGCAGGCAAATAACACATCTGGATTTTGCAGATCTGCCACTGAGTAGGGCCATCCACATGACTCCTCATGATGGAAAAAGCTGAGATTTAAATGAATAAAACACAAGTTTTACTCGTTCTCCCCCCCCCCCCCACAAAACGATCAATCTGCTCAGCTCCTCCTGCGCTATAGTACAATGACTGCAGATTGGCAGACTTCTCTTAAATAACCCCTGTTATGTTACCCCATTAAGATACAGTATGTCAATCACTCTTTGCACTCTTTGGAAATCAGCACATCCAAGTCCTACCAGGGCCAGAAAAGTAAAGGGAACCTGTCATGATGAAAATGCAGTGCAATCTGCAGGCAGATTAGCGCAGGAGGTGCAGAGAAGATTGATATATAGTTGTATAGGAAAAGGCTCACTATAACTTGTAAGTCATTTATATTCATGCTCCTTTTGGTCTTTGAGGTCAAGGAGGCGGTCCTATATACATATAGCTGTCAATCACTGATAGGACCGCCTCCTTGACTTAAAAGCCCAGAATGAGCAGGAATTTAAATGACTGAAATACACATTTTATAGAATCTTTTTCCACAATACTATATATCAGTCTGCTCAGCTCCTCCTGTTCTACAACCTGATGTATTTGGCTCACACATTATGTTCAACTTGACAAGTTCCCTTTAAGAAGCTCGGCATGATAGTTGGATAGCTGTTTGTTTGGCCATTCATGCATTCAGTATTGCACTTCTCTTTACCAATTCCCATTGTATTGGTAAATAATTTAATGACAAAACACTACTTTTTTAATTTTTTAAATGAAGCCAGTAAATGCTCTCTTTTTTTTTTTTTTATGGCGTCAACCAACTTTCCACTCCACCTACCCCTTATCCATCCCCTCAAACCTTACAGATGGCAGTATGTAGGGACACCTGAAGCCCGAATAGCCTTAGGTATTCTATTAATCTCTATAGTTCAACAAAGAATTAAAGTAAAAAAAAAAATTGACTACTGTAATAATGGAAAGCAAAAAAAAAATTGAAAAAAAATATTCATGGACGCTGTCCAGAAGAGTTGCAAAACTTTAAATTATTAAAACATAAAAACAACTAAAATGTTTCAAATATAAAATGCACGTTTTGAAGACTGACTGCCTTCTTCCTCAGATACTGGCATCTGAAGGAGAAGGCAGACCGTCTTTGAAACTTCTCGTTCTGTGTGCATTTTATCTTCTTAAAAATCTAGTTTTCATGTTTTCCAAGTTGCACAGTGTCTGTCAATCCTTTTTTATTTTTTGTGACCCTTTGGTGAACCCACGAGAAAGGAGCAGAAGTCTGGTGATATTTCCATCCCAAAACTTTACTGTATTGTGCCAGGATACTGACACAACTCCATTTGGTGAGTGGATTCAGTGCTTTAACTTTTTTACCTATTTACGGTTCCACACATGGAGCGCCTCTTGTGTTTCTAAATCTGATAGCAGAATAGCTACTGTGACATCCTAGCTGTTACTTTGGGACCAATGCTTTAGTGGGACATTTTTGTTATATTCGAGCCTAAATGTTTGAATTAGGGCATGGTTTGGACCTAAAGTACATATTCGTTCTGAAAAGTGAAATGAAAAAAATTACAGTTACAGGACGTCTATGAAGGATTTGATGCCATGTTCCCATGTCTTTTCCAGTGCCTGTATTCTTACAGCTTATGGTTTTCGAAGTACATTGGCTTCATGGATACCAAGTTAGATTTCATATTTCTAGCATAATAAATTTAAAGAAATCTGAAACAATGATATATATGAGACTCACTGAACTTCCATGGCACCGGTGCACAAAGTATTCTGTCTTCTACATTCACATATAATTATTTCCTGGGCAGGCCATGGCAAACTCCTCTCATGTACTGGAAGGATCCCATGGATCTCCAGATTAATATACAACATGTAACCTTAGAAATGATGTGGATGCCCTTACTCCAAGCAATAACTCTTGGCAGAGTGTCCCTTTATATAGAAAGGCTTAGGATTATTATAGTGTAAAAGTACTCAGTATGTAAAGCAATTCTCTCTTACCTTCAATATGTCTCCTTTTTTGAAACTAAGTTCATCTTCCCCAGATGCATTGAACTCGTATAGAGCACGGGCCTCCATCCTCCTCGCTGCTAAGAAGTAACACAGAAAAATTTAGTAAGTCATAAGTAACACAAACCTGCTGTCATGTAAGAGATATTGCTATAATGACATGATCAAACCCAAGCTGGTTTCATTGCAAAACCAACCTTTTCATTTGAGAGAACTGTCCTTACCCAAACCATGCCCATCATTAGCCAGACTTGTCACTGCTACTTTTTAGCTTAATATATTTGCCCCAATTTGGAAAATTTAGCATGGCCTGTGTGCCAGTTTTCTGGATGAAAAAAATATAAATACATTTTGGTGCATATCATTATTTCCTTTCAATTTGCGACTTTTTGAGATTTTCTGCCCCCCAAAAAGTGGATTAGCTTAAAAAAAACTGAAACAGTAATCTAAGGGCTCTAAGTTCACATCTTTGGCACTTAACTCTGGTAGTCTGTTCTGGCAGAGACACAGACTACCTGAGTTACCATATGTGGCATACCTGCCGAATCCCCATTGATTATAATGCAGTGGTATTTGTCTGCCTGGAAGCTGGAATTTATGTTTGGAAAGCTGCCAGATCCCATTATAGTTAATGAGGATCCGGTGGTGCCCTGTGGTATCCGGCTATCCCGAACAGAATACCAGAGTTAAGTGCCAGAGATGTGAACATAGCCGTCGTAGTAAATCTGCTCCGATATGTTTATAGGTAATACTCAATTGCTTGCAACACAAGCACACAATAAAATAGCTAGATTTGATCGGTATACATGTGGAATCATACAGACATATTAGGTATATTTATAAAATCCCACGTTTTATTCAAAACTAAAACAAAAACTAAAATGCATATACATATATACAAAATATAAAAAAAATAAATGTAATCACTGTTGACCATATACTGCCCTTATTCCAATGTGGTTGGATTAAGGCGACTGGGATCTAACAAACACACAATACAACCCAACAAAAAGAAACCCACACCATTAGATAAGAGTTTCCTGCTTTAAGTTTTATCTACTGTAAATGTATTTAATATTACCATTTCCCATAGTTTGTGTGTGAAGGCCCCTTTACATGGGCCAATAATTGGGGCAACCACTTAACACACAGTATTAGGGGGTTAATGGTTATTTTATTTACAGGATGCCTGGAACCCAATGTAAAATCTGTAATAGACGTCACTAACTATAGTACTGCTCAGACTACTTTTTGGGCACCTCATGGTCCAAGGCAACCTTTGCACCCCTGTAGCAACACCCATTGTCAGGTCACACCTTTGCCAGCCATCCTGTAGGTCAGAACTCTCCTTCCCTCTCTCTCTGTATGTCTAGTCCACCTTTTCATCAGCTATCCTGCCTGCCAAGTCACATCTTCACCAGCTTTCCTTATGCCACTCCTTCACCAGTTCTTATACAGGAAACTCCTTTCCCATCTTTCCTATATACCAGTCCACTATTTTCCCAGCTTTGCTGTCTGGTTTGAAGGGCTCTTGACAATGGCCCCAGTTTATGCCACTGTCACATCTTCGATGCAAACTCTGGCAGTCTGTTCTGGTGGAGGACCAGTCTAGCAGAGTTCAATGTATCTGGCATTGCCATACCACCATGCACCACCGGATCCCAATTCACTATTCTAGCCAGGATCAGACTGCTTTCCGACATGTATGCCAGTTTTCGTACGAAAGCAAAAAAGTGTAGTATTTTTTTGTCCAGCTGAAATCCAGCATATATGCCAGATACAGTGACTGGAACAGAGTGTTGGAGTTCACAACGCAGATGTGCACCCAGCCTTACTGATTCCGAAAACCAGTCCTGCTTGTAACAGTGAATGGAAGTACTTTATACATATGCAAATATAACATTTGTTGGCAGTCATTTAAACAAAAAAATAGCACAGTCAAACAATTGATTTTAACAGCCCACATTGGGAAGCATGTTAATCATAGAGAACCGGCCAACTGTCCTATAATGTAACATAATAGAGTAAGAGAAAGATGCCAGTCAATTCAGATCTAAAAATATATTAATATTAGGAAAGTAAAATAATAAGGTTCCTTGGGTTGGTGCCAATTTACTATAAAGAAAGAGAGAAAGGATTCCAGGGGAAGGAATAGTATTGACTAGTCTGCTCTGTAGGCATGCTAGCTATGAGTTATCTATGCAAGTATGGAAAGTGAGCTAGACAATTATTCATGCAAGAAGTGTGTAACCCCAAAACATTGAAAACAAAACTGGGAAAAAAAAGTTTTCCTACTTAAGCCTTACATAGTAACATAGGGGCACATTTATTAAGACCGGCCTCTACATAACTTCGGCGGATCCTTCTAAATGTAAGACAGCTTCCAAGCTGTCTAAGGCCTCATGCACACGACCACAACGGTCGTGTGCATGAGGCCTTAGACAGCTTGGAAGCTGTCTTACATTTAGAAGGATCCGCCGAAGTTATGTAGAGGCCGGTCTTAATAAATTAGCCCTTATGTTACTATGTAAGGCTTAAGTAGGAAAACTTTTTTTTCCCAGTTTTGTTTTCAATGTTTTGAGGTTACACACTTCTTGCACGTGCATCCACGTCGGTTCCGTCATTTTTCACAGTTTAGCGGAGGTCCCATTAATTTCTATCGAGCTGTGAAAAAAAAAACTGATAGTACTCCGTTTTTTCTCCGTGTCCATGATCCGTGATTCCAGTCCGTCCCAAAAATATAACCTGTCCTATTCTTATCAGTGGAAAAGTCCGTAAAAAAAAACGGATGCACACCTGGTATGTCATCCGTGTCCGCGTCTGTGTCCGTTTTTTTTCTACAAGACCTTGGTGTAATAAAATTACACTTTTCATTAACCTTCCTTCTTTTCCCCCTGTCAGACAAAAAAAAAGGAAGACACAAGGAAACACAACTGAAGCAAAATCGGACACGGACCACTGAAGCCAAATCACTGACAGTGAAAAAACACTGTCGTGTGCATGAGGCCTTACATGTAGACCATTTTCTACGCCTAAAACAGGCGTAGAAAATGGTATATGAGACGGGCCTGCCGACCCCTCCCATTCCCTGTCTTTGCCACGCTCACTTTTTTAGACCTGGTGTGAGCAGGGAGAAGTCACAGATTGCCGCACAAAGGTCCTAATTTAGGCATATTTCTGTTTCATAAATGACCCCCATAGTTTTTAAGGCTGAACAAAGACATACTTCCATACATTTCAGCCTGTTGACCTGCAAAGTTGATCCAGAGGAAGGCAGAAAACCTTCATGAGGTAGAAGCCAATTTTCCTAATTTTAAGGGAAAAAATTCCTTCCCGACTCCAATCAGGCAATTAGAATAACTCCCTGGATCAACGACCCCTCTCTAGTAGCTATAGCCTGTAATATTATTACGCTCCAGAAATACATCCAGGCCCCTCTTGAATTCCTTTATTGTATTCCCCATCACCACCTCCTCAGGCAGAGAGTTCCATAGTCTCACTGCTCTTACCGTAAAGAATCCTCTTCTATGTTGATGGAGAAACCTTCTTTCCTCCAAACATAGTGGATGTTAGATATCTAAACCTCAATGGTTTTTAACAGATATGCTCATGTAATTGCTTACCTCATGTACATCTTCCCTACACTTTTTTTTTATTAACACTCTCCTGACGCGTTTTATTTACGTATACAAATAACACTGGTTTGTTCCCATCCTGTATGTGGCATTTCCTTTTCCTGTATCCAACAAACCCACGATGCACTTCTTTCTCTGTCACGGCTCCAGTACCACCTCTAACAACACCCAGCAAGTTTTTTAGCTCATCCCACCCAGCTAGTTACATAGACACTCCCCTATAACTGCCCCGTCCATGGAGACAGCATCACAGGAAATAAGAAAGAGCTGCATGAACGTGATCATGTGACCGCAGCCCTGGACAGAATACGGGAACAATAACGAGAAATACATTACAAAATTAAAGCTACCTTCATAAATGATTACTTTAAAGGATGTTGATGCAAACCAGAAAAGACTACTTTCACATCTGTGCTTTCCGCTATTGAGATCCATCATAGGATCTCAATAGCGGGGGAAACACTTCAGTTTTGTCCCTATTCATTGTCAATAGGGACAAAACTGAACTGAAGGGAATGGAGTGCTCCAGAATGCATTCCGCTCCATTGCGTTCCCACGACGCACACAAAAGAGCTGCAAGCAGAGTTTTTGAGTGCGTCCTGGGATGCGGAGCAAGACTGATCCATCATGACTCACAATGTAAGTCAATGGGGACGGATCAGTTTTCTCTGACACAAAAGAAAACGGATCCGT
This sequence comes from Bufo gargarizans, assembly GCF_014858855.1. Taxonomy (NCBI): domain Eukaryota; kingdom Metazoa; phylum Chordata; class Amphibia; order Anura; family Bufonidae; genus Bufo; species Bufo gargarizans. The sequence goes on along the minus strand of NC_058086.1, from coordinate 13,968,232 downwards.
ACCCATTGACTTACAATGGTTTTAGAGACGGATCTGTCTTGGCCATTTTAGAGATAATACAACTGGATCTTTTCATAACGGATGCAGACAGTTGTATTATCATGACGGAAGCCTTTTTGCTGATCCATGATGAATCCAGCAAAAACTCAGCAGACGTGAATGTAGCCTAAGCAAGATCTTTATACCAACCTTATTTATACAAAGCAAATACTTCACCTCCAAACTTAAATGGCACTGCACTTTCAGTAAACTATTAATGTGTCATAGGGACATCAAAAGTTTATATTGGATCTCTAGAAAGAGGGGAGAGAAGTGCTAACTTAGCTCATTCTTCTCACTGCAGGACAAGAAGCGAGATGGACTCATCAAAAAGTCTATGGGTCCTTCTCGCTCCCAACTCGTTCAGCGAGGAGAGAGTGTGCACTAAGAATTTGCTTCTTTCCCTTCATTCTAGAGACGGGTGAAGCTCATTCATCATTTTCTACGCCTGTTTTAGGAAGCTGGCTTACATTTAGACTGGTGCTGGATATAGCTAAGTTATGTAGAGGCCGGCGCCTCCACGTGACAACTGTGGATCCACCACCAGCGCAGGGGCTTAATAACACAAATGCCAGTCTTAATAAATGACCCCCATAATGTTTTAAGCATAAATATGCTGCAGAAAGGTCTAATCCTTCTGAAAGCTGGGAGATGGTATCACTGATAGTATTGAAACATGTCATACATCACATATATCATAGATGAAATTCCTAAAATAGATTGCTTTATAATTGTTTTTTACAAATTTGCGTTTAAAATATGCAAGTGATTTTTTGCAAAGGCAACTGATGCACCTGTGTGACTACAGTGGTTGCACACCCCCTAAGGACAGTGCTAACCTACACAAAAAGTCTACACATGGAAAAAATGATGCCTTCACATTGCCTCAGATACATGAAATCTTCAATCATGGCTTTATGGCTTCGTGTGGACAAACTTACTATTCAGTAAATGTTTACATGTAGTTGTGATTATCAGTTTATGTCTAAACTTTCTCATTGAGCATACAAAACTTGAGGCTTAAAGGGTTTTTCTGGGATTTAAAGTTTGATGACTTACCCTTAGGATAGGTCATCCATATGTGATCGTTGGGGGTACAACTCCTGGTGCTCCCATTGATCAGCTGTTGGAAGGGGCTGTAGAGCTTGGACAAGAGCTGCAGCCTCTCCCTTGGCCTGTGATGTCACATTCATCGGCCACATGGCTTTCCTGTAGCTCATTTCCATTCTAGTGAATGGGATTGAACTGGAATACCAAACACAACCGCTATCCAATGTATGGCACTGGGCTTAGTATCCCATGAAGTGGCCGCAGCCCCTTCAAACTGCTAATCATCAGGGGTGCTGGGAGTCAGACCCCCATGAATCAAATATTGATGACCTATCCTGAGGTCTTTAGTATTTAACTCCTAGAAACCCCTTAATGTTAGAAGTTTTTTTTTGTCTTTTTTTTGTTTTCATTTACTCTAAGAGCTCTAGTAAGATCCACCAGACTGAGGAGTGTAGCTACTAACTCTACTTTCACAGATGTTTCTTCTTGTGGCCTATTATTGCACCTGTTTTGCAGCAGGAGGATGAGAAAGGGGTTAACCCATGCTCCTGTTGCAATATGTAGAACCTGGCTTTCGGCTAGTTTCCATTCTGCCAGAGAATCTGTCATGGGAGAGTTTCTGAAAAAAAGCTCTTTATTTTGTATTCAATTTGTTCCGAAAATGTTTTAAGAACGTTGTCCCCTTTCATTAGGGGATGAGTATATTTGCCTGAGCCTGGGGGCTCAGCAGCGATCCAGTCAAACGCCTGGTGCCTGATTAAACAACCATTACTGGCGTCTATTTTCTTCCTTATTCCCCCCCCCTCCTTTTTCGCATGACTTCTCCAGAAATGTATTTGTGCTCATGAGGACAGCCGGATCCTTTCCCCTGGCTTTGATTAAGAGGCTGAGAAAAGAACGGTTAATGAGCGTGCCCTAACGAGCACTGATCAGTTTGCTCTGAAAACCTGATGTGTGCACGCTTCACTGAGCCCTCAATGTCTGAGCGAGCTGAAAATGAAAGATTAAAAGGGGTGGGTTTATATAACGACGAACAAAGCCCTTGCTGCTCTGTGTGAAACAGTGCTTACAATACAATAAGGTCCATTTATCAAGCCAATTGTTATGCTGAAATGATAAAGAGCTAATTAATCAAGGTATTCAATTCTAAATATTTCATCTGTCATTTTTTATTACAATTTGGTGCCCTGGTTGGTAACAGAAAGGGGAATATGGTACTTGTATTTATCAGGCACCACATTTAGAGAATGCATTTTAAGAATCAGTACCATTCCTAATGGAAATATAGGGCTGAATTGTCTAGCCCAGGCAGAGTTTAGTATAGTGCAACCTTATGATTTTTTTTTTAATTCCTTTGCTTGCTAATATATTCTTATATCAATTGGAGCTCTACTTTTCTGATACAAAGCTCCAAATCTCTTGCTAAACGAAAAAAACGAACAAAAAAAAAAAACTGGCTATCTGCAGCCGCCACTAGGGGGAGCTTACTGCATACTATGAATGAATTGAAACTCAATAATGTTGTCACATCTGAGGATGGGGGAAACTCTCAGCCGTGCGATGATCAGAAGATGTCCGGTCGCTACTCGGCCAGGACAACAGAATTAGGGAGCAGGTCACCTCCTATTGCGTCCCTAACACTGACCCTGTCTCCTAGCCGTATGAGCCGACCCTGATGGTGGGAGGGCTCATACTCTGTAACCTAATAGTCCCTACAAGCCCTCACCATGTCCCTGAACTAGATGCAGGGTAAGGCACGGAGAAACAGGAGTCTCACTGGCCAAGCAGCAGGGAGAAGGGGAACATGAACAGACCTATGAATATGACAGGTGAACCAAACAGTTCCACACTAACCTGCCACAGCCTTGCTGACTGGAACCCATGCTCAGATACGCTGTCCACACAAACATTAAGAAGACAGCACACACATAAGAACACACAGGAACCAGGACATCCATAGCTGAAATTAAACCAAAAGCAAAAGACATCAATTTAACATCAGGGATTCGGTTTTATGACCAGAAGGGTGGCCCTTACTGGACGGATGGTAACAGGATACCAGGAGAACGACTCCAACAACATGCCTGGAGTACCCCTCCGACTACTGATCACAGCAGAGGCTAAATAGCCCATGTAGCCACACCCACACACAGACACACCCAGTTCCAACACAAGGCAAGGGAAGACAGCAACTTAAAGGGGAATACACACACAATAAAGCCCGTGCACACCAGACAAGGAAAGTGCACACATATAAACACACGTTTCCATGGGCAACCGCATGCATACACAGTGAGCAGCCCAGCAACCAGCTCCAGCTCCAGCTGCTACACCGCCAAACTATGTTGCCAACGGCAACCACACGTGAGGCAATCAAACCCAAAGCCCTCACCTGTGGTTGACAACACAGAACAAACCGCTGACAACCGCATGCGACCACAAGAGTCACGACCATAACCATGGTCGTGACAAATGTAGACTGTATTCAGTAGGTTTCTAAGCTCCCTCTAAGGGTAGCTACCCTAACTCTAGTATCATGTATGAGATATGAAACTTGAGGACCAAAGTCTAGGTGCAGCGTCCCACATATGTGTGTAAATGGGACACTTTAAACATTTGAATATATATGTATTTAATTGCAATGTATGGTATTTCCTTCTATCAGACTGGCAATGTAATTTGCACCCATTCGCCCCTAGGTGGTGCTGGCACCACATAATACATATAGCTTGGGTGTGTCTAGACAGGAAGTTAGTTAGGAGTTAGTGAGAGGAGGAGAAGCAAGTTCATGGAGGAGAGAAACGGGCATCGTTCAAAATGTAGTCTGCTATTTCTACCCCTTGGTCATGGCCAGGCTAAGGGAGTACACCTAACATTGATCTACAGCAGCAAAGCAGAAGACAGTAAGTCTATGTCTGGATATGGGGACAGACTAGTCAGAATAACAGCTAACCTCGGCTTATGACCTCATTAGCACAAGTGCCTGAGAGCAACTTTTCGAGCGCCAGGACACAAATGGACAGTTAGTGCGCAGAATTGTTGACTCTTTATCACTAACTAAACCTTCCAGGGTAGTAGTGAAAACCAAAAATCTTTTCAGAATAGTATCCTGCAAATGATGTGGTAGAAGTGTTTGCCTGCCACGAGGGGGGCGCCCTTATTGGATAACTCACAAATACCATATTCAGTACCAGAGTGCTAGAGTTGGAACTTAAAGTAATTCCTCAATTTTCCTGTAAAGTATCAGTGTTAGAAGAATCCCTCCATTGACAACTGCCACTACCTGATCATAGGATTACCAGTGAACGTATTGTTACTTATGCTATACAAAAAGCTTTTCATTGATGAACTGTACCAACTGTCCAGAGACTATTGATTCTTCAGTAAATGTTCAACTGGTTTACAACAACCGACTCCTCATTCTTACTACTACTCTCAACATTTGCACCTTACGGTGCTGGCGTCACAAACACAGGGGCCCAGCCACCAAAGCACCTAACACCAATTACCATCAAGGGCACCTCAACCAACATCTGGCTGGTGTTCCCTGCAACCGAGAGTGCCGCGGAGGATTTCGTGCTGTCCTCCCATCTACTGTACGCCTGCCCAGGGAGGCGTCTGCTAACCGTGAGTACATGAACTATCGGCCCACCGTGAGCCTCACGTGTTTTCCCCTGTAGTTTGGTAGCTTTACATAAGTGCTATAAATATAAATTAGGAACTTATCAGCCCAGAATTGTGGACCTAAAATGACATTGTACTAAAGGTAGACGCTCACTTTAATGAGGTATTGTAGGATTTTAAAGGGGTTCGGGCTTTTAATATTGATGACCTATCCTCAGGATAGGTCATCAACATCAAATCGGCGGGGGTGTCAGACCCCCGCCGATCAGCTGCATGAGGAGATGTGCAGTGCGCACGTGCCGTCTCTCATCTCTATTCCTATTCCTGCTGGCTGCTACTTTGCCATAGACATAGCAGCAGCAGGAAGGGAGATGGGAGACAGCACGTGCACACTGCATGCGTCGTCTCCTCATACAGCTGATCCTGAGGATAGGTCACCAATATTAAAAGCCTGAAGAACCCCTGTAATATTGTTGGCCTATCTTCTATTTACACAGCGCTGTCCATGGTGTAGTGGAAGGAGTTGGTAACTGCAGCACTGCTCCTATTGAAGCGCAATAGAATAGCGCTGCAGTTACAATCTCCGTCCACTATTGGCAGAAGTTCGCACTGGAGCTACTCTGAAACAGCTGATTGGCGGAGGGGTGGGGTGTTGGATGCGTGCCAGTTTGATATTGATGGTCTATCCTCAGGATAGGCAATAAATATTAAAATCCTCAAAAATCTCTTTAAATTGCGTTGTAATTTATCAATGCAACTATATTTTGAATGTATCTTACACTACTTTTTATAGTTTATTTATTTAAAGAAAGTCTGTTGTCACGATTTTGCATATTAAACAAAGCATAATGTCTGGTTGGGTTTGCAGAAAGTATTAAAACTAAACCTTTATTATGTTAATTTGTTGCTACATTCCCCAAAAAAGAGCTTTGTTTCACTATATGCAAATGAACTGTTCGCTGGCACGGGATGGGGCCCTAGCCCCTTGGTTGCCCAGCTGCTGCTGAACATGGGAAGCACCTCTCCTCCCCTTGGTTGATTGACAGGTGTCTGAATTTTGCTCTCACCTGGCCCTGCAATCTCACTCTTCCTTGGTTTAATATGCAAACTTGTGATTACACACTCCCTTTAAAGGGTTTGTGCCATTACCATAAACCTATCTGTAAACTTAAGATGTATGTGCAATATCCCAGACCTGGGGGTATCTGCAAAGTATGGTTTGTTATGTATTGTTTATAATGTTATGCCATGTTTGGGATAGTTAACCCTATTCCAGATGTCAACCATATTTCATCTTCAAAACTATGACTTTTACATTTAGCAGAGTTACCAGCAACCACAGTTATCCAGACTCTGCTGCAGGTAAGGGACTACGGGTTCAGACACTCATCACCTGGATCACATCCAGGCATTTTCACAAGTGGACACCTACAGCCACAAGTGCAAGCTTACAGCTGTTAGCCAGAAGTCCAAGTGTACAAACTACTGCTGGATGTAATACACGTTAATTCTTTTACTTCTGATTTCTTATTCCACCTTTCCACTGCACCAATCATATAAAATCTCATCAGGGTCACTACCTCTCCCATCGTCTACACTAGCTTCTCAGGGCCTCACTACATTAGAAACACTAAATATTTCCCTCCCATAGCCCCCTGTCCATGATTTGTTTTGAATTCCTGTTGCTTTAGGTAACTTCCACCTCAGGTATGCTGCTAATGGTGGATAACTGGATACTCTTGCGCAGATTGTAGTTATGCTGCTTTCTCTTCCTAGCTACTCCGCTGTGTGCAGTGTGTTTGCTGCACATGCGCGGCCCAGATGTCTGCTCATCTATCGTCTCTTCAGCCTGTTCTCTGGTATCATACTTTCAGCCTGCTCGCTGCAGGAATATGGGGGGGGGAAACAGAGACTATACAACTAGGTAAATGTGCAATCAAAAATATGGTCTATGGCAATTCAAGGGAACCTGTCACCTCAAAAATGCATCTACACCCGCCAGCAGTACCTCATAATAGCCCGCAGCCTGTTAATAATTATATGTTTCATCCTGTTTCATCCTGTTGTCCGATGCTGCCAAAACACAGTTTTATTCTCCATCAGCGCTATGGTGCCGGCCAGCTTGAATTCAAGGGGTCAGCGGCCTCCTTGCTTCAAGTCAAGGTAACCACACCCCATAACTGTCCCCTCTTGCCTGAGAGTGACCGCCTGAGTGCGGCCGCGATTTCCCAAGTCGTGCACTCTGTAGTAATGCGCTATCCCATCTCCTGCTGCCGCTGTTAGCCGCGGTTAGAGGGCGTGGTTACCTTGACTTGAAGCAAGGAGGCCACTGACCCCTTGACTTCAAGCTGGCCGGCACTATAGCGCTGATGGAGAATAAAATTTACGCAGCATCGGACAACAGGATGAAACATATGATTATGAACAGGCTGCGAGCTACTATGAGGTACTGCCGGCGGGTGTAGATGCATTCTTGAGGTGACAGGTTCCCTTTAAGATTCATGTTTATCGCACAACCCCTTTAAAGGGGTTGTACAGGCAGCATATATTGATTGCAGGGGTCTGACACCCAGTACCCTCACCGATCAGTAGTGATGAGCGGCAGGGGCAATATTCGAATTCGCGATATTTCACGAATATTTGGGCGAATATTCGCCATATATTCGAGAATTCGCGAATTCATGATCTCCAGGTATTATTTTCTTGATTGCGAAAATTCGCATAAAATTCGCATACAAATTTTCGCATAAAAATTTGCATGAACTGGTATTTTCACAAAAATCTAATATTCGCAATTACGAATATATTTTGCGAAATTCGAAATATTTGCGAATTCTCGAAGTGCCGATATTCGCGATTAAAATTTGCAATTCGAATATTCGTGATCAACACTACCGATCAGCTGTTTGAAGAGGAGGTGGCTCTCCATGCTTTATAGATTGTTACCATTTACCTCAGTCTCTGTCACCAGAAGGGATTGCAAGTTAATTTCCCAGTAGGGACTGATATTGCTCTCACTCATCCCCATACAGGATCATTGTTTCTGGGCAGCAGATCGCTGTTTAGACAGCGCGATCTGCTACCCAGAAACGATAATCGGTGTTCCCGCACGAACAGGATCACCCAATAAATAAGCGTTTCGCTCGTTCATCAGGTGATCGGTGGAACATTTAGACAGGCAGATTGTTAGGAACGAGCATTCGCAGGAACATTTGTTCCTGATAATCTGCCTAAGGCTTCTCAGTTCAGCCCCAATGCATTCTGAATGGATAAGGATCTGTTCAGAATGGATCAGTTTGGCTGCGTTTGGTCTCCGTTCCGCTTTTTGAGGGGAACACCAAAACTCTGCTTGCTGAGCCAAACGGATTCGTCCTGACTTACAATGTAAGTCAATGGGGACGGATCCGTTTTCACTGACACAATATGGTGCAATTGAAAACGGATCCGTCCCCCATTGACTTTCAATGTAAGTCAAGACGGATCCATTTTGACTTAGACTTTTTTTTTATGAATAATGAACGGATACAAGCGTTTGCATTATCGGTGCGGATCCGTCTGTACAGATACAAGACATATCTGTAACACCCCAGAGCTGTGTTACTAAACTCTTCCACCCCACTACTATCTGTTAAGATAGTTTACCTTGTCATCTGATATGATTTTACATTATGTCATTCACAAATGTGCATAAACCATGTTAAGTGTCACTAATGTTGTATTTTCCATGTTCACCAGCAGGTGGCAGCAATGGCTGGGTAAGGAGTTAGCTACAGTTTAGTACATCTAAGCTGGAATAGTTCATTCCAGCTTAGCTCCCCCTCTGTGGAGGTGTGGACTATTCCCACAACCTACACCCTGGGTGGAGAAAGAAGTTATTAAGGAGTGTAGCCCACCCCTGCTAGGGGTAGGGTGTGTGTATTAGGAGCTCGTGATATAGGGAACAAAGCCAGGACCAAGTCTCGTGCTGAGACGATCAAATCCCCAGCCTGAGCCCTGCAGCCTCAGCTGGATAAAGCAAGCAGATAACCTCCAGTTCCAGGAAGAAAACATACCCTGAGACGATAACTGAGTAAAGTCCAGAGACCCAGGAGAAGACATATTCCTCCTCAGCTAGTCAGTCCCCATAAAGCAGAAGATAGAAAGAGAGTGCAGAAGCCAAATTCCTGCCACATGTTTAGAGCTACAAAGCAGACGTCCTTTCCTGCAAGCTCCAAGTTGATAGAGCAGAAGATAAATTCCTGCCAACCATTGCTAAAAGCCTGTTGGGACCTAAGACCAAAGCTGTACATTGCTTGGATACGAGTTACTCTCAGTAAAGACTAGTTTGAACTTTACCAAAAGTCTGGATATAAATTTCTTCTGCAAAATCCCTCTATTACTCCTATTGCAAGTGAGCCAGGAGTCCAGCCGTACCCAGGTAGGAGACACCGTTGACACCATTATCACCACCTATAGAGACATTATAGGCCATTGTACCCATCTGGCATTCCTACTCTGGGATGTGAGTTATAACACCTTTGAAGGGCCCTGTGATTGTACCCTGCGCATGCTACAATTGGTGTCACTACAAATACTGAACATTTTTAACCACCCGTTCCTGGCCACTGCAGATCCGCACCGAACGCAGGTGTGAAAGTAGCCTTACAGTGCCTGCCTTCAGTGATTTGCTCAGTGTTTGGTCAGTGATTTCCCTCAGTGATTGTGAGATAAAACCAGGTGCCACTCAAAAACACAGAGCAGATGCAAATCATTCTATTATACCTCATCTCTGTTTAGGCTCCAATCCTCGTTTTGGCTAAAACTAAGTGAAATCAGTGATCGAACGCTAACAAAACACCAGGGGCGTACTGTCAATGGAGGCAGGCCACGCACTGGCTATGGGGCCCCTGTGTTTTGGGGGACCGGGCAGGCTACATGGCTCCATCACCTATCCGACCTGAAAACATGCTGCTCGCAGACAAATATGGGCCCACGTCCTCCTCCTGATTCCTCCCTTCCTCCTTGCCACCTGACCTCCGCTGTGGGTTCTGCCGAGGTGAAGATTTTCAGGAGTCCTGAAAGCAATGTGAGAGCCCATCCATCTTCAGTGCAGCCTGTGGCTGACACCCTGTGACCTGCCAGGACACTGGATGCTGGAGCGTGTGTATTGCAAAAAGTTAAAGGTTCCCCTGACTCAGCCAGCACCCAGCAAACGTAACTGCAGCAGTCTGCACATTGTGTGTGGCTTCCACTAGTAGTAATAGTTTACTATAAGTGCAAGGCACAAATCATCTCTGCCATAGACATATTACAACCCTTCCCTAGTAGACACAGCACCTCCCATAGAAATACAACCCCTCCTGCACCCACTTATGCAAGCGCGATGCATTCCCTGCCTCTCATTAATAGCCTATTTCTAATTAGGCAATGGTGGGCAGGAATTGATCCTCGCCCTCAGACCTAGCAGCATACTGCGCCATCAGCTGTTGGTGTAGCACGCTACTTCAACTGTCAGGACTGAAGCTACTGCTAAGTCCACCAGTTAACCCTTACAATGCTATATGTGGGTCTGCAAAAATAATACATGTAATTGTTTGAAAAAGCACAAAAAACACTAAATACACTTTTCTCAATTAATGCAGTTTTCTTCATCAATATTACCCTAACATTCCACACCCTCAGTAATCATCTGTAATAAATGTACTTTTTATTGGGAGGGTGGCCCCCATTCTGAGTTTTGCTATGAGGCCCCATGATTTCTATGTACACCCAGTATTCTACCAACAAAGCTTGGAATCATCCAAATATTAACATTGGTTGATCCAGTGAAACTTTTTCCAGATCCTTTACAAAACATCCAGTGTCCATATTCACATGTTAGACTCTTTCAAAAGTGTAACGGGGGCTTGAGCAGAAATAATGGTCTAAAGAATACCACCCAAGAAGTGGTATAAAGAAGGCAAAGGAATATAACAAAGGGCCAAATCATCATAGTGTGAGCCACTGTGATAAATATGGTGCATCTTCTGATATCCAGGGCTAAGTTTTTTTTTTATTTTTATTACATTTTTATTCAGACTCAATCACTCAACATCAGACAACGAAATCTGGTAACATTACTCAGGACAATACAAAAAATAATAAAAAATAATGATAAAACCAGAATTAGTTAGAAAAGAGTAAGAAGAACAGTAGAACATATCCATCCAAATAAGACTAATTCATCCACCTTTCCCTTCTTACAATGCATTTGGAAAATCTTCAGACCCTTTCACTTTTTCACATTTTTTTTTAAAATTTCAAAATATTTTATTTAACATTTTTTAAATACAGACCAATATAAAAAAATTTCAGTAATCAAAAACATTATTTTATCGCTGAACCCCCCCAACCCCCACCCCAACCCAGACTGAGAGAGGAGAAAGAAAAAAAAAAAGTTAGACAATAGTAAACCAATTATTCCATATTTCTCTACAACCATCTTTTTTTCCCCTATTATCCTTGATAATCCTTTCCAAGTGCTTGTCCACTTTCCTTGGTCTCAAATGATTAACACCCCCCAAAATACGGGCCACAAAATCTCCGTATATCTGCAGTCCCATAACTTTCTCAATAATGTTTGCGATATCAGTCCAATATCTAAATAATTTTGGACATCTCCAAACCAAATGGACCAGCCCTGCTTGTTCTTCCCTGCATCTCGGACAGTGTATCTGTCGCTCTTAGTCGCATTTTAATGACAGGGATACGATGGGAAACCATATGTGAGGCTTTCGACGAAACCAGAGACCTACTATTAAGAACATCCTCCCGTTGCTCATTTGATAGATCTGGAATATCTTTTTTCCATTTAGCTTTTACTTTTAATTTTATCTTTTATCTTCATCAGAAGTTTATATCTCCTTGACACAGAACACCTGACCTTTCCATCCCTGAGAAACTGACCAACCTCCTCTGAGAATATATTTTTATAGCTCTCAATATCGACTACCGACTTAATTGCCGCCCTCATTTGCAAGTATTTAAATCGATCTTTATTTGGGATCCCAAACTCACCGGACAGCTCTCAAAATCCTTCAACCTATCACCTTCAAATATATGTGCTACCAAACTTACCCCTCTACCCTCCTAATCTATATATTGTTTAATCTTATAAACATCCCATAAAGTTATATTATCCCAGAGTGGAGTGAATTCTAAAGAACCTTTTATACCCATTATATTTTTTTTACCTCTCTCCAAATATAATCCATCAGACTTAATATCCGATTATCCGTGCTAATCTTACCCAATAAACCCGACTCCAACAACTCCAGTAAACTATTTTGTTTAAATTTAATCCCCATTTCCATTAAATATCCTCTCAAAAAAGTACTTATTTCAATCTCTTTAATATCTCCACACAATTTGGAAGAGCTAATCCATCCAGCTTATCAGGCAACTGAAGTATATATTTTTTTAATTTAGATACCCCACCTTCCCAAATAAATTCCCTTGTCAAACTATCTAAGTCAAAAATATATTTTTGGGCAATGCAATTGGAGCATTCTGTAATATATATAACACCTTGGGGAGGGAGACCATCTTTATTAGATTAATTTGAGCCATCATTGATAATGGCAATCTATTCCCTATATTGATCTTCCTCCTCAATTCCTTAAAAAGAGGGACACGATTTAATTCCACATAATCTTCCATCTTTCTTGAAATATTAAGACCTAAGAATTTAAAACGCTCTCTTTTTTTTTTAACTACGTGCACACCATAATCGTTCCTCAACTCTTCATCCCCTAATAACATCAAGTGTGATTTCTCCCAATTTATTTGCAATCCAGAAAATGTACCAAATTGTGTGATAATGTTCATTATTATACCTAAATCCACTTCCGTATTACCTAAATACAACAGAATATCATCTGCATACAACATAATTTTTTCCCTACACTCCCAATATTGAAAACCTTCTACAGTCATGTGAAAAAATTAGGACACCCTTTGAAAGCATGTGGTTTTTTGTAACATTTTTAATAAAAGGTTATTTCATCTCCGTTTCAACAATACAGAGAGATTAAAGTAATCCAACTAAACAAAGAAAACTGAAGAAAAGTCTTTTCAAGATCTTCTGTAAATGTCATTCTACAAAAATGCCTATTCTAACTGAGGAAAAAGATAGGACACCCTTGCCCCTAATAGCGAGTGTTACCTCCTTTGGCTGAAATAACTGCAGTGAGACGGTTCTTGTAGCCATCTACCAGTCTTCGACATCGGTCTGAGGAAATTTTACCCCACTCCTCAATGCAGAACTTTTTCAGCTGTGAGATGTTTGAGGGGTTTCTTGCACGTACAGCCCTTTTCAAGTCACCCCACAGCATCTCAATGGGATTCAAATCTGGACTTTGACTTGGCCATTCCAGGACTCTCCATTTCTTCTTTTTCAGCCAATCTTTGGTTGATTTACTAGTATGTTTTGGGTCATTGTCATGTTGCATGGTCCAGTTCCGCTTCAGCTTTAATTTTCTAACTGATGGTCTCACATGTTCTTCAAGCACCTTCTGATACACAGTAGAATTCATCGTGGATTCTATGATGGTGAGCTGACCAGGTCCTGCTGCAGCAAAGCAGCCCCAAACCATGACACTTCCACCTCCATGCTTCACAGTTGGTATGAGGTTCTTTTCTTGGAATGCTGTGTTTGGTTTACGCCAAACATGTCCTCTGCTGTTGTGTCCAAATAATTCAATTTTGGACTCATCTGTCCAAAGAACATTATTCCAGAAGTCCTGGTCTTTGTTAACTTTATCTCTGGCAAATGTCAGTCTGGCCTCGATGTTTCTCTTGGAAAGCAAAGGTTTCCTCCTTGCACACCTCCCATGCAAGTTAAACTTGTACAGTCTCTTTCTGATTGTAGAGGCATGTACTTCTACATCAACAGTAGCCAGAGCCTGCTGTAGTTCTCGAGATGACACTTTAGGGTTTTTGGAGACCTCTTTTAGCATCTTGCGGTCTGCTCTTGGGGTGAACTTGCTGGGGCGACCAGTCCTGGGCATGTTGGCAGTTGTTTTGAAAGCCCTCCACTTGTAGACTATCTTCCGGACAGTGGAATGGCTGATTTCAAAATCTTTTGAGATCTTTTTAAATCCCTTCCCAGACTCATAGGCTGCTACAATCTTTTTTCTGAAGTCCTCTGACAGCTCTTTTGCTCTCACCATGGTGCTCACTCTCACTTCAACAGTCAGGAGCACACCAAACTAAATGTCTGAGGTTTAAATAGGGCAAGCCTCATTCAACATGCAGAGTAACGATCTACTAATTATGTGCACCTGGTGTGATATACCTGTGTGAGATCTGAGCCAATTTAAGAGGGAATACATGTGAGGGTGTCCTATCTTTTTCCTCAGTTAGAATAGGCATTTTTGTAGAATGACATTTACAGAAGATCTTGAAAAGACTTTTCTTCAGTTTTCTTTGTTTAGTTGGATTACTTTAATCTCTCTGTATTGTTGAAACGGAGATGAAATAACCTTTTATTAAAAATGTTACAAAAAACCACATGCTTTCAAAGGGTGTCCTAATTTTTTCACATGACTGTAGATCCTTTTCCCCCAAAATTATATTAGCCAGAGGCTCAATTGCTAATGCAAACAGTAAGGGGGATAGGGGACATGCCTAGTACCCCTCGAAAGGGCAAAGGGCAGGGAAGTTGCCACCCACGAATACCATTGCCACAGGCTGGGAATATAATAATTTAATCCAGTTTATAAAATGGTCTCCGAACCCGAAGCAACTAAGGACTTTCCAGAAATAATCCCATTCTATTCAATCGAAAGCTTTGGTTGCATCCAAAGATAGTATACCTTTTTGTGTTTCTTTTCCTTTTCTTATTTTGTTACCCTCTATTAGCAAATACCCTTCTAATATTGGAGTTGATCAGTCTCCCAGGGATGAAACCTGTTTGATCTTCATGAATCAAGGTTTTTATTATTTTTGACAATCTTTCCGCTAGAACCTTTGCTAGTATTTTAATGTCAGTGTTCAACAATCATATAGGTCTATATGATTCTGTGCTTAATTTATCTTTACCCTCTTCGGGGATCAGAACTATTGTAGCTTGATTCATTGACTCTGGCAGTTTTTTTTTCTCCTTAGCCAATTCTGGCAAAATATCTGTCCAAAATACGTGTATATTTCAAAGGGGAAGCCATCTACTCCTGGTGCTTTAAATTTTTTTTACTGTTCTCACCGCCATCTCTAATTCTTCCAGCTGTAATTCCCTATCCAATTGGTCTCTCTGTTCCGCAGTCAACTTTGTCTTAAAAGGTATTTCACCCAGATAGTGACGAATTTCCTCTTTTGTTTTCTGTATCTTTGAATTATATAATTCTCGATAATAAATTTAAAAAGTCTCAGTTATCTGTTCCGGGGTTCTAACCATCTGTCCCTTCTTATCTTCTTGTATTACCCCTATCCAGTTTTTTTGTTGTTGATTTCTAACTGTATTGGCAAGGATCTTACCTACCTTTTCCGCCTCAGAAAAAAACTTTGCCCTATGGAAGAACATTGCTGTTTGAGTGCTTTCCATTTGTAGCTCTTTAACCATCTCCTGCACCTCTTCCCATTTTTTTAAACTCTCCGCAGTAGGGGCTTCTATACATTTTAACCTTGCAACGTTCCTGTTCTGCAATTTTAATTTTCTCTCTATGTTTTTTTTAAGGTAATTCACGTTTTTTTTAAAATAAAATCCCTCTCAAAAAGACCTTGACTGTATCCCAGATCACCAAACTTATTTGCAGAATTTCAATTGACCTGAAAAAAGACCTGTAGTTCTTTTATAATTTCATCCTTCTCTTTTATCAGAGTTAACCAGTGTGGATTCAATTTAAACGTAAATGTTCTGTGACTAATTATACCATTCAGATCCATCACTACAGCACAATGGTCTGAAAGCGCCATGGGAACATATTTTATTTTTATATTATATTTCTCCATTAGTTTTTTATTACTTAATATCATATCTGATCTTGACCAAGACTGATGTGTTTTGGAGTAACAAAAGTAAGTTTTATCCTCGGATGTAATTTACGCCAAATATCCACCCAATCCAGCTCGGATAGTAAATACTCAAAGTTGTTCTTATTGGGGGGAGTTTTACTCTTTGTTAATCTATCCTTACTGGCATCAATAACCACATTGTAGTCACCCGCTGCAATTAACATACAGTTTTGCTTATCTATCATATAATTCTGTAATTCATAAATCCCATCTGGCCTATATAGAGGGGGGATATAAATGTTTGCAATCACCATTTGTACGCTGTCTATAATACAATGCAAAAATAAAAACCGGCCGCTGTAATCCACCTTACAGGAAACACACTTGAAATTAATCTTTTTATGGATCAATATAGATATTCCTCTTGAATATGATGTATATGTAGACTGGAACCCCTCCCCAATCCATCTTTTTTCCATCCAGCTCAAATTACCCCTATCCAAATGCGTTTCTTGCAGGCAGACAACAGCCGGCATATATCCCCTTAACCAATCAAAGATGGCAAACCTTTTTAATCTCTCTCTTAAACCCCCTCATTAAGTGAAACAATTCTCAACATTCAAAACATAATACAAAAAAAAAAAAGATTTCTCTCTCTGTCCTCCCCCCATGCAGCCGTCCCCTGGAGACCAGTGGCAGCCCCAATCTATGCATATTCCTCCCTATATCCCCCTCCCTCGCAACAATTTTTTAAATTCATATCATAGGCCATTCATCTCTGCCCATTCGTTTGCTTCTTCTGGCGAGTGAAAAAACAATACCCTGTCCTGGTATTCTACCCGGAACTTCTCCGGAAAAAGCAAACTGTACTTTAAACCGGCTGTTCTCAGTCTCCTTTTTATGTCTATACTAGACATTAAGCCCGTTACAATAACGGGCGCTAGAACAGTAGTGCTCGCACTGTCATGGGGGATCTGTGGATGGCACTGTTATGGGGGATCTGTGGATGGCACTGTTATGGGGGATCTGTGAATGGCACTGTTATTGGGGGATCTGTGGATGACACTGTTATGGGGGATCTGTGGATGGCACTGTTATGGGGGATCTGTGGATGGCACTGTTATTGGGGGATCTGTGGATGACACTGTTATGGGGGATCTGTGGATGGCACTGTTATTGGGGGATCTGTGGATGACACTGTTATGGGGGTATCTGTGGATGGCACTGTTATTGGGGGATCTGTGGATGGCACTGTTATGGGGGATCTTTGGATGACAATGTTATGGGGGATCTGTGGATGGCACTGTTATGGGGGATCTGTGGATGGCACTGTTATTGGGGGATCTGTGGATGACACTGTTATGGGGGTATCTGTGAATGGTACTGTTATGGGGGATCTGTGAATGGTACTGTTATGGGGGTATCTGTGGATGGCACTGTTATTGGGGGATCTGTGGATGGCACTGTTATGGGGATCTTTGGATGACAATGTTAAGGGGGATCTGTGGATGACACTGTTATGGGGATCTGTGGATGGCATTGTTATTGGGGGATCTGTGGATGACACTGTTATGGGGGTATCTGTGGATGGCACTGTTATTGGGGGATCTGTGGATGGCACTGTTATGGGGGATCTGTGGATGGCACTGTTATGGGGGATCTGTGGATGGCACTGTTATGGGGGATCTGTGGATGGCACTGTTATTGGGGGATCTGTGGATGACACTGTTATGGGGGTATCTGTGAATGGTACTGTTATGGGGGGATCTGTGGATGCACTGTTGTGGGGGGATCTGTGGATGGCACTGTTATGGGGGATCTTTGGATGGCACTGTTATGGGGGGACCCGTGGATGGCACTGTTATGGGGGGATCTGTGGATGACGCACTGTTATGCAATTGTAAATGGATCCGTCCCCCATTGACTTTCAATGTAAAGTCAGGAGTCCCTATTTTAGGTGCGGATCCGTCTGGTATCTGCACAGACGGATCCGCACCTATAAATGCAAACTATGGTATCCGTTCAGTGCGGATCCGTCTGCATAACAGCTTTTTCAGATCTGAGTTTTCACTATCGTGAAAACTCAGATACGACAGTATGTTCTAGCACAGAGGCATTCCAATGGTGATGGGGACGCTTCAAGCTAGAATATACTAAGAACTGTGTACATAACTGCCCCCTGCTGCCTGGCAACACCCGATCTCTACCTGCCGCACCTGCGTGGTTAATTGTGCGGATCTCAGCCCCCTGATCGGGTGCTGCCAGGCAGCAGGGGGCCAGACCCCCCTCCCTCCCCAGTATTAAAAGCATTGGTGGCCAGTGTGGCCTCCCTCCCCCTCCCCAGTATTAAATTCATTGGTGGCCAGTGCGCCCCCCCCTCCCTAGTATTAAAAGCATTGGTGGCCAGTGCGGCCCCCCCCTCCCTCCCTTGTATTAAATTTATTGGTGGCCAGTGCACCCCCCCTCCCTCCCTAGTATTAAAAGCATTGGTGGCCAGTGCGGCCTCCCTTCCCTCCCCAGTATTAAATTCATTGGTGGCCAGTGAGGCCTCCCCTCTCCCCCCCCATCATTGGTGGCAGCGGAGAGTTCCCAGTTTAATCGCTGGGGCTCCGATCGGTTACCATGGCATCCAGGACACTTTTGCAGTCCTGGCTGCCATGGTTACTTAGCTTATACTTACCTGCGCTGTCTGTGGCTGGCCGGTCGCTCCTCTTACTAGTAAGTGAAAGGTCTGTGCGGCGCATTGCTTATAGCACAGACCTGTCACTTACCAGTAGGAGGAGCGCCCGGCCGGCCACAGACAGCGCAGGTAAGTATAATGCTTCTAAAATTGCTAAGTAACCATGGCAGCCAGGACTGCAATAGTGTCCTGGATGCCATGGTAACCGATCGAAGCCCCAGCGATTAAACTGGGACTCCGATCGTAACTCTCCGCTGCCACCAATGATATGGGGGGGGGGGAGAGAGGGGAGGCCGCACTGGCCACCAATGAATTTAATACTGGGGAGGGAGGGGGGGCGCACTGGCCACCAATGAATTTAATACTGGGGAGGGGGGGGAGGGCCGCACTGGCCACCAATGCTTTTAATACTGGGGAGGGAGGGGGAGGGAGAGGGGGGCCGCACTGGCCACCAATGAATTTAATACTGGGGAGGGGGGAGGGCCGCACTGGCCACCAATGAATTTAATACTGGGTAGGGAGGGGGGGGGGCCGCACTGGCCACCAATGAATTTAAAACTGGGTAGGGAGGGGGGTCTGGCCCCCTGCTGCCTGGCAGCACCTGATCTCTTACAGGGTGCTATGATACGCACAATTAACCTGAGGGGTTAATTGTGCGGATCTCAGCCCCCTGTAAGAGATCGGGTGCTGCCAGGCAGCAGGGGGCAGTTATGTACACAGTTCTTAGTATATTCTAACTTTAAGCGTCCCCATCACTATGGGAACGCCTCTGTCTTAGAATATACTGTCGGATCTGAGTTTTCATGCTCTAACTCAAATCAGATGGTATATTCTAACATAGAGGCGTTCCCATGGTGATGGGGACACTTCAAGTTAAAATATACCATCGTGTTGGAGAAAACTCTGATCCGATGGTATATAATCAGCACACACGCACCCTGCTTTGTGTGTGGAGTGTGTGCTGATTGGTTTGTGCGCTGCGTGTGTGCTGATTGGTTTGTGCGCTGCGCATGCGCACTTAACAAATCGGCATGGACGCACACGTACATTGTGGGGATAGTGTGATTGGATGGCTCCATGCTGTGGGCGGTCCGTACAGCATGTGGTGCGGCGTGTGTTTATTGGCTGCCGCAATTGTGGGCGGTCCGGGCAGTGACTTTGATTGGACGGCCGCGCTGCTGTGGGCTGTCTGGGCTGCATATGATGCGCCGTGTTTTTATTGGCCGGTGGCGCGGTGTTTTGGGTGGTTGGGCGTTCCCTGCTGTGTGTGTGTGGAGTGTGTGCTGATTGGTTTGTGCGCCGCGCATGTACACTTAACAAATCGGCATGCACGGACGCGCACATACACAGGGCTTTTATTAGTATAGATATGTTTTCCTTTTTTCACTGGTGGCAAAGGAATAATCCGGATAAAAATGTATCTTTTTTTTCCATTCATCTGGAATTTATCTGAACTTCTGGCATCAGACAGAATGGCATCACGGTCCTTAGCAAGATGGTATTTAATCACTGAAAAAAGACTGGATGGTAAGCCCGGTTTACAGTTGTCAATAAGCCATTTTTCCATATATTCTCCACATTTAGCTCCCTTAGCACCTTCAGGAATCCCCACACATCTTAAATTCGCTCTCATGGATCTGTCCTTGAAATCTATCATTTTAATTTCAGCATTTTCTCTTGCTTTTTTTTTTAGAGATGTTACTTCATTCTCCAGTTTATACACTAATTCTTCCAAGCCCCCTACTCTATTCTCAATTTCATACATGCATTCTCTTAATTTTGCAAAATCCTCTCTAATCAAGGACACATCTGTCTATATTGTCCTAATCTGAGGAACCAGTTTCCCCATCACCTTTTCCAACCTGGACACAGTAAGGAGAATGTCTTTAACCATTTCCCCTTTAGGTTCCATTATTACATGAGACTCCAATGACTTGTTCAAACCCTGGTCCCCCATCAGGCAGTCAGCTGAGCCCTTTCCAGCTCCACCGGGACCCCTTATTGGAGTTGTGGGGGTCATATCCTTATTTATAGCACTTTGCTTTTTTGGGTTTTCCAGGCCTGTTCACGATCTTCTGTTTAGACCCTGCTGATCATCCCTTTTTTTTGTGGCATTTCCAAAATGACCAAGCAACCACTTTTTCACATTTTAACTTGTATCCTTCTGCTAAAAATAATAATCCAGTTTTCCCCAATCAATCTGCATTTAATCTCCCTTAATGGGAAAACATGTTTGCAATAAAAAAAAAAAGGAAAAACGTAAGTATTCAGACCTTTTGCTATGGTACTTGAAATTTACATCTTGGGGCCCAAGAGCACAGTGGCCACCATAATTCTTAAATAGAAGAAGTTTGGGACAACCAGGACTCTTCCTACAGCGTGCCACCCCACCAAACAAAGTAATCAGATAAAGGGCCTTGGCAAGAGAGGTGACCAAAAACCCAACGGTCAGTGTGGCTGAATAGAGATGTCCCGAACTATTCGCCGGCAAACAGTTCCCGGCGAATAACGCATGTTCGCGTTCGCCGCGGTGGGCGAACATATGCGATGTTCGGTCCGCCTCCTATACATCATCATTGAGCAAACTTTGACCCTGTACCTCACAGTCAGCAGACACATTCCAGCCAATCAGCAGCAGACCCTCCCTCCCAGACCCTCCCACCGCCTATCAAAAAGCAAGGACAGCATCCATCTTAGATTAATTCTGAAGCTGCAGTGTCACAAAGTTGTAATCGCAATGCGATTATTACAGGTTATATTAATCGCATTGCGATTACAACTTAGAGCTGGGTTCCTAATGGTTATATTGATAGAATATAACGAAGATTGAGAATATAGTGCTATATTCATTGTCAATTCTAGCAATACAACCATTAGGAACTCAGATCTAAGTTGTAATCGCAATGCGAATAATGCAGGTTATATTAATCGCATTGCAAATTCAACTTAGAGCTAAGTTCCCTATGGTTGTATTGCTAGAATTGACGAATATAACGAATATAGCACTATATTCTCAATCTTCATTATATTCTAGCAATGCAACCATTAGGAATCCAGCAGCTCTAAGTTGAATTTGCAATGCGATTAATATAACCTGCATTAATCGCATTGTGATTACAACTTTCTCAAATCCGACAGTACATTCTAGCATGGAGCCGTTCCCATGGTGATGGGGACGCTCCATGAGCACGGAAGTCGGCAGAAGCTCTAAGTTGAAATCGCAATGCGATTAATTCAAGTTCTATAAATCGCATTGCGATTTCAACTTACCACACTTTGCGTCAACTACGTAATTTTCCATGGGAGTTTTGCCATGGATCCCCCTCCGGCATGCCACAGTCCAGGTGTTAGTCCCATTGAAGCAACTTTTCCATCACTAATGTGGCCACAAAGAGTCCCTGTGGGTGTTCAAATTCACCTTCCGGAAAATTTTATGTTCGCGACATCTCTATGGCTGTTCTTTTTCATAGACCCCTTTGGACCCAGGATTTAGAAATAATATTGTTCAAATAGCCTAAGGCTACAAAGCTCCTGTTTCTGGTCAAATAAAACTTAACATTTATTTCTCTCAATAAAACTAATACAAAACAGGAGAAGGAGAAGAAAGAAAAACTTTTTAAAATTTAAAGGTGCTGTGATGATACTAACGGCAGTACATTGGGATTTAATTCCCATGAATGTGTCCTAAATTGCTTTGGGATGATTCCCACTGGCGCCACCTAAGGTGTCACTACCATCATATGAATTGTTCAGAAATAGACTCATATATATCGTTTAGGAAATATTCCTTATTAGCGCACTATAGGTGTAGCCTCTGCCGCTGGTGCGTCCGAGTGTTAGTGAGTCTGCAGTTTTCACTACTCAGACGCCGAATCCATCACACACCTAATTAAAAAGATGTCAAGCTAGAGCTCCCCCGACATGTTTCGCCACTAGATGTGGCTTCATCAGGGGATGGAGCTACTATCAACACGAGCGCTTCGTAAGTAAATGCTTATACCTGTTCGGGGTGGGCTCTTAGTCATCCTCTGCCCTATCCCCATTCAGAGCTCGTGTGGCAGCGTGATCAGCCTATCCGGTGCCTTGAAAGCTTCTCTTACGTCATATACTCGCGTCACCCCTTCACGTGCGCATGCGTCGGTACTTAGAAGATTTTTTTCCCTTTTGTTGCTCTATGTGCCAATTACGCATGCGTCAGAACTTCTAATCAAGTCCCGTTCAGAGACGTCTACTGCACATGTACAAGCACTTCTGTTGAGACCCCATTGGATAGCGGCTATTATGCATACCCCTATACTTAGAGGTTTTTACCTACAACTTCTCCAATATATTTCCAGATGTCTCTTAGGAATATGTAAACTTTTTTACTTCCGATTATTTTTCTTTTTTTCTCTTTTTAGGTTTCTGGTGTGCATATCTTGGGGCATAGACTATATTCTCTGCTTATTGATCTAAGTAGGGTATCCATATATGCGTCGGCACTTTAAAGTTATATCATTGTTGTCTATGTAGTCATGCTCACCTGGCAGTTAGAATTTTGCCACATTATTCCTCACCATATGTCACTGTTTATTTCAGAGACAATATTATGGCTTGTCGACTATCCATATATATTGGGGACTTGATTCTTTAAAATCTTTAATTGTACATTTTTTAAGGGGGAAAAAGAAGGGGAGAAGGGGCGTTTTTTCCGAAGTATAGGGGTATGCATAATAGCCGCTATCCAATGGGGTCTCAACAGAAGTGCTTGTACATGTGCAGTAGACGTCTCTGAACGGGACTTGATTAGAAGTTCTGACGCATGCGTAATTGGCACATAGAGCAACAAAAAGGAAAAAAATCTTCTAAGTACCGACGCATGCGCACGTGAAGGGGTGACGCGAGTATATGACGTAAGAGAAGCTTTCAAGGCACCGGATAGGCTGATCACGCTGCCACACGAGCTCTGAATGGGGATAGGGCAGAGGATGACTAAGAGCCCACCCCGAACAGGTATAAGCATTTACTTACGAAGCGCTCGTGTTGATAGTAGCTCCATCCCCTGATGAAGCCACATCTAGTGGCGAAACATGTCGGGGGAGCTCTAGCTTGACATCTTTTTAATTAGGTGTGTGATGGATTCGGCGTCTGAGTAGTGAAAACTGCAGACTCACTAACACTCGGACGCACCAGCGGCAGAGGCTACACCTATAGTGCGCTAATAAGGAATATTTCCTAAACGATATATATGAGTCTATTTCTGAACAATTCATATGATGGTAGTGACACCTTAGGTGGCGCCAGTGGGAATCATCCCAAAGCAATTTAGGACACATTCATGGGAATTAAATCCCAATGTACTGCCGTTAGTATCATCACAGCACCTTTAAATTTTAAAAAGTTTTTCTTTCTTCTCCTTCTCCTGTTTTGTATTAGTTTTATTGAGAGAAATAAATGTTAAGTTTTATTTGACCAGAAACAGGAGCTTTGTAGCCTTAGGCTATTTGAACAATATTATCTCTATGGCTGAACTCCAAAGATCCTGTAGATGTGAGAATCTTCTGGAATGTCAACCATCACCACAGCACTCCACAAATCTGGAATCTGATCCATTCCTAAATTCAATAAAGGAATTTCTGGATTTGGTACCACTCTGCATTTAACCTAGAGGGATCAACTTAAATATTCTGTCCCAGAAGCTTTTCATTTTTACACACTTCCAGACCAATCACACAGTCATTCCAGCAAAGCTCTAAGGCTTTTGGGTTAATCCTCACAATTTGTAAAGAGGTAATATATGCCCGCATATAAATTTTCTCCACAATAGCAAAGTGGTTAATGCAAGTAGTATTTTTACAAATCCAACTATTCACAGCATCCCATTCCTTTCCTGTAAATTCCTCCTCAATATTCCTTTCCAATTTATTCATATACTGTATGGTAACTTGGGATCTGGATACCGTTGATATAGCATGTCATATATCAGAGAGAGAGTAAAATTGAACAATATAAGAATGGGAATTATTCCACCTACGCAGGTTACAAAGAATATCATAGTTCATTATCTTACTGTTTAGCCTCGTTAGCAATATAAAAAAAATCAACCCCTCGGGCATCTGGATGACTGTCAATTTTAACATTCAAGGGCAATGCATTTGGGCTGTACATATCTTCCAGGGTATTGATCTCAATATTTGTCCATAATTCAATCCAATCAGTTGTTAAAGCATTAAAAAATGATTGCTTAAAGGGGTTATCTCACTCAAGAAAATGGCATTTATCATGTAGGCAAAGGTAATATAAGGCACTTACTAATGTATTGTGATTGTCCATATTGCTTCCTTTGCTGGCTGGATTTATTTTTCCATCACATTATACACTGCTTGTTTCCATGGTTATGACCACCCTGCAGTCCAACAACGGTGGCCCTGCTTGCACACTATAGGAAAAAGGGCCAGTCTATGTGTATTCCTATGGTCCTGGCCACAAGAGAGGCTGGCGTTTTTTTCTATAGTGTGCAAGCATGGCTACCACTGGTGGATTGCAGGGTGGTCATAACCATGGAAACAAAAAGTGCATAATGCGATAAAAAAATGAATCAAATCAGCAAAGGAGGCAATATAGACAATCACAATATATTAGTAAGTGCCTTATGTTAACTTCCTCTACATGATAAATGCCATTTCCTAAAGTGGGCAATAGTGATGGACGAACATCAGCCGGAACGGTTAGCGAACGCGATCAAATGTTCGCAAACCACAAACGAAAAGTTTGTGGCGGGTCCCATTTATTTTAATGGCGGGCAAACCTGAAAAACCTTCAGCTGATATTTGCAGCCAAGAAATAATTACTAGAAGTGCACAAATAGTCCCACAACATGGACAGTGACATACCAGATGTATTATTCGAATTTGCAATCTCCATTCATTATTTTTTTCAATGCAAAATATCGGTAATATAATTCCCCTCATTAAGTGAAACAATTCTCAACATTCAAAACATAATACAAAAAAAAAAAAAAAGACTCCTCTCTCTGTCCTCCCCCCAAGCATGCGCAAATGCACTATACAGTACCCAAATGCACTATAAAGAAAGTATATTGGTATATAGCACCCCGCTTCAATCTGATTTTTTGGGGAGCGACTGGTATATGACACTAGTAGAAATTATTTGTTCCAATAACGCTTGTCCCTCTATATACCTGCAGTATCGCAGCAGAACCGCACACAATTGCCGCACAATACAAATGCACTATAATATACTTTCTATGTTAGAAAGTATATTATAACATTGTACAAGGAAGGCAATCCATTAGAATATACATGAAGATAAAAGGTAACCTTTAATAATTTTACTAGGGTCCATTCACACGTCCGTAGGTGTTTTGCGGATCCACAAAACACGGACACCGGCAATGTGCATTCCGCAATTTGTGGACAGCACATCGCCGGCACTATAATAGAAAATGCCTAATCTTGTATGCAATTGCAGACAATAATAGGACATATTCTATTTTTTTGCGTAAGTGCGGATGCGGACAGCACATTCCAGCCCCATTGAAAATAAATGGGTCTGCACCCGTTCCGCAAAATTGCGGAACGGATGCGGACCCATTTTGTGGACGTGTGAATGGAAAAGATATCCCTCAAAATGAAAATAAATTAAATTATTAAAGTTAAAGGGGTTCTGCACTTTGTTTTAACTGATGATCTATCCTCTGGATAGATCATCAGCATCTGATCGGTGGGGGTCCAACACCCGGGACCCCCGCCGATCAGCTGTTTGCGAAGGCAGCGGCGCGACCTTCTCACTGTTTACCACCGGCCGGTGACGTCACGACTAGTATCAACTAGCGTGGGCGGGGCTAAGCTCAATTTAAGTAAACAGAGCTTAGCCCCGCCCACGCTAGTTGATACTAGTCGTGACGTCACTGGGCCAGCGGTAAACAGCGAGAAGGCCGCAGCGCTGCTGGAGCGCCGCTGCCTTCTCAAACAGCTGATCGGCGGGGGTCCCGGGTGTCGGACCCCTGCCGATCAGATGATGATGATCTATCCACAGGATAGATCATCAGTTAAAACAAAGTGCAGAACCCCTTTAAGCAAAAAGCATAGATGTGGTAGGCAATAACGAGTGCTCGGCGGCACTAAATCAGGTGCTCGGCAGCACCAAATCAGAAACCATATGTCCTACCACAATCTGGGGGGTTCCAGTGCACATCCATGAATCCCGGAGGGAAAGCAAAAAACATCTATCCCTGGGCTAGATGATGTGGTATTGAAGGAGAGGGTGGGCAAAGAACTGTCCCTGATATTACCCTACGGGGGGTGCTATTCTGGCCCTGATAGCCTAACCACAGACCACCCGCCCTGATAAGAGCGACCCCGTCCGGAACCTTACTGTTGCGGAGCTTGAAGATATACCCTCAATATCTTCACTTAAATCCCCTTGTAGCTGAAGAAACAGGTCAATATTCAAGAGACAATTTCCCCAGTGACTGGACGACACACAGTTTGGGAGTCAACTGACTTTACTAGGCATGTGCACCTGCTTTCAAACCTCCAACAGCCTCATTTACATACAATACATAGATTACTATGGTACAAGGAGAGGTGGGGTCAGACAATAGCAAGGGCTGATGGGAGGTTGAGGGGGGGGGGGGAAGAGGTACAGACAAGAAAGACATTCGATAAGTGGCGATGTTTGCCACAATGCTCCCCCAGAACCAAGCCGGCATACACAGTCTGATCCCAACGGATCGGCTTGGGGATGTCCGGAGGAGCGCTCACAGATCACTTTTCAAGTTCAGTTTGTCTGGATAACCCGTCGGCGTTGCCATTTTGCTTCCCAGGGCGGTAGTGGATGGTAAAGTCAAAAGGCTGCAGCGCCAAACTCCAGCGCAGCAGCCTGGCATTGTCTCCTGACACCCTGTTCAGCCACACCAGCGGGTTGTGATCTGTGAATAAGGAAAAGGGTTGTCCATACAAATAGGGCTGCAGCTTTTTAAGGGCCCACACCACGGCCAGGCATTCTTTTTCTATGGCGGCGTAGCTTACTTCCCGGGGTAGAAGTTTTCTGCTTAAGTAAGCCACTGGATGCTCGCCGCCATCTTCTCTGACTTGGCTCAGTACTGCCCCCAATCCAAACATAGAAGCGTCTGTGTGGACAAGAAAGCGTTTAGTTGGATCAGGGGCGGCAAGTACAGGTGCATTCACAAGAGCCGTTTTTAGTTGCTGGAATGCCTGCTCACACTCTGGGGTTCAGACTACTATCTTAGGAAGATTCTTGCGGGTCAAATCGGTGAGGGGTTTGGCCAGGGTACTGTAGTTGGATACAAATTTACGGTAGTATCCTGCGGTACCTAGGAATGCCAGTACTTGAGTTTTGGTCCGAGGGGTTGGCCATTTGGCTACAGCCTCTACCTTAGCCGGTTCAGGTTTTTGTTGGCCGCTCCCTACCCGGTGTCCTAGGTATTGGACTTCTGCCATCCCTATATGGCACTTACTGGGTTTCAGAGTTAATCCGGCCTCCCTAATACGGTCTAGTATGGCTCCTATGTGGGTCAGGTGTTCAGTCCAGGACTGGCTGAAGATCGCTATATCATCTAGATAGGCGCAAGCGTACTCCTGGAACCCATCCAATAGCCGATCCACCATCCTCTGAAAAGTAGCCGGAGCGTTTTTCATCCCGAATGGCATGACCTTAAACTGGTACAGGCCAAACGGGGTGACAAACGCCGACTTAGGGATGGCGTCTTCGGCTAGGGGAATATGCCAATACCCCTTACAAAGATCTATTGTGGTGAGGTATTGGCCCCTGGCCATTTTGTCCAGGAGCTCGTCTATCCGGGGCATAGGGTAGGCATCGGATATGGTCTTATCATTAAGCCTCCGGTAGTCTACGCAGAAGCGGGTAGTCCCATCCCGCTTCGGCACCAGAACTACTGGGGAGGCCCAAGGGCTTTCAGAGTGCTCTATAACTCCTAGTGTTAGCATTTCTTCAATTTCCTTGCGCATATTATCCTTTACAGATTCAGGTATGCGGTAAGGAGGTTGGCGGAGAGGGGTCTGCCCTGGTGTTTCTACTCTGTGGGTGGCTAACGGGGTGTACCCGGGGATATTAGAAAAAGTGGTTCCTTTTTCCCTTATTAGACTATGAACCTGCGCCCTTTCCTGGGGACTCAGCCGTTCACCTAACTGAACCTCTTCCAGGTCCTCTTTCTGGCCCTCTTTCTCTAGGAGGTCTGGGAGAGGTAAATTGTCAAAGTCCTCTGCGGCAGAGGCGCAAATAGCAGTCACCTCTTCTATGCGCTCGTAGTAGGGCTTCAGCATGTTCACATGGAGCATGCGTCTGCCCCCTGCTCCAGCGCACGGGCCGATCACATAGGTGGTATCACAGATTTGCTCCACCACCTTGTATGGGCCCTGCCAGGAGGCCTGCAGCTTGTCATTAGGGACTGGCCGTAGGATTAACACCTTCTGCCCGACCTGAAAGCTGCGGTCCCTGGCCCCCTTATCATACCATCTGCGCTGTCGTTGTTGGGCCGCTTGGAGGTTAGTACGTACCGCCTGGGTCAGAGCCTCCAAGCATTCCCTAAACTCCAGCACGTATGGAACAATAGGAGTACCATTCGTAGTTACCCCTCCCTCCCAGTGTTCTCTGATAAGGTCTAAGGGACCCCTCACTCTCCTCCCGAACAATAATTCAAAAGGGGAGAATCCCGTGGATTCTTGGGGTACTTCCCTATAGGCAAAGAGCAAGTGGGGCAAAAACCGTTCCCAGTCTTTTTGAGTGTCTATGAACGTGCGGATCATCTGTTTAAGTGTTCCGTTAAACCGTTCACAGAGCCCGTTGGACTGGGGGTGGTAGGCGGAGTTTAAGATCGGTTTCACCCCACACACTTTCCAGAGTTGGTGGGTGACCTCTGCAGTGAACTGGGTGCCCCTATCCGATATAATCTCCCGGGGAAATCCCATACGGGAGAATATTTGCATAAGGGCATCGGCTATAGTCTCTGCATGTACATTGGTCAACGCCACTGCCTCTGGGTATCTAGTGGCGTAGTCCACCACGGTCAAGATGTATTTCTTACCGGAGGGACTGGGTTTCGCTAGGGGTCCTATTATGTCTACGGCTACTCGACTGAAGGGTTCTTCAATTATAGGCAGGGATCTGAGTTTGGCTTTATAGCGATCCCCTCTCTTCCCTACCCTCTGGCAGGTATCGCACGTTTGACAGTATTGTCTAATATCCTTTGAGATACCTGGCCAGAAGAAGTTCTGTGTCAGCCGATGTTTCGTTCGGCTGATTCCTAAATGTCCTGATAATGGTATATCGTGCGCGATGCGCAGCAACTCTTGTCTATACTTTCGGGGTACCACTAACTGCTTAGTGGGCACGGGTATGGACCCTGCTACTACCTTCTCTGCATAGCGGTATATGAGACCTTTATCCCAAGCATATCTCTCTCCCTCCAACCCTCCTTGGTCCTTGTTAATCCTATCTTTATATACCTGCACGGAGGGATCTAGGGCCACCTCACTGCCAAATTCCAGGGGGGCATCCCAGGGGAGAATAGGAGGGGTGTGTGGCATATTGTTTACCTGAGCCTCAGAGTGATCGGATGGAGCCGTGGTGCGTGCTTGCTGCCGGGTAACAACCGGGTAGGCCTCTTGGATAGTTGGTTGAGGGACAAAAGCAGAGGTGAGCTCCCCCAAGTCGTTGCCCAAAATAACATCAGCGGGCAAATCCTGCATAATTCCCACCTCCACGTTTCCATGCCCTGCCCCCCAATTCAAATGCACCTTGGCAGTGGGAATTTTGTAAATTGCTCCCCCTGCCACCCGTACAGCTACACAGTCTCCGGTGAGGGTGTGCTTAGGCACCAAATGATTTCAGACCAGGGTTAACGTGGCCCCAGAGTCACGTAATCCTTGTATACTCTTCCCCTCCATGTGTACCACCTGGCGGTGCCCCTGACGGTTGTCTGAGGCAGCTTGTATGGGGTTTACCTCGTGTAGGATCCCCAGAGGCTCTTCTATTGAGGTGATTGTGGATGTTGGGAGCACAGATTCTCTTTGGCAGCAGTGTACTGCAGCCCGATTGGGGGGAGAAGGACCCTGGTAGTTCCAGTTCTGGCGAGGTCGGTTACGTGGGCAGTCTCTCTGGATGTGCCCCTGTTGGTTGCAGGTGTGGCAGCGGATCGGTGGTCAGGTATTGTACCTAGGAGGGTACTGGTTGTGGCTCGCGGCTGGTCGTGGGTGAGCCAAGGTAGTCACTGCTGGCAGAGGGGTGGTAGATCCATACGTGGTCCGGTGTGGTGTGCGTTGGTCTCGTCTGGTGTCTTGGAACTCGTCAGCTAGCTTGGCTGCCTCTGGTAGGGTACGGGGTTTGCGATCTCGTACCCAATTTTGCAGTTCTGTGGTTAGTCCATTAAAAAACTGCTCCATTACTATTAACTGAAACATCTCTTCCATAGTGGTGACCCGTGTCGCTTCCATCCACCCCTTGGCGGCTCGTTGTAGTTGGTGTGCCCATTCAGTGTGTGAGTCTTTTGTTTGTTTCTTGATGTCCCGGAATTTGAGTCGGTATGCCTCAGAGGTAATGGCATACCGTGCTAGGATGGCTTGTTTGACTTTGTGATAATTCCTGATGTCTTCGTCTGGGACGGTTCGGTATGCCTCTGCGGCGCGTCCTGACAATCTACCTGCCAGCAGGGGTACTTGGTCGGCTGGGCTGATGTCGTGTAGCTGGCACAACCTTTCGAAATCCTGTAGGTATTCGTCAATATCACTTTCTCCTTCTGTGTAATTTTTAAAAGCTTGGTAGGGAATCTTAGCTTTTCCCTGGGTAGTGCTGGTGGGCGCTGGGGCTCTTTCCCCAACTCGCTGAATAGCGTTCTGCTTAGCTACAATGTACTCGTGTACATCTGCTATCAGTCTTTCTAGTGTCTCCACGAAGGGGGTGTTTGGGTAAAAAGCTAACCTGCTATTGAGCTCTCTTGCAAATTCCGTTGGCTCTGTCTCCTGTGGAGTTGCCGCAGTGGTCGCTCTGTCCCCCTCCATGAGTTCGGCCACAAGAGTAGCTTTGGTTTTGTTGCTGGCTTTTCTTCCCCTTGCTTCCAATAATTCCTTTAACGTAGTTCGTTTCAATGTTGCATAATTCGTCTCCATTCACCGTTCGTTCGAATGACTGCACATATTCTTGAACTCCGGTATATCCGAATGGCTGTTTCAACGAACTGCTGCTTTGCTGTGCGGTTTGAATCCCACCGCTGCCACCAATTGTTGCGGAGCTTGAAGATATACCCTCAATATCTTCACTTAAATCCCCTTGTAGCTGAAGAAACAGGTCAATATTCAAGAGACAATTTCCCCAGTGACTGGACGACACACAGTTTGGGAGTCAACTGACTTTACTAGGCATGTGCACCTGCTTTCAAACCTCCAACAGCCTCATTTACATACAATACATAGATTACTATGGTACAAGGAGAGGTGGGGTCAGACAATAGCAAGGGCTGATGGGAGGTTGAGGGGGTGGGGGAAGAGGTACAGACAAGAAAGACATTTGATAAGTGGCGATGTTTGCCACACTTACCCTATATAAAAATGGCCCTAGTAAGCCCCTAGCCCCTAGGCCCCTGACTTCCAGGTGATCACTATATAGATCTATGTGTTTTTGACTCATTATAAAAGTATATTATAAGTATATCGCACCCCTCTGTGTATCACACCTATCGATAGCACACCTATACCAGTCCTTAAAATGACTTTTGTGGCCCTATTAGCGAGCGTTTGGTGTCCTTAACAGTCTGTCCCTGCTCCACACAGCAACCTCTCCCTACACTGGCAAAACACTGAATGTAAAATGGTCGGCCAGATCAGGTTTATTTATAAGGTAGGGGGTATGTCCATGTGCTGAAACATCTCAATTGGCTGTCCTGTACCACCTGATGGATGTGTCATGGGTCAAAGTTCTTCATAATGTAAAAGAATATGGCGGACGCGAAATTCTCCATATGTTCGCATGTTCGGCGAATCGCGAACACGCAAAGTTCGCCGCGAAACGACTGCCGGGCGAACCGCAAGGCCATCTCTAGTGGGCAACCCCTTTAAAGTCAGGTGAAGTCTTATGAAATTAATATTTAGCTTTACACGCAGAAACAGGCCCTGAATGTTTCAGCCGTAGGGCCGAGCAGGCATGGGGAAAGGGGGAGGGTTGTTCAAAAGTATGAACATCAAAAGTTGCTTCAATGTCCAATTCTTCAGTAGTGATGCTTCTCCCAATTGTACCCATGGGCTTTGTTGAATTATTGCCCACCAACATTTAACCATCTCTAATCTAGAGGCTATTAGGTAATCCTTTATATTCAGAAGTCCAAGTCCTCCTTCCATAAGACAATCATAAAATTTTAGGGCATTTTTGCCCTCCCTCCTTCCTAAATAAATTGTGACAATGGGTCTTGCAGCTGAGTATTAAGCTCATCTGGAAAGTGTAAAAGTGCAACCCCATGGTTGTGTTGCTGTTGAGATGCAGCTCCATTGTGGTTGAGTACCTCGTGGCCATCCTTGCTGCAGCTGGCTCTTGCTAAACGTATGAGACTGTATTGTTTAGTTGATCTGCATTGAAGGTACCGACTAAACAGTGCGGTCTTAATTAGTTAACAAGAGCCAATATTAATGTGATGTATTGTTATATCCATTGTAATGCCTTGTATGCTCCTAGAATAGCTCTGTATGGTAGTGACAGAGTTAACTAACTCTGACACAGCCCTTTGCAGGAGGTTGCTAGGTGGTAGCAGGCTCCACTCCTAGCTCTAGAGTGTTTTAAGAAGGTCTGAGGAGGGAGTATAGAGAAGAAGAAAGCTTTGCCACATGCTACTTCTTCGTAGGTCAAGTTACAGAGTCTAACAGAGTCTAACAGATCTCGGTATGAATTGTTGCAGGATCTGCAGCAAGAAAGAGAGGGAGAGCGGAAAGAAAACTCTGAATATGCATGGCCGAGCTAATACAGTTAGTCAGTAAGGTAACTCCGGTTGAGAGCAATACTAACTTTACTGCCGTGGAGGGATTACTGTTAAAACACCCTACACACTTAGGGACCTTTAACTTATACCAAGAGGCAATGGTACAATGGCTAAGGGTTCAATGACTAAATTAAAAATTACTGATGAAAGTTGTCAGCTTTGCCTTATTCTATTTGAAATATCAAAAGCATTAGACACAAACCTATTGTACCGTACCAGGGAATTGGAGGCTACAATAAAGACTAAGAATTGGGGCTAGAATAAAGAATAAAGAATTGGGGCTAGAATAAAGGCTAAGAATTGCATTAAGTATTGGTCCTGCTAGACCAGTCATGCTCAACCTGGGGCCCTCCAGCTGTTGCAAAACTACAACTCCCAGCATGCCCGAACAGCTTACAGATATCAGCCTACAGCAGGGCATTGTGGGAGTTGTAGTTTTACAACAGCTGGAGGGCCGCAGGTTGAGCATGCCTGTGCTAGACCATATTTCTTTAAGACTGCTTGGAGGAAGTTCCCAGTGCACTCCATCAAACGGTTTCTCTGCATTTAAAGATTATGTTAAAAAAAGAAAATATGTTCTCACCAAAATCAGCATGATCCATTAAAATCCATCCAATGATAGAGGCAAGTTCTATCCTTCACTGACTTCTGGAGCACCCTTTGACAGCCAGCCCATACATTCTAATACATATAAGTAATATCTAAGCAATTAAAAGTTCCTTACTCCTGTAACATCTACCTGGTTGTCTGCGTGATTTAAGAAACTAGAAGACATCTGTAGATTAGGATCCTGCCACCCTCAATCACTGTTACAAAGTCAGTGTATAGTCTTCTGACAGCTTCTTACTGCTAATCTGAAGGGCAGAAAACATGGCCATTCATTTGGCAGCTTCACACAGAAAGTGTGAAAATGAAATCCATTGCTTGTCTCTTGACCCTTAGGTTGTATTTTTAGCATTTACTTTAGTTCCAGGTTCTCTTTTGGTAGGCTACTTTCACATCTGCGTTTTTCCTTTCCGGTATTGAGAGCCGATACACAGAAGGTGTCTCATGCTTAAGGTCACTGACGTTTAAAAGCCTTTTTATTTTTACTTTTTATCTCTATTGGCAAATCCATTTTATTGTCAAATCTCCACTGACTGATTCATGAATGCAATTTACTGATCTGTTTTATGCCCTCATATATCTTAGGTGGGGGGAACTTTTCCCCTAAAACAAGCCTACTCAGTGGGTACAACCAACCTATATGTGCTCATCGGGGATTTGACATTTTTGGGGCTATAAGCAACATTATGTCTGGGGCCCCCATCGTACCACTACTGTTGCGCTGCACACTGCTCCACCCCCATTGGGCAGTTAAAGGGTTTCTGTCACTTCAGCAAGTGGCATTTATCATGTAGAGAAAGTTAATACAAAGCACTTACAACTGTGTCATGAGTAAGGGTCTAAAATCCATCAAACAATATGGACAAGGTGGCTGGGACAGGAGCTGCTGCGCATGCGTGTCTATGCACACCAGAGAGGCCGGCACTTTTTCCTATAGTGTGCAAGCATGAGCACCGCTGCTGGATTGCAGGGTGGTTGTAACCCCTGGAAATGAGCAGTGTATAATGTGATGGAAAAATAAATCCAGCCAGCAAAGGAAGCAATATGGACAATCACAATACATTAGTAAGTGCCTTGTATTAACTTTCTCTACATAATAAATGCTATTTGCTGAAGTGACACAACCCCTTTAAGCCTTACTCAGCTTAGCAGCAATGCCGGGGCTGGGAAGAGTCCACCTCCCCACAGGGCCCATGTGTATCTAGCTTAATTATCCAAATACTAGTCCAAATCCTGGAAATCACCTGGTATAGTAGTTTGTTTATTGTGTTTGTTTCTTTAGCCAACCACTTGTGACAGCCGGGGCCCACCTGAGCCCTGTGGCCCCAAGAATCTGCTTAGTTTGAATTGTGGTGTATATTGACAGGGGAATGTACAGATATCATAGGGCCCCACAGCAAAACTTAGGAAGTGCCCCCAGTGAGATTTCTGACAAATGTATGTTTTAAAAAAAAAAAATGAATGGAGAAAAGTCTTCATAAAAAAATTGCTCTCTATCTTACCAACTTTACCAGATATCTATGTCAGAAAAAATGGAAAATGTAGTTCATAAATATGGCACTCATTCTACACTGCAAGGTATTTACGCCAGACAACTGGAATAAATGCACTGATAAATATCTCTCCATACAGCTCTACCTCCTCCTATTATAAAACTAGCCACCTTCAGCCACCACTAGGGGGAGCTCAGTGAATAGGCTGTAATACAGTTAAAATTGAATTCAATAGCAGCTGTAAAAGCTCTTTGTTCTGAGCTCCCCCTAGTAACGGCTGCTGCAGGTCAATGCTGTGGATTTATGTCAGGAAGTGTAGAAGGTGTTCAGCATCAGACCCATTTTCATCCAAGGGTCCATAGCAGTGGTGTGGTCTCCCTTTATGGTAAATATGCCATGGTAGGACCCCCATTGATCTAATAGTTATTCCCTAGCCAATGGATTGTGGATAACTTTATATACCCGGAATACCCCTTTAATCTCTCAGGGCCACCTTTGGACAAGATCCTTATTTACACTATAATTATTTTATGTTGTTGTTGTGCATGCTCTTATTTCCTGTAATGGTCACTACTTCAGTGATCTGGCTGTCATACTATGCTGAAGAAGGTTATTCTTCCTTCTCAATAACTCAGTGGGCCGTGCTGTTGCTTGTATTTTACATGTCTGCCCTTCAAACTCAGTTACTTATAGTCAGCTGCCTAATTCTAACTCTGCTGCATTACTCTCTGTTTTGGAGGGTCGGTCTCTACTTTTGTCTCAGTTCCTTACTTCCCTCTTTGCTCCTTAAGTGTTCTTCATGGGGTGTATATCAGAAGATTGCCTGTGAAAGTCCCCTTGTGGCACTATTAAATTGCCAAATTACAAGTGAAAGTTTTATTTAAATAAATGCTTTTTAATGTAAAAAGTACCAAAGATAAAATTCCCTCCACCTATTTGGTATCACTGCGTCCATAACCACCTACACTATAAAATTATAGAATAAATTATACAACATGGTGGACACGATAAAAAGAAAAAACATTGCCAGAATTACCAAAATGATAGCAATGAAAGGTCCCAGTCATCCCACAAAAATCACAGCTCCAAAGGAAGAAAAATAAAAAGTTATGGGTCTTGGGATGTGGTGTTGCAAGAACATATATATATATATATATATATATATATATATATATATATATATACTCACCTAAAGAATTATTAGGAACACCATACTAATGCGGGACCCCCTTTTGCCTTCAGAACTGCCTTAATTCTACATGACATTGATTCAACAAGGTGCTGAAATGTTGGCCCATATTAATAGGATAGCATCTTGCAGTTGATGAAGATTTGAGGGATGCACATCCAGGGCACGAAGCTCCCGTTCCACCACATCCCAAAGATGCTCTATTGGGTTGAGATCTGGTGACTGTGGGGGCCATTTTAGTACAGTGAACTCATTGTCATGTTAAAGAAACCAATTTGAAATGATTCGAGCTTTGTGACATGGTGCATTATCCTGCTGGAAGTAGCCATCAGAGGATGGGTACATGGTGGTCATGAAGGGATGGACATGGTCAGAAACAATGCTCAGGTAGCCCGTGGCATTTAAATGATGGCCAATTGGCACTAAGGGGCCTAAAGTGTGCCCAGAAAACATCCCCCACACCATTACACCACCACCACCAGCCTGCACAGTGGTAACAAGGCATGATGGATACATGTTCTCATTCTGTTTACGCCAAATTCGGACTCTACCATTTGAATGTCTCAACAGTAATCGAGACTCATCAGACCAGGCAACATTTTTCCAGTCTTCGTCCAATTTTGGTGAGTTTGTGCAAACTGTAGCCTCTTTTTTCTATTTGTAGTGGAGATGAGTGGTACCCGGTGGGGTCTTCTGCTGTTGTAGCCCATCCGCCTCAAGGTTGTGCGTGTTGTGGCTTCACAAATGCTTTGCTGCATACCTCGGTTGTAACGAGTGGTTATTTCAGTCAACGTTGCTCTTCTATCAGCTTGAATCAGTCGGCCCATTCTCCTCTGACCTCTAGCATCAACAAGGCATTTTCGCCCACAGGACTGCCGCATACTGGATGTTTTTCCCTTTTCACACCATTGTTTGTAAACCCTAGAAATGGTTGTGCGTGAAAATCCCAGTAACTGAGCAGATTGTGAAATACTCAGACCGGCCCGTCTGGCACCAACAACCATGCCACGCTCAAAATTGCTTAAATCACCTTTCTTTCCCATTTTGACATTCAGTTTGGAGTTCAGGAGATTGTCTTGACCAGGACCACAACCCTACATGCATTGAAGCAACTGCCATGTGATTGGTTGACTAGATAATCGCATTAATGAGAAATAGAACAGGTGTTCCTAATAATTCTTTAGGTGAGTGTATATATACACACACACTGCCTGTCCAAAAAAAAAGTCGCCACCAAAAAAAAAAGCCTTTAGCTTTGATTTCGGCACGCATTTGCTGTGGCATTGTTTCGATAAGCTTCTGCAATGTCACAAGATTTATTTCCATCCAGTGTTGCATTCATTTTTCACCAAGATCTTGCATTGATGGTAGAGTGTGACTGCTGCGCAAAGCCTTCTCCAGCACATCCCAAAGATTCTCAATGGGGTTAAGGTCTGGACTCTGTGGTGGCCAATCCATGTGTGAAAATGATGTCTCATGTTCCCTGAACCACTCTTTCACAATTTGAGCCCGATGAATCCTGGCATTGTCATCTTGGAATATTCAGTATGTTCAGGTAGTCAGCTGACCTAATTCTTGGAGCACATACTGTTGCTGAACCTAGACCTGACCAACTACAGCAACCCCAGATCATAGCACTGCCCCCACAGGCTTGTACAGTAGGCACCAGGCATGATGGGTGCATCACTTCATCTGCCTCTCTTCTTACCCTGATGCGCCTATCACTCTGGAACAGAGTAAATCTGGACTCATCAGACCACATAACATTCTTCCATTGCTCCAGAGTCCAATATTTATGCTCCCTAGCAAATTGAAGCCTTTTTTCTGGTTTGCCTCACTGATTAGTGGTTTTCTTATGGCTACAATCCCAATCCCTTGAGTTCCCTTTGCATTGTGCGTGTGGAAATGCTCTTACTTTCACTATTAAACATAGCTCTGAGTTCTACTGTTGTTTTTCTTCGATTTGATTTCAAACGTTTAAGTGATCGCCGATCACGATCATTCAGGATTTTTTCCCCGCCATATTTCTTCCTCGAATACGATGGGTCCCCACTATCCTTCCAGTTTTTAATAATGCGTTGGACAGTTCTTAACCCAATTTTAGTAGTTTCTGCAATCTCCTTAGATGTTTTCTCTGCTTGATGAATGCCAATGATTTGACTCTTCTCAAACAGACTAACCTCTTTCCCACCACCGCGAGATGTGTCTTTTGACATGGTTAAGAAATGAGAAGCCACTCATTGCACTAGTCAGGGTTAAATAACTTGTTGCCAGCAGTAATTATCCAATAGGAGGCTCATAACTATTTGCTTAGTTAAATCCAGGCAGTGTGTATATATACCGGTGTATGTGTGTGTATATATATATACTGTATATATGTATATATTTTTTAAGGGGTTTTTATTGTTCAAAAGTAGTAAAACATAAAAAGTACATACTTTGTATCACTGTAATCATGCAATCTGACAGAATAAAGTTATGTTTATTATGCCACAAAGTAAAACTCGCAAAATTTACAATGTGAAAACTTTATGGCATATTGATGTTTTTTCCTATCCCCTTGCTAGTTATAAAAAGTTAATCAATGAGTTGTGTGTACCCCAAAATTGTGCCATTAAAAACTACAACGTGTCATGCAAAAAAAAAAACAAGCCCTCATGAGGCTACAATGATGAAAAAATAAAAAGGTTATAGCTCTTGGAATGCGACAATGAAAAAATTGCTCGGTCATTAAAACCCAAAACAGGCTGGTCACTAAGGGGTTAAGATAGTTGCCAAAAGTCTGCAGTTGAATAAGAAGCATTGCATTTTGCACATTTTAAACCTAATACTTGCTTTATGGTATGTGGAAGGAAATGGTAGCATCGTACAAACTCATGTACAAAGATGACTGATACTGGAAACTCCAGCTTTTTTTCAAAACCACTTAGGCCTAGATTTATCAGGAGATGACTACACTTTGCAGCCAGAAGAGTTTCAGTCTCTTACCATCTGACAAAACTAAACAGGTGAACACTGCATTAAGTTGCAAAGGTACTAGCTTAAAAATGAATTCTTTCTCTGGGTGAATTTCCCACACAGTCTTCATCTATGTGTGAGAAAATTATTTAGAAAAAGAGAGAACTGAGTTTCTTTCAAAAATAGCACTATTTAATGGCAGGATATTCTGAAAACCAGTTTCCCATGATTCTGCATGGCCTGAATATGCTTGGACTGAAGCTTGGCAAAGTAAACTGCAACCTTATGCTCCAGCGGTACAGAGATATGATGATACCTGTTTTGGTTCTTGGATTTCATTAACTTTTTGATTTATATCGGGCTTAGATGTAGTAGCCCACCCCTGGGGGTATCTGCAAATGTTTTTGGGTTTGTTCTTATTGTTATGTGATACCCTGTACGCCAACAGAGTGTACAGGGTATTACAAAACCTGAGTTTTCAAAAAAGTTTGAATAATGGCTGTGTACTTTGTACAATCATGACTGTGATAGACATGTATTTTTGGAGCTTCCCTAATGTATTTTTCAGCCTTATTCCGCTCTCCAGCTGCACAGCTAAATGCATTTCTCTCACAAGCAGGGGGCGTATCCCTTCTGTGAAATCTGCCAGCACTGTACTGTTGTGACCTTCCATCCTTTCCCTTACTTTACACTGTTTGTTTTTAGCTCTGGAGCTCACAGAGTAGATACGGAGGGAGAGATCACATTTACAGAAAAGCAGGATACTCCTGTGATTTTCAGAAACAGTGTAGAACCAGTTCTTTCATCAGGCTTGGGATCTTAGTTAGCTCTGACACTCCTCCCACTTCCTCTCTACCGTCGTCTGTGTCTCTGTTACTAGGGACAAATTGTGCTTGTCAAGAGGCAGCGGACTGCAAATTAGGAGGAAGCGAGAACCCCTGTAGCGATGACATGCATCCTCCACAACTTTCGGGGCTCTATTATTGGTGTAGGTGTGGGTCCCAGCAGTGGGACCTGCATCTATCAG
Source organism: Bufo gargarizans (assembly GCF_014858855.1). Taxonomy (NCBI): domain Eukaryota; kingdom Metazoa; phylum Chordata; class Amphibia; order Anura; family Bufonidae; genus Bufo; species Bufo gargarizans. The sequence goes on along the minus strand of NC_058086.1, from coordinate 13,927,594 downwards.
ACAATGGGAAAACCCCTTTAAAATGACATCTTGTCTGGCAAAAAAGCAATCCCTCATATGGCTACATCAGGGGAAAAAATAAAAAAGTTATAGCTTTTGGAATGCAACAATGAAAAAAAAAATTGCCTGGTCATTAAGACCCAAAACAGGCTGATCACTAAGGGGTTACGTTGGTTGCCAAAAGTGTACAGTTGAAATAGAAGTATGACATTTTGCACATGTTAAACCTGACAGTTGCTTTATTGTTTGTGCAAGTAAATGGTAGTATCATACAAACTTATGTTCTTCCCTAATGTCTTTTTTAGCCTTCAGCTGCACAGCCAAATGCACTTCTCTCACAAGCAGGGGCATCTCCCTTCCATGTAATCTGCCAGCAATGTACTGCAGGTAATGTCCCGTCATTTCCCTTACTTCCTACTAGGCTTGTTTTCAGCTCTGGAGCTTACAGTACAGATAACGAGGGAGGGATCACACTTACAGAAAAGCAGGATACTCATGTGATTTTTAGAAATGTTGTAGAATTAGTTCTTTTATTAGGCTTAGGATCTCAGTTAGCTCTGGCACGACGCCCCCGCTTCCTCTCTGTCTTGTGTGTCTCTGTTACTAGGGATGAATTTTACCTGACAAGAGGCAGTAAACTGTAAATCAGGAGGAAGGGAGACCGGTAGTGGTCATGCCTTCACTTTTTTTTTTTCAGGTGGATGCGGGCATATTTTTAAATGATGCTAATGTGTTATTTACACCATTCTCTATGATATGAAATGAAATTGTGTGAAAGTATAGCAGCATTGTGTCCAGACGACATAAAACCTCTCTCTCTCACTCCTTTCTTGCACAACAGTGCAACATGACCAGAAAAAAAGAGGAAACTGCTTAATTACATTTATACAAGGTAATCCAGTAACAAGAAATTATTCACAAATGACTGTTACTCCCGTCTAAAATAACAGATCTTTGATGGAACTCACAAAAATGGATGCAAAATGAGCACAACAGATGCCCAAAATAAAGGATCCATTTTTTATATTTTTCTGTTCTTCTGATGGATCAGAAGAATGGAAAACTGAACGGTGATGTGAACCCAGCCTAATGGACAACTGTTAGATCAATTGGGGACTGACACCTGGGACCCCTATGATCATGAGAATGGATGTCTTGTGTGCCCTATTGAATGGTACGGTGGTACAGCAGATACTCCAAACTGTATGAGCATTGTACTCAGCTATTTGGCAACCCAAAGGACTTTGAATGGGGCGGTGGTGCACATGTACATTTTCATGTATACAGATTATTATTGATAGTGATCCAATGAGCTGTTGTGACAGTTTTTTTAATCCTTTTTATGGGGACAAAAAAGAACACAAAGAATATAATAATAAAACATAATAAACCTGGTAAATAAAAAAGCACATTATTCTTATTTTGTATGGGCCCCCACTACTTAGCCATTAATATACTCACATCATGCAGGATATGTTTCTACCCAAATATACAATTTTCATCCAGTTTTGCACATTGACTAAATATTTTCTGTATCTGCATGACATGTCATTCATGTACAGATGCTGCATCTAAAGCTAACATAGAGACATCCATGTAAATCCATAGTAAAACAGAATGTTTGTTCTTAGCATTATAATTTGGGCACATAGCTTTAACATTATACAGTGCTAGCAGAAGAACCCGGCTTTGCACGGGTATATTTCTTCTATTTCATTTGATGTTTATGTGTTAAAAGATATCCACAGTGTTCTTCTTCACAGTGACCTCTACAGCATACCGTCCCTTTAACAGTGACTTCCATAGTACCCTGCTTCCTTAACAGTGACCTCCACAGTACACCGCTCCCTTAACAGTGACCTCACAGTACCCTGATGCCTTAACAGTGACCTCCACAGCAGCTGCCCCTTTTTATAGTGGCCTCCAAAGTCCCATGTCCCCTTAACAGTGACCTCCACTGTGCCCAATCCCTTTAACAGTGACCTACACAGCAGCCTGCCCCCTTAGCAGTAACATCCACAGCGAATACCCCTTTAACAGTGACCTCCACAGTGGCTGCCCCTGTTTATGTGTTAAAAGATATCCACAGTGTTCTTCTTCACAGTGACCTCCACAGTACCCCGTCTCCTTAACAGTAGTTTCCACAATAACCTGCCCCTTTAAGAATGACCTCCACAGCGGCCCGGCCTTTTTGACCTCTAAAGTTTTTGACCGTCTCATTAATAGTGATTTCCATAATAACCCAACCTCTTAACAGTTACCTCCACAGAGCTCCGTTCTCTTAAAATGTGACCTCCGCAAAAACCCACCCCCTTAACTGTGACCTCTACAGCACCATACCCCTTAACACTGACCTCCACAGCACCCGCCCCTTTATGAGTGACTGCCACAGAACCCTGCTCCCTTAACAGTGACCTTCACACTACCCCGCTGCCTTTAAAGTGACCCCCACAGTGGCTTCCCCTTTAATAGTGACCTCCACAGTCCCCTGCCCCCTTAACAGTGACCTCCACACCACCCGCACCTTTTACAATGACCTCCACAGTGGTTGCCTCTTTATTAGTGACCTCCACAGTACCCCATCTCCTTAACAGTGATTTCCACAATAACCCGCCCCCTTAGCAGTGACCTCTACAGCACTCTGCCCCTTAGCACTGACCTCCATAGCGGACTGTCCCCTTAACTATGACCTCCACAGCACTCCGCTCCCTTAACAGTGTCATCCACAGAGCACTGCCCCTTTAAATGTGACCTACAGCAGTGAAGAAAAATGGCTGGGTTGTTATGGAAACCTGGTGTAAAACTGTGTGCATGTCGAAACTGAAGGACCTGCAAGCTTCTATTGGCTGATAAGGATCATGTGACTATGTGTATGGCAGTTGGGATATGAGGCTTCTATTGGCTAGTGCAGGTCATGTGATGGTGCCATATTTGCATTTAAAAAAATATATATATCTCAGGAACGGTACGTCCTAGACAGCTGAGACCCAGTCTAAACCCTTCCAGGACACCTGATGTACCTGTGTGGCAAATTTGGTGCAGATTGGTCCAGTCATTTGGTCACATATAAGAGCAGACAGCCAAAAACTCATTTTCATATATATCTTACCATTTTTATCTAAAATCGTTAAAATATCAGCTACGATTTTAAATATAAAGAAAGCCTCATGTGCCATGTAAAAAGGTTGGGTAGCTTAAGAATACAGCATTAAAAGGTAAAATTGTGCTCTCGACATTAAGGCTCAGAACACTCTTCGTCATCAGGGAGTTAAATTCTATGCTGGAAATATACATTCCAGTACGTTGTTTTAGACCCTTATTTACACTGCCTTCACGGTTTACTTTTAAAGTGTGCCCATACTCATAGTGACATATGAAAGGTTTTGATCAGTGAGATCTGTGTGAAGAGATCCCCGCCGATCTCCAAAATTAGGAGAAAGAAGGACTCACAAAGAGCTATGTCTCCTTGCTGCTGGAGATGCACTTGAGATGGGTCATACAGAGACGAAGAAAGACTGTAGTCTGTTTAAACGTTGGTTTCTCCTCGTTTTACCAATCAGTGGGGATTTCAGCACTGCTACCCCCATGATCAACTTTGATATATCCCTATGACATAAAAGTTTTTCAAAAGTACAGATACACTCTAAATTTTTTTTCTTCTTGAGTAACTGTTTCATTTTCACCCATTCTATCCCCACTGGTCTGAACAGTGACATACAGAGATCTCATAGGGCCCCATAAAACTCAAAAAAATTCCTTCCCGACTCCAATCAGGCAATTAGAATAACTCCCTGGATCAACGACTCCTCTCTAGTAGCTATAGCCTATAATATTATTACACTCCAGAAATACATCCAGGCCCCTCCTGAACTCTTTTAGTGAACTCACCATCACCACCTCCTCAGGCAGAGAGTTCCATAGTCTCACTGCTCTTACCATAAAGAATCCTCTTCTATGTGTGTGTACAAAACTTATTTCCTCCAGACACAGAGGATGTCCCCTCGTCACAGTCCTGGGGCTAAATAGTTGATGAGAGAGATCTCTGTACTGACCCCTGATATACTTATACATAGTTATTAGATCTCTCCTCAGTCATCTTTTTTCTAAAGTGAATAACCCTAATTTTGATAATCTTTCAGGGTACTGTAGTTGCCCCATTCCAGTTATTACTTTAGTTGCCCTCCTCTGAACCCTCTCCAGCTCTGCTATGTCTGCGTTGTTCACAGGAGCACAGAACTGTACACAGTACTCCATGTGTGTCTGATCAATGATTTGTAAAGTGGTAGGACTATGTTCTCATCACGGGCTTCTATGCCCCTTTTGATGCAACCCATTATCTTTTGGCCTTAGCAGCAGCTGCCTGACACTGTTTTTTTACAGCTTAGTTAGCTGTTCACTAAAATTCCTAGGTCCTTTTCCATGTCAGTGTTACCCAGTGTTACCATTTAGTATGTAGGGTGACGTGCATTATTCCTTCCCATGTGCATAACCTTACATTTTTCAGTGTTAAACCTCATCTGCCACTTATCTGCCCAAGCCTCCAATCTATCCAGGTCCATCTATAGCAGTATACTGTCCTCTGCCGTGTCAATTAATTTACATAGTTTAGAGTCATCTGCAAAAATGTATATTTTACTGTGCAAGCCTTCCACAAGATCATTAATAAATATATTGGAGAGAATAGGCCCCAATACTGACCCCTTAGGTACTCCACTAATAACAGTGACCCAATCTGAGTGTGTACCGTTAATAACCACCCTCTATTTTCTATCACTGAGCCAGTTACTTACCCACATACAGACATTTTCTCCCAGTCCGAGCATTCTCATTTTATATACTAACTTTTCATGTGGTACTGTGTCAAATGCTTTGGAGAAGTCCATATATACAACATCCATTGATGACTTACCTCCTCATAGAAACTGATTAAATTAGTTTGACATGACCGTTCCCTCATGAAGCCATGCTGATATGCTGTTATTTTCTTAAAACCTTCAAACTGTTTACCCACGACAGATGTTAAACTTACCGGACTATAGTTTCCGGGCTCTGTTTTTGGACCCTTTTTGAATATTGGCACCACATTTGCTTTGCGCCAATCCTGTGGAACACTCCCTGTCAGTATAGATTCCTTAAATATCAGAAATATGGGTCTGGCTATGACATTACTTAATTCTCTTAGGATACGGGGGTGTATGCCATCTGGTCCTGGCGATTTGTCTATTTTAATCTTTTTAAGACGCCGCTGTACTTCTTCCTGGGTCAGGCAGGGCACTTTTAATGGGGGATTTGCTTTTACATTTTGCATTTTATCTAACAGTTTATTTTCCAGAATACAGTGGAGAAAAAAACATTTAATAGCTTTCCTTTCTCCTCATCGCTCTCTGCAACTCCCCCCTCATTGGCAATTAATCCCTCTGTCTCTACTTTGGCTGCTTTTATTTGTTTTTTACATATTCTTTTTTTTTCCTTATAGTTTTTTAGTGCTTCCTCGCTATCCTCCTGTTTTAGTGATTAAAATGCTCTCTTTTTGTCATTTATTGCTTTCTTTACAGTTCTATTTATCCACATTGTTTTTTTATTGTCCCTTAACCTTTTATTCCCATAAGTTATGTACCTCACACAATTAGATTTTAGGATGCTTTAAAAATATCCAATTTTGTGGCTGCATTTTTATTTTTGAGGACTTTGTCCCATTTAGTTAGGCCTATTGCCTCTCTTAGTTGACAAAATTTAGCTTTTTTTAAGTTTGGTATTTTTGTTCCTCCCTGAAGAAACAGTCTTTTGAATGACAATTTGAAGGTTATTACTTTATGGTCACTATTTCCCAGGTGTTTCCCAACCTGGACATCTGGTGTTCTGTCAGGTCTATTGGTTAATATTAAGTCCAGTATGGCTGTCCCTCTAGTCGGGTCCTGAACCAGTTGGGAAAGGTAATTGTCTTTGGTTATTGCCAAGAACCTGTTTCCTTTATGAGATGTACTGCTTTCAGTTTCCCAGTCTATATCTGGGTAGTTGAAGTCCCCCATAATAACAACATCATTATGATCTGCCGCCTCATCTATCTCGTTTAGTAGTAGATTTTCTGTGGACTCTGGTATATTAGGTGGTTTATAATAAACTCCTATTAGTATTTTATTATTGTTTTTGCCTCTATGTATTTCTAACCACAGTGACTCCACATTTTCATGTCCCTCACTTATATCTTCTCAGACTGTTGGCTTTAGACAGGGCTTTACATAAAGGCAAACCCCTCCCCCCTCCGGTTTTGGAAATCTTTTTTAAACAGACTGTAACCTTGTACATTAACCGCCCAGTCATAGCTATCATCCAGCCATGTCTCAGTTATTCCCACTATGTCATAGTCCTCCTCACACATCACTAATTCCAGTTCCCCAGTTTCATTAGTCAGGCTTCTGGCATTAGTATACATACAATTTGGTTTATGATTTTATTTTACCCTACACCTTTCCTTCTGAACTGTTCTAGTCCCTCCTTCCATTCCTCCCCCAGTCCCACTACCTTGCCCCCGGTCTCTATCTGCAATATCTTCCCATCCTATAACGTATTTTCCCTCCCCCCTCCAGTCCCTAGTTTAAACACTCCTCTAACCTTCTAGCCATCTTCTCCCCCAACACAGCTGCCCCTTCCCTATTTAGGTGCACCCCGTCCCTACGATAGAGCCTGCAGCCGAAGTTGGCCCAGTTCTCTGGGAACCCTAACCCCTCCTTCCTACGCCAGTTCTTGAGCCACTTGTTAATCTCCCTAATCTACCATTGCCTTTCTTGTGTGGCTCGTGGTACAGGTAGTATTTTGGAAAACACTACCTTTGCGGTCCTTGCCCTAAGCTTCTGACTTAAATCCCTAAAATCATTTTTAAGGATGCTCCACCTACCTCTAACTTTGTCATTGGTTCCAATATGGACCATGACCGCTGGATCTTCAGTGATGTGTTGAACTCGAGCGCCAGGAAGACAACACACCATTGGACGATCCCGGTCTTTGTGACAGATTGCCCTATCTGTACCCCTAATAATTGAGTCTCCCACTACCAGCACCTGTCTGGCCTGCCCTGCTCTCCTGGTCCCCTGCTTACTGGAGCTGACATTCCCCTGACTGGCAGAGTCCGGTGTCCGGCTGCAGCAGTGCTCTCCCTGAACTGACATCCCCCTTATCTGCCAACCTTGCAAACTTGTTGGGGTGTGTCAGATCAGGGCTAGCCTCCCTGGCACCCTTCCCTCTACCCTGCTTTCTAACTGTTACCCAGCTAGCTACCTCACTTTCCTGAGCCTCCTCGCTACCACCCTCTTCCATATCTACCCCATAGAGTACTTGCTCAGTGAGCAGCAAACTCTTTTCCAAATTGTCAACGCTTCTCAGTGTTGAAACTCGCCCGGTTAGATACACGATGTGTGTTTCCAAATAGGCAATTTGCTCACATTTTGAATAAAGATATGCACCCTCAAACGGCTGTTCCAGGACTGCACATACATTAGACAAGATGTGCACTGGACTGCGCTGTCATTAAATGGGGATTACGCAAGAAAAGAGAAAAAAATACAATATGGTGCAGTAATAAGAATGTAACTTACTGTAGTCCCGTCCTAAAGTCTCTGAATCTCAAGTCACGTAATCTAAAGTCACACACTTAATACAAACACACACTGGAAATCAAACACGCGTTGTTTGTCTGCTTGTATAAGTGCAGCTCTCAAACCAGACAGCTTTTTTTCCTCTGGATTCAAAGAAAAATAAAAACATATTCTGGTTTTACATATATTGTTATTGGTTTTTACACGCAAGGTAAAGAAGAATATGCTATAAATTCATAATTTTGAGATGTAAATAACATAAGAAACAATAGTAGCAACCAGATTGTCATACAGAACAAAAATATATATAAAAAAATAACTAATCTTACTAATTAGAATAAGTAATGCACACTTTATGGTTCTCTGCTTCATTCACTTCCATACGTGACATCACCTGGCGTACGAAAAGCTGGAGAAGGGCTGAGGCACTACTGTGAGCGCCAATGCCTTCTCAGACAGCTGATCGGGGGGGTCCCCTAGATGTCGGACCCCCACCGATCATAAACTGGTGACTCACCAGTAGATGATGGTTGGGGGTCCAACATCTGGGACCCCCGACGATCAGCTGGGTGACTTATCCAGAGGATAGGTCATCAGTATAAAACTCATGGAAAACCCATTTAATATTAGGGCTTGTTTACATCTGTGTCAGAATCTTTGTTCGTGGCCTCGTTCTCAAATAAAAATAAAAAAAACTGCAAAAATGTTACAGCTAGGTTGACATAAAAATAGTAAAAAGTCATAGCTATTATGCCAGTGAATGTTGGAAAGCAGAAACAAAAAAATTCTGAACAGCTATAGCACCTATATTTTCCAAAAATTTGGAACTATGAAGATTATAAGGCTCCATTCAGACGTCCGTAGTGCATTGCGGATCCGCAATACACCCAGCCGGCACCCCCATATAAATGCCTATTCTTGTCCGCAATTGCGGACAAGAATAGGACATGCTCTATTTTTTTCCGGAGCTGCAGACCATAAGATCGGGGCCGCACTCCGGAAATGCGGATGCGGACAGCAACCTGTGTGCTGTCCGCATCTCTTCTGGCCCAATAGAGAATTAATGGGTCCGCACTCATTCCGCATAATTGCAGAACGGATGTGGACCCATTCAACGGATGTCTAAATGGAGCCTAACTGCCTCGCTTTTTTTAGGCTGTATTCACACACAGCATATTTCCTCAGTAAAAATGAGAGAAAAATATATTTGTGTCACTTTTTACTGAAAAACATCACCTATATTTTTTCAGTACACATAAGCCGTAATTTGCACATGAAAAAACACTTATTTCTCCTAAATACATTAACAGTTCGGGAAACAAAAGATATGTGTTTAAGCAGCAAGATCAACCCTGCTAGTCATTATGGCTGGTTTCATGGGGTTCATCCTGCTGACAGATGCCCTTTAAGAATAAGTATACAATATGATTTGCAATTTAATGTCTGGAACATCATCCCTTCTATATTATTTAAGTCCATAAAAAAATAAAAGAAATAACCCAGAACAGGGAATATTTGCACAGTTTTTACAATCAGTTTTTCAATTATCACTTTCTGGAGATTTAACCTGGCAGGCAGATTTGGCAACTTTTATCTAGCAGCAATTATTTACTCGACTGAGAATCAGGCATTTAATTAATTTTGGCATTACATTTCCTACGTGGTTGATAAATCCCTTTCAGTTAGGAACCCAAAAATGTAATTTTAGTAAACACTATAGATATTGATCATCGTTTTATACTGCATCTGTAAGCAAAAATACAATAACATTATTTATTGTCATATTTTAGTCTTTTTTTTTTGTAGCTTGACATCTGCAGCCCATAGGAGTATACTCCGTGGCATTGAATGCAAAATATTGCTCTGGATTGTAGCTGTGGCTCTATAGTTAAAATCTACGGACGCACTGCAGCTGCAAAAAGTACAGAGGAGAGAGACTAAACTCATAAGGGGCATGGAGGGTCTTAGTTATGAAGAAAGATTAAAATAATTGAATTTATTTAGTCTTGAGAAGAGACATCTAAGGGGGGACATGATTAACCTATACAAATATATAATTGGGCCATACAAAAAATACATTGAAAAGCTGTTCCATTTAAAATGTGCTCAAAAGACAAGGGGGCACTGCCTCCGATAGGAGAGGGAAAAGTTCCATCTCCGGAAGCGTCAAAGCTTCTATACTGTAAGAACTGTAAATCTGTGGAATAGACTTCCTCAGGATGTGGTCACAGCAGGAACAGTGGACAGTTTCAAAAAGGGTTTAGGCCTCTTTCACTCGGGCATCGCGTGTGAGGGCCGGACAAGATGCGGATGCGTTGCAGGAAAATGCGCAATTTTTCTGTGTGAGTGCAAAGCATTTTAATGCATTTTGCACGTGTGTGAGAAAAATCGGCATGTTTGGTACCTAGACCCGAACTCGGACTTCTTCACAGAAGTTCGGGTTTGGTGTTGTGTAAATTTTATTATTTTCCCTTATAACATGGTTATAAGGGAAAATAATAGCATTCTGAATACAGAATGCTTAGTAAAATAGGGATGGAGGGGTTAAATTATTTTTTTTATTAAACTTATCTCATCCACTTGTTCGTGCACCCAGCTTCTTTTCTTTCTTCTTCTTTGATGACCTGGGAGGAAAAGGACCTTTGGTGATGTCACTGCACTCATCACATGGTCCGTCACATGACGCATCACCATGGTGATGGATCATGTGAGGGACCATGTGATGAGCGCAGTGACGTTACCAAAGTTTTTTTTCATCCCAGGTCATTGATGGACCATGTGACGGACCATGTGATATGCACAGTGACGTCACCAAAGGTCCTTTTCCTCCCAGGTCATCACAGAAGAAGACAGAAGAGAAGCCGGGCTGCGCAAACAAGTGGATGAGGTGAGTTTAATTATTATTATTTTACTAAGCATTCTGTATTAAGAATGTTATTATTTTCCCTTATAACCATGTTATAAGGGAAAATAATAAAGATCGGGTCCCCATGCCGATAGTCACCTAGCAACCATGCGTGAAAATCGCACCGCATCCGCACTTGCTAGCGGATGCTTGCGAATTTCACGCAGCCCCTTTCCCTTCTATGGGGCCTGCGTTGCGTGAAAAATGCACAATATAGAGCATGCTGCGATTTTCATGCAACACACAAGTGATACGTGAAAATCGCTGCTCATGTGCACAGCCTTAAGAAATGAATGGGTACGAATTCAGTGCGGGTGCAATGCATTCACCTCACGCATTGCACCCGCACGAAAAACTCGCCCATGTGAAAGAGGCCTTAGACGAATTCTTAAAAGTAAAAAACATTAATGCTTATGAAAACGTGTAGAAATCTGAGTCTCAATTCCTTCTGGGATTCGCATCCCCACCTATCCCTTGGTTGAGCTTGATGGACTTATGTCTTTTTTTTAACCATATTAACTATGTAACTATGTAAGTGTTGCAGGCGACTGGGATCACCTAGCATGGCCTGGTTAATTAGGGTGGAGTAGTGAATTGCTTAGCCTTTGTATCTCCAGGCTGTAATGTATTCTAGTTGCTGGAATCATGGTTTGCTATGTGGATTTCTTTTCAGATATTTTTCTAGCCTAGTGTGTTTTCTGTTTATTCAGGGATCTGCAGTCACACGGTCTTTCTTGCTGTGCTGTTTTATTGGCCAGGCTGGCTTACTTGGTATATTTCCAATAGGGTTCAGTATTGGTTGATTACTGTGTAAATTATTGTTTTATTTGGGTTTTTATACTTTTTTTTTTCATAAGTACAAATCAGATTACATAACAATCTGAGCAAATCACATACATCATATCACAAATAGACAAAAGCAGAATATCAGTGTAAATCATACAAATCAGCTTCAAAATAAATGGGAGGGAAAAGGGTAAGATGGAAGGAAAATTAGGGTAGGAAGGGGGGAGCAGGATTAGTGATCAATATCACAGCATCATCGTCCAAACTAAGCATGAATTAAACTGTCCTATCTTACTTAAGCGAGTGCGACTATGATAATACACTAGTCACTATTGAAACCTAAACTACCTAGGTAAAGTGTCACCACCAGACATCTGAGAAGCTCTGACAGACGTCCTTCAGAACCTTCTCCTTGAGGCTCCTTTTGTTTTGCTTTCATTTTCTCATCTCGTTAGCCTCTCTCAGCTGTCATGTAGTTGCACTGATTGCATTCCTTTAAATCCCTTCCCATACTGCATCACTTTGCGGTTTATATTACTTCCTGGATTGTGTGCATGCTGATGCTACTACTGAGTCTTCTACAGATAAGTTTTGTTCATTCATTTGTGTTTTCCTATTTGCTGGATCCCAGGTGACCCTGACTCCCTCCGTATCAAGTGTAGGGAGCCGGTGGTCGTGCCCCCTCACTATTATAGGGTGTTCAGGTGTTATACAGTCGAGGTACGAGGATATGCGATCATCTACCATTGAGATTTTCGTATAGGCTGAGCAGTTAGGGAGAGAGCCAGGTCTGTTGCAGGGCTCTCCATTTTGTTCCTTAGTTTTGGATCCAGTCAGCCGGATCTTCATTTTGTGTCTTCTAGTTTTCTGTACACCTTCCGTGACATAAAGTTAGTGTCCAGCAGTATAACCCACAAAAGAAAAAGTGTCCGATTTCAAAGCTGTTGTCCACTTTTCCCAGATCGTCTCAAACTTCTCAGGTTTGTGTACAGTAAGCCATCTTTTCCTTTTAAAATTATAGACTTTGAAAAATTCGGAGAACCAGTCATTCAGTGTCGGAGGATCTTTTTGAAGCCATCTCCTTGGAACAAGTATCTTAGCTACATTTAATTACATAAGTCTGATTTCACATCATGTTGATGTGTGTTGTATAAGTTAAACAGAACTAAATTAACAGACAGAGCAATATCCGTATCAAAAATCTTGTTAATTACATTACATATGTCCTTCCAAAAGGGGGTTAGGGAGGGGCATGAGTACCATATATGTTCATAGTTACCGATGCCCTGTCCGCATCTCCAGCATGCACTAGAAACTTCTGGATTGTATCTGCTTAGCAACAATTCGAGTTCTATACCATCTGGTGGTAATTTTATACTGAAGTTCCTGATAGTTGTACGCTGGAGAATTGGAGAACGCATTACTAAGTATTGCTATTTTTTGAGTTTCAGAAAGTTTATATTGTTCTTTGTTCCAGCTATTAAAAAATCCCGGCTCACTAGAGGGAGTATTAATCAGTTCATAACACTTAGAGAAAATACGAGGCGTAGGAGTTTTAGAAGAGATTATTTTGAGCCACCATGTATTTTCGCAAAGGGGTGGGATGGGAACCTCAAAAGTTTTTAGAAAATTCAGCAACCTCTCATACTGCTCCTCGGGGATATTCTGGCAAGCAATAAGCGAACTCAATTCTGATTTTCCTATCGGTCTCCCCTTGAACCATAGCGCCTTCAAAGGAATCACCTCCCCACCTGTCATGCCAGAATACCCAAGAGGTTGGAATAATGCAGGAAATTGGTGATTCTCTGTATAATTCCGGAACAAAATGTAAGATAGCGTTTAAAGAATGCCACTTCCTAATTGTATCTTTGGTTATTGTATTTGTTAATCCCTTTATTATTGTTTGATTTCTGTTCACTTCTGGTCATTAATCCAATATCAACCTGTATTCCATGCATCTTCCATCCACTCCATTGCTGGATCATATCCTCCATCCTTTCCCTCAACATTCAGTTCTTGTCATCTATTAGTGAATTTATTTTAGTATCTACCCTCCTGCCAGTCTTGATAAGTGCTTCATATATGCCTTTCTTGTGACTGTCCGGTTATTGTGCAGTCCAACCCTACTGTAAGTTTGGCGAAGTAAAGAGGACTTCTATAGGTGAAGTCCAGTTCTGTAGTCTTGTACAGAATTATACTATGTACATCCCAGCAACCATTTTTTTTTACAGTTCCATTGAATCTAACATTGAAAATAAAGCGTCTTAGAAAATATTTTTGACCAAAAATTTCCTGCAGTTTTATTTGCAGATCCTATGCAGACCTATCCACCTCCAAGGCAACAGACTACAACAAACCCTGCAGTTATGCTCACATTTATCTCTCCAAATGGGAGTATGCTTGCAGGTTTCCACAAGGTTTGTTTGTGGTCTGTTACTATGGAGATGTATACGTCAATATAGGCGCTGCAAGCAGAAAGCAATTTGCACTGAAGCAAAAAAAAAAAAGTTGCAAAGATGGACATGGGGCCAAGTTTGTCATTAAGATTTTTACGCAAGTGCCATTACTTTGCATTTCTACCACCATCAGCCCCGTTACATTTGTCATCTTCTATGCCAGTTTTCTGGCGTAGAAGAACATGAAATTTACGCGAGCCCTGGCTATGATAAATCTGGCCCATAGCTTTTATAATTGCAGTCATGTTACTAATCACACTCGTGTAGCCTGAGCCTAAGGGTTGATTGACTCTCAATTTGTAGGGATCTCAGGGATATCCCCTGCCTGTGTACTATGTAGCATGGAGACAAGATCAAGTTCACAACCTACCTCCCTTTAAACATGAATCTTATTAGTATAACAAGTTTAACACATGTATAGAACACCTGCCGATAACACTGGATCAGTAATTAGTGTGTCGATATGTGCCCCCATTTACCCACTGTGCTCCTGTAAACCAGCCATGGAATGCATTGAGAGGACTCCTGTGCATGTACACATAATGGAGAGGACTTCAGCAGAAGTCCTCTCTATACATTCTATGACCGGTTTGGTGGCATGTAGCGCGGGAATGGGGGTGAGTATGAACATACAAATGACTGATCTAGAGTCAGCGGCAGGTGTGCCATATATGTATTAATTCACTTAATAGGGTTTGGTGTAGGTAACAGATTCTCTCTAAGCAAGCTAATTGTTGAAGTCAGTTGATAATAAACCAGGAAGCGGTGAGCGCTATGTACTTATCGCTTCCTGGTCCTCAGCTGTCAGCTGTGCATGGCCTCGCACAGCGTGAGGCGCTTTGTGACGTTGTGCTGTGCGCGCCAGTTCAGATCACAGTCGACAGCAAGAGGCAGAGGATCGCGGGCGGCGAGGATCGGCGTTGTCCAGGAGCAGAGAGGTAAGTGTTTTTTTATTTTATAAAAAATGAGGCTGATGGGGGCTAATGAGGCATATGGGGGCTAATGAGAGGCATAATGGGGGCTAATGAGAGGCATAATGGGGGCTAATGAGGCATAAGGGCTGATAATAGGGGCTAATGGCATAAAGGCTATATATATATATATATATATATATATATGCGCGCAGTGTGTGTGTTTGTGCTTTAGGGTGCAAGGTTCTTCCTGTCTGTCTTCAGTCTTCAGCATTCTACTAAGCACTAAAGACAACCTATGTGTAACACACAGAGGCTTCCAGCCTGCCTGTTGTCACTACTCCAGTCCCCGACTATGTACATGTGGCCTACCTATCACTGCCTATCACCCTGCCTCTGATTTTTTACCCACAGGCGTCTTCAGCTCCCAGTTCCACGCTGAAGACAGATTCACTTTAAGAACGCTCAGTAAGAGCTTTACTAAGAAGACTCTTTACATCCTGTTTTTTCTTACAAAGAAACATCTTTCCCTAATAAAGTTACACTTTAACAATGTACAGTAATATGTGCTAATTTTTAAGCACCAACTAGGGAATACATGCAATATCTAGGCAGTGCCATGGAGTGGTCCCACTTTTTACTCTCAAAAACTTTGGCGGTAAAAAGACTTGCAGGCAGGTACAGAACATCTACACCCGGGATCACCAACCTCCGGCGCTCCAGCTGCTGTGAAACTACAACTCCCAGCATGTACATTTACTTGGCTGTTCTTGTAATTCCCATAGAAGTGAATGGAGGATTCTGGTAGTTGTAGATTCTGAACAGCTGGAGTGCTGGAGGTTGCTGATCCCTGATCTACACACATATTCGTAGTGATGTTTCCTAGATTATTCTTTTTGCTCAGTATGCTGTTTCTGGTCTTGACGGATTCCAGATTCTTTTGTAGAATTGTGTTGGATAGATATGAATATGCACAAAGAAAAGTCCAGCTCACCCAATTATTCCACCACCTGCGTGCACGGAAAAGGCCGGCAAGCCCGTATATTCTTGATATGAAAGCACAATGAAATTCCAGCACTCACGATTTTGGTAGCTAAAATCTTCGTCTTTTATTCAGGCAGTAGACATATAAACAGGACATCCACCCACAAGTGCAGCAACCTTGACGCGTTTCGAACAGTAGTTCTTAGTCGTAACAATGAGCAGTGTCTCCTCTGGCACCTTTATACCAGTCTGTACCAAAATGTAATTGCTTTTCCCCTCCACCTGAGGGGTGGGGGAGTGTAGGAGGCAGGGAACATTTTAACCTCTTGTTTTCCAGGTGAGGCACTGCTCATATGTTTCACAATAGAAAATTCATGCATCTATACAAAGTCACTGATTATTACAAAAATTTGTGTTGAAAAATAACCATTGAATAAAAACAGTGAACATATTAAAATTGTCAAAGAATGTCAATTGTCAGGATAGCATCAGAACACCATATTGGTTATATATAGCCAACTTATTTGTATGGATCCACATATATTAGTGCTGTGTTGCTAATTCTGGCATGGATCCCTTTTCTCTATTACTGCTCTTGATTGAATTGAAAAAATGCATGCATACATAGCTATGATGAAAGGAAATGTGAAAAAACAGGAAAGTCATGAGTTAGTAGAAATACATAAGTTCATTTTTCTTATTGAGGCCATTTGGATGTCTGGTATTCAACTTAAAAATCCAAAAAGCCTCTCTGAGTCTCACTAAACGTTTAAAATCTCCTCCTCTGTTAGGTAATTTCACCTGTTCAATTGCAAAGGCTTTGAAATTGCGCACCTGGCTTTCGTGTTTACTAATAAAATGTTTAGCCGCATTGGATGTGTTCACACTATGCGGATTTTTTATGTAGTTGAGGTGCTCCAGAATTCGGACCTTAAATTTTCTAGTGGTACATCCCACATATAACATGTCACAGGCTATACATTTTATGATATATACCACCCCCATAGAATTACAATTAATATAAGATTTGATTGGATATATGTGTGAATTATTCGCATCGTGAAAAGTTTTGGTATTTACTGCGTATGTACAAGTGCGGCAGCGCAAACTTCCGCATTTAGTGAAACCCTTGTATATAAGCCAGGGATCCCGTTTATATTTGTTTCGATGTATGTACATGGAGGGTGATAAATCATTCCCTATAGTTCTTGGCCGTCTTGACACAATTCTACAACCTTGTTTTAGCGCACAGTGCAATATTTCGTCATCATGAAGAATAGGTAAATATTTTTTAATAATTTGTTGAATTTTTTCAAATTGTTTACTGTACGTCAAAACAAGTGTAGGTAAATTATCTTTTTCGTTTTTATTTACATTTATATCTGAACTCTCACTTTTTGATATCTGTTTAGAGATATTCTTATTTTTAGGAGTTGAAAAGAGTAAAGCTTCTCTATTTTTCTTTTTAGTTATAGCTAGGCCTCTGGATATCATCCAGTTTGGATATGCTCTTTGTTTTAATCTATTTATAATAGTTTGAGCCTCTATTTCAAAAGCCGCTGCGGTACTGCAGTTTCTGTAGGCACGTGTGAATTCTCCCACAGGAATTGATTTTATTGTGTGTAGGGGGTGATGGCTATTTGCCCGTAGTAATGTATTTCCTGTTATTTCCTTGCAGTAGGTTTTAGTTTGTATGATCTGGTTCAGTTTTCCTGTAAGTGTTAGATCAAGAAAATTGATACTTTGCGGATGTTCCGTATATGTAAATTTTAAATTATATGTGTTATTTTCCAGATATTGCATGAAGTGTTGTATGGCAGGTACAGCACCACTCCAGATAAGGAGCATATCATCGATGTACCTGCCATACCACACCACATGGTCCGCAAATGGATTTTTAATATTATATACATATGCCTCCTCCCAATAGGACATTGTTAGATTGGCCAGGGAGGGTGAGTACTTCGCACCCATTGATACACCAGATATCTGTACATAGTATATAAAGTTGAATGAAAAATAATTGTGAGACATCAGAAATTGAGTAACCTCCAGAGTATAATCTATAAAATCCTCAGAAAAATTGCTGTATTTGTGCAAATGGAATTCAAGTGCTAGCATCGCCACATGATGTGGTATTGATGGATAAAGCGATACCACATCAATGGACAACCATCTGTAGTTTTCAGCCCAGGTCATGTCATAAAAAGATTGCAGAATTGATGTGGTATCTTTAATATACCCTGGGATTCTTTTGACAAGGGGCTGTAAACTACAGTCTAGCCATTCACCCAGCCTCTCTGTTAGGGATCCAATCCCGCTGACTATGGGGCGTAGAGGGGGAGGAAATTGGCCCTTGTGGACTTTAGGGAGGGCATGCATTATGGGTGTAACTGTAAATTCTACATTTAAATAATTAAATTGTTTTTGGTTAATGTGATTATATTCCAAACCTTTTCGCAGAATCTCAAAAAATTCCCCTTTATATTTGGGTAAAGGGTCAATATCTAACCTTTGATATACTGAGAGATCAGAGAGCAATTTATTCATTTGTTCACAGTACATGTCACAGTCCAGGACGACGACGGAACCTCCCTTATCGGCCATTTTTATAACAATACGTTCATTATCGGCTAGTTCCTTGATTGCTTTTTTATATTTCATAGGCAGGTTGGTATATCCCCCCTCGTCCTGGATGTGACTATGTATTTCTTTTAGCTCCCTCTCTATGATATCTTGAAAGGTGTCCATATTGGTGGTTCTGGACATGATAGGATAGAAATCCGGATTAGTGATTTTAAATTTCTGAGCATCAACACATCTATCATATTCCAGTGATTCCCCTTGAAGATCGGTGAGACATGTTAGGGCCAATTGTTCTTGGAACGATAAATGAAAATATTCATTTTCAATTCTACTTTCCGAACATGTCTGATCGATATTTCGTATGGGCTCATTCATATCCACATCACTGAAATGTCTGGTCACTGTCAGTTGTCTTATAAATCTATTTATATCTAATAAAGTAGAAAATAAATCAAAATTGACAGAAGGTACAAAATTTAAACCTAATTTGAGAACTTCAATTTGTTCAGTTGAGAGGATTGTGGCAGACAAATTTATAACATCTAATTGTGCACAGTCAGCTATCTCTGTTGGTAGCGTGTTGACCTGGTTTGGGGCGTTTTTGTGTTTACGTCCCGCCCGGCGCACTCGTTTTTTGACGATTTTGTTGCAGTATCCTCCTTTTTATTTTTATTGTTCTCCAGGTTAATATTTTTAGATTTTCTATAGTATGACAGTTTGGGTTTCGCTCCATATTCCATGATTTGCTGAGGGCTTTGTGGTAAATCCTGTGAGCCATCAGAGGTGTCAGCGGTATCCAGTTCAGAGGAAAAACTCACTCTTGGTGATTTATTTTGGGACTTTGATTTATAATTGCGGTTATCTTGCTTTGATTTATTTTTGTTTTTATTTTTCAAAATGGATCTGGGGGTCGAGTAAAGGTTTTCCCTTCTACCCCATTCATATACTTGATCCTGTTTGTAATCATATAGATCTCTCTGGAATTTTTTGTGTTTAATATCTGTGATATATTCTTCCATATGATGTATATTATTCAGCATTTCTGTTTGCAAACTTTCAAAATCTGCCCCAGATTCAAGAGGTTTTAAAGATAATTTACAAAGTTCAATTTCATCTTGTAGTTGTAGCAGCTTTTCACTTTCACACTTTACAATGAGTGACATGAGTTGTAATGAACAATTTGAGAGTAATTGATTCCATTGGGATATAAAATCAGCAGAATAAATCGTTGTAGGTATTTTTTTGATCCTGAGGCCTCTAGGAATCATAGATTTTTGTAGATATTTGACCAGGGTGGTATGATCCCACCATACTCTTGTTTCCTGTAGTAATAACTTTTCCAACTCGGACATCCTGTTTTTCACATCATAGACATCTTGCATCTTTTTATCACTTTCAGAAAATACCAAATCAGCTTTGGACATGCGGTCCGGTAATAGAGAAAAGGCCATTGTGAAACAAGTTGCATAACACTTTGCGTGGGTTTAAATCCTCACAGCTATCATTCTGTGTTGCCTGATACGAAGTAGCTTTTCAACCATCAGGTGTATGGGTGAGTCACGGATTACACCAGCGGTGTGAATATGCACAAAGAAAAGTCCAGCTCACCCAATTATTCCACCACCTGCGTGCACGGAAAAGGCCGGCAAGCCCGTATATTCTTGATATGAAAGCACAATGAAATTCCAGCACTCACGATTTTGGTAGCTAAAATCTTCGTCTTTTATTCAGGCAGTAGACATATAAACAGGACATCCACCCACAAGTGCAGCAACCTTGACGCGTTTCGAACAGTAGTTCTTAGTCGTAACAATGAGCAGTGTCTCCTCTGGCACCTTTATACCAGTCTGTACCAAAATGTAATTGCTTTTCCCCTCCACCTGAGGGGTGGGGGAGTGTAGGAGGCAGGGAACATTTTAACCTCTTGTTTTCCAGGTGAGGCACTGCTCATATGTTTCACAATAGAAAATTCATGCATCTATACAAAGTCACTGATTATTACAAAAATTTGTGTTGAAAAATAACCATTGAATAAAAACAGTGAACATATTAAAATTGTCAAAGAATGTCAATTGTCAGGATAGCATCAGAACACCATATTGGTTATATATAGCCAACTTATTTGTATGGATCCACATATATTAGTGCTGTGTTGCTAATTCTGGCATGGATCCCTTTTCTCTATTACTGCTCTTGATTGAATTGAAAAAATGCATGCATACATAGCTATGATGAAAGGAAATGTGAAAAAACAGGAAAGTCATGAGTTAGTAGAAATACATAAGTTCATTTTTCTTATTGAGGCCATTTGGATGTCTGGTATTCAACTTAAAAATCCAAAAAGCCTCTCTGAGTCTCACTAAACGTTTAAAATCTCCTCCTCTGTTAGGTAATTTCACCTGTTCAATTGCAAAGGCTTTGAAATTGCGCACCTGGCTTTCGTGTTTACTAATAAAATGTTTAGCCGCATTGGATGTGTTCACACTATGCAGATTTTTTATGTAGTTGAGGTGCTCCAGAATTCGGACCTTAAATTTTCTAGTGGTACATCCCACATATAACATGTCACAGGCTATACATTTTATGATATATACCACCCCCATAGAATTACAATTGGATAGATATGCTTGGACCGTCCTCACTTTGGACTGTTTGATTGAAGGACTTTCTTTGTATGTTATTTTCTATATCCCCGATGGGAAAATTTTTGACATGGTTCCAAATTCTCCATGTTTCTCTCTAGCCTCTAACGATCCAACAGAATACAGCATTTCCATGGAACTGTCCCAGAGGGTAATATGTTTAGGCTCATCTCCATTGCTGCATAACATCGATACGGATCATCAATCATCCAATCAAAAATTAGCTCCTCATCAGACAGTGCTCGAGAACAAAGGAGGAAGAGAAGCATATCGGCAACATGCTCGCTGGAGCTCAAAAAGGCACCTGTTCAGCCTCGCACGTACGGCCAGCTGTGTAATGCATATTAATTACATGGCTCAGGTGGCCTGTCCCCTTCGTTCTGTGAGTCACCAGGAGCAAGTGGCAATTCTCTCACCGTCTGAGATAACCTGGACATTTGTGGGAGCCAAAAATAACCATGCAATCAAATTCTGATTCTAGGAGGAAATCAATGTATTACACAAATACAAGATAATGTAGTTGTGATAAACTGTGAGGTTCAATGACACTCTGTATTAGAGTGAGGAGGGAGAATGAGTTTGTAATGAAGCACATGTGAAGCTTACATTTTTAGACATTGACTCATGACATCGTTCTGTCTTTTTTAGCTATACTGTGTATTTCTTTTACAGCAAGTTGTATTGCAGCTATTACAGACTTAGGGCTCATGCACACGAACGCATTTTCTTTCACCGTGTCCATTCCTTCTTTTTTTTTTTTTGTGGACTGTATGCGGAACCATTTATTTCAATGGGTCCGCAAAAAAAATACGGAAGTTACTCTGTGTGCATTCCGTTTCCATATGTCCATATTTCCGTTCTGCAAAAAATTAGACAAGGATAGAACTGTTATATTAGGGGCCAGCTGTTTCGTTCCGCAAAATACAGAATGCACACGGACGTCATCCATATTTTTTGAGGAAAATATATAAATACATACGGTCGTGTGCATGAGCCTTTAATTATCAAAAGTGGAGTAAAAGTGATGTCACCAGAACCGATGGGCGGGTTTTAGTGCTGCCCTAGTCGTTTTACAGGCCAGGGCAGCGTTAAAGCCCACCCATTAGTGCAGTGACGTCACTGGGCTCACTGCTAGAGATGGACTTGTGGTTCGCCTGGCGGTCGTTTCGCAGCGAACTTTGCGTGTTCGCGATTCGCCAACATCTGGAGAAATTTGCGCCCGCCATATTCTTTTACATTGTGAAGAACTTTGACCCATGACGCATCCATCAGGTGGGACAGGACAGCCAATTGAGACGTTTCAGCACATGGACATACCCCCTACCTCATAAATAAACCTGATCTGGCAGCCATTTTACATTCAGTGTTTTGCCAGTGTGGGGAGAGGTTGCTGTGTGGGGCAGGGACAGGCTGTTAGGGACACCAAACGCTAGCTAATAGGGCCACAAAAGTCCTTTTAAGGACTAGTATAGGTGTGCTATCTATAGGTGTGATACACAGAGGAGTGTGATATACTTTTAATATACTTTTTAAAAACCATAGATCTATATAGTGATCACCTGGAAGTCAGGGGCCTAATGGCTACTAGGGCCATTTTTTATATAGGGTAAGGTTCCGGACGGGGTCGCTCTTATCAGGGCCAGAATAGCACCACCCTGTAGGGCAATATCAGAGACCACCCTGTCCTTCAATACCACATCATCATCTAGCTCAGAGATAGATGGTTTTTTGCATTCCCTCCTGGATTCATCGATGTGCACTGGAACCCCCCGGATTGTGGTAGGACATATGGTTTCTGATTTGGTGCCGACGAGCACCTGATTTAGTGCCGACGAGCACTTGTTATTGCCTACCACATCTATGCTTTTTGCTTAACTTTAATAATAAAATTTATTTTCATTTTGAGGGATATCTTTTCTACTCACACGTCGGCAAAATGGGTCCGCATCTGTGCTTCCGTTTTTCGCAAAAAAATAGAACATGTCCTATTCTTGTCCGCAATTGCAGACAAGATTAGTCATTTTCTATTATAGTGCTGGCAAATTGCGGAATGCACATTGCCGGTGTCTGTATTTTGCGGATCTGCAAAACACTTATGGACGTGTGAATGGACCCTCATAGTAAAATTATTAAAGGTTACGTTTTATCTTTATGTATATTCTAATGGATTGCCTTCAAATGTTATAATATACTTTGTATGTTAGAAAGTATATTATAGTGCCTTTGTATTGTGCGGCAATTGTGTGCGGTTCTGCTGCGATACTGCAGGTATATAGAGGGACAAGCGTTATTGGAACAAATAATTTCTACTGGTGTGATATACCAGTCGTCCCACAAGAAATTGAAGCGGGGTGTTATATACCAATATACTTTATTTATAGTACATTTGGGTACTGTATAGTGCATTTGCGCATGCGCACACGTGAAAATTATATTGCCGATATTTCGCATTGAAAAAAATAAATGGAGATCGCAAATTCAAATAATACATCTGGTACGTCACTGTCCATGTTGTGGGACTATTTGTGCACTTCTAGTAATTATTTCTTGGCTGAAAATATGAGCTGAAGGTTTTTCAGGTTCGCCTGCCATTAAAATTAATGGGACCTGCCGCAAACTTGCGGTTTGCGAACATTTGATTGCGTTCGTGCGATCGCGTTCGCGAACCGTCCCGGCAGATGTTTGTCCATCACCACTCACTGCTAGGCAGAAACCTCTACCTAGTTTTACGCATGAAGAACCTGGTACGTCACCTGATCTCCAAAAAAAGCCTTTGCCATGCATGATTCAGAGGGCCTGCCTGAGTGAAAATGGGGATGTGTCCTGGACAACCCCTTTAAATAGCTGAACAACTTCAAGCCATACAGCTTTCACCGCAGTCCTATGGATTTTTACTAGATTACAGATGCAACAGAAAGAGACAAAGGGAAAGAGGGCAAGAATGCATCTAAAAGTGCTGTCCTGTTCATGAGACCGTTACAGCAGGAACAAAACTTAAAGGGAATGTGTCACCTCGATTTTGGACCATTATCTACAGTAATACATGAGTAGTGCAGTAGATAAGGAGTCCAGATCACCATTTTTTATTTTTTCATGCTGCCCCCCATTACCCTACTGTCAACACTCATAGCTGTGTTGAAATGCATTGTCAGCACTGTTGTGCATGCGCACAGGAGTCCTCTCCATTATGTTAGCACAATCGTCTGGACTGTGTATTTCAGCACACCTTTCAGAGTAACCGGGGGCAGTAGGAAGATGAAAAATAGTGATCTGGACTCCTTTTCTGCAGTACTACTCATATTTTACTGTAGATAATAGTCCATAACTGGGCTGACAGGTTCCCTTTAAGAGGGTTGTCACATGAAAAATATTCTAAATTTTTCAGACCAGCACCTGCACCTGAATACTTTTATAATTGCATATAATTAAACATTTAGAATAGTCACATAGTTATTCAATGAAATGGCGCTATGCCACCTGCCGTTTTTATTTTTCCTTATTATTTCCTTATTTTCAGACTTATGGCTGCAACTCATTAGCTAAACGAAGAACGGCACTAAATCTCTCCTTGGCCGTCTGATTCTGCAGCCGCGGGCCCATGCATCCACAATCCTGTAAGGCTGAATGAGCAATCGCCCCCCCTCCACAGCTATTCTTGTGAACAGCCCCCCTTCTCAAACACAGGTCTAACAATCTCATCTTGGTTGCAGGATGGCGGCCATCTTATTTTTAGACACTGATTACCCTTTAGGTAAAACCAACAGGTTAGACTTATTAAAGTGATTTAAACATGCAATTACAATGACATATTCAATGTGGGCCCTTGGGCGATAAATCTCAGTGGGCCCGCTTGTGGCATTTTCTTACAGTGCCATGTCACCCTGTGACTTCCACACAGTATAATGACCTCCAGTGCCCTCCAGAAAGTATAGTGACCCCCCTACAGTATAATAACCCCTAGTGACTCCCAATATACTATATGAGGGTCACTGGGAGTCATTATACTGAATGGGGGCACTAAGGGTCATTATACTGTATGAGGGGTCATTGGGGATCGTTATACTGAATGTGGGGGCACTGGGGGTCATTACACTGTGTGTGGGGGCACTACTCATACTGTGTAAGTGGCACTCACACAATTTAATACCCCCCCCCAATGGCCCCCTCACACAGTATAATAACCCTGGCCCCTTCATAGTGTAATGACCCCCCAGAGCTATCATTGCTGGAGCACAGTCCTTCCATTCACTTACTGCAGCTCATCTCCCTGCACTCCGGCACAGCAGTGATACACATGTCATAACATCACCGCTGGGCCGGGCCTGGAGGAGAGGAGGAGCGCAGGGAGAGGACTCCCCTGTGCTCCAGCACTGAGCGCTTCCACCTGTATTGATGGACTCGCTCATAGCAGCCAACACCCCCCCTAAGAGCCTGCACCCGTTGTCTACCACCCCCCATTGGCACACCACTGTACAGTGTGCCCAGGGCCGGTTTTAGACAAAATGTGGCCCTTGTTAAAATCTAAAATGGGGCCCCAAATCTTGTAATAATGTACTAACACAGTCACATTATGTCGATCCTGGCGCTCTCTCAGATTTATACCGCATAAAGCCCCAAACACAGATCTGCACCCTCATGACCACCAGAATATGCCACATGCCCCCTCCCCTCACAGGAATGAGTTCCCCTCCCTCACAAAAAGCTATAGCAATGGAGCCAGTCGTCATACAGCATGTACCCCAGGACTGCACACCACTAGACCCTCCCTCACCGAGCTCCTTGCAGGCATACACAACTCCTATCTTCCAAGGTACCTGCACAAGCTCCAGTGTCAGTGCAGAAAGAGTACTGACTCTTCAGTAACACTGGGGATTCCCCACTGTTCAGCGATCTGCTGGGACTGAAGCCCTGAGTGTGCCCCCCAGGAGCACTTGCCTGGGTTTGCCGGGTGCTGACGCCGGCCGTGTCCTCAGTGCCCTATAGCAATAAAGATTAAATATTAATGTACTCGTAACAATGCCTGTTATTAAATGGGATGTTATGTTTTACAGAAACAGCTCCACTTTCATCTGTGGGCCGTGTCTGGTATTGCAGTTCAGAGCTATTTCCTTAAATATGGTTGAGTCAATACCAGACTCAGGATATGGACGACAGTAGTGTTCTGAACAAAATTGCTGATTATTTCTTATAATCATGGCTGTCCAGGAAACTGTAAGGTTCTGCTTCCTATGATACCCAGGGAATGAGCCAGTATGGATGGCATAACTCACCTATAGAACCTCCTCTTTCCACTGCTGTGGTTTGAGTTAGGCCAAAACTTTTATACTGATGACCTCTGGATAGGTCATCAGTATCTGATCAGTGGGGACCAACACCCGGGACAGCCGGTGCCTTCTCTCAGCTTACTAAGCAAAGCGCCATACATTGTATAGCGCTTGGTATCGAAGCACAACCCCCTAGGCAATGTGATCGATGAATGTGACTCCCGGGACCCCTACTGATCAGCTGTTTGAGAATCCACTGGAGCTCCTGCGAGCCATGCGGCCTTCTCCGTGCACCATACATTGTGTGGGGCTAACCTGCTACTAGGCCACATTACTGATGAACGTGTCATCACTGGCCTAGGGAAAGCTGTGAGAAGGCCATGGCGCTACTGAGAGAGCAGGTGCCTTCTCAAACAGCTGATCGGTGGGGCTTCCGGGAGTCAGAACCCCTCCAATCAGATAATGATGACCTATCCAGAGAATATGTTATCAGTATAAAAAGTCTAGCATAGTTGATTGTTTGGGCAATGGTAATAGATAGACCTTCAAGGCAGAAAAGTACTGCACCCCATAGTAAGTCTTTGTACAGTAGTCAGATTAACGAAGTTCAGTAATAGAGGTCAAGCAGAAAAAGCCAAGTCAAAGCGGCTCAGACCGTACAGAGGTATATTGTTAGTAGGCAGCAGAACTGAGAATTGCACTCAAACCAAAACAGGGTCAAAACCACTAGAACTGACACAGAAAACCCTTAAATTAGTACACCTAAGATTTTACTGGCCAGATTCCCAATGTACTATGTACACACAACCTGATACGGAAATGCTTGATCTTGAAGAAAGACCACAGACGTTATATCATGTTACATGAATTAAACTAGTCTAGGACACCAGACAAATGATGCTCCCCGCTCAGCTACCACTCTCCAACTTTCCACTAACCTAGTCATCAGAAGGTGTGGGGGGGAAGGAGGGAGCTGTGGAGCTCTGACCAAGACCTGCTCTATTTCAGTGGTCCTCTGTCTGCAGTTATACTCAATCGCTGAAGGACCTGTGATAATGTCAGCAGGCAGAGCTCGGCAGTGGTGTTCAAGGACCTGCAAGGACCTCACGGACATGTAATCAGTGCATGAGGAAGCAGAACTTAGCAGTGGAGAGAAGTAATCGGGAAGGACCTGCAATTGATTCAATGTAAGAGGCTGAGAGATTGGAATATGCTGGGAGTTGTTGTTCTCCTATATCCCTTCTTTGCTTGGAGGGAGAGAGTGATGTTATTTACCTAGGACTGTATGTTTGAAGGGAGGACAGTGATGTTTTAACATTGGACTGTTTGTAGGAGGAGGCTGTAGGGAGGGAATGGCGCTATTTACATACATGGGACTGGCATTTGGAGGGGCTGGAGATATAAAGTGATATTATTTACATGGGACTGTATGTTGTAGGTGGCTGGGGGAGGGTGTGATGTTATTTACATGGGGCTGTATGTTGGAGGGGACTAGGGGAGGGAGTGATGTTATTTACACGGGACTGTATGTTAGAGGGGGCTGGGGGAGGGAGTGATGTTATTTACATGGGACTGTATGTTGGAGGGGGCAGAGGGAGGGAATGATGTTATTTAGGAGGCAAGTTATTTTTTATTTACTTTCTGTGAACGGGGCACATCTGGACATAACTATTCTGAAGGGGCACACATCTGAGCATAACTAGTGTGAAGGTGCACATCTGGACATAACTATTGTGATGGGTTACATCTGGGAATAATTACTGTAAAAGGGCACAGCTGGATATAACTATTGTGATGGGCACATCTGGGCATAACTAGTGTGATGGGACACATGGCATAACTTGTGTGATGGGGCACATTTGGGCATAACTAGTGTAAAGGGGCACACCTGGAGATAACTATTGTGATGGGGCACATCTGAGAATAACTACTGTAAAAGTATTTCACACTTTTACACGTTCACTGGCACTAATGCCCCTAAATCAATGTGTGCTTCAGTATCGGAGCAGGACCGCAATACCTGCTACCACAAAAAATCTACCAGAATCTCTATACACTGAATACCGCGCATGGCCTTCACCACAATCACTCCTGTTAAGCACTACTGGAAAGAGTGCATATACTTATATCAACATTATCTAATAAGATTACCTTGCCATTGACTTCTCTTTCTGCGGTCTCCATTCAGCTCTCTCTGCAGGCTTGGTTACAGGGTCTATGTCGGGTCCGGTATCTTGTTGATAGCTGGAGCACGCCCCGGCCAGTGGCATTGCTCTATGCTATTAAGTTAAAAAATTGCGCTCTCGTGGAGCGATAGTAGTGACTTCACAGTTTGAGCTACGGATTACTGCAAGTAACAAACCCCCAACACGTTTCGGACAAAGCATTGTCCTTCGTCAGGGAATCACCCTGGCACTGTTCGGTACCGTCCTATTATACCTGCCCTGTTAACCCTTGACGTCCCACACTTCATTGTTTCTTATCATGCCTATACTTTAGTCAAAGGCAAATTATTCTATTTTCATATTCAAACCTTTTGGTGCTAATGTGTCCAGATTAAAAATCCATTTTGTTTCCATTCTCGACATACATTATTATTTCTTTCTTTCCCAACTTTTTCTTTATTAATTTTTTTCCCAAAAATCAACACAATATCCGAATACAAAAAGGAAAGGAGGAACATGATACATGTACAAATTCAACCTCAAATATATAGTCTTCATGGTGTACCCACTAATAGAATTCTGGCATACTACCTTAACTTGCTGGTCAATGCCGACCTATAAGAGGAACCCGAGGCAAATATGCACTACCTCCTTCCATATGTAACGGTCAGCAGAGGAAGAGACCGTAGAGCAGGACTCAAGTACAGTGCAGCAGACAAGGAGGCTGAAGTAGAAACCGGCTTTATTAAAAGAGAACTCTAACTGCCGGAGAAGCAGATTTACAATATGAACAGCTTGAGAATTCACAATAAAGATAATGGAAATTTGCATAAAGAACACAAATGAATCACAAACACAAGTACAGACAATAGCAGGCTACTCTCTTCTAGGTAGTCCTATCTGTCCCCGCTACCCGGGGTGCACCTCTACGGTGCACTAAACTAAATCCTATTCCACTATGCCCTAGCTCAGGTTAGCATCAGTGCACTCACAGTTCGGTGTCCGCACATGCAGGCAGATACAGTCTGGGTCCCGATCTGGTTGCTTGCTTGCTTCAGCGTGGCTCAGCTCTGGCCTCTCTTTGTAGTCTCTGTAACTCTGGTTAGAGATAATCAGCAGCTCTGGACGTGTAATCAGGCAGGGCCTGGAATTCACTCACAGTTCCTCTGGTAAGTGCCTCACACTACAGCAGTCTCTCTTCTACACCAGGACACATCAGCTCAGTCAGAGAGCAAACACACTCTAATGTCCCAGATACTGTGTCAGCAGGCAGGGAGCAATCACTCTAATCTTCCCTGTGGATCTCCCTCTCAGTGCACAGCGTCCTTCTTCCTGTGTACTCAGACACCTTCAGCCCAGGCTCTCTGCTCAGCCCGGGAAAAACACTTAACTCCTTGTCCTCTGGAAACAACTCCTCTCACTGTCCTACTCAGCCACAGTGGCCTCTGGTGGCTGGAGGGAAACATGACAGTCTGCTATATATATATGTGTTGGAAATGTTGCTGGATGATCAGGGCTGCCTCTTACATGCCTCCCCACTTAAAGGTGGCCGTCCTCGGCCTTGCTATATAGTCCCTAGAAATAATGGTTAATGTAACTTTTTATACAGCAGTACAACATTGTCCACAATACATACAGGTGGACCAAATGAACTTATCAGCAGCGTACCTGTTTGGTGGAACCCCTGCAGTAAGCCTACTGGATCTCCGGAGGTCCTGGCTATCTGTTACGACCTGACTCTCTCCACTAGGAACTGCCAGTCTGGATTCACCCACCACAATAGGAGGTTCGGGTGTGTCCGAGGGCCCCTCTCCATTACGGGCTGGCAATGGTTCTGTGACAGTGCCTTCATCACCTGTAACCTGGGAGGCTTCTTCAGTGTTGGGAGCAGTCCACCAGTCTTCACCATAATCTCCATCAGAGATAAGTTCTGAGTATGGGGCAGGAGGAGGTGTCCTCTGAACAGGTGCGGGATCTTTGGACCGGCATGGCCGTAACATATTCCTATGTAGAGTCCGTGAAGCAAATTCCTCATTCTCAACCTGCACTTCGTAGACCGGACCATTAGGGTACACTCTCTTGATCACTTTATACGGCTGTACTTCCCAACGCTCACTCAACTTGCCTCTGGGACGTTTCTCTCGTACCAGTACCCGATCCCCAGGCTGCAATGGAACCTCCTGAACTGGAGGACGGTCTGTATGAGCTCTCTCCTGTAACCGCTGACCTGCCAACCGGCGAATGGTCTGGAGACGCCGACGGTGTTCTTTCACCCATGAGGTGGTTGATCGCTCTATTAGGTCTTCTGGCTGTTCTAGGTTTAATTCCACGATCTCTCGACCAGCCCTACTGAACAGTAACATGTATGGGGTGTAACCGGTGGTGGTGTGGACACGATTATTGTAAGCCCAGACTAATTCTGGCAGGTAGTCAGGCCAGTGTGCCCTCTTGTCTTCCTCTAGCGTCCTCAGCATTTGCAGCAATGTGCGGTTAAAGCGCTCACAGGCTCCGTTTCCTTGGGGATGATAAGGAGTTGTCCTGGATTTTTCAATGCCGTATAGTCGATGTAGCTCTTCCATCACTTTTCCTTGAAAGCACGCCCCTTGATCTGAATGGATCCGCTTTGGACACCCATAGACCCGAATGAAGTCTTGACAAATGGCTCGTGCAGCGGACTCGGCCGTCTGGTCCCGAGTTGGGGTGACTACTGCAAACTTGGAGAAGTGGTCGATCATGACCAGGCAATACTGTGGACCTCTTGACGATTGTCCCACAAGAAGATAGTCTATCATCAACACTTCCAGCGGTTCTGTGGTCTGGATGGACTGTAGGGGTGCTCTCTGTTCTGTACTCTTCGTGAGTTCACACACTCGACACTGTCGGCAAACTTCTTCAACTGTGGCCTCCAATCGCGGACAATACACATAACGCTGCAGCCACTGGTATGTCTTGACTGGCCCGAAGTGAGCTCCAAACTCATGAGCCTCTTTGGCTATCTCCCGTGCCATTCTTCTGGGTATCACTACCTGCCACCTCGCCTCTAGGTCGGCAGGCTGTTGCCACTTGCGGAACAAAACAGCTCCATGCACTTCCAGTCTGTCCCACTGATGTAGAACGGACTTCATCTCGGCATCCAGATCAGTCCTTTCTTCTTTGTTGGGTTTCCTGCACTGGGTTACCCAGCTTTTCATTTGCTGCAGTCCAATGTCTTCATCTTGCAATCTGCCCCATTCTTCATTAGTTCTCCCCAATGCTTTGGGTAGCTTACGGGCCTCCCCACTTGTCTGGGCCGCGACTGTTGGGGGAGTGAACTTGCGGAAGTCAGGAGTTTCATCTTCTTCCTTTTGTTCATCCATATCCCCTACTGGAGTTTCAAAAGTAACCCTCGAGAGACCATCAGCATTAGTGTTCTCTGTAGCGGAGCGGTAGCGAATTGAGAAGTCATACTTTGCGAGGCGAGCCGCCCAGCGTTGCTCCAGGGCTCCCAACTTGGCAGTACCCAGATGGGCCAGGGGATTGTTATCCGTCCGTACGAAGATCTTAGCTCCTGTCAGATATCCTGCAAATTTCTCTGTCATAGCCCACACCAGGGCAAGGAGTTCCAGCCGGAAGGAACTGTAGTTATGGGGGTTTCGCTCCGTATCTCGCAAGGATCTACTGGCATAAGCGATCACCCTCTCATGTCCATCTTGTACCTGCGACAGGACTGCCCCAAGTCCGTAGAGGCTGCCATCAGTAGCTAAGATGAATGGTTTATCAAAATCGGCATAAGCCAAGATGGGGGCCGATGTCAGGGCTTCTTTCAGGGCCTGGAAGGCCTCTTCCTGCTTCTGTCCCCAGGGGATACTTTGGCCCTTGGGTTGCCCAGCCGTTCCTCTCAACAACTCATTCAGAGGGCCCGCTATTTTTGCGTAGTCTTTGATGAACCGCCGGTAGTTCCCAGTCAGTCCCAGGAAGGCCTTCAACTCACGCAGTGTTTTCGGCACTAGCCATTGTCGTATTGCAGCCACTTTGTCTTGGGACGGTAGCACTCCGTCTTGGGACACCCTATGGCTCAGGTACTCGATCTCCCTCTTGAAGAGATGACACTTCTTTGGCTTTACCTTCAGGCCATGGGATCGCAGTCGCTCGAGTACCTGCCCTAGCCGATTCAAGTGTTCTTGAAAAGTAGCAGAGTATACGATGATATCGTCTAGGTATATCAGAGTGGCTTCAAAATTCAGGTCTCCCAGGCATCTCTCCATCAGCCGCTGGAAGGTTCCAGGGGCATTAGTCAGTCCGAATGGCATCCTGTTGAATTCGAATAACCCCATGGGGAGTATGAATGCTGTCTTTGCCTTGTCCTGCTCAGCCACTGGTACTTGCCAGTACCCACTTGCTAGATCCAGGGTGGAGAAGTATTTGGCTCGTCCTAGAGCCGTCAGAGACTCCTCGATGCGTGGCAGAGGATATGAGTCTCGCGCAGTGCAAGCATTCAACCGCCGGTAATCCACACAAAATCGAATAGTGCCGTCCTTCTTCTTGACAAGCACCACTGGGGCTGCCCAAGGGCTCTGGCTTCCCCGCACCACTCCGGAATCTATCATCTGTTTCAATAGCGTCTTCACTTCCTGGTACAACTTGGGCGGAATCTGTCGATATCTCTCCCGAATTGGTGGAGTGTCCCCCGTCGGTATATCATGTGTGATAGCATTCGTGCAGCCAAAGTCATCGGCGTGGCGGGCAAACGCAGCCTGATTCTTCCACAGCATGGTTTCAACTGCTCGCTGTTGGTCTAAACTGAGAGCCTTAACATCTATCTCCATTTGATCCAAGATGGTTCCCCCATTCCATTCTGGGGTCGGCGCCTCTTCTGCACTGGCAGTAACTGCCAGGGTCCAACCAGCATCCCCTACCGGAGCTAGAGTCACTTCTCTCTGCCTCAGGATTTCTCCCTGATGTAGGTACACACGAGCCAGTTCCACCCCTGGCGTCAAGGGAACTTCTAGATATCCCACATTCACAGCTCTTATGGGTACTCGTCCATTCTGGACCACTCCCAGTGTCCGGGCCACCAGGACGTCCTGACCCAGCTCTCCTAGGCCTGTTGGTTCAACGAACACCTCCATGCCTTCAAGATTACGGAAAGTTCCCACGGGTAACGTCAGCACGGTCTCCCGACTAGGGGGAAGGGTGAAGGTAGCCTTTCCTGGCTCTCGGATCGTTCCCACCGCCTGGTGTGCTGGTACACTTTTCTGTGTTCCACAAAAACGGATTAGCCGTTGAAATGCTTTCTGGGTAGGTTTGTGCGGGGTGGCTTGTTTCCAGTAACCCGGCCCCCGTTTGGTGAACATGATCTGATCCAATTCTCGCAGGATATTCATGCCCATTATCACCGGCACATCTTCCTTGAACGTTTCGGGGACCAACAAGATACCTTTCCGCCCCACTTCCTGTCCACATAGCCGTACATTCATCCACACGACCCCTGTGAC
Source organism: Bufo gargarizans (assembly GCF_014858855.1). Lineage (NCBI taxonomy): Eukaryota > Metazoa > Chordata > Amphibia > Anura > Bufonidae > Bufo > Bufo gargarizans. The sequence goes on along the minus strand of NC_058086.1, from coordinate 13,893,829 downwards.
AGGAATCTGTTGTTGGTTAGCCGCTGTAACCCGGACCAGTGTCTCTCGTTCTGGCTTGGCCAGCGCTTGAAAGTAACGGTAGAAGAATGACTCGGGCATAGTTGTCACCTGAGACCCAGTATCCACTAAGCAGTCGACAGGAACACCTTCGAACTCAGCTCGTATAGTGGGGCACCCTGCGACCAGGTGTTCGGAGCTTTGCTGGGTAACTTGGCTCTCCACCTCCCCTGCAGTACGCCCCACTACTGCAGGGGTCGGTAGTTTAACGGCGGCTCTTGGCGTCCAGCTGGATTATTCCGACACTCTCTGGCGAAATGTCCTAGATCTCCACACCGCCAACACTGTGCCCCTTGACGGCCCACTTTTTGCCTGCGAGTGGGAGGTGCCCTGCACTGGCTGTTTCCCCATATATTTCTTCCAGGAATCTCACCATCTCTTGCAATGTATTGCGCGTGGCTTCTGGTTGTAGGAGAACATTTCTTCGGGCCTCACCCTCGAGAGCGGCCAAAGCAATTTCTACTTGTAGTTCTGGGCTGACATTGTAAATCCTAACAGCACTCTGTAACCTTGTCACCCAGTCTGACAGTGTCATGTTCTGGCCATCAAATTTGGGTAGCAAGTTGAACAACGTGCCAATAGGAAGGGCCCTTGCAAGGGTTCCACCATTGCCTGAGGTACTCACATTAACATCATGCACATTGCCTTCAGCCGCCTCCATCTCTGTGACAGTAACCCTGCTTGCAGCGCCACTTGTAACGGTCAGCAGAGGAAGAGACCGTAGAGCAGGACTCAAGTACAGTGCAGCAGACAAGGAGGCTGAAGTAGAAACCGGCTTTATTAAAAGAGAACTCTAACTGCCGGAGAAGCAGATTTACAATATGAACAGCTTGAGAATTCACAATAAAGATAATGGAAATTTGCATAAAGAACACAAATGAATCACAAACACAAGTACAGACAATAGCAGGCTACTCTCTTCTAGGTAGTCCTATCTGTCCCCGCTACCCGGGGTGCACCTCTACGGTGCACTAAACTAAATCCTATTCCACTATGCCCTAGCTCAGGTTAGCATCAGTGCACTCACAGTTCGGTGTCCGCACATGCAGGCAGATACAGTCTGGGTCCCGATCTGGTTGCTTGCTTGCTTGCTTGCTTCAGCGTGGCTCAGCTCTGGCCTCTCTTTGTAGTCTCTGTAACTCTGGTTAGAGATAATCAGCAGCTCTGGACGTGTAATCAGGCAGGGCCTGGAATTCACTCACAGTTCCTCTGGTAAGTGCCTCACACTACAGCAGTCTCTCTTCTACACCAGGACACATCAGCTCAGTCAGAGAGCAAACACACTCTAATGTCCCAGATACTGTGTCAGCAGGCAGGGAGCAATCACTCTAATCTTCCCTGTGGATCTCCCTCTCAGTGCACAGCGTCCTTCTTCCTGTGTACTCAGACACCTTCAGCCCAGGCTCTCTGCTCAGCCCGGGAAAAACACTTAACTCCTTGTCCTCTGGAAACAACTCCTCTCACTGTCCTACTCAGCCACAGTGGCCTCTGGTGGCTGGAGGGAAACATGACAGTCTGCTATATATATATGTGTTGGAAATGTTGCTGGATGATCAGGGCTGCCTCTTACACATACACACCAAACCCTACCCTATGAACCTCCCCCCCACCCATTCCCACCCACCCAAGCAAGGCCACGGCTGTCGCGGGTGCGGCGGGCGACTCCCCCCACGATTCCGGTCTATTTCTTATTCAACCCCAGTGTGCTATAGAACATACCATTCTACAAGTATATTTCTACCTGGTGCTTCCCCGGATGTTATCGGTTATGGGTTATCAGCTCCACTCCAGCCATTCTTCCTCGCCTATATCCGATATTTCTCCCCTTTAAATTTGATGTCCTCAAATTCTTTTACTCTGTGCATTAGTCTTTCCCACCGTAATAAAGTAGGGGCCCTATCCATCACCCAATTCCTAAGAATTAGTACTTTAGCGACTAGGAGTCCCTTCAACCAACGACTCTGTACACTTTTCAATGTTTTGAGTTTGAACTCCGGGGGGATTATCCCAAGTATGGCAAACTCAATAGTTACTGGGGGACTATTATCCATTAATAACTCCATACCCTGGAGTATGCTTTGCCAAAAAGTTTTTAAAGCCGGACAGCTCCATAACATGTGAACATATCCGGCTGCGGGGCAAAGACATTTCAAGCAACAGAATTCTGTTCCTTTTTCACCGTACATTTTGGAGAGAAGGCCCGGAGTGAGGTATAACTAGAGATGTCCCGAACTATTCCCCGGCAAATAGTTCCCGGCGAACATAGCTTGTTCGCGTTCACCGCGGCGGGCGAACATATGCGATGTTCGGTCTGCCCCCTATACGTCATCATTGAGAAAACTTTGACCCTGTACCTCACAGTCAGCAGACACATTCCAGCCAATCAGCAGCAGACCCTCCCTCCCAGACCCTCCCACTGCCTATGAAATAGCAAGGACAGCATCCATCTTAGGGACAGCATCCATCTTAGATTCATTCTGAAGCTGCAGTGTCACAAATTTGACTAAGTTGTAATCGCAATGCGATTAATACAGGTTATATTAATCGCATTGCGAATTCAACTTAGAGCTGGGTTCCTAATGGCTGGTGTCACCCGGTCCGGTAGAAAATTGTGTCACCCGTGCCCCCGCCCCCCCCCCCGAAGCCATAATAAAGAGATAAAGAGATAAACAGAAAAAAAAAAGAAGTCACTAAGTCAGCTCCAATCAGATATCTGCATAGACCCAGTCTATGTGCAGATATCTGATTATCGGGCAAGTGCCTAAAAATCCAGTTTCTAATGTACTGAAAATATTCTCGACATACATTTAATGTATTCACTCCCACCATTCATCCTATTTAACTATCTCTATTCCATAGAATGTTGTTCCTGCAAATTTTACTTCATGTCTATCTATAAAGTGCCTACATAATGGATACCCTTCAAATTTTTTCTAAATATTATATACAGTCAGGTCCATAAATATTGGGACAGACACAATTCAGAATTTTTTGGCTCTATACACCACCACAATGGATTTGAAATTAAACGAACAAGATGTGCTTTAACTGCAGACTGTCAGCTTTAATTTGAGGGTATTTACATCCAAATCAGGTGAACGGTGTAGGAATTACAACAGTTTGCACATGTGCCTCCCACTTGTTAAGGAACTCATTGGACGGTGCTTCACAGTGCAGATGGACAATGACCCAAATCATACTGCAAAAGCAACCAAAGAGTTTTTTAAGGGAAAGAAGTGGAATGTTATGCAATGGCCAAGTCGATCACCTGACCCGAATCGGATTGAGCATGCATTTCACTTGCTGAAGACAAAACTGAAGGGAAAATGCCCCAAGAACAAGCAGGAACCGAAGACAGTTGCAGTAGAGGCCTGGCAGGGCATCACCAGGGATGAAACCCAGCGTCTGGTGATGTCTATGTGTTCCAGACTTCAGGCTGTAATTGACTGCAAAGGATTTGCAACCAAGTATTAAAAAGTGAAAGTTTGATTTATGATTATTATTATGTCCCATTACTTTTGGTCCCTTAACAAGTGGGAGGCACATATGCAAACTGTTGTAATTCCTACACCGTTCACCTGATTTGGATGTAAATACCCTCAAATTAAAGCTGACAGTCTGCAGTTAAAGCACATCTTGTTCATTTCATTTCAAATCGATTGGGTTGGTGTATAGAGACAAAAATGTTAGAATGTGTCAATGTCCCAATATTTATGGACCTGACTGTATATGTTCGCCGATTCTTTTTTTTCAATTGTCTCTTCGAATGACCAAAGTAGGTTTTCTTGCAGGGGCATACGATTGCATATATCACCCCCCGGCTATTGCATGTTATGTGATCTCTGTCGTCATATGTATCTGCATATTCGTCACTCTGTATCTGAAAATGTTTTTTATTTATTTGAGATGTTTTACACCCCAGGCATTTTTTACACGGAAAGAAGCCTTGCGGTAGATTTTTATTTTTCACCTTTTTATTCAATATTGCTGCACATTTCCGTGTAGGGGGCCACTATATTACCTATGTTTTGTGCTTTTCGGTATACAAATCTCGGGGCATCTGGAATATACTCTCCTATTATTTTATCTTCCTTTAAAATACTCCAATATTTGTTTACTGCCTTTTTGAAGTATCTTGTTTGACCATTGTATGGTACAATAATGGACGGAATCTCCTCTTCTCTTCTTAGTTCTTGTTTCTGTTTTTTCACATTGTTTTTGTCTTCCATCAACATCTGTCTGTTTAATTGCCCTACTTCTTTTTTTGTTTTATTAGCACCTCTTTGTTGTACGTTCTTTGGTGGCCACTGAGGAAGGTGCGTAGGACCCTTAAACGCGTCTGGCATACAGAGTGAGCGTGGATCTACAAAAAGGATAAAGCTAGCTGGACACAAGAAAGGAAAAAAGTATACAAGTGTGATCGGAGCAGCAGTCGCGGAGTAGTGACGTCAGCCAAGCGTCTATCCGGTCCCCCAGGCAACGAGGTCACGTGGGACGCCACGTACGGCCGAGCACATTGCGTGGGACGCTGCGAGTGTGCGACCGCTTGGTAACAGCGGTGCAGGGACGCAGTGAAGAGGGGTAAGACCGGGCGCATGAGAGCGCTACAAGCCGCATGAAGAGACTGTGAGTAATGACATTTACAGCTCAATTGTGAATAGGCACTGTTATCTATATCCACCATTGAATGTCCTCAATTGAAGGTACTGGACAGTCCAACTCTGTTGCAACACTATTATCGCTTTATCAGCTTCTGGCTAGAGGGCCATTGTTTCATTAGTAGGATTCCACCCAATAGGAATAAGACTCACATTGGGACATTGCTGGTATACCACCTTACGATTGATTGGATTGGGACACTTTGCCGCCATTGAATTCTAGTGATTATAGTGTATTAGAATCCCAGTGATCTCATTTTGATTGATGTACGGTATATAGTAGGTTGTCATTCTTGTTATTTCTTTGCAGGAGTGTATTGATCACGCTTATCGCACGGCGCATGTGCGTTTTTTATGTATTTTTAGGGGTATGATTTTAAAGTATTAAAGTAGTACATTGACATTCACCATTGTGTTTCCCTCTTGAGTGTGCCCCCTTATTACTGCTCTTACCTCATTTTATTCTGCCGGTCCTGAGGGTGGGGCCTGAGGGCGAGCACCTTATCCATCCGGTGAGGGGGTGAGCCGCTGTAACTTCCGACTTTTACTCTACTTAGTTCTTGTTTCTGTTTTTTCTCATTTTTTTGTCTTCTATCAACATCTGTCTGTTTAATTGCCCTACTTCTTTTTTTTGTTTTATTAGCACCTCTTTGTTGTACCCTTTTGATACAAACTTATTTTGCATATGCTCCGCTTCCTTCTCATATTCCTCTACCTTACTGCAATTCCTCTTGATACGTAAAAAATGTCTTCTAGGTATGTTGTCAAGCCATTGAGGCAAATGGCAACTTTCTCAAAAAAATAAAGCTGTTGGCATCCATGGGCTTATTATAAGCTTTTGTATAAATTACTTCTTTTTCAATATAGATACCTCCATTTTTACCCAGGCAGCCCATGCTCTGATGCTCTCCTTTTTCCTGCGCTAAATCGTTCCGGTGATGTACCGGGCTCTTCATGGGGCTGCCAGGAAGCCTGGTGAGGTCACTGATGGGTGGGCTTTAGCGCTGCCCTAGCCAGTAAAACAGCTAGGGCAGCGCTAAAGCCCACCCATCAGAGCCGGTGACGTCACCGAACACACTGCCTGGCTAAAGTTTCCACCTGGCAGTGTGTTATGATAAACAAAAGAGCCCGTACCCTGCGCGATTTAGCGCAGGGCAAGGGAGAGCATCGGAGCATGAGATGCTCCGATGATAGCCTCAGGGATGCTGCCGGGGTGGGGTATGTCTGGGTTCAGCTCTGAACCCGGACAACCCCTTTAAGTCTAAAAAGTTAACCTCCTTCTTGTTATAATTTGGCGTGAATTCTAGATAAAATTCGCTTTCCTAGTGGCCTGAGGAAGCACGATCACTCGTGTGCGAAACGGCCGTCGCCACTGGTATGTGAATCTGGCTAACTGCTACCTTGCCACATGAAGCACTTGTCTGCCTGAAATAAAGAAGCAAATGAACCATTGGTGAGTGCTGCCTATTTTTTCTTCATCTCAGTTTGCAAGATTTAATGACTTTATCTTTTGGATTGTGCACCACCTCGCTGGTTTTTGTTTTGAGGTATCGAGAGGCTTGCGCAGGCACGCACCAGTGTGAACACGCATCAGCAGTGCCACCTGTGATTCTTTTGATGTTGAACAGATATATAATATTCAGAGAAAATTTGAAGGGCATCCATTATCTAGGCATTTTATAGATAGACATGAAGTAAAATTTGCAGGAACAACATTCTATGGAATAGAAATAGTTAAACAGGATGAACGGGGGGGGGGGGGACTACATTAAATGTAATAATAAGTAACTTTATATAAAAAGTATAGGGATGATGAGAAACAATGAACTGCGGGACATCAAGGGTTAACAGGGCAGGTATAATAGGACGGTACCGAACAGTGCCAGAGTGATTCCCTGACAAAGGACAACGCTTTGTCCGAAACACGTTGGAAGTTTGGTACTTGCAGTAATCCGTAGCTCAACCTGTGACGTCACTAGTATCGCACCACAAGAGCGCAAGCTTTTACCTTAATAGCAAAGAGCAATGCCACCGGCCCGGGCATGCTCCAGCTATAAACAAGATACCGGATCCGACATACACCCTGTAACCAAGCCTGCAGAGGGAGCTGACTAGAGACTGCAGAAAGAGAAGTCAATGGCAATTTAATCTTGTTAGATAATTGTCAAGGCTGTTGCAGTCTGTTATTGTGGGAGGGGCGTAGGCTTTATAAGCTCCCCTCCCACAGTCATCCAGCGCTGGCGTCATCTCTGTGCATCCGGTTACGCCAGTCCCGCATGCACAAGTTATCAGCCAGGTAAGTACGTTCGCTGGCTCTTACCTTCTACGGTGCGTCCCCATCACCTCGTTTCCTATCCAGCAAGGGCCGGTTCGGACATCCGCTTGTTTTTCCCCACAGACCGGCCGCGGCGATTGCAGGTTTCGCCTGCCAGGCAGGCACAGGCTTCCCGGCAGCCTGGCTTTCGTCTCCGTGGCCATTCAGGGCGGGGGGAGGTTGGTTCAGGCTCCGCTCCGTCCATTCACGTTCCAGCGCCCACCTGCCTTCGCCTCCCCGACACCGCTCACCTTCCGGCACACCTCCCATCCTCCGTACCCTCTTGTCCCATCCAACCCCTGGCTTCGGCGCTCCAGGGACCGGCCGGTCCGGCAGATGCGGTGCCCCGGCTTCCCGGCACCCGTTTCTTGCGTCCCATGCGATTTAGGGTGGGGGGGGGGCGGTACAGGCTCTTCCCCGTCCACGCCCCTTCTGCGTCACAGGCCTCAGGGGAGACGCAGGCGACGCACTGCTCACGCTCCCCTCCACATTTCCCAGCACTGTTATACAAGTAGAGTTTTCTTCAAGTATTGGCCACCAGCTCCTCATAAATCAGTTTTACAGACACTCCAAATTTGCTGCTATCCTTGTTATCAGAGGCCATATAAAAATAAAAATAAACGCCATGTCAACTGCAATAAAAAAACAAAAACCTCATGTTAACTGCAATAAAAAAAAGAAAACAATAAAAAAAACGTTAACTTCTGTTTCATAAAAAAAAACTAAAAAAAATAAAAATTTGCAATGTCGCTCGTTTTACATTTTAGAAATACCTTGCTGGTTTTGTTCTGGCTGGGCTGTTGCGCTCCAAGGACAAACAAAACGGAATTTACCCGAACTTTATTTGAAATTTGCCCGTCAAATTCAATAACATAAGGTTGGTATTTTTGCTTTACATTAACCATATTGTCTGCAATCACGCCCTGGCTACGGTAGTCAGGCCACGTCTGGTCACCCATGTCCCACGCCTGTTTTCGTTATTAAGGCCACGTTTGTCATTTACGTCTCACGCCTGTTTACGTTATTCAGGCCACGTCTTATCACCCATGTCTCACGCCTGTTTTCGTTATTCAGGCCACGTTTGTCCTTTACGTCTCACGCCTGTTTCCGTTATTCAGGCCACGTCGGTCAATTACGTCTCACGCCTGTTTACGTTATTCAGGCCATGTCTTGTCTCTTTCACGTCCCTCGCCTGTTTACGTTATTCAAGCCACATCTTGTCTCTTCATGTCTTATGCCTGTTTACGTTATTCAGGCCATGTCTTGTCATCTACGTCCCACGCCTGTTTACGTCATTCAGGCCACATCTTGTCTCTTTCATGTCTCACGACTGTTACGTCATCCAGGTCATATCTTGTCATCCATGTCTGGCCACCTCGGTCATGTTCACGGCCTGTCTTCCTTCCAAGCCATATTCATCATCCACGTATCCCGTCTGCATCCGTCATTCAGGCTACTCCGTCTCACGCACATGGCCTGGTTTTTATTCTGGTAACGCCCCTGTCATCCTTGGTCTCACGCCTGTCACGTTAGTCAGGCCGCACTTTGTTCTCTTATCCATGTTCATCTGTCCTCCTGGTGGCCTAACCCAGGCATCAGGTTCATTAGTCTACAATCTTGCTCATTGGTCATAGGCCTCTCCGCTAAATATTTTTCTTTTGTCTCAGGCAAGAACCGGTTCCGGCAGCGCCGCCACAAACTTTTAGGACCTGAGTGCCCTCGTTAGACCAGGTGGGAATGTCAGGTACTGGTCCTCTCTTTATCTAAATTCGTCCATTCATGGAGCCTTGTCACATTTTTCCACGTTCCGGGCTCTTGGTCACTCTAAGCGTTCCTCTTGGGCAGCAAACGCAACTCGCTGCCTCGGGTTTCAGGGCCCAAATGTTTCAGAGGCTACGTCTTGTTTACCCCAAACACTAAAAAATGCTCTCTCTTTCAGCTTCCAACATGTCACGTCATTCTGAAATTGATAACACCGCTTCCATTCCGGAATCCCTGGCATCCAGCCACGCTAGTGTGGGGTCACTCCGGAGTTCTACGATCCCCAAAATCATAGCGGAGTTGAACAAAAGAGGGATTCGTTACCCAGCTTCGGCCAGGAAGGTGGAGCTATACCGACTCCTGGTGTCTGATTCCTCTCCCTCCGGAGAGCAGGTGTCAATGTCGACAATCCAGTTGTCATTGACTCAGCTGCACGCCACCATCAACACCCTAGCGACTTCTATTTCGGACATTTATAACAGGCTGTCGGCAGTGGAGTCCAGAGATCCGCCTCCCAGCCTCCCCATCCCTCCTCTCCCAGTTGCTTCCACATCCCAATCCGCAACCTCGGGTAGGCTTCCAGTCTTGTCCGAAGTAGCCCCGTCTCATTTCGTGACTGACAACATCAAACGGGACATCTTGGAGGGAAAGGACTTCAATTTGGCCGCTATTCTCATTGCCACACACGACACAGTTGAGAATAGGACCATCGCTTGTGAAAATGTGTCAATAGTTCTCAGGTCCAGGGATGCCCGATTAAACAGAAAACTTTCCATCCCAGAATTCATCCTGGCATTCAGCCTGTTCAGGGACATAATCTACTCCGCCTACCCCGAAATGCGCGAGGAGTTCGATTTGTACTTGTACGGGGTCACGGACCTGGGGCATAAGTACGGAGGGTACGCATTTTATGATTACCATCGCTCCTTCTCGATCAAAGCCGCGGCGGCCCTCGCCCAGTTCCAACGGGTCACCAATTGGGCATCCCTAGACATGGAGCTCTTTTGCCGACATTTCGCCAGGCTCAAAGCCCCTGCTTGCTCGTCATGACAATCGATTCTGCATTCCTCAGATTGGTGCTCAAATCCCAGCCTTCCAATGTCCCAGCCTAGGCCTGCGGCAGGCACTTTAGGGTCCCAGCCAAGACACAACACGGGCACGGACAAACTGGGTCGCCATATAGTCTTCCTAGGCAACAGTCAGGTTTGAAACAATTATAACTTTGCAACCTGCAATTAAAACCAGCGCAGAGCGCTCCATGTCTGCTCCACTTGTTTCAGGGCCCACCCCCTGTCGGTTTGCCCAAACAGAACCTCCAGAAACAAGTGACTAGGCGTGGTCAACGTGGACCTGTTAGCTGCACTCCTCCGTGATCACCACAACCCCCACCAAGTTCACTTCTTAATCAAAGGTTTCACGGAGGGTTTCCACACTGGTCTCGTGGCCCTTCCTCAGTCTTCCTGGGAAGGCCCTAACCTCAGGTCCGCAGATTCCGATGCCGCTTCGGTGGGTGTTCTGATCCAGCCGGAGCTGAAGAAGGGTTTCCTCATCGGGCCTTTCTCTAGTATTCCCTTAGATTATTGGAGGATAAACCCTATCGGCATCATCAACAAAAAATGTTCAAATAAAAAAAGATTCAGCTATGACCTCTCAGCTCCTCATGGTTCAAACATCCCCAGCCTCAACTCCCTAGTCCCGTCTGAGGAGTTCTCGATTAAATACTCCTCTCTCAGCGAGGCCATCTCTCTCATTCTCCTGGCAGGCCCAGGGGCTTGGCTGTCCAAGGCAGACCTGGCGGACGCCTTCCAGTTGCTACCCATTAACCCACAACTCAGGAAAGTCTACGGCTTAAAATGGGACGGCTTGTACTATTTCGCCAACCGCCTCACCTTCGGCTCCAAAAGCAGTCCATGGCTAATCGACCAGTTCGCCCAGGCCCTCCACTGGGTCCTAGTCAACCACTGCGATTGCCCCATGATCATCCATTACCTGGACGGCTATCTGTTGATAGAACAACCCGACACCACACCCTGCAAACTCGATAGTCTCCTCCAGGTTTTTGCCAACCTTAACATTCCTGTCGCCCCTTCCAAAATAGAAGGGCCTTCAACCACCATCACCTTCCTCGGCATTGTCTTAGACACCCAAAATATGGAAGCAAGGTTGCCTGAGGACAAACTGTCAAAAATCAAGGAAATCATTTCCAGATTTGTGGGTTGCAGGGTCATCTTGAAGCAGGAATTACAATCTCTGCTGGGTATGGTGAACTTCGCCGCCAGAATCATGCCCCAGGGCAAGGCCTTCTTATCCAGATTGTTGGATCTGCTCCCGACAGCCACAGAGCAGGACTCCCCCCGATAGTCCTGGACACCCAAGCGATGGCCGATTTATCCATGTGGAATTCCTTCCTGACCTACTGGAATGGGATCTCCTTATTCGTCCCTCAATGGCGTCCCTCCCACCATTTTTTCTGATGCAGCTGCCTCCAAAGGTTTCATGGCCATCTACAACAACCAGTGGTTCGCAGGCCAGTGGCCTCTCGAAATCTCTTCTCTCAGCGAGTACCTCAGATCCTCCCCCCTACTAGAAATCTACCCAATCGTACAAGTTTGGGGCAGGCAGTGGGCAAATTTCCCGGTGACATTTATTACGGACAATCAGACGGTAGTGGACATCATCACCAAGGGCAGGTCAAAATCACGTCACATCATGCCTTTTGTCCGCAAATTAGTTTGGCTCTACCTACAGCACAATTTTCAGGTATCATGCAGACATATCCAGGGTGTCCAGAATTCCGCGGCTGACGCACTGTCACACTTCCATTTCCAACATTTCTTCCAGGTCATGCCGGAGGCAGAGCCAGCAGGATTGTCCCCTCCAGAGTTCAACACCCTATACATGGACTAGCGCAAATCATTTCATCTGCCAAACCCCTCTTACAAAAATCACTATCAGCCAACACAGCTAGAAACTATAAAACCGGTTGGAACAGCTTCCAAAAATTCTCACTTCTCCGCCCTAGGAGTGGCACGGATAGGACCACCTATTTGATGGCATTTTTAGCTTATTGTCACCATCACCTCAAACTTGGCTACAATTCCATCAGATTGTACATGGCAATACTACTCCACCCTAAAACATCCCGGTAGTAAGGCAATATTCACGTCCGCCACAATCAAGGCCGTCCTTAGGGGGATTAAAAAAAAGCAGGCAACCATGCACTCCAATCAGACAACCAGTTTCAGGGGATCTGTTTAGGAAGCTTTCAAATTCCCTAGACAGCAACCCTTTCGGGCTCCATCCCAGCACCGTTATCAAGGCAGCCATGTATCTAGGTTTCTATGTTTTTTTGCGACCAGGAGAATTCACAGGTTTCTCCCTAAAATCCAAGGGTCTGACCTAGAGCCAGCTAGCCTGGAATCATGACCATTTTATCTTGATACTGCCTTCCACCAAAACGTCGCAATCAGGGCCTCCAGTCCAAGTCAAATACTTTAAATCATTCAATAAATAGTGCCCAGTCCAGGTCTTCAACCAATTAATGAGCTCCTTGGGCCATTCCTCCCAGACAGCCAGCTACTGCCCTTCACGACCATTCAATTTGTTTCCCACATTCATCTACTATTTTCAGGCCTAGGCCCAAAACCATATTAGGACACTCCTTTCGGATCGGGGCGGCTTCCGCAGCATCCAAGCACAATGTACCCAGTCATATCATCGGCAAAATGGGACGTTGGGAATCTTCTTGCTTCACCAGGTACATTCCCAATCCGCATCAGGAAATTTCAGAAGTTTTCCGCAAGCTTGCGTTGTAAACCATGTACCATTCAATAAAAATGCAAAATCCACCTTTGCTTGACTTTTTGGCCCCTTATAGGCTACCCACGTTCGCGGCTATGGGCACAATCCAGGCCTACTTAGTTAGCAGTACGGATAGGTCTTTCCTGGGCACCATTGCGCCAGCGCCAGTATCCGTAGCAATGACCATAATTGTCAAGGCTGTTGCAGCCTGTTATTGTGGGAGGGGCGCAGGCTTTATAAGCTCCCCTCCCACAGTCATCCAGCGCTGGCGTCATCCTGTGCCCCACCATCCCTCCCCTTTTTCAAGGGCTTCCTCAGGGTATGCCCCCTTATAGGCTACCCACGTTCGCGGCTATGGGCACAATCCAGGCCTACTTAGCAAAAACAACCAACAATTGTTTCCCTTAAGCTTGCTATATCAGCGATCCAGTATCACCATTAGCGAAACCAATACTTAGATACATAGATCAAGTGTTAAGGCTGGCCGCAGGCTAGCCTGGATTTGTGGGAGGGACCAGTACCTGTTTAAGCGGTCCGCATCCCACAGGCAGCACGTCGACATTCGGACGTCGCTACTTCCGGGTGTGAAGTCATCATCAAGCGTCCCGCCACGAGTTGGAGCTCCGAGACGCCGGGTCGTGCCTTCGTTTCAGCCTGCAGCTGCCGGTCTATCCAAGTCTAGCTATTTCGGATCGCTGGTTTGTTCAGGGAGATTGGTAATGTGAGGGAGGGTAGGAGGTTGCGTGGATAGGGGCAAGTGTGCCGGAGGATCGCTTCTCCTCATTGCGATCAGGCACATGTGTTTCAAGTCTTGGCACCAGGGGGCAGCATTGCTTTGTGGTTATAGCTCATTGCCTGCTCAGTACCTACAGCTCGTTCTGTATGTCAAGTTCACACTTGGGGCTGCGAGTTACCTGGGCACAGCATGATTGGGCTCTAGTGGCTGGGTCCTGGTGCCAACTGTGTTATTTGCTTGCTAAGGTCTGGTTCTGCATACGTTGTTCACTCCTGACATACACTACATGCATACCTTGGACACGTAGTTCTGCATATGAGGTAGATTTTACGTAGAAAAAAAATAAATATATATATATAATTAAATAAATAAATAAACAATTGGGGGGCGTGAAAAAAAATTTTTTTTAATAAATAAATAGAAAAAAAAATAGAGAAAAAAAATAAATAAAATACCAACGTAAGGTGGAAACCGTTTTCCACCAAGCTGCATACATACATCACTAGCATAGGTACATTCGCTAGTACAGCCACACTCTCGCACGACAGTCAGAGACTCTTCACATCATCTCGTAGTGTAGTGTCATACGTCATACGGTCTGTTTTCCACAAATCCTATACTCACATACATCACCTACCACGTCTGTAGGTTCGTTAGCCCGCAGTGTTCGTTTTTAATGAATCTGCCACGTCACAGATTCTGACATACTCGGGCTCGTCTCATACGTCAGTGGAAACGACTATCATACTCCCTGTCAGCCTCGTCGGCTTCTCGTCAAACGTTCCACGCTGTTGGGGGGAGGTTGGTTTCTGTCACCTTGTCTGTCGGCTTATGGGCAGCAGGTCGTAGGGTTAACAGGTTGTTTTGTTTTTTTTGTTTTTGTTTTTTTCTCTCTCTCCCTTTCTCCGTTGTTGTTGTTGTGTGGTTTCAGTCGTCATGTCTCAGCCTTCAGATATTGAAGAGTTTGTGTCCTTGCCTCCGTCTCCAAGAGGGTCCGAACACGGCAGCACTCCATCCCTCAGGGCTTGGACTGTGCCTAGGTTGACGGCTGAATTGCTCAGGAGAGGGATTCCGTTTGCGGCTACAGCCAGAAAGGCGGAATTATTTAGACTGCTCTTTCCCGCTACACCACAAGCCAGGCCGGCAACTTCCGGCAACAATACCACCATGACCAATTCCTTGGTACAGATCCACTCGGTGTTAAACACACTCACTAGTTCCATCCAGGATTTACAAGCCCGGATGGAAGTAATGGAACAGCGTCGCGACCCCCCCCCCAGCAGTTGGGCCAGCTGGTGGCGCGGCACCTCCGGCTGTGGTCACAGGTACCGTGCCTACTCTACTTTCAACAGCCAACCTGTCACAGGGCGGGGGAGTGCCTTCTGTGGCGCCGGTGTATTTCGTCAGGCCCAGTATTAAGAAGGACATCCTAGAGGGCAAGGATGTCAACTTGGCATCCTTGTTAATTACGTCCCACGACGTTACAGAAAACAAGTCCTTCGGCTGTAGCGAGTTGTCAGTAGTACTCAAGGCCAAAGACCCCAGGCTCAGTCGCAAGCTGACCCTGGCTGAGTTCGTCCTGGCTTTCAGCCTATTCAGAGATGTTGTGTGTTCTGCCAGCCCCAACAGGAGAGAAGAGTTGGACATTTACCTCTACAGGGTGGTAGATTTGGCGCACAAGTACGGGGGCACAGCGTTCTACGATTATCATAGGTCCTTCTCGGCCAAAGCTGCAGCCATTTGGGCCCAGTTCCAGGTAGTCACGGACTGGAGCAATATTGACATGGAGTTGTTTTGTAGGCACTTCGCCAGTTTGAAGTCCCCGGTGTGCGCCACATGTCAGTCTCCTGCTCATACTACCGCCTGGTGCCCATTGGCTGACCTTACAGCTGCCCCCAGTACCTCCAGAGGTGGGATCAACCCGTGTCCCAGCCAGCAGTCAACCCAGTTTGACAAGCTGGGGAGACCCATTCATTACTTGGGGAAAGCCCAGCTCTGCAACAACTTTAACTATGCTGTCTGCAATTTCAGCCAGTGCAGGCTCCTGCACATCTGTGCCACATGTTTTAGGGCACATCCGGTCACAGTCTGCACCGTGAAGCCGGCATGACTGAGCCGGGTGAATGTCGAGGTACTAGACCAGCTGCTGCGGCTTCATCCGGTTCAGTCGTTCCGCGCTTTTCTGGTGGAAGGATTTTTACGGGGGTTCCACACTGGGCTCATCGCCTTACCACAGCAGACTCATGAATGCCCCAACCTGCAGTCGGCTTCTAGACATCCTGATCTGGTGGATCTGCTGTTGGCAAGTGAGCTGGAGAAGGGCTTCATAATTGGTCCTTTCCAGTCCTCTCCTTTTTTCACAGTGGAGGGTGAGCCCGGTGGGGGTGGTACAGGGGAAATACTCCAATAAATTTCGTTTGATTTATGACTTGTCTGCTCCACATTCTTCTCACGTTCCTAGTCTCAACTCATTGATTCCGTCTGAGGAATTTTCATTGAAGTACACTTCCGTGGACCAGGCTATCCAGGTCATTCTACAGACAGGCAGGGGTGCTTGGCTGTCCAAAACAGATGTCTCTGATGCGTTCAAACTGCTGCCCATTAGCCCATCTCTCTGGCAGTGGCATGGCATCAAATGGAGAGATGCTTACTATTTCGCCACCAAGTTGACGTTTGGTTCCAAGAGCAGCCCCAGTCTGTTTGACAAGTTAGCGCAGGCTCTGGAATGGATTTTGTTGGAAGTACGGGGTTGCCGGAATGTCATTCACTACCTGGATGATTTTCTGTTGATAGAAGATCCCTCACGGGCTCCTGTTGACTTACAGGTTCTCTTGTGAGTTTTCAAGGAGTTAGACATTCCGGTGGCTGCCCACAAGACAGAAGGGCCTGCGCAGGTTGTCACGTTCTTGGGGATCTCCCTGGATTCACGCGACATGTCGGCCAGTCTGCCACAAGACAAACTCGACCGGATCAAGGCAGGCGTACGTTCCCTGCTCACGTCTCAGGTTTGCACCAAGAGAGAGTTGCAGTCTCTCTTGGGCATGTTAAACTTTGCCATGAGGATCATTCCTCAGGGTAGATCTTTCATTTCTAGATTGTTAGTCTTACTCCAACAGACCAGTGATTTGGACGCATCAGTGCACCTCAATGCCAATGCCCGAGCAGATCTGTTCATGTGGGACAGATTTCTCAGCGGGTGGAATGGCATTTCCATGTTCATTCCAAGGGCCACTTCTGATTCTCCACACGTATTTTCAGACGCAGCTGCCTCCATAGGTTTCGCGGCCATATTTGGCTCACATTGGTTTGCCGGCTCATGGCCCACGCATGTACTACAGATGCCGGGGTTTTCTCAGACGTCGGCATTGTTCGAGATCTACCCTATAGTAGCAGCTGCTATAGTTTGGGGGCACAGGTGGTCGGGTCACACGGTGGTTTTCCACACTGACAACATGGCGACTGCAGAGATCATCAACAAGGGTAGATCCAAATCGTTACTCATCATGTCCTTCATGCGTAGGTTGACCTGGATAGCCCTGGAACAGGGGTTTCATTTTCATGCCCTGTTTTTGGACGGGGTCAGCAATGTTGCAGCTGATGCTTTATCTCGTTTTGATTTTTCACGCTTTTTCTTACAGAACCCAGAAGCAGACTCAGTGGGCACCCCGGTACCGGACTGGCGGCTGCTGGTCTTGGACTAGACTCTCTGATGGTGGTCGCCAGTTCACTCATTACAAAGTCTTTGTCGACCAGTACATTGAAGTCATACCGCCGAGCGTGGGTAGTTTTCTTAGACTTCCAGTTGGCATATCCCAGGGGTGACACTGGTCAGGTCAAGTATATGGTGGCTTTCGTGTCTTATTGTCACTCGGTGTTGGCTTTATCCTACAACACCATCAGGCTATATTTGGCTGGGGTGCAGCATTTTTTGGCACTTCAAGAGCCAGACAGACCCTCTATATTTTCAGCTCACCCAATCAAGGCCATCCTCAGAGGCATTCAGAAAAGTCAGGTCACGGTCAAGTCGGTCCGTCGACCAATTACGGGGGACACGTTTCGTAGCCTGTCGGAAGTCCTCGCATTGTCGCCGTTCGGAGTCCTTCCCAGTCTGGTGATAAAGGCAGCCATGTACTTGGCGTTTTACGGGTTTTTAAGACCAGGTGAAGTGACACAGGCCAGACAAGGGGCGGTGGCGCTCCGCAAGGGAGATTTAGTCAGGACAGGCAGTAACTTTCATTTGCAGTTGCCTCACAGCAAAACAAGGCAGGTAGGTCCCGGCCATGTAGTCAAGTTTTTCCAGACCACAAATGCATGGTGTCCAGTGGCAGTCCTGGACAACCTCCTGCTGGCCCTTAGTCTTCACAGCCCCACCGACCCGTTACTTCCATTCCCTGTTGGTCCACTGACGTCCAGCCAGTTCATCAAACACATTCGCATCCTGTTGACTAGTGTAGGATTGAATCCGGCTCAATTCTCGGGGCATTCCGTCCGCATCGGTGCGGCATCCGCAGCGTCCAAGCACGGAGTTCCTGCGCACACCATTAAACACTTAGGGCGCTGGCGCTCGGGGTGCTTTGTACGGTATATCCCGGAGCCACTAGCAGAGCTGGTCCAAGCATTCAGCACATTGGCGGAATAGCACGTCAGGCCATCCTTCCCTCACTGGTGGGTTTTGCCCCCTTTTTCAGGCATACCGACCTAGTGAGGCCAAGGCACACCTCAGGCCAATTAGGCAGGGGGGTGGTGGTTGGGCATCCTCCACTCGCCAGGTCCTGACCACAAGTGTTAAGGCTGGCCGCAGGCTAGCCTGGATTTGTGGGAGGGACCAGTACCTGTTTAAGCGGTCCGCATCCCACAGGCAGCACGTCGACATTCGGATGTCCCCTGCCCACCCATTCCCATTCTTCATTCAGTCATTCAACCATCACTTTCAGAGTATGCCCCCTTTTTCAGGCATACCGACCTAGTGAGGCCAAGGCACACCTTAGGCCAATTAGGCAGGGGGGTGGTGGTTGGGCATCCTCCACTCGCCAGGTCCTGACCACAAATTTAATCATAAATTATAACTCCATCAACAATTGCATTTAAATAATGACGGCCGCGCTCCTTGGAGCACAGAGCGTTCCACGTCAGAGCCCCGATCTCGTCAGCACGCCCGCGGCTGCGCAGAAGGACGCGCGCGCTACGAGCCCCATCTTGGATAAGGGAATAGATATCACACGGCCCATCCATACAGTGTATATATCCATCATCCATATATGTCACATTTTACAGTCATTACATGGACACATGTATAAGATATAGCATGTTTCTCCATAAACTCATCACACAAAGATATATATAAAATTCAATAGACTTCTCAAAAAGGTGCCAATAAGTCCAAGCCATGTATATAATAATAATGAACAGACATACAAAATCTCCAAACGTTTCTCTCCATAAAAAACCTAAGTGATCATAAAAAAAAATAATAATAATAAATATAGTGTGTGTTCAAGTCCCAAGAGGTATAGAATACACTTAATAAGTGATCATAAAGATCTATCGGTATTTAATTGTGTTCACGCATTATAACTAACATATATTGTGTCCTATAAAATTACATTAAAAATTCATGATCAATTCATTTAAAGTGACAGTGCATATATTAGTTCAGAGTTTTAACAACTCCATCACAAGGTGACCCATTGTGCTGAGTATATGTTCCAGCATCATTCCAGTGTATACCATGAGACAATTCCTCAAAAGTAAAAATACTACTACTTAGCAGTACGGATAGGTCTTTCCTGGGCACCACTGCGCCAGCGCCAGTATCCGTAGCCATGACCATAATGTTGATATAAGTATGTGGACTCTTCCCAGTAGTGCTTAACAGGAGTGATTGTGGTGAAGGCAGTGCGTGGTATTCAGTCTATAGAGAACTACTCAAAAAGGGTACATCTGAATATAACTATTATGATGGGCACATTTGGGCATAACTAGTGTGATGGGACACATCTACGCATAAGTATTGTGAAGGGGCACATCTGGACATAACTATTGTGATGGGACACATCTGAGCATAACTAGTATGAAGGGGCACATCCGGGCATAAGTATTGTGAAGGGGCACATCTGGGAATAACTGCTGTAAACGGGCACATTTGGGCATAACTTTTGTAATGGGGCACATTTGGGCATAACTAGTGTGATGGGACACATCTGAGCATAACTAGTGTGAAGGGGCACATCCGGGCATAAGTATTGTGAAGGGGCACATCTGGGCATAAGTACTGTGAAGGGACGCATCTGGCAATATTTACTGTACAAGTGCACATCTGGACATAACTAGTGTGATGGGGCACATCTGGACATAACTAGTGTGTAGGGGCACAGCTGGACATAACTATTGT
Source organism: Bufo gargarizans (assembly GCF_014858855.1). Classification (NCBI taxonomy): domain Eukaryota; kingdom Metazoa; phylum Chordata; class Amphibia; order Anura; family Bufonidae; genus Bufo; species Bufo gargarizans. Next base: position 13,874,111 of record NC_058086.1, on the reverse strand, counting down.
GATAGGGCACAGCTGGGCATAAGTATTGTGATAGGGCACATCTGGGCATAAATAGTGTGAAGGGGCACATCTGGACATAACTAGTGTGAAGGTGCACATCTGGACATAACTATTGTGATAGGGCACATCTGGACCTAACTAGTGTGAAGGGGCACAGCTGGACATAACTATTGTGATGGGGCACATCTGGGCATAACTAGTGTGATGGGACACATCTGAGCATAACTAGTGTTAAGGGGCACATCCGGGCATAAGTATTGTGAAGGGGCACATCCGGGCATAAGTACTGTGAAGGGGTACATCTGGCAATATTTACTGTAAAAGTGCACATCTGGACACAACTATTGTGATGGGGCACATCTGGACATAACTAGTGTGAAGGGGCACATCTGGACATAACTAGTGTGAAGGGGCACAGCTGGATATAAGTATTGTGATGGGGCACAACTGGATATAACTAGTGTGAAGGGGCACATATCGGCACTGCAACTGTGAAGGGTAGACTGTGCGCATTACTACTGTGAAGGGGGCACAATGCGGCCATAACTACTTTGTGGTGGCTGAAAGTGAGAATAATTACTCTGTGGGGGCATTTAGGGGACTGGGTGGTATTGGGTGTGTATAGTTATGTTTTGGACGGAATTAAAGGAGTGATCTAGTTTGAAAAAAAATGTGCTATGCTCGCCGCACCAAATGTCCCTCTTTCTGTCGGGAGGTATGGACCATTATACTGGGTAGTGTGAGCCACTTGGTGATTCTCTCATACTAAAAGAAATATTTTCTACAGGTCTTCCACATTTATCTGCAGCTGCTGACCCGTCCTAAACACAGTAGAAATGAATCCGTGTGTGCCAGCTTCTTCCTGTTATTTGCGCTCATGGCTCGGAGGTGAGTTCAGGCAGCAGCTCTCGTAGTTAATATCTGAATGTAGCCACTGCACAAATGAACGCACAGACTGTGTTCGAAGCAAGTAAAATAAAGTTATTGCGCAGCAATATAGAAACCTAACACCTTAACTGGGTTACAGGCCACGACTTCTTTAAAAGCCGTATACCAAGTGAATCTGCAGCCTGAAATTAAATTCTCCTATTAAGGTCAGCCTAGAGTAAAGTGAGAATAAGGCTGTGCAAGCCTGGGCATCTATTCAGGTAACTCTAGAAGGGTACACCTTCAACAAAGTAAAAGGGAAATGTATTATTCATGACTCTGAATATTTGTAAAGCTGGAAACTCATTGAGGAGGCAAACAATCTAACACTGCGCAATATTCATTTATTGTGAGAAGGCTATTGTTACTAGGAATATCCCAACTTTACACTAGAACTCTTTAGAAAACTGGTAATTGGTTTTGAGGTCATCAAAATTTCAACCTAAAATAAATGATACAGATGAAGAAGAGAAAAACACTTAAAGGGGTTGTGTTACTTTAGCAAATAGCATTAATTATGTAGAAAAAGTTAATATGATGGAAAAATGAATCCAGCCAGCAAAGGAGGCAATATGGACAATCACAATACATTAGTAAGTGCCTTGTATTAACTTTCTCTACATGATAAAGGCCACTTGCTGAAGTCAGACCACCCCTTTAACTAATACAGAGAAGTTCTTACTTATTAAAGGGGTTTTGTCACTTCAGCACATGGCATTTATTATGTAGAGAAAGTTAATACAAGGCACTTACTAATGTATTGTGATTGTCCATATTGCATCTTTTGCTGGCTGGATTCATTTTTCCATCACATTATACACTGCTCGTTTCCATAGTTACGAGCCCCCTGCAATCTAACAGCGGTGGCCGTGCTTGCACACTATAGGAAAAAGCACTGGCCTATGTAAGGTTCAACAGTCCCAGCCACCAGAGAAGCCGGTGGTTTTTCCCTATAGTCTGCAAGTACGACCACTGCTGCTGGATTACTGGGTGGCCATAACCCCTGGATACGAGCAGTGGATAATATGATTGAAAAATGAATCCAGCCAGCAAAGGAAGCAATATAGATAATAACAATACATTAGTAAGGGCCTTGTATTAGCTTTCTCTACATAATAAGGGTCCATTCAGACGTCCGTATGTGTTTTGCAGATGCACAAATTGCGAATCCACAAAACACGGACACCGGCAATGTGCGTTCCGCATTTTGCGGACCGCACATCACCGCCACTCAATTTTCTTGTCCACAATTGCGGACAAGAATAGGACATGTTCTATTTTTTTGCAAAACGGAAGTGCGGATCCGCAAGTGCGGATGCGGACAGCACATTCCGGCCCCATTGGAAATTAATGGGTCCGCACCTGTTCTGCAAAATTGCGGAACGGATGCGGACCCATTTGGCGGACGTGTGAATGGACCCTAAATGAGAGAAACCTTTTATGTCAGAAAGAGCTGTTGGAAGTTGGTGAATCACTATATAGTACACACAATATACAGTAAAAATATAGAGGAGCCCCTGCAACAGCTCTTCCTAGTAGGGTCCGACTGAGGTCGCTTGGGCTCACCAGAGGAAATTATTCTTGGGGCCCAACCGCCATATCATCAATAACGTCTTTTAAGTGGCAATTTATTGGTTCCAAAGGCGGCTGTAAATGATTTTTTTTTCTCCTGGATCTTTAGTGCTCACTATGGTATCAGAGCCTGGGTCCTCCACAGGATCCTCTGGTTCTCTGGTGGGCCAATCTGACACTGCATCCTAGCACAGGTAAATAGCAGTACAATAGATGTAGTACTGAAGATAGCAAGTGCAATATTGTACATTACATGTAACACAGATAGAGAGCAGCACAGTACATATAGCACAGGTAGAGAGCAAAACAGTATATGTAGTATAAGTAGATAGCAATATATTACATAGAGTACAAGTAGATAGCAGTACAGTACATATAATACAGGTAGATAGCAGTACAGTACATATAATACAGGTAGATAGCAGTACAGTGAATGTACAAGTAGATAGCAGTACAGCACAAGTACTACAGGCAGACAGCAGTGTAATGAATGCAGCACAGGCAGACAGCAGTACAGCACATACAGTCATGTGAAAAAATTAGGACACCCTTTGAAAGCATGTGGTTTTTTGTAACATTTTTAATAAAAGGTTATTTCATCTCCGTTTCAACAATACAGAGAGATTAAAGTAATCCAACTAAACAAAGAAAACTGAAGAAAAGTCTTTTCAAGATCTTCTGTAAATGTCATTCTACAAAAATGCCTATTCTAACTGAGGAAAAAGATAGGACACCCTCACATGTATTCCCTCTTAAATTGGCTCAGATCTCACACAGGTATATCACACCAGGTGCACATAATTAGTAGATCGTTACTCTGCATGTTGAATGAGGCTTGCCCTATTTAAACCTCAGACATTTAGTTTGGTGTGCTCCTGACTGTTGAAGTGAGAGTGAGCACCATGGTGAGAGCAAAAGAGCTGTCAGAGGACTTCAGAAAAAAGATTGTAGCAGCCTATGAGTCTGGGAAGGGATTTAAAAAGATCTCAAAAGATTTTGAAATCAGCCATTCCACTGTCCGGAAGATAGTCTACAAGTGGAGGGCTTTCAAAACAACTGCCAACATGCCCAGGACTGGTCGCCCCAGCAAGTTCACCCCAAGAGCAGACCGCAAGATGCTAAAAGAGGTCTCCAAAAACCCTAAAGTGTCATCTCGAGAACTACAGCAGGCTCTGGCTACTGTTGATGTAGAAGTACATGCCTCTACAATCAGAAAGAGACTGTACAAGTTTAACTTGCATGGGATGTGTGCAAGGAGGAAACCTTTGCTTTCCAAGAGAAACATCGAGGCCAGACTGACATTTGCCAGAGATAAAGTTGACAAAGACCAGGACTTCTGGAATAATGTTCTTTGGACAGATGAGTCCAAAATTGAATTATTTGGACACAACAGCAGAGGACATGTTTGGCGTAAACCAAACACAGCATTCCAAGAAAAGAACCTCATACCAACTGTGAAGCATGGAGGTGGAAGTGTCATGGTTTGGGGCTGCTTTGCTGCAGCAGGACCTGGTCAGCTCACCATCATAGAATCCACGATGAATTCTACTGTGTATCAGAAGGTGCTTGAAGAACATGTGAGACCATCAGTTAGAAAATTAAAGCTGAAGCGGAACTGGACCATGCAACATGACAATGACCCAAAACATACTAGTAAATCAACCAAAGATTGGCTGAAAAAGAAGAAATGGAGAGTCCTGGAATGGCCAAGTCAAAGTCCAGATTTGAATCCCATTGAGATGCTGTGGGGTGACTTGAAAAGGGCTGTACGTGCAAGAAACCCCTCAAACATCTCACAGCTGAAAAAGTTCTGCATTGAGGAGTGGGGTAAAATTTCCTCAGACCGATGTCGAAGACTGGTAGATGGCTACAAGAACCGTCTCACTGCAGTTATTTCAGCCAAAGGAGGTAACACTCGCTATTAGGGGCAAGGGTGTCCTATCTTTTTCCTCAGTTAGAATAGGCATTTTTGTAGAATGACATTTACAGAAGATCTTGAAAAGACTTTTTTCTTCAGTTTTCTTTGTTTAGTCGGATTACTTTAATCTCTCTGTATTGTTGAAACGGAGATGAAATAACCTTTTATTAAAAATGTTACAAAAAACCACATGCTTTCAAAGGGTGTCCTAATTTTTTCACATGACTGTATAGTACAGGTAGAGAGCAGTACAGTACATGTAGCATAGGTAGGGAACTGTAAAATGCATATAGTTCAGGTACAGAGCAGTACATATATGGGGCACAGATAGAGAACAGTACTGTACATGTAGTACAGGTAGATCGCAGTGCAGTATATGAGGTTCAGGTAGAGAACAGTACTGTACATGTATTACAGGTAGATCGCAGTGCAGTATACAAGGTTCGGGTAGAGAACAGTACTGTACATGTATTACAGGTAGATAGCAGTGCAGAATACAAGGTTCGGGTAGAGAACAGTACTGTACATGTAGTACAGGTAAATAGCAGTGCAGTATACGAGGTTCAGGTAGAGAACAGTACTATATATGTAGTACAGGTAATCGCAGTGCAGTATATGAGGTTCAGGTAGAGAACAGTACTGTATATGTAGTACAGGTAAATAGCAGTGCAGTATACGAGGTTCAGGTAGAGAACAGTACTGTACATGTAGTACAGGTAGATCCCAGTGCTGTACACGAGGTTCAGGTAGAGAACAGTACTGTACATGTAGTACAGGTAGATAGCAGTGCAGTATATGAGGTTCAGGTAGAGAACAGTACTGTACATGTAGTACAGGTAAATAGCAGTGCAGTATACGAGGTTCAGGTAGAGAACAGTACTGTACATGTAGTACAGGTAGATCCCAGTGCTGTACACGAGGTTCAGGTAAAGAACAGTACTGTACATGTAGTACAGGTAGATCGCCGTGCAGTATACGAGGTTCAGGTAGAGAACAGTACTGTATATGAAGTACAGGTAGATCGCAGTGCAGTATATGAGGTTCAGGTAGAGAACAGTACTGTACATGTAGTACAGGTAGATCGCCGTGCAGTATACGAGGTTCAGGTAGAGAACAGTACTGTACATGTAGTACAGGTAGATCGCAGTGCAGTATACGAGGTTCAGGTAGAGAACAGTACTGTAAATGTAGTACAGGTAGATCGCAGTGCAGTATATGAGGTTCAGGTAGAGAACAGTACTATATATGTAGTACAGGTAATCGCAGTGCAGTATATGAGGTTCAGGTAGAGAACAGTACTGTATATGTAGTACAGGTAAATAGCAGTGCAGTATACGAGGTTCAGGTAGAGAACAGTACTGTACATGTAGTACAGGTAGATAGCAGTGCAGTATATGAGGTTCAGTTAGAGAACAGTACTGTACATGTATTACAGTTAGATCGCAGTGCAGTATATGAGGTTCAGGTAGAGAACAGTACTGTACATGTAGTACAGGTAGATAGCAGTGGAGTATACGAGGTTCAGGTAGAGAACAGTACTGTACATGTAGTACAGGTAATCGCAGTGCAGTATATGAGGTTCAGGTAGAGAACAGTACTGTACATGTAGTACAGGTAGATCGCAGTGCAGTATATGAGGTTCAGGTAGAGAACAGTACTGTACATGTAGTACAGGTAGATCGCAGTGCAGTATATGAGGTTCAGGTAGAGAACAGTACTGTACATGTATTACAGGTAGATAGCAGTGCAGTATATGAGGTTCAAGTAGAGAACAGTACTGTACATGTAGTACAGGTAGATCGCAGTGCAGTATATGAGGTTCAGGTAGAGAACAGTACTGTACATGTATTACAGGTAGATCGCAGTGCAGTATACAAGGTTCGGGTAGAGAACAGTACTGTACATGTAGTACAGGTAGATCGCAGTGCAGTATATGAGGTTCAGGTAGAGAACAGTACTGTATATGTAGTACAGGTAGATCGCTGTGCAGTATATGAGGTTCAGGTAGAGAACAGTACTGTACATGTATTACAGGTAGATCGCAGTGCAGTATATGAGGTTCAGGTAGAGAACAGTACTGTACATGTAGTACAGGTAGATAGCAGTGCAGTATACGAGGTTCAGGTAGAGAACAGTACTGTACATGTAGTACAGGTAATTGCAGTGCAGTATATGAGGTTCAGGTAGAGAACAGTACTGTACATGTATTACAGGTAGATAGCAGTGCAGTATACAAGGTTCGGGTAGAGAACAGTACTGTATATGTAGTACAGGTAGATCGCAGTGCAGTATATGAGGTTCAGGTAGAGAACAGTACTGTACATGTAGTACAGGTAGATCGCAGTATACGAGGTTCAGGTAGAGAACAGTACTGTACATGTATTACAGGTAGATCGCAGTGCAGTATATGAGGTTCAGGTAGAGAACAGTACTGTACATGTAGTACAGGTAGATAGCAGTGCAGTATACGAGGTTCAGGTAGAGAACAGTACTGTACATGTAGTACAGGTAGATCGCAGTGCAGTATATGAGGTTCAGGTAGAGAACAGTACTGTACATGTATTACAGGTAGATAGCAGTGCAGTATATGAGGTTCAGGTAGAGAACAGTACTGTACATGTATTACAGGTAGATCGCAGTGCAGTATATGAGGTTCAGGTAGAGAACAGTACTGTACATGTAGTACAGGTAGATAGCAGTGCAGTATACGAGGTTCAGGTAGAGAACAGTACTGTACGTGTAGTACAGGTAATTGCAGTGCAGTATATGAGGTTCAGGTAGAGAACAGTACTGTACATGTATTACAGGTAGATAGCAGTGCAGTATATGAGGTTCAAGTAGAGAACAGTACTGTACATGTAGTACAGGTAGATCGCAGTGCAGTATATGAGGTTCAGGTAGAGAACAGTACTGTACATGTATTACAGGTAGATCGCAGTGCAGTATATGAGGTTCAGGTAGAGAACAGTACTGTACATGTAGTACAGGTAGATAGCAGTGCAGTATATGAGGTTCAGGTAGAGAACAGTACTGTATATGTAGTACAGGTAGATCGCCGTGCAGTATATGAGGTTCAGGTAGAGAACAGTACTGTACATGTATTACAGGTAGATCGCAGTGCAGTATATGAGGTTCAGGTAGAGAACAGTACTGTACATGTAGTACAGGTAGATAGCAGTGCAGTATACGAGGTTCAGGTAGAGAACAGTACTGTACATGTAGTACAGGTAATTGCAGTGCAGTATATGAGGTTCAGGTAGAGAACAGTACTGTACATGTATTACAGGTAGATAGCAGTATACAAGGTTCGGGTAGAGAACAGTACTGTACATGTAGTACAGGTAGATCGCCGTGCAGTATATGAGGTTCAGGTAGAGAACAGTACTGTACATGTAGTACAGGTAGATCGCAGTATACGAGGTTCAGGTAGAGAACAGTACTGTACATGTATTACAGGTAGATCGCAGTGCAGTATATGAGGTTCAGGTAGAGAACAGTACTGTACATGTAGTACAGGTAGATAGCAGTGCAGTATACGAGGTTCAGGTAGAGAACAGTACTGTACATGTAGTACAGGTAGATAGCAGTGCAGTATATGAGGTTCAGGTAGAGAACAGTACTGTATATGTAGTACAGGTAATCGCAGTGCAGTATACGAGGTTCAGGTAGAGAACAGTACTGTACATGTAGTACAGGTAGATAGCAGTGCAGTATATGAGGTTCAGGTAGAGAACAGTACTGTATATATAGTACAGGTAGATAGCAGTGCAGTATACGAGGTTCAGGTAGAGAACAGTACTGTACATGTAGTACAGGTAGATCGCAGTGCAGTATATGAGGTTCAGGTAGAGAACAGTACTGTACATGTAGTACAGGTAGATCGCCGTGCAGTATACGAGGTTCAGGTAGAGAACAGTACTGTACATGTAGTACAGGTAATCACAGTGCAGTATACGAGGTTCAGGTAGAGAACAGTACTGTACATGTAGTACAGGTAGATCGCCGTGCAGTATATGAGGTTCAGGTAGAGAACAGTACTGTACATGTAGTACAGGTAGATCGCAGTGCAGTATACGAGGTTCAGGTAGAGAACAGTACTGTACATGTATTACAGGTAGATAGCAGTGCAGTATACAAGGTTCAGGTAGAGAACAGTACTGTACATGTAGTACAGGTAATCGCAGTGCAGTATACGAGGTTCAGGTAGAGAACAGTACTGTACATGTAGTACAGGTAGATCGCAGTGCAGTATATGAGGTTCAGGTAGAGAACAGTACTGTACATGTAGTACAGGTAGATCGCCGTGCAGTATACGAGGTTCAGGTAGAGAACAGTACTGTACATGTAGTACAGGTAATCACAGTGCAGTATACGAGGTTCAGGTAGAGAACAGTACTGTACATGTAGTACAGGTAGATCGCCGTGCAGTATATGAGGTTCAGGTAGAGAACAGTACTGTACATGTAGTACAGGTAATCGCAGTGCAGTATACGAGGTTCAGGTAGAGAACAGTACTGTACATGTAGTACAGGTAGATTGCAGTGCAGTATATGATGTTCAGGTAGAGAACGGTACTGTACATGTAGTACAGGTAGATCGCCGTGCAGTATATGAGGTTCAGGTAGAGAACAGTACTGTACATGTAGTACAGGTAATCACAGTGCAGTATATGAGGTTCAGGTAGAGAACAGTACTGTACATGTAGTACAGGTAGATCGCCGTGCACGTATACAAGGTTCAGGTAGAGAACAGCACTGCGGCTGTACCGAGGCCCTCCATATGGTGTGCTACGGTTCGTTTATACAGTTCTATAATATGAACTCGGTAAACTGAAGTCATCTGTATAAAGTAAAAAGTCTTATTTCTTGGTAAAGCTACAACCAAGTTTCACAAGACAGGGATTGTTTTAGTCAGCAAAATCAACCCTGCCAGACAATACATCTGGTGTAATGGGGTTGGTCCTGCTGACAAGTCCACTTTAGGTCAAGATCTTCTCTCACGAGTCTTATACCTTAAAGTAGAACTCTCGCAAAAATCTTTATTCTCTGACCTGTTAGAAAGGTACATGATGTAATCTGTAGTGAATCTAGTCTTCTCATCAGTGACTGTATTTGTGAGCTATCCCCTCCCTTCTAATTTTTAGCTATGTCATGTGACCAACTCTCTGATCTCCAACTAACACAGGACAGGAAGTCAGTTACGTCTCTATTCATTCCTATTAGACTGAGATTGAGGCTCCTATAGGAATACATAGAGAAACAGACTTCCTGTCCTGTGTCGGTTGGAGATCACAGTGCTGGTCACATGACACAGCTGAGCATCAGAAGGGAGGGGATAACTCACAAATACAGTGACTGGTAAGAAGATTACCTTCACTACAGATTAATGTCCACCATGTCAAGTTAAATTGCTTTTGCATATACTCACGGAGACTAGAGGCCTTATTGCCAGAAATTGGAGCTAGAATGGAACTCTATTCAGGGATACAGGATGTGCGCAGTATGGAATATCTTACAGCCCAAAGCAAGGTTGATCTTTTTGATGCTCTCTGGTCTCCCTGGATCTTTCCCTTTTCCGCTAAGCCGCTCCCCATTTTTCTTGGCACTTCTGAAAAGTGTCCAGAAGCTTAAAAAGTCGCAAATTATGGTGCACACATGCCATGCGCCATAATGTGCAACTTTTTAATGCCACAATTGTGGTGTATAGGCCTTGATAAATGTCCCTCAATATGTTCAATAGAAATATTAATAAACTTATTTTTTTCCGCATCTGTTCCTTTTTTTGCAGCCCGTATGTGGAACCATTCACTTTAATGAGGCTGCAAAAAAATAATAATACGTGTCCGCATGGGCGTTCCGCTAAAAAGATAGAACATATCCTATTATTGTCCACATTACAGACAAGGATAGGACTGTTCTATTAGGGGATGGCCTTTCTGTTCCACAAAATGTGAAATGCACACGGCCGGTATCCGTGTTTTGCCGATTCACAAAACATCCAACGGGTGTGTGTATAAGCCCTTAGGGAGAGTTCACATCACTGTTTCATTTTCCCTTCTTCTAATGTGTCAGGACAGAAAAAAAATATAATAATTATCCTGTAAAAAAAAAAAAAGGATCCTGTAATAAAAAAAACTTGCAGTACTTTTTTCCATCTAAAAAACGGATCTCAGACAGAAATGGCTAAAACGGAAGCCACATGTGCTTAATTGATGCACAGGATCTTTTTTTTTTTTTCTGTTCTGACGGATCAGAAGAACGGAAAAGAAACAGTGATATGAACGAGCCCTTAACAGAATGTATCCAATCTCTGGGTCTGGGGGTATTAGAAAGGTAAGCAGGGTTCATGACAAAATTCAGTCACTTCAATCTCTTGAGTAACAACTGTTGTTATATTTGCTACTTGAAGATCAATCTGAGTAAATGAGTAGAGAGCAGTAAGAAGAACGTTGTTCTAGTATGACAGACCCCTGTACAGTATGCGTCTTGTCATGTCTCACTTATTTGAAGTAAACCCAAACTATTGCCAAGCTGTTCATGTTTTCCTATAATTGGAACCATGGTGTTCACTGATTGTCAGAGGAGATAGCAGTAAAGAACATCGGGTCTCAAAGCTTGACAGTCTGGATGGGTTCATAGACATTGTCAAGTCCATCTTTGAATACACTGAATACAAACAGCAACTACTACTTAAAGGATAACTGTCATATTTTTTTTATTTGCTAGTTTATTAGAGCTAGGCATGTATACCTGAGTTAGGCTACTTTCACACTAGCGTTTTCGCTTTCCGGTATGTGCGATCTCACAAGCGGTCCAAAATGGATCAGTTTTGCCCTAATGCATTCTGAATGAAAAATGATCCGCTCAGAATGCATCAGTTTGCCTCCGTTCAGTCTCCATTCCGCTTTGGAGGCAGACACCAAAATGCTGCTTGCAGCGTTTTGGTGTCCGTCTGACGAAACTGAGCCAAACGGATCCGTTCTGACACACAATGTAAGTCAATAGGGACGGATCCGTTTTCTATGACACAATCTGGCACAATAGAAAACGGAGGGAGGTGAGAAAATATATTCTGCAGAATTCGTCAGGATGCAGCCATACAAGTAAGGGTTTATTCACATTGGGAGTTCTGTTCCATCAAATGGAATGAAAGCAAAAATCATAAATAAAAAAAACCACATGCCATGATGGACTCCAATGGTGTCCAATGGATCCTACTGGCAATAATGGGGTTCATTGGATTTGCATCATTGTGTCCTTCATGTTCCCAGACAAAATAGTGCTGCGTGCAGTTTTTAATTTTTGAAGACATTTGTAATGGAGGCTCTTAAAGGGGTTGTCTGAATTCTGAAAAAAATAATTTCTGCACTGTAAATCTGATGGTTATATTTCCTCATTTCACTGGTTCTCTTTTGGCCCTTTGTTTACCTGCAATAATAATGAATATTTGTGCCCCTCCACCTGCTCTGCAAAAGGAGTTATTAAAAATGCTGCCCTGAGTGAAATGTCTGACTGCTGGGATACTGAGCAGCATGTTGTATGTGTAGGACTACAAGTCCCACCTGTACAATGACACTGCTGATACACACAGGATCTTCCCCATACCTGTTCTTGTGCAATGTTCTTCAGAACCTCTCCAGTCTGTCAGATATGTGTCTGCAGGATGAGGAGGGCAGATCCTGTGTCTCTTCAATGCCTGCAGCTGCTCAGCAAGGCTTCCAGCCCTGAGTGTGTGCTGCTGATGGTAGAAGGAATTAAACTTTCCAGAAGAATCCAGTGGGAGGGGAGACACAGGGCAGGCAGCAGCAGACGGCAGTGCAGGGGGCGTTGCCAGGACAGTGACGTCTGGTGCACAGACACAGACCTGCTCCTCAGGCTTGTGCATGAAACATCATCGGAGCAGGGAGAGAAGCTGACCTCACATGTCGTGTGGGAGAGCACGGTGACATCATCGCACATATCCCAGGTCCTTTGGCAGGTCCTATTTAGTGAAGATAGAAGAAGCTGATGCTGCACGAGCAAGTGGATGAGGTGAGGTGTTTTTAACCCTTAAAAGGCCATATTTTTTTCCATTCTTTCTTAAGAATGCGATTATTTTCCGATATAACCATGTTATAAAATCACCCAAACACTGAACCAGAACCTGGACTTCAGTGAAAAAGTTTGGGTTCGGTTACCTGAATTTGCTTAGTTCAAGTGAAGAGATTTCCACTTGTTCTACACTGTAATGGAATTTTGTTCATTTTATTGGTCATATCTCTATAACTGACCATTCCTTCATCCCTTTTAATTTCTGGATAGCAGCCGAGGTGCCTTTATTTACATCTGTTCAAATGAATTGCTTTGTTTTCAGTCTGGCCATGTTATGCCACAGGGAATTATTGGGGTCAAGCAAAACGTCCAAGCTGTATGTGCCAGCCGAGCCGTGCCAGTCTCTAAAAGAGGTGGAAACAGCTTGTAAAGAGTGGCTTAATTGATTTTACAAAACATTTCACCAACTGGCAAGCATCCAAAGCCATTAGCAGCGGCATGGACACCTGTCTAATGCGGAGACTGTACTAGTTAACTCTTCCATAGCTGTAAAATACTCAAGGGGCAAGATCATTTCACAAGCAAATAATAGTTATGTGGTAATTCATGCTGTAGAGGTAGATAGAGATATGTCAATTCACAAAGGCCAGTAACTAACATCACAGGATTTACAAACATCCATTCATCTTTATTCTTCGTTAAAAACACCTACCGAAGGGAGGAAGAGCAAAATTGCTCCTTTATGCAGCAAGGTCCCAATATGCTGTGAATTTTACAGTAATATTATCCTTGTTGTCCTCTTTTGCAATTTTAAGAAGTGTAGTTGGAGGTGGTGGTGGTGGTGGTGGGGGGGTTAAAGGTTGAGGGGCTGGCGTGGTATGTGCCCTGGGTAATGAATGTTGGGTGGGGCATGGGTGGTAATTGCCAATAAGCCACCGAGTCTTGGCCATGGTGTTTACAGACAGGGCTAGGGGAGCAAACTGAATCATAGGTTGGGGTGTATAAGAGCCTAGCAAAAATGCTGAGAGGAAGACGGAAGTGATGTGGTTTCCAAGTTTTCTGAACCCAACCACTGACTCTGTGACATTTTTCTACACTTGATCTTACACAAACTTCTCTCCTCAGGGATTCTGGAGAAATTCTTATCCTATGCTTATTCTATGTGGGAAAACTGACCTGTTAGGGCTTATACACATGTAACGCCCCAGAGAGGCATTACCACTTTTGCACCCTGCTACTATATATGGGCTAACAAAGGGTCATCTTATGTATTTTGTTCAGGTCCTATACACTTTGCATTTCTAATGTTTGCAACTGTTATGTTCATATGTTATGTGCCTGGTTCACCAGAAGGTGGCAGCAAACGCGGCAGAGCTATAGTTAGGTAGAATGGAGCTTTTCATTCCATTCTAACCCCCCCAGGAAGGATGGGTCCCAGTTTCTAGTCAGTTCAAGCTTACCCCCTGCTTGGGGAAGGTGAGCAGGGCACGTCTCTGCTGGACATGCTGAAGCCAGCCAGAGCACCCTCAGCTCTGCTGGCCATGGAGGCCAAAGCTTAGAGCCTCAGGAAAGTTCCCTGGCCTAATCTAGAGACAGACCATACAGAGAGAAAGTGCAGCATCAAGAAGAAAGCCAATATTCTATTTAAAGGGCTTCTGTCAGCCCACTAAACCGTTTTTGTTTTTTTTGTTTAATAATAATCCCTATACTGCGAGCTCTGCATACATAAGTTAAATAATCATTTTGGTTCAGTAGAATTTGATAAAAAGCTATTTTTAAAATATGCAAATTACCTTGCTACCAGCAAGTAGGGCGGCTACTTGCTGGTAGCAGCCTCATCCTCCGATCCTAATGACACCTCCTCCGCATTGTGATTGACAGGGCCAAGGAACGGAATCGTTCTCTGCTGGCCCTGCCTGTTTGCTTTCAATATCTGGCGCCTGCGCCGCGGCCGTACCTATCTTCAATATGCGCAGGCGCACTGAGAGGCGGCCGCTCGCTCAGCCGCTCCATCCTCAAAGCGCCTGCGCCGATGACGTCACATCTACACCCGGCGCAGGCGCATTGAGGATGGAGTGGCCTGCGCAGATTGAAGATAGGTACGGCCGCGGCGCAGGCGCCAGATATTGAATGCAAACAGGCAGGGCCAGCAGAGAACGATTCCGTTCCTTGGCCCTGTCAATCACAATGCGGAGGGGGCGTCATTAGGATCGGAGGATGAGGCTGCTACCAGCAAGTAGCCGCCCTACTTGCTGGTAGCAAGGTAATTTGCATATTTTAAAAATAGCTTTTTATCAAATTCTACTGAACCAAAATGATTATTTAACTTATGTATAGGGAGCTTGCAGTATAGGGATTATTAGTAAACAAAAAAAAAAAAAAAAAACGTTTAGTGGGCTGACAGAAGCCGTTTAAGCCTGTCAGCACAGCAGAGCCAGTGAGAAACAGATGTAGAAGGGACAAATTTGCCTGTCAGTTTTAATGCTAAAGCCTGCTGGAACCAAGACAAAGCTTAAAGATTGTTTCTGATGAACTTTTATTCAAGTAAAGCTGCTGTTCAACTACATGCAAGGTCTGGACTCAATCTTTCTTTCAAATCCCTCAATTATTCCCCCTATTTATTGCTTCGGAGCCAAAGCCTGGGGTCCGGCTGTATACAGGTCGGAGCACCATGACACACATAAAGGGAATATTTTTAAAAACTTTTTTCTTTTTTATGGTTTTTAATAGTTCCCCTAGGGAACTTTAACAAGCAATCATTAGATTGCTTCTCTCAGACTTCAATGCATAAGCATTACATTAAGTTTCTATGAAACAGGCAGATTCTCCATATGAACTAATGTGCAGCAGCCTCGTGTCATAAAGGAGGACCGAGGCTGCATGCACACTGCGTCCAGCTCCCCCGATCCTCACGTGCTCACGGCCTTTGACCTCACCGATGCCATGGTCACATTTAACCACGGCATCTAAGTGGTTAAATGTGTGTGATCGATATCGTCGACCGCATGCATACATTCGCTCCGGGTGCCTGCTGTTTAAAACAGCAGACACCTGGCAGCTATGGCGCCTGCTGCACTTGCAAGCGGGCATCATTTTATAAAGTCCTGACTGCCGACATATGTAGTAGTAGGGCGGTTAGGAACAGGTTAAACTTACTAAATTATACATGACTCCAAATCTTATTTTTCAGCAGCCTTAATGGTAAACTCTCTAGGAGTAATGGGCATAATACCAGAAGCCCTGCATTTCTACATTTCTACTGACCTAAACTTACAGTGCTATAGATGATGACACTATCAGGAGTTTACCTAACCAAGATACTGCAATACTATCCAGCTCTGAAACTGCTTGTCATTCTGGAAGGTCTTCTTCTCACCAGTTTTCTGCTACCTCACTCCACAGATGGAAATAGCCCCTGGCAGTCCATGCAGTCTTGTGGCGGTCTCTGGTGAGAATCCTAGGGGGTAGCCTTAGCTTCTTACCAACTGGTGTGGTTAAGGAAGACTGGTAGCAGTTTCCGAGTTTGCTGGCTGTGGTTTCTAGACAATGACCATATCTTTTCTGACATACAGTAGCTAGGCACAGGAGCCAGCATAACCCAAATCACATGCAACTGGAAATCACTGAATAACAGACTTAAATCCGTTGCCTAGCTTTGTGATTGGATGCTGAGCCAGGAATCTAATTGGCTTTGCTTCCAGCCTTTCTGATTTGACTGGCTGGCGCATGACTGGTCAGGATGGAAACCCTCCCAGCCCAGCCATGCACAGTATCTCAGCTGGGTAACATCCTTACAGATACACTGTATATACAGTAATGGATATAATCATTTTTATAAAATTATTTGGAAAAAGAGCTAACCATGAGGTTGACAGTTATTTGCCATTAATGTATGCAACTACGACAACGCCTCTTTCGCACGGGCGTCACGGACTTGGGCCGCATAAGATGCGGGTGCATTGCGGGAAAATGCACGATTTTTCAGCGCGAGTGCAAAACTTTTTATTGCGTTTTGCACGCACGTGAGAAAAATCGGCATGTTTGGTACCCAGACCCGAACCCGGACTTCTTCACAGAAGTTCGGGTTTGGGTTAGGTGTTGTGTAGATTTTATTATTTTCCCTTATAACATGGGTATAAGGGAAAATAATAGCATTCTTAATACAGAATGCTAAGTAAAATAGTGATGGAGGGGTTAAAAAAATAAATAAATAATAATTTAACTCACCTTAATCCACTTGTTCGCGCAGCCCGGCTTCTCTTCTTTTTTCTTCTTTGAGGAAAAGGACCTGTGGTGACATAACTGCGCTCATCACATGGTCAGTAACATGATTCATCACCATGGTGATGGATAATGTGATGGACCATGTGATGAGCGCCGTGACATCACCACAGGTCCTGGGCATCAAAGAAGAAGAAAGAAGAGAAGCCGGGCTGCGCGAACAGGTGGATTAAGGTGAGTTAAATTATTATTTATTTATTTTTTACCCCTCCATCACTATTTTACTAAGCATTCTGTATTAAGAATGCTATTATTTTCCCTTATACCCATGTTATAAGGGAAAATAATAATGATCGGGTCCCCATCCCAATCGTCTCCTAGCAACCATGCGTGAAAATCGCACTGCATCCACACTTGCTTGCAGATGCTTGCAATTTTCACGCAGCCCCCATTCATTTCTATAGGGCCTGCGTTGCGTGAAAATCACCGTTCATGTGCACAGCCTCATTGAAGTGAATGGGTCCGGATTTAGTGCAGGTGCAAATCTCGCCAGTGTGAAAGAGGCCTTATACCGGCCGCCTCTTGGCATGTTTTCAGTGCTGCCAGAACTCTGGCCCGTCCCGATTATAGTCAATGCGGCTGGAGCGGTAGTCTGGGGGCATGCGTGCACTAGCGGCAGCATTGATCCGACAGGCTGTTCACCCTCCGAAACAGCCTGCCAGAGTTCCTTGCCGCTAGTGTAAAACTAGCCTTACCTCGGTACAGTTTATACCCTGTGTGGGCAATACAGTTTTAGTGTGCTTATATAGATGAGCTTCTATTGCATGGACTTCCATTGCACAAAATACATATACAGGTGAAACTCGAAAAATTTGAATATCGTGTCCATTTATTTCAGTAATGCAAATTAAAAGGAATTGCATTAATGCAGCTTAAAATGAGAATTTTGTGAAAAGGGTCAATATTCTAGGCTCAAAGTGTCACACTCTAGTCAGCTAATTACTCCATACCCCCTGAGCAAAGTGTCCCCGAGATTGTGACTTTGGGGTTTCATAAGCTGTAAGCCATAATCAAATAGTGTTGATCACGAATATTCGAATTTCGAATTTTTATCGCGAATATAGGTACTTTGAAAATTCGCGAATATTTCGAAAATAGTTATATATATTCGTAATTTCGAATATTCGATTTTTTCCCCGATTTTTTTATCCCGATTTTTTCAGATTTTTTTTCGATTATTATTTTTTTTTTAAATCAGTACACATGATCCCTTCCTGCTTCTAGCTTGTGGGCCAATAAGAAGGCTGCAATATACTTGACTTTAGGAGTAGTGATGAGCGGCAGGGGTCATATTCTCATATTCGAAAATGCACAATTTTTTTTTCTTGAAAAAATCGCCAAGGTAATGATTGTGTAATATGCGAATTTTCGAAATTCTAATTTTCGGATTCGAATTTTTATTGCGAATTTTTTTTAACAGACAAAGAAGATTATAGCACTATATTAGCTAAATTGCTGTATATTCGTTTTTTCGAATATTCGCTATATTGCTATATATTCTTGTTTTAGAATATTACAAATATTCGAAAAAACGAAGTTATAGCAATATAGCGAATATTCGAAAAAAAAACGAATATAGAGCAATTTAGCTAATATAGTGCTATAATCTTCTTTGTCTAATAGTTGTAATTTTTTTCTCATCTGAAGTTCAGATTGGAAAAAAATTACAACTATAAAAAAAAAGATTATAGCACTATATTAGCTAAATTGCTCTATATTCGTGTTTTTTTCGAATATTCCCTATATTGCTATATATTACGAATATTCGAAAAAACTGTTATAGCAATATAGCGAATATTCAAAAAATCAAATATAGAGCAATTTAGCTAATATAGTGCTATAATCTACTTTGTCTAATAGTTGTAAGTTGAAAAATTCGCAATAAAAATTGGAATCCGAAAATTCGAATTACGAAAATTCGCATATTACACAACCATTACCTTGCCGATTTTTTTTTTAAAAAAAATCGTGAATTTTCGAATATTCGACGAATATTCTAAAAATATTCGGGAAATATCGCGAATTCGAATATGACCCCTGCCGCTCATCACTATAATCAAATTATAACAAATAAAGGCTTGAAATATCTCAATTTGCATGTAATAAGTCTCTCATATATTAGTATCAGCTTTTAAGTTGCATTACTGAAATAAATGAACTTTGTACGATATTCTAATGTTTCGAGTTTCACCTGTAACTTAAAGGGAACCTATCGCCATGAAAATGCAGTGCAATCCGGAGGCAGCATGTTATAGAGGAGCAGGAGGAGCTGAGTAGACTGATTATATATTTTTGTGTTAGGTCCCTTTCACACGAGCGAGTTTTCCGTGCGGGTGCAATGCGTGACATGAACGCATGGCACCCGCACTGAATCCTGACCCATTCATTTCAATGGGTCTGTGTACATGAGCGTTGTTTTTCACGCATCAGTTCTGTGTTGCGTGAAAATCGCAGCATGTTCTATATTCTGCGTTTTTCACGCAGCCCTGGCCCCATAGAAGTGAATGGGGCTGCGTGAAAAACGCATTGCATCCGCAAGCAAGTGCGGGTGCGATGCGTTTTCACTGATGGTTGCTAAGAGATGTTGTTTGTAAACCTTCAGTTTTTTATCACGCGTGTGAAAAACGCATCAAAACGCATTGCACCCGCGCGGAAAAAACTGAACAACTAAACGCAATCGCAGACAAAACTGACTGAACTTGCTTGCAAAATAGTGCGATTTTCACTGAATGCACCCTGAACGCATCCAGACCTAATCCGTCACGCTCGTGTGAAACCAGCCTTAGAAGTTTCAGTGCTGTGTGTACCGGCTGTGCGTGTTCCACATTTTGCAGCCTGCACGTGGCTGGCACTATGATAGAAATGACTATTCTTGTCCGCGATTGCGAACAAGAATAGGACATGTTTTATCTTTCTTGTGGGGCCGCGGAATGGAACTACGGATGCGGATAGCACACTGTGTGCTGTCCGCATCTTCAGAGGCACCATTGAAATGTATGGGTCCGCACCCGTTCTGCAAAATTGTGGAACGTATGCGGACCCATTCATGCGGTCATCTTAATGAGCCCCAACTTGTATTTCATTCATTTTAACCCCTGCTCATTCTGGGCTTTGAAGTCAAGGAGGCGGTCCTATCAGTGATTGACAGCTCTCTCTGTATGAACTGTCAGCGGGAAGGTTGTCACTGATAGGATCGTTTCCTTGATGTGAAAGTCTAGAATGAACAGGAATATAAATGAATAAAGGACAAGTTACTATATATCAATCTGCTCAGCTCCTCCTGCTCTATAACATTCGGCCTGCAGCCCACACACCATGTTCAACATGACAGGTTCCCTTTAAAATATATACTTTGTGTGCTGTAAATTAAAAAGATACTGTATCCTGATGTAAATTTGCCAAACATATACTAAAAGTAATATATCCACACAATTGAAGCCTACAGTTACAGTAGATATGGCTACATTGCAGTATACAGAAGTGTACCTTACAGTGTATGTCTCCTTTCCTTAGTATATAAAGATTTTTTATGCTTGACACAAATTATTTGGCCATGATCATCTTCTTTCATTCATTAAACTATGTCAATCTGTGTCTGGTGCTACATAACTTCAGGAGCGCTCTGCCCAAGCAGGTTGATTGAAACTTCCTGAACATGTTCACATTTAACACGTTTGGTGCTTTTTTCTAATATTTAGAGCTGCTATGAAAGTGGCAATTTAAGTGACTAGTCCTTCAAAATGAAAAAAATCAATACTATATAAAAAGGTAGGTGTTACACATTTCTGCTGAAATAACAGAAGTTAGCACTTTAGGTACGATGAGCGCCTCGGACTGTGAAGCAATACTTGGATAAAATGAGAAATCACAGTCAATGCCATATACTGATGGAGAGGGTTGCGGAGCCATATTTTATGTTGACTGGTTGTAACTCGAAGGTTTATGTTGTATTGATTTTAAACTCTTGCATAGTTTAGATACCCACTGATCTCTGTGATTGCTTTACTTTGTTTTCCAGTCGGTCTGAAAATAATGCGCAATTGAACCTAATCATATTTTCTGTTTTACACATCGTTGTGGAAGAAAATAAGATTTAATTTCCATGTGGTTTTCATTATATAATTTGTTCCAAACGTTATGTCTATATTGTAATAAATTGTCACATAATTCTCCTTCTTCTCCTTCAGCTTCTATAAATGTCTCAAGATCAGTTGTGCTCATTGTTAAACTAAACAGTCTGCAATGATTCCTGTTCTTAAGGCCCCATATGCACATGGCCGTACCTTGTCTACCAATATCAAAACGCGAATACCGGTCGTGTGAATTCCGCATTTTGCAAAACGGTAGGTCTGGCCCTCAATTAACCAGTCCGGATACGGACAAGAACAGGACATGTTCTATTTTTCTTTGTCGGGCTGCAGAACGGAGGTAAAGATGCGGACAGTGCACTGTGTGCTATCCGCATCTTTTGCGGGCCCATTGAAGTTAATGGGTCCACATCCAAGCGGCTCGGATATGGACCCAAACAAAGTTCTTGTACATGAGGCCTAATGTGGATCTCTGCGCTCTCACATGATGAGGAGCTGTTACCTAATCCTTCTTTTTATCACTTTATAATTATTCTACAACAATGGAAATGATTACTCCACCTGTGCCGTAATGATATGTGCTGCTGATATTATCACTCCTCTAAGACAGGACTGGTGGCTTGAACTTAAAGGGAACCTGTCAGGTTGAACATTGTATTTGAGCTGCAGGCAGCTTGTTATAGAGCAGGAGGAGCTGAGCAGATTGATGTATAGTTTTATGGGAAAAGATTCAGTGTGACTTGTAATGTTTACATTTAAATTCCTGTTCCTTCTGGGCTTTGACGTCCAGGAGGCGGTCCTATCAGTGATTGACAACCTTCCCTCTATGATTGTGCATACAGATAGGACCGCCTCCCTGACTTCAAAGACCCCCAAAAATCAGGAATTGAAATGAATAAATATACGTTCTACTGAATCTTTTCCCCATAAAACTATATATCAATCTGCTCAGCTCCTCCTGCTCTATAACAGATTGCACTGTATTTTCATGGTAAGAGGATCCCTTTAAATGATTTGTAACTAACTACTCAGATGGTGTACCCCAAGGAGCGTGAACAATGTTTCTCTTACTAAAACAGACGAGAACAAGTCGTCAGACAAGGTGCATCATGGTGGTTCAGTGGTTACCAAATCTGCCCAAGGACAATGTCTGCATGGAATTTGTATGTTCTCCATGGGTTTCCTCCAGCTTCCTTCCACACTCATACTGGCAGGGGATCTACATTGTGTGGCTAATGTCTGTAAAGCACTGTGGAATATGTGTGTGTCAGCACTATATAAGCAAGTAAAATAGATACCAATTTCCCTGTGTTCTTAAAGGGTTTTTACAACTGTATGGGTCAGATTTCAGAAAATTGTCTAAAAACAAAACTCCAGTTACAGGAAGAAAGCATACCCTGTGAAGACAACTGTGAGTAAAGTCCAGAGACCCAGGAGAAGACATATTCCTCCTCAGCTAGTCAGTCCCCATACAGCAGAAGATAGAAAGTGCAGTAGCCAAACTCCTGCCACAGTTTAGAGCTACAAATCTGACGTCCTTTCCTGCAAGCTCCAGGTTGATAGAGCAGAAGATATATTCCTGCCACACATTGCCAATACCTGCTGGGACCTAAGACTAAAGCTGTATCTTGCTTGGATGAAAGTTACAATCAGTAAAGACAAGTTTGAACTTTACCCAAGGTCTGGATCTCAATTACTGCTGCAAATTCCTCTATTACTCCTACTAGCACCATACTCATTTTATTGCAAGTTAGCCAGGATCCAGGAGTCTAGACGTACCCAGGTAAGAGACACCGTTGACACTATAACCACTACCATACAGAGACATTACACCACTCTGGCATTCCTAACCTTGGGTGTGAGTTATAAAATCCTTAAAGGGCCCTGCGACAGTACCCTCCGCACGCTGCAATTGGCGCCACGAACAAACTATAGACTATTATACCCATATGCTGACCCACTACATAATTTGGTGTCTGTGTAACCGTACCACGGTCCTGCTCTATTGCACTATGGTCAAAGCATATGGCACTGTATTACAGAAGTATTCACCCCTAGGATTCAGTTTTGCTTCCATACTATATTCACTAGGAAAAAAAAAACTACGTCTAAAATTGCGCGTTTTTTGTAATAGTAAACGCGCGTTTGACGCGCGTTTGTGTCATTGACTGCAGTGTCCTATGGCCACAAACGCGCGTCAAAACGCCCCAAAGAAGCTCAAGTACTTGTTTGAGCGTCGGGCGTTTTTACGCGCTGTAAAACGCCCAGGTGTGAACCCTTCCCATAGGGAAGCATTGGTTTTCATGTCTTAAGCGTTTTACAGCGCGTTTGAACGCGCTGTAAAACGCTCAGGTGTGAACCCAGGGTAATGCTGGTAATACATTCACTATTAGGATCTGACCTATAGACATGTATCACTTATAATCTTTATACATTCCTGATCAAAAGTTTAAGACCACTTGAAAAATGGCAAAAAAAAAAAACATATTTAGCATGGTTGGATCTTAACAAGGTTCCAAGTAGAGCTTCAACATGCAACAAGAAGAAATGAGAGTGAGACAAAACTTTTTTGAGCATTCAATTTAATGAAAACAACAAATAAACTGAAACAGGCTGTTTTTCAGCTGATCAAAAGTTTAGGACCACATGCCTTTAAAAGGCCAAATATGTGCAAAGATGTGGATTCATTGTCATTGTCTGTCAGGTAGTCACACGTTGTGATGGCAAAGGCAAAAAACTCTCCCTTTTTGAACATGGTCGAGTTGTTAAACTGCATAAGCAGGGTCTCTCACAGCGCACCATCGCTGCTGAGGTGGGACGCAGTAAGACAGTCATTTGGAATTTCTTAAATGATCCTGAGGGTTATGGAACAAAAAAGTCAAGTGGAAGACCCCAAAAAATTTCATCAGCACTGAGCCGGAGGATCCAATTGGCTGTCCGTCAAGGACGATCCTCGACCCAAATTATGGCCCTTACTGGTGCTGACTGCAGCCCCATAACCATCAGACGGCATCTGATACTGAAGGGCTTCAAAAACAAAAAACATCTTCAAAGACCTCGTCTCCATGAACGCCACAGAACTGCTCGTTTTGACTTTGCAAGAGAGCACCAAAAATGGGACATTTAAAGGTGGAAGAAAGTTTTGTTCTCTGATGAGAAAAAATTTAACCTTGATGGTCCTGATGGTTTCCAACGTTACTGGCATGACAAGCAGATCCCACCTGAGATGTTTTCTACGTGCCATAGTGGAGGGGGTGCCATAATGGTCTGGGGTGCTTTTTCCTTCAGTGGAACAATGGAGCTTCAGGAAGTGCAGGGGCGTCAAACGGCCGCTGGCTATGTCCAGATGTTGCAGAGAGCATTCCTCATGACTGAGGGCCCTTGTCTGTGTGGTAACGACTGGGTTTTTCAACAGGACAATGCTACAGTACACAATGCCCACAGAACAAAGGACTTCTTCCAGGAGAATAACATCACTCTTTTGGCCCATCCTGCGTGTTCCCCTGATCTAAATCAAATTGAGAACCTTTGGGGATGAATGGCAAGGGAAGTTTACAAAAATGGACAACAGTTCCAGACAGTAGATGGCCTTCGTGCGGCCGTCTTCACCACTTGGAGAAATGTTCCCACTCACCTCATGGAAACGCTTGCATCAAGCATGTCGAAACAAATTTTTGACGTGATAAACAATAACGGCGGAGCTACTCATTACTGAGTTTATGTTTGGAAGTTTGGATTTCCGATTTGGGGGGCTTAGTTTTTTTTTGGGAGGTGTGGTCCTAAACTTTTGATCAGCTGAAAAACAGCCTGTTTCAGTTTAATAGTTGTTTTCATTAAATTGAATGCTCAAAAAATGTTTTGTCTCACTCCCATTTCTTATTGTTGCATGTTGAAGGTCTACTTGGAACCTTGTTAAGATCCAGCCATGCTAAATATGATTTTTTGCCATTTTTCAAGTGGTCTTAAACTTTTGATCAGGACTGTAGTTCTTTACAGTTGTCCAAAATGTCTGTAAAAAATATCCATGATTTTTTTATAAATTGTCCAGAAAAAATTGAAATTTAGGTTGGCAACGTTGCTCTCTATGCTAATGGTGTGCAACACTGCTGATCAGTCACCCAGAAAAAAATCATATCAATGTAAAAACTCTTGCCTTTAGTCATCATCATCTTAATAAATGACAGAGCAGATGACTGGAGAATTTCATACTGGTCATTTAGTACCTATCGCTCTGCATGACATACGGCTTAGATCTCCATGTTGCCTCAGCACAGAATATAGACCACTAAAATAAGCTTCAAAAGAACCAGCATACGTTAAGTAGGTCGGGCACTAACCCTTAAAGATATGGAGCACTAAATAAAAAATATACATATTAGAATTTTAACATTGTGGTTGCCACTATCTACTAAGGCTACTTTCACACTAGCGTTTTTGCTGGATCCGGCAGGGTTCAGCAAAAACGCTTCCATTACTAATAATACAACCATCTACATCCGTTATGAACATTATGAACGGATCCGGTTGTATTATCTTTAACATTGTCAAGACGGATCCGTCATGAACTCCATTGAAAGTCAATGGAGGACCGATCCGTTTTTGATTGTGGCAGAGAAATCAAATTCGTCCCCATTGACTTGCATTGGGGGTCATGCCGGATTCGTCTTGCTCCACATCCCAGGATGGAAAGCAAACTACAACATGTTGCGGTTTGCTTTCCGGTATGGGAACGCAGCTAAACGGAACGGAATGCATTTTGGAGCATTCTATTCTGTTCAGTTCAGTTTTGTCCCCATTGACAATGAATCTTATAGTGCTAAGCCCTCATTATATTGCTAGCTGGACTGACGCCAAAGTCACAGCAAAGAGTCGTTCAAGCTACAGCCATGATATATGTAAATGATGGTGCGGTTTAATGGAAATACACATTACTGTGCTAAATATGGCCATATCAGCCTACATTATATCACACTGCTATTACTATTTACAGCTAATTCTCGCAGACAGATGGATAATCTATCAAACTACAAATTGAACCAGAATCTGTTTGTCAAAAATGCTTCATTGCTTTGCCATCTCCGGGATGCCAGGACTACAATTCAATAATGCTTCTAAGGCACGATGTCATTATATTATTTATTGCTGCTCATTATTTTTAACTGATATTTTAGATTTTTTTAAATTCTTCAATTTTTGGCTCTCCAGCTGTTGCAAAACTGCATCTCTCCATCTGTCAGGGCATGCTGAGCATTGTAGTATTGCAGCAGCCAGAGAGCCACTGGTTAGGGGCTGCTTTAAAGCGGTTTGGCCAACTCAACCATTGATTGCATATTGCTATTGATCTGGTGTGAGATTGGAAACATGCTCTCATTGTTTGAACACTGTTTGGATTAAATTAAATGTTCTGGGATGACATTCTTCTGTTTGGCCACAAGATGCCGCTGTTTCTTAAACACAGCTAACAGACTGCAGATATTTGAATATTCAAAGGAGGTGGGGTTTGAGAACCTGCTAGAAAGGAGACAGCAGCCATCTTAGACGCTGAGCTGAGACTGAGGAACTGTGTATGTGAGCAGAGAGTGAATCTGATCATTGTCCAAGACCCAGATCCTGTCCAGGGAAAGGGGGACTGTTTCCAGGAAGGCTGATAAGAGCTGAAGAACAAAGCTGCATACCCTGCGGGACCTTATGTTTGCTGGAGAGATTGGTTGTTCGGTTCAGAGTCATCAGCAGATGAAGTGCAGACCCGGGTCGGTAAGATAGCGCACGCACCTCATTTCAGAGTTGGCGTCTAGAGACTGAGACCAGGCTTATGGTTAGCTAGTTAGGGTCTCTGTTTTGTGTCAGGCCTAAAGTGTTGCTACTGTTACTACAAGGACTCCATTACTTAAAGGGACATTGCACATTTGAGAGCTGATAAACACCCCCACGAACTCCATCCAGTTCAGCGTTTCGCTCAGGAGTAATAATCAGGCACATGTTACCAGACTAGTTATGGCAGGGGAATACTATAGAGCACCGAAAGATTGTAAACTGTTGTGTTGCACCGCAGGCTAGCACGTACTAAGCACCCAAACAATTGTTTGTGTTTGCTTTAGGGTAATAATAGGTACGGCAACGCAGTTTTAGTTGTGCCCGCCAGTAGGTAAATTACAGCAAAAATTCCCTCTGGCATCCATAAGAGGGCGTCAGGCTATGCAAAACAGGGGTCTCAGCCTTTAGGCTGGGTGTATGTAAATTTATTTTATATGCTCAGCATTTGTGGTTGTATTTATTACCACGTGTTAGTAAAATTCTGTTTTGGCAAAAGCTGGTGTTGGAGTTGCTTTCCTCGTTCGTGAGTTCGCTGTATCCTGGGGAGCCCACCCCAATATACGGCTTAGGCCGAATGCTCCGCTGAGAGCAGGAGCGCACGGCGTCATTGGTTGCTATGACGCCATGCGCTTCCTGCTGCCGCCGCAGTGCAGTACTACTTGGTTCTTTCTCTCTCTGTTTCTGGAGTACTGTAAAGGAGAGATGGCTTTCTTGATGTACATCTCCAAGGTTGTGAGCACATGTAGATCCTCTCACTTCTCAGCTAAGTCTACTTTCACACTTGTGTTTTGGCTTTCCGTTCAGGGCTCTCACAAGCGGTCCAAAACTGATCAGTATGCATTCTGCATGTAAAAGAATCAGCTCAGAATGCATCAGTTTGCATCAGTTTAGTCTCCAGTCCACTTTGGAGACTGACAGCGTTTTGGTGTCCGTCTGATGAAACGGCACAATAGAAAATGGATCCGTCCTCCATTGACTTTCAATGGTGTTCAAGATGGATCTGTCTTGGCTATGTTAAAGATAATACAAACAGATCCGTTCTGAACGTATTATCTGAAAGGATCCATCCATTAAGGATCCGCACAAAACGCAAGTGTGAAAATAGCCTAATACACTGAACTAGGGACAGACCTAAGTCCATCACCTAGCTTCCTACAGGGACAGAGTCAGGATAGTTAGGCCTAGTTCACACTTCAGTGATTTGATCAGTGATTTCCATCACTGATTGTGGAGCCTACGTCGAGATAAGGTGTAATATAAAGATTTTAACCTGTTCTGTGTTTTTGACAAGCACCTTGTCTTAGGCTACATGCAAACGAATGTTGTTTGATTCTGTTTTTTTTTAGGGTCCGCAGAAAATGTGGACAGCACACCGTGTGCTGTCCGCATCGGTATGTCCGTTCCGTAGCTCCGCCCCAAAAATAGTGCATGTCCTACTTTTTTCTAGTTTGCGGACAAGTATAGGCATTATTACAATGGATCCTCAAAAAAAATAAACGGATACCATACGGACATTATCCATAGAGAACTATACTGGGTTATATAATACATCAGAACATTATACAACATCATTTTGCAAGTGTCCTATTCTGGGCTACTGCAAAGACATAGTCAATTTTTATTAATGATTGAATATTAAGAATAATAGGAATGTGCTGCTTTGAAAAGCATTCTGCTATCTCTTCCCATTGTTCTCAACACGCTTTACATGTGGATTTTATTTTGAATATCCTGTAGAGTCTCTGAAAAGGCTTTTTATGTTTAAAACAAGAAATTTAATGTATGCTTTGATTTTGCTCGAACGCCTGTGAATTTGCATATAAATTATACCTGAACACATTTGCATAAAACCCTGCCACACTCACAATAAAAGTAACATTAAGGATCCAATTACTTTGTGCCGGTCACAGAGTGCCACTGAACACAGCTTGGCATTTACATCGAAGGTCTCAGGTTACATTCCGGAGCTGCAATATGTTGCTTGTCTCCTAATGTCTACATAGTGTGAACTTTGCCAGTGAGTGATTCCAGAGTTTATATATGATCTTTTTATATGATACAATTTTTGCTATGAAAAGTGATCTAAGATTTTTTTGTATGAAAATTTTACTGTACATGACAGGTTTCAAGTAAGGTCGAATTCAGCCATTTTATGTTTTTTTTTTTGTATGTGTTCCCCTGTTGTAACAGCAGAACCCAGTTGTAATATGTGTGCTGTGGCAGACTGGGAACTTAAAGTGGTCCTGGAAAAAAACTTTAAAGTGGCCCTAGTGTTGTAGGTGGGCCAAATTTATAGAAGATGGGTCAACACAAGTAGATGGCAGGGTCAGTCATAAAATAGTGAAGCACAGGATACCATCCCACACAACCAAATACCACAGTGCAGCACAAAATAGCTTCCCAGAAGCTGTTCCTTAGTGGTGGCCATCAATAGCTGCCGCTTTCTGTCCTCCTTCAGTTGTCTCCAATATGGATATGGAGCAGGGGCTTAGAAGGTAAGAGGTGGGCCACAGCACTAAGTCAGCCCTAACTTAAGCACACTACCTGGACTTCCTCTAATGACCCCTATAGGTCCTTCAATAGTATGTACCCAGCCAGCGGTAGTGAGTAGGGCTCGGGTGGTCCACCAGGAAAATTCCCTGTAGGATCTATGGCCAGTCAGACCCCTGTATGGGGGGGCACTTTGAAGCAAGTGTTCAGTTTTCCTGCAGCGCCGCCTCAAGAAAAATTGTGTCCTACACACGCAGTGGACTATCCGTAGGGATGCCAGATCCTTCAGAGCTAAAGATGATCTTTTTAGCAACTCCCTTCTATGGCTAATAGAAGGTCCTGAATGCCGCACCCCATTACCTCAGAATTATACCTTATGGGGTATCCTTTGGCTTGTCCACCTAACAGCTACTGTTTCCGACTTCTTGATAAGTCTCTTCATTTTTTCAGAGGGGAATAAGCAACTGCCAGTGGCTTATCTTGGGCCGAAACATAGTATTGGGCATGTTGAAATCCAACCTGTCTGATCCTTTTTTTTCCTTGACACCCGTCACTGGTGAGAAGCCAGTGACTCCCATTCACATTAGTCAGCCAATCCCACTGCAATTGGCAAGCAATTTAGCTACAATTTATGGTATCTAATGTGAATGGCAGCTTCAGATAGCCGGCAGTCAGATGGAAACAATACAATATTATGTGTCACTTTGATATCATAATAGTGAAAATGAACTACATCAGCCTGATAAAGGACAAATAATAAATGCCCTTAACATCGCTGTATTTACCAATGTGGACCCTTTATTCAGTGAGGGGGCAAAGAATTTGACCACCACCAATTTGATATTTATGCCTTATTCTGGAGATAGGACATCATCAATTTCCTAATCCTGGTAAATGGCTTTAAATTATTATTTTTTTTGCATCTACATCCTTTGAAATAATCATTTATGAAAGTAGCTGTAATTTTGTAATGTATTTATTTTACTTTTATTCCTCCTATCTTCCATTCTGGACTGTGCTCACATGACCATGTGCATGCAGCTCTTTATTTCCTGTGGGTGTGTCAGTGACAGGGGAATGCCTCTGTAACTAGATGGGTGGGAGGAGCTATAAATTAGCCTGGTGTTGTTAGGGGCAGGGCTGGAGCTGTGGCAGAGAAAAGAGAAATGCATCATGGGTTTGGTTGCAACTACATGAGCATATGAGTTAAAAACTAGAACAATCCCAGAAAACTCCTTAAACCCCTTCATGATTCTGCCATTTTCACCTTAAGGACTAGGTGTTGGTACTATTTTACTGTACATAAGATTTTTGGTTGCTCTATATTATACTTTTTTTGAGGCAAGGTAACAAAAAATAACAGTTTTGGCATCATTTTTTGTTATTTACAGTGTTCATCTGACAGATTAGATCACGTGGTATTTTTATAGAGTACGTTGTTATGGACGAGACAATACCAAATATGACTATTTTTTGGGTTGATTATTTCAGTTTTATATTATAAAGCATTTTTTTTTAAAATGCTTATTTAGTGTCTCCATATTCTAAAAGCCATATTTTTTTTTATTTTTTAGGCGACTGTCTTATGTAAGGGCCCATTTTTTTCGGTATGGGATAAAGGTTTGATTGGTACTATTTTAGGGTGCATATGACTTTTTAATTGCTTGGTATTATACTTTTTGTGATGTAAGGTGACCCAAAAATAGCTTTTTTTACACCGTTTTTGTAAAAATTTTTTGACGGTGTTCACCTGAGGGATTAGGTCATGTGATATTTTTATACAGTAGGTTATTACGGACGCGGAAATACTTAATATGTATACTTTTTAAAATATATTTAAGTTTTGCACAATAAATGCATTTTTGAAACAAAAAAAAAATCATGTTTTAGTGTATCCATATTCTGAGAGCCATAGTTTTTTTATTTTTTGGGGGGATTGTCTTAGGTAGGATTTCATTTTTTGAGGGATGAGATGACAGTTTGATTGGTATGATTTTGGGCTGCTTTTTGTTCGCTTGGTATTACACTTTTTGTGATGTAAGGTGATGTAAAAAATTGCTTTTTTTACACCGTTTGTATAGAATTTTTTTAACGGTGTTCACCTGAGGGGTTAGTTCATGTGATATTTTAATACAGCAGATTCTTACGGACGCGGCAATACCTAATATGTATACTTTTTTTTATTTATTTCAATTTTACACGATAAAAGCATTTTGAAAAAAATCATGTTTTGGTGTCTTTTTGGGAGATTGTCTTAGGTAGCATTTCATTTTTTGTGGGATGAGATAACAGTTTGAGTGGTACTATTTTGGGGGGCAAATGCCTTTTTGATCGCTTGGTGTTGCACTTTTTGTGCTGTAAGGTGACAAAAAAAATTATTGCTTTAGCACAATTTTTATTTTATTTTTTTCTACAGCATTCAGGTGAGGGGGTGGATCATATTAGAAAATTTGTGCAAGTATCCTTCATACAGGCCTAGTCAGGGTGCACTACACTTGTTTATCCACTAGATGGAGCAGTGTCAGTGTGTATATATAGCTTAGCTCAGACCTAAGTTAGGCTGTTCTGTTCTGTGCTGTTCTGTGCAGTGTTGTGCAGTTCAGTTCAGTTCCTGGCTGAGGTTAATCCAAACCAGTGCAGATGAGCTCAGGTAAATCCAAGTGAGAGTTCAGTTGAATGCAGTTCTCTCATGAGCCTACAAGAAAGCAACAGCCATGTAGCTGAATACCTGGAGGGAGGCATCTTCCTAGCCTCTCTACTCTGTCCCTGTCGGTTCCATAGCCCAGAGTTAAGGCCTGCAAGTATTCTTCCTAGAGGTGAGCAATCCACTCCTATAGATCGCTCTTCCAGGGTGACCAATGTCTAAACTGTATGCAGCAGAGTATTTAAGGAATTATCAAGTTTATGCAAGACAAAGGATTAGCAAGATAGTCATTACCTGAGGACTTATTAGGCACCTTTGTAGTAGGTGTAGGAGACAGCTTGAAGCGTCTACATATCCAGTTTAAATCCTGAGGACATTCAGGCCAACTGTCAGAACAACATTGGAATAGAAGTTTCTGGATTCAGAAAAGCACCTTTTTCATCAAGGATTAGGATCAGGCCGGAGTTGTGACCAGTGTAAGACTTTCATTATTACCAGCCTAGTCTGAGCAGTAGCTTCTTATGTATTACAAGAGCCTGTACTTCATTGAGGATTTGCATTTCCCTTCCCCCATATGTATGGGAGATTGTGCTTAATGCCGGATTGTATCAAGAGACTGTTTAATGCCTATGGATGTATTGTAATCATCATCAGTAACGTGGCATTTGGAGTTCCATCCTGCTTGCCTCAGATTCAGTTCCTCTATTAACACTATAGTGAATGGTTGTACCTCCATACAAAAGGTACTGGCGTCACGACTACAAGGGACCTTGCACATTAATACAGACCACCAAGGGCACCTCAAACCACCATCTGGCCAGTGCCTCTTACACCAGAGTGTGCCCCAGAGAATCCTTGTACCGTTCTCCTCTGCCCAGGGACGACAAACCGTGAGTAACCAGAACTGTATTTACCTCGGCCCAGCTATTGCTCACACCGTGACCTCACACATAATTCCCCTGCAAGGTCTGGCATACCGCATAATCAAAATTGGCATCACAAACAGGATTTCGTATTCCTCTGTGCCTTATAGAACAGGATCAATATCCACTGTGCCTTTAAGGAACTGGACTTGTGCATTGTTGTATTTTTGTGCACTGCAATAATTGAAATTGGCGCTGTGTATGAACAGGACTTGCAAAACCCTGCTTTATTGTGGATTGCCGATTGTGAATAAGCCCCAACTGTTTTTTGCTTCTACTGGGCCAAAGAACCGTTAAAACTGCTTAAAGACTATCTGCATGTGTTGCACTATTTATCTACTACAAAACCGCATCAATAAAACTGCAAAATTGTGGATTGAAAAGTCAGTAACGCCGCTTGCTGTATTTGAATGGACTGTTTTTGCATTTAAAATGGCCACCGAAGGACTGGTAATTGTTTGCTGCGCCATCACTGAGCAGCTTGGCGGTAAAAACTAAAGACACTCCCCCATAAAAGCGGGAAAACTTTGTGCCACTACATTTGAAAAGAAACGGTAGATCTATTTCAGCTGCGCCACAGACCAAGCCTCATTAGCATGGATTACAATATGATTACCGCCTCCCCTATACCGGGCTACCTAGGGGGTAATGTCCTGCTGTCTGCAAGCATGTCAGAGACTGCGCTCCCAGGAAAGATGGGCACCGGAGCAGTGAACAAGACTTCAGCATCTGCCGATGCACAGCCCGGAGCCACTGAACTTGAAATGAGTGAGCCACCAGCTTACTCTCCTGGACCGGAGAGGCCGCCCTGCCCCTGCTTAAATCTGAGTGGAGGTTTTTCTAGGCCGAATCCTTTATGGCCTACTTTAATGCAAGAGATACGTGCCGCTGCAGTACACAAAACTACTCAGGCTAAAATTTACTTAAAAGAAGTTGCCAAAGCCATACACGAGGACCCAAGGGAATGTCAGCCCCGCCTGGAACGGAGGTCATCAACTTCGACAAAGATCGTGGGTTCGGCTTCATAAAAGATCTCACCACTGGCCGTGATCTATATGTAAACCGCAGATCGGTGAAGCGGAGCTACTTGCCGGGATACATGCACAATCTCCGAGAAGGTGAGCCAGTTGAATTTACCCCTGCGGAGGGCCTGAAAGGTCCATACGCCACAGCCGTGATGCGCCCGTGGCCTAAGTCTGAAAACTGGGAGGAAGCCGATGAACTATCTGAAACTACCCCAGAGGTCCCCAGTAAACCGATCCATACCACTAAAACAAGAGAAATCCACCTTTATTGGACCCAATATGTTCTGGCAACCTACAGTCTTGGAGCGCCCTATCAGCCCATATCCATCACCGGAGCTGCCGCGCAAAGTCCAAACGCCTGAGGACATTGTGAATCAGGAAAGGTTCAGCGTATACCTGGATCAGATGCGTCAAAACAAGGTGAAACCTACTGCTGCAGAGCCTGATCCCAAAGCCCAAAACTTACAAAAAAGAATTGCCAGACTAGAGGTACATCTAGAAGATCTACGCCACATTGCTGCACTCCAGACAGACTAGATTCAACATGGTGAGTGTGAACTAATGCAATCACATGAGAAAAAACGCACTCTTATGGACTCTGCTACATCAGAGCCAATTGACACTGTACTTTTAAATACAAAAGCTCTTCCTGATGAGCCTATGATTTCAACATCTGTAAGAAAACTATTCTGTGCTACCAGCAGGGTCCGTCTACCAAAAGCATCTGCCCTGCAACCCAAAGAACCAATGCAATGGGTAGGTCCTTTTCCAATTTACTTACCAGTAGAGTTGAGCGAACACCTGGATGTTCGGGTTCGAGAAGTTCGGCCGAACTTCCCGAAAATGTTCGGATTTGGGATCCGAACCCGATCCGAACTTCGTCCCGAACCCGAACCCCATTGAAGTCAATGGGGACCCGAACTTTTCGGCACTAAAACGGCTGTAAAACAGCCCAGGAAAGGGCTAGAGGGCTGCAAAAGGCAGCAACATGTAGGTAAATCCCCTGCAAACAAATGTGGATAGGGAAATTAATTAAAATAAAAATTAAATAAATAAAAATTAACCAAAATCAATTAGAGAGAGGTCCCATAGCAGAGAATCTGGCTTCCCGTCACCCACCACTGGAACAGTCCATTCTCAGATATTTAGGCCCCGGCACCCAGGCAGAGGAGAGAGGTCCCGTAACAGAGAATCTGGCTTCATGTCAGCAGAGAATCAGTCTTCATATCATAGCAGAGAATCAGGCTTCACGTCACCCACCACTGCAACAGTCCATTTTCATAAATTTAGGCCCAGCACCCAGGCAGAGGAGAGAGGTCCCGTAACAGAGGATCTGGCTTCATGTCAGCAGAGAATCAGTCTGCATGTCATAGCAGAGAATCAGGCTTCACGTCAGCCACCACTGCAACAGTCCATTGTCATAAATTTAGGCCCAGCACCCAGGCAGAGGAGAGAGGTCCCGTAACAGACAATCTGGCTTCATGTCAGCAGAGAATTAGTCTGCATGTCATAGCAGAGAATCAGGCTTCACGTCAGCCACCACTGCAACAGTCCATTGTCATATATTTAGGCCCAGCACCCAGGCAGAGGAGAGAGGTCCCGTAACAGAGGATCTGGCTTCATGTCAGCAGAGAATCAGTCTGCATGTCATAGCAGAGAATAAGTCTTCATGTCATAGCAGAGAATCAGGCTTCACGTCACCCACCACTGTAAGAGTCCATTTTCATAAATTTAGGCCCAGCACCCAGGCAGAGGAGAGAGGTCCCGTAACAGACAATCTGGCTTCATGTCAGCAGAGAATCAGGCTTCACGTCACCCACCACTGTAAGAGTCCATTTTCATAAATTTAGGCCCAGCACCCAGGCAGAGGAGAGAGGTCCCATAACAGACAATCTGGCTTCATGTCAGCAGAGAATCAGTCTTCATGTCATAGCAGAGAATCAGGCTTCACGTCACCCACCACTGCAACAGTCCATTTTCATAAATTTAGGCCCAGCACCCAGGCAGAGGAGAGAGGTCCCATAACAGACAATCTGGCTTCATGTCAGCAGAGAATTAGTCTGCATGTCATAGCAGAGAATCAGGCTTCACATCAGCCACCAATGCAACAGTCCATTGTCAGATATTTAGGCCCAGCACCCAGGCAGAGGAGAGAGGTCCCGTAACAGAGGATCTAGCTTCATGTCAGCAGAGAATCAGTCTTCATGTCATAGCAGAGAATCAGGCTTCACGTCACCCACCACTGTAAGAGTCCATTTTCATAAATTTAGGCCCAGCACCCAGGCAGAGGAGAGAGGTCCCGTAACAGACAATCTGGCTTCATGTCAGCAGAGAATCAGTCTTCATGTCATAGCAGAGAATCAGGCTTCACGTCACCCACCACTGCAACAGTCCATTTTCATAAATTTAGGCCCAGCACCCAGGCAGAGGAGAGAGGTCCCGTAACAGACAATCTGGCTTCATGTCAGCAGAGAATTAGTCTGCATGTCATAGCAGAGAATCAGGCTTCACGTCAGCCACCAATGCAACAGTCCATTGTCAGATATTTAGGCCCAGCACCCAGGCAGAGGAGAGAGGTCCCGTAACAGAGGATCTGGCTTCATGTCAGCAGAGAATCAGTCTTCATATCATAGCAGAGAATCAGGCTTCACGTCACCCACCACTGCAACAGTCCATTTTCATAAATTTAGGCCCAGCACCCAGGCAGAGGAGAGAGGTCCCGTAACAGACAATCTGGCTTCATGTCAGCAGAGAATTAGTCTGCATGTCATAGCAGAGAATCAGGCTTCACGTCAGCCACCACTGCAACAGTCCATTGTCAGATATTTAGGCCCAGCACCCAGGCAGAGGAGAGAGGTCCCGTAACAGAGGATCTGGCTTCATGTCAGCAGAGAATCAGTCTTCATATCATAGCAGAGAATCAGGCTTCACGTCACCCACCACTGCAACAGTCCATTTTCATAAATTTAGGCCCAGCACCCAGGCAGAGGAGAGAGGTCCCGTAACAGAGGATCTGGCTTCATGTCAGCAGAGAATCAGTCTGCATGTCATAGCAGAGAATCAGGCTTCACGTCAGCCACAACTGCAACAGTCCATTGTCATAAATTTAGGCCCAGCACCCAGGCAGAGGAGAGAGGTCCCGTAACAGACAATCTGGCTTCATGTCAGCAGAGAATCAGTCTTCATGTCATAGCAGAGAATCAGTCTTCATGTCATAGCAGAGAATCAGGCTTCACGTCACCCACCACTGTAAGAGTCCATTTTCATAAATTTAGGCCCAGCACCCAGGCAGAGGAGAGAGGTCCCGTAACAGACAATCTGGCTTCAGGTCAGCAGAGAATCAGTCTTCATATCATAGCAGAGAATCAGGCTTCACGTCACCCACCACTGTAAGAGTCCATTTTCATAAATTTAGGCCCAGCACCCAGGCAGAGGAGAGAGGTCCCGTAACAGACAATCTGGCTTCATGTCAGCAGAGAATCAGTCTTCATGTCATAGCAGAGAATCAGGCTTCACGTCACCCACCACTGTAAGAGTCCATTTTCATAAATTTAGGCCCAGCACCCAGGCAGAGGAGAGAGGTCCCGTAACAGACAATCTGGCTTCATGTCAGCAGAGAATCAGTCTTCATGTCATAGCAGAGAATCAGGCTTCACGTCACCCACCACTGCAACAGTCCATTTTCATAAATTTAGGCCCAGCACCCAGGCAGAGGAGAGAGGTCCCGTAACAGACAATCTGGCTTCATGTCAGCAGAGAATTAGTCTGCATGTCATAGCAGAGAATCAGGCTTCACGTCAGCCACCAATGCAACAGTCCATTGTCAGATATTTAGGCCCAGCACCCAGGCAGAGGAGAGAGGTCCCGTAACAGAGGATCTGGCTTCATGTCAGCAGAGAATCAGTCTTCATATCATAGCAGAGAATCAGGCTTCACGTCACCCACCACTGCAACAGTCCATTTTCATAAATTTAGGCCCAGCACCCAGGCAGAGGAGAGAGGTCCCGTAACAGACAATCTGGCTTCATGTCAGCAGAGAATCAGTCTGCATGTCATAGCAGAGAATCAGGCTTCACGTCAGCCACAACTGCAACAGTCCATTGTCATAAATTTAGGCCCAGCACCCAGGCAGAGGAGAGAGGTCCCGTAACAGACAATCTGGCTTCATGTCAGCAGAGAATCAGTCTTCATGTCATAGCAGAGAATCAGTCTTCATGTCATAGCAGAGAATCAGGCTTCACGTCACCCACCACTGTAAGAGTCCATTTTCATAAATTTAGGCCCAGCACCCAGGCAGAGGAGAGAGGTCCCGTAACAGACAATCTGGCTTCAGGTCAGCAGAGAATCAGTCTTCATATCATAGCAGAGAATCAGGCTTCACGTCACCCACCACTGTAAGAGTCCATTTTCATAAATTTAGGCCCAGCACCCAGGCAGAGGAGAGAGGTCCCGTAACAGACAATCTGGCTTCATGTCAGCAGAGAATCAGTCTTCATGTCATAGCAGAGAATCAGGCTTCACGTCACCCACCACTGTAAGAGTCCATTTTCATAAATTTAGGCCCAGCACCCAGGCAGAGGAGAGAGGTCCCGTAACAGACAATCTGGCTTCATGTCAGCAGAGAATCAGTCTTCATGTCATAGCAGAGAATCAGGCTTCACGTCACCCACCACTGCAACAGTCCATTTTCATAAATTTAGGCCCAGCACCCAGGCAGAGGAGAGAGGTCCCGTAACAGACAATCTGGCTTCATGTCAGCAGAGAATTAGTCTGCATGTCATAGCAGAGAATCAGGCTTCACGTCAGCCACCAATGCAACAGTCCATTGTCAGATATTTAGGCCCAGCACCCAGGCAGAGGAGAGAGGTCCCGTAACAGAGGATCTGGCTTCATGTCAGCAGAGAATCAGTCTTCATATCATAGCAGAGAATCAGGCTTCACGTCACCCACCACTGCAACAGTCCATTTTCATAAATTTAGGCCCAGCACCCAGGCAGAGGAGAGAGGTCCCGTAACAGACAATCTGGCTTCATGTCAGCAGAGAATTAGTCTGCATGTCATAGCAGAGAATCAGGCTTCACGTCAGCCACCACTGCAACAGTCCATTGTCAGATATTTAGGCCCAGCACCCAGGCAGAGGAGAGAGGTCCCGTAACAGAGGATCTGGCTTCATGTCAGCAGAGAATCAGTCTTCATATCATAGCAGAGAATCAGGCTTCACGTCACCCACCACTGCAACAGTCCATTTTCATAAATTTAGGCCCAGCACCCAGGCAGAGGAGAGAGGTCCCGTAACAGAGGATCTGGCTTCATGTCAGCAGAGAATCAGTCTGCATGTCATAGCAGAGAATCAGGCTTCACGTCAGCCACAACTGCAACAGTCCATTGTCATAAATTTAGGCCCAGCACCCAGGCAGAGGAGAGAGGTCCCGTAACAGACAATCTGGCTTCATGTCAGCAGAGAATCAGTCTTCATGTCATAGCAGAGAATCAGTCTTCATGTCATAGCAGAGAATCAGGCTTCACGTCACCCACCACTGTAAGAGTCCATTTTCATAAATTTAGGCCCAGCACCCAGGCAGAGGAGAGAGGTCCCGTAACAGACAATCTGGCTTCAGGTCAGCAGAGAATCAGTCTTCATATCATAGCAGAGAATCAGGCTTCACGTCACCCACCACTGTAAGAGTCCATTTTCATAAATTTAGGCCCAGCACCCAGGCAGAGGAGAGAGGTCCCGTAACAGACAATCTGGCTTCATGTCAGCAGAGAATCAGTCTTCATGTCATAGCAGAGAATCAGGCTTCACGTCACCCACCACTGTAAGAGTCCATTTTCATAAATTTAGGCCCAGCACCCAGGCAGAGGAGAGAGGTCCCGTAACAGACAATCTGGCTTCATGTCAGCAGAGAATCAGTCTTCATGTCATAGCAGAGAATCAGGCTTCACGTCACCCACCACTGCAACAGTCCATTTTCATAAATTTAGGCCCAGCACCCAGGCAGAGGAGAGAGGTCCCGTAACAGACAATCTGGCTTCATGTCAGCAGAGAATTAGTCTGCATGTCATAGCAGAGAATCAGGCTTCACGTCAGCCACCAATGCAACAGTCCATTGTCAGATATTTAGGCCCAGCACCCAGGCAGAGGAGAGAGGTCCCGTAACAGAGGATCTGGCTTCATGTCAGCAGAGAATCAGTCTTCATATCATAGCAGAGAATCAGGCTTCACGTCACCCACCACTGCAACAGTCCATTTTCATAAATTTAGGCCCAGCACCCAGGCAGAGGAGAGAGGTCCCGTAACAGACAATCTGGCTTCATGTCAGCAGAGAATTAGTCTGCATGTCATAGCAGAGAATCAGGCTTCACGTCAGCCACCAATGCAACAGTCCATTGTCAGATATTTAGGCCCAGCACCCAGGCAGAGGAGAGAGGTCCCGTAACAGAGGATCTGGCTTCATGTCAGCAGAGAATCAGTCTTCATATCATAGCAGAGAATCAGGCTTCACGTCACCCACCACTGCAACAGTCCATTTTCATAAATTTAGGCCCAGCACCCAGGCAGAGGAGAGAGGTCCCGTAACAGAGGATCTGGCTTCATGTCAGCAGAGAATCATTCTTCATATCATAGCAGAGAATCAGGCTTCACGTCACCCACCACTGCAACAGTCCATTTTCATAAATTTAGGCCCAGCACCCAGGCAGAGGAGAGAGGTCCCGTAACAGAGGATCTGGCTTCATGTCAGCAGAGAATCAGTCTTCATATCATAGCAGAGAATCAGGCTTCACGTCACCCACCACTGCAACAGTCCATTTTCATAAATTTAGGCCCAGCACCCAGGCAGAGGAGAGAGGTCCCGTAACAGACAATCTGGCTTCATGTCAGCAGAGAATTAGTCTTCATGTCATAGCAGAGAATCAGGCTTCACGTCAGCCACCAATGCAACAGTCCATTGTCAGATATTTAGGCCCAGCACCCAGGCAGAGGAGAGAGGTCCCGTAACAGAGGATCTGGCTTCATGTCAGCAGAGAATCAGTTTTCATATCATAGCAGAGAATCAGGCTTCACGCCCCCCTCCACTGCAACAGTCCATTTTCATAAATTTAGGCCCAGCACCCAGGCAGAGGAGAGAGGTCCCATAACAGAGGATCTGGCTTCATGTCAGCAGAGAATCAGTCTGCATGTCATAGCAGAGAATCAGGCTTCACGTCAGCCACCACTGCAACAGTCCATTGTCATAAATTTAGGCCCAGCACCCAGGCAGAGGAGAGAGGTCCCGTAACAGACAATCTGGCTTCATGTCAGCAGAGAATCAGTCTTCATGTCATAGCAGAGAATCAGTCTTCATGTCATAGCAGAGAATCAGGCTTCACGTCACCCACCACTGCAACAGTCCATTTTCATAAATTTAGGCCCAGCACCCAGGCAGAGGAGAGAGGTCCCGTAACAGACAATCTGGCTTCATGTCAGCAGAGAATCAGTCTTCATATCATAGCAGAGAATCAGGCTTCACGTCACCCACCACTGTAAGAGTCCATTTTCATAAATTTAGGCCCAGCACCCAGGCAGAGGAGAGAGGTCCCGTAACAGACAATCTGGCTTCATGTCAGCAGAGAATTAGTCTGCATGTCATAGCAGAGAATGAGGCTTCACGTCAGCCACCACTGCAACAGTCCATTGGCATATATTTAGGCCCAGCACCCAGGCAGAGGAGAGAGGTCCCGTAACAGAGGATCTGGCTTCATGTCAGCAGAGAATCAGTCTGCATGTCATAGCAGAAAATCAGGCTTCACGTCAGCCACCACTGCAACAGTCCATTGTCAGATATTTAGGCCCAGCACCCAGGCAGAGGAGAGAGGTCCCGTAACAGAGGATCTGGCTTTATGTCAGCAGAGAATTAGTCTGCATGTCATAGCAGAGAATCAGGCTTCACGTCACCCAACATTGGAACAGTCCATTGGCATATATTTAGGCCCTGGCACCCAGACAGAGGAGAGGTTCATTCAACTTTGGGTAGCCTCGCAATATAATGGTAAAATTAATATAAAAATAGGATTGAATGAGGAAGTGCCCTGGAGTCCAATAATATATGGTTAAGGGGAGGTAGTTAATGTCTAATCTGGACAAGGGACGGACAGGTCCTGTGGGATCCATGCCTGGTTCATTTTTATGAACGTCAGCTTGTCCACATTGGCTGTAGACAGGCGGCTGCGTTTGTCTGTAATGACGCCCCCTGCCGTGCTGAATACACGTTCAGACAAAACGCTGGCCGCCGGGCAGGCCAGCACCTCCAAGGCATAAAAGGCTAGCTCTGGCCACGTGGACAATTTAGAGACCCAGAAGTTGAATGGGGCCGAACCATCAGTCAGTACGTGGAGGGGTGTGCACACGTACTGTTCCACCATGTTAGTGAAATGTTGCCTCCTGCTAACACGTTGCGTATCAGGTGGTGGTGCAGTTAGCTGTGGCGTGTTGACAAAACTTTTCCACATCTCTGCCATGCTAACCCTGCCCTCAGAGGAGCTGGCCGTGACACAGCTGCCTTGGCGACCTCTTGCTCCTCCTCTGCCTTGGCCTTGGGCTTCCACTTGTTCCCCTGTGACATTTGGGAATGCTCTCAGTAGCGCGTCTACCAACGTGCGCTTGTACTCGCGCATCTTCCTATCACGCTCCAGTGCAGGAAGTAAGGTGGGCACATTGTCTTTGTAGCGTGGATCCAGCAGGGTGGCAACCCAGTAGTCCGCACAGGATAAAATTTGGGCAACTCTGCTGTCGTTGCGCAGGCACTGCAGCATGTAGTCGCTCATGTGTGCCAGGCTGCCCAGGGGTAAGGACAAGCTGTCCTCTGTGGGAGGCGTATCTTCATCGTCCTGCCTTTCCCCCCAGCCACGCACCAGTGATGGACCCGAGCTGCGTTGGGTGCCACCCCGCTGTGACCATGCTTCATCCTCATCCTCCTCCACCTCCTCCTCATCCTCGTCCTCCTCGTCCTCCAGTAGTGGGCCCTGGCTGGCCACATTTGTACCTGGCCTCTGCTGTTGCCAAAAAACCTCCCTCTGAGTCACATCGAAGAGACTGGCCTGAAAGTGCTAAAAATGACCCCTCTTCCTCCTCCTCCTCCTCCTCCTCCTGGGCCACCTCCTCTTCCATCATCGCCCTAAGTGTTTTCTCAAAGAGACATAGAAGTGGTATTGTAACGCTGATAACGGCGTCATCGCCACTGGCCATGTTGGTGGAGTACTCGAAACAGCGCAACAGGGCACACAGGTCTCGCATGGAGGCCCAGTCATTGGTGGTGAAGTGGTGCTGTTCTGTAGTGCGACTGACCCATGCGTGCTGCAGCTGAAACTCCACTATGGCCTGCTGCTGCTCGCACAGTCTGTCCAGCATGTGCAAGGTGGAGTTCCACCTGGTGGGCACGTCGCATATGAGGCGGTGAGCGGGAAGGCCGAAGTTACGCTGTAGCGCAGACAGGCGAGCAGCAGCAGGATGTGAACGCCGGAAGCGCGAACAGACGGCCCGCACTTTATGCAGCAGCTCTGACATGTCGGGGTAGTTGTGAATGAACTTCTGCACCACCAAATTCAGCACATGCGCCAAGCAAGGGATGTGCGTCAAATTGGCTAGTCCCAGAGCTGCAACGAGATTTCGCCCATTATCACACACCACCAGGCCGGGCTTGAGGCTCACCGGCAGCAACCACTCGTTGGTCTGTTGTTCTATACCCCGCCACAACTCCTGTGCGGTGTGGGGCCTGTCCCCCAAACATATGAGTTTCAGAATGGCCTGCTGACGTTTACCCCGGGCTGTGCTGAAGTTGGTGGTGAAGGTGTGTGGCTGACTGGATGAGCAGGTGGAAGAAGAGGAGGAGGAAGCCGAGAAGGAGGAGGTGGCAACAGGAGGCAAAGAATGTTGCCCTGCGATCCTTGGCGGCGGAAGGACGTGCGCCAAACAGCTCTCCGCCTGGGGCCCAGCTGCCACTACATTTACCCAGTGTGCAGTTAGGGAGATATAGCGTCCCTGGCCGTGCTTACTGGTCCACGTATCTGTGGTTAGGTGGACCTTGCTACAGATGGCGTTGCGCAGTGCACACTTGATTTTATCGGATACTTGGTTGTGCAGGGAAGGCACGGCTCTCTTGGAGAAGTAGTGGCGGCTGGGGACAACATACTGTGGGACAGCAAGCGACATGAGCTGTTTGAAGCTGTCTGTGTCCACCAGCCTAAATGACAGCATTTCATAGGCCAGTAGTTTAGAAATGCTTGCATTCAGGGCCAGGGATCGAGGGTGGCTAGGTGGGAATTTACGCTTTCTCTCAAATGTTTGTGAGATGGAGAGCTGAACGCTGCCGTGTGACATGGTTGAGACGCTTGGTGACGGAGGTGGTGGTGGTGTTGGTGGTACATCCCCTGTTTGCTGGGCGGCAGGTGCCAACGTTCCTCCAGAGGCGGAGGAAGAGGCCGAGGCGGCAGCAGCAGAAGAGGCCGAGGCGGCAGCAGCAGAAGAGGTAGCAGGGGGAGCCTGAGTGACTTCCTTGGTTTTAAGGTGTTTACTCCACTGCAGTTCATGCTTTGCATGCAGGTGCCTGGTCATGGAGGTTGTGCTCAGGTTCAGAACGTTAATGCCTCGCTTCAGGCTCTGATGGCACAGCGTGCAAACCACTCGGGTCTTGTCGTCAGCACATTGTTTGAAGAAGTGCCATGCCAGGGAACTCCTTGAAGCTGCCTTTGGGGTGCTCGGTCCCAGATGGCGGCGGTCAGTAGCAGGCGGAGTCTCTTGGCGGCGGGTGTTCTGCTTTTGCCCACTGCTCCCTCTTTTGCTACGCTGTTGGCTCGGTCTCACCACTGCCTCTTCCTCCGAACTGTGAAAGTCAGTGGCACGACCTTCATTCCATGTGGGGTCTAGGACCTCATCGTCCCCTGCATCGTCTTCCACCCAGTCTTGATCCCTGACCTCCTGTTCAGTCTGCACACTGCAGAAAGACGCAGCAGTTGGCACCTGTGTTTCGTCATCATCAGAGACATGCTGAGGTGGTATTCCCATGTCCTCATCATCAGGAAACATAAGTGGTTGTGCCTCAGTGCAGTCTATGTCTTCCACCGCTGGGGAAGGGCTAGGTGGATGCCCTTGGG
This sequence comes from Bufo gargarizans, assembly GCF_014858855.1. NCBI lineage: Eukaryota > Metazoa > Chordata > Amphibia > Anura > Bufonidae > Bufo > Bufo gargarizans. Next base: position 13,829,269 of record NC_058086.1, on the reverse strand, counting down.
AAACCCTGCCAGCAGAGTCTTCAAACAGCATAAGAGACTGCTGCATAACTTGAGGCTCAGACAGTTTCCCTGGTATGCATGGGGGTGATGTGACAGACTGATGGGGTTGGTTTTCAGGCGCCATCTGTGCGCTTTCTGCAGAAGACTGGGTGGGAGATAATGTGAACGTGCTGGATCCACTGTCGGCCACCCAATTGACTAATGCCTGTACCTGCTCAGGCCTTACCATCCTTAGAACGGCATTGGGCCCCACCATATATCGCTGTAAATTCTGGCGGCTACTGGGACCTGAGGTAGTTGGTACACTAGGACGTGTGGATGTGGCAGAACGGCCACCTCCTCTCCCAGCACCAGAGGGTCCACTAACACCACCACGACCATGTCCACGTCCGCGTCCCTTACTAGATGTTTTCCTCATTGTTATGGTTCACCACAACAACAAAAATATTATTTGGCCCAATGTATTGTATTCAAATTTAGCTGAATATAAATTTGAGGCCTAGTATTTAGGCGCTGGGTGACCGGTATGGATTTAGTGACAGAATTAGACTTGGAAATGCACAGTAGCGTGTGTGTGAAGTTATTCTGAATGACCCTATGTGCACCTTGAATATTATATACCCTTTTAGGGATAGATTTCAAATAGCTCTGATATAGCAGAAACCACTAAATTATGAAATTGCTAAATTGGGAATTGTATTTCAACCCTGAACAAAAAATGTGCTTTAACGGACACTAAATAACTTGCCCAGCCACAACAGTACAGCGGTAACGACAGATTTAGCGGGATATAAATTTGAGGCCTAGTATTTAGGCGCTGGGTGACCGGTATGGATTTACTAACAGAATTAGACTTGGAAATGCACAGTAGCGTGTGTGTGAAGTTATTCTGAATGACCCTATGTGCACCTTGAATATTATATACCCTTTTAGGGATAGATTTCAAATAGCTCTGATATAGCAGAAACCACTAAATTATGAAATTGCTAAATTGGGAATTGTATTTCAATTCAGAACAAAAAATTTGCTTTGACGGACACTAAATAACTTGCCCATCCACAACAGGACAGCGGTAACGACAGATTTAGCGGGATATAAATTTGAGGCCTAGTATTTAGGCGCTGGGTGACCGGTATGGATTTAGTGACAGAATTAGACTTGGAAATGCACAGTAGCGTGTGTGTGAAGTTATTCTGAATGACCCTATGTGCACCTTGAATATTATATACCCTTTTAGGGATAGATTTCAAATAGCTCTGATATAGCAGAAACCACTAAATTATGAAATTGCTAAATTGGGAATTGTATTTCAACCCTGAACAAAAAATTTGCTTTAACGGACACTAAATAACTTGCCCAGCCACAACAGTACAGCGGTAACGACAGATTTAGCGGGATATAAATTTGAGGCCTAGTATTTAGGCGCTGGGTGACCGGTATGGATTTAGTGACAGAATTAGACTTGGAAATGCACAGTAGCGTGTGTGTGAAGTTATTCTGAATGACCCTATGTGCACCTTGAATATTATATACCCTTTTAGGGATAGATTTCAAATAGCTCTGATATAGCAGAAACCACTAAATTATGAAATTGCTAAATTGGGAATTGTATTTCAACCCAGAACAAAAAATGTGCTTTGACGGACACTAAATAACTTGCCCATCCACAACAGGACAGCGGTAACGACAGATTTAGCGGGATATAAATTTGAGGCCTAGTATTTAGGCGCTGGGTGACCGGTATGGATTTAGTGACAGAATTAGACTGGGATATGGCCAAAAAATAACCCCACTATTGCTGGTTAAATGCACTTGGTGTGACAGCTTGACCAACCACACTACTGAGGGTTAAATGCACTTGGTGACGGGCGCAGCTTGCCTCTGATGTAGTATATGGCCAAAAAATGAACAGACTATTGCTGGTTAAATGCACTTGGTGTGACAGCTTCACCCTGATGTAGGCTTTAGCCAAAAAACAACCACACCATTGAGGGTTAAATGCACTTGGTGACAGGCTGTCACGGCTGGTGGTGGGGGAAACTCCCAGCCGTGCGGTACCCGAAGATGTTTGGTCGCTGCAAGGCCAGGACCACAGGATCAGGGAGCAGGTCACCTCCTAAAGTCTCCCTGATCTGACCCGTAACTCCTAACCTGCATGGGCCGACCTTTAAGGTAGGAGGACCCATGCGCAGGAACCTCGGGTCCCTACTATCCCTCCGCAGGTCCCTAGGCTAGGAGCTGGATAGACTACCTGTTCCTCCAGAACACGGAGGAACAGGAGCCTAGAAAGGCCAAGCTGGTAATAAGGGGAATCCAATACAACTTATGGCAGTGGCAGGTATGTGGAACTACAACCTCACCTACCTGCCACAAACACACAGCCCGGAACCCATGCAAAAGTGCTGTCTGTCTACAACAACGGAAAAGACAACAGCACACACCATACATCACACGGGGAACCAGGGAACCATAAGGTGCAACAAACCAGCAACCACATACACATAAACATAACATCAGACAAGGTAACAAAGGTTTATGACCAGAAGGATGGTCCCCACCAGGCAGATGGAGGAGACAGGAGGCTGCTCCAGCCAGCATGGCTGAGAGCAACCTACTGAACCCAGCCAGGGACTGAGGCTTTATAGGCCAAGTGGCCACACCCAAACGGCCAGACACACCCAGTGACTCACACACACTGGGAAGGGAGTTAACCCTTCCTACACCACAGAAGAGAAGGGAAAACACCAACTTAAAGGGAAATAGCACACACACTCACTCACCTGTTACCGCTGGCAACGGCATGCGTGGCAGCCGTGTCCTGAAGAACAACCAGCAGGCCGAGACCCTGCCACCACATGCACACAACACCAGACGTTGCCGCGGACCACCGCAGGTGAAGGGAGGTGTCCAAGTGCATACAACCAACACAATCTCGTGCACAACAAACACACAAAGGGAGTGCACATAAAAAACGTTGCCAAGGGCAACCGCACGCATGCGTGTTATCCGCGGCAACCGCACCTGAGGCAAACCACTAAGTGCCCCCAGCTGCGGTTGTCACAACACCAAAACCGCGGGTAACTGCATGCGGCTCCCAAGGAGTCACGACTAAGACCCAGGGTCGTGACACAGGCGCAGCTTGCCCCTGATGTAGTATATGGCCAAAAAATGAACAGACTATTGCTGGTTAAATGCACTTGGTGTGACAGCTTGACCAACCACACTACTGAGGGTTAAATGCACTTGGTGACGGGCGCAGCTTGCCCCTGATGTAGTATATGGCCAAAAAATGAACAGACTATTGCTGGTTAAATGCACTTGGTGTGACAGCTTGACCAACCACACTACTGAGGGTTAAATGCACTTGGTGACGGGCGCAGCTTGCCCCTGATGTAGTATGTGGCCAAAAAATGAACAGACTATTGCTGGTTAAATGCACTTGGTGTGACAGCTTGACCAACCACACTACTGAGGGTTAAATGCACTTGGTGACGGGCGCAGCTTGCCCCTGATTTAGTATATGGCCAAAAAATTAACAGACTATTGCTGGTTAAATGCACTTGGTGTGACAGCTTCACCCTGATGTAGGCTTTAGCCAAAAAACAACCACACCATTGAGGGTTAAATGCACTTGGTGACAGGCGCAGCTTGCCCCTGATGTAGTATATGGCCAAAAAATAAACAGACTATTGCTGGTTAAATGCACTTGGTGTGACAGCTTCACCCTGATGTAGGCTTTAGCCAAAAAACAACCACACCATTGAGGGTTAAATGCACTTGGTCGCAGCTTGGATGCACTTGGTCGCAGCACCGCACAAGACACAAAATGGCCGCCGATCACCCCAGAAAAAAGTGACTGACAAACGGTCTGGGCAGCCTAAAAACAGTGAGCAATTGAGTATCAGCAGCTCAATGATGCACAGCTGCAGATCGATCGATTAATCAAGTCCTTTGGAGGAGTTAATCTGCCTAATCTCGCCCTACTGTCGCAGCCGCAACCTCTCCCTACGCTAATCAGAGCAGAGTGACGGGCGGCGCTATGTGACTCCAGCTTAAATAGAGGCTGGGTCACATGGTGCTCTGGCCAATCACAGCCATGCCAATAGTAGACATGGCTGTGACGGCCTCTTGGGGAAAGTAGTATGACGCTTGTTGATTGGCTGCTCTGCAGCCTTTCAAAAAGCGCCAAGAAAGCGTCACAAAAGCGCCAAGAAAGCGACGAACACCGAACCCGAACCCGGACTTTTTTACGAAAATGTCCGGTTCGGGTCCGTGTCACGGACACCCCAAAATTCGGTACGAACCCGTACTATACAGTTCGAGTTCGCTCATCCCTACTTACCAGCAAATGCCATTTCAAAGGTTAACCCTTTATTTCATCCAAACTACCGACCTCAATTAAAAGCAGAGCCTGGATTCACCATCTTTGATGACCAAGGAGGAATGGATACTTATTTAAATGCTATATTATATTTCCACTTTGATATATACCAATGCTAATTGGGACTCTTTATTACTTGCCATGGACTTTATTGCTCTTACTGATGATTGTCGCCCATATTTCCCCGTCAAGCACTGAACAATGTCAACGCCCATATTTCACCCAAACTACTACTGATACATGTATCTATGATATATGACATATTTGCTTAAAATGTATTTGTATTACATTGCAAAGTCCATATTTGCTCTTTTTGGAGGTAATTGTATATGGCGTATGTATTGGTGTTTTTCAGGTGACCGTCTTCCTGCTACTGGATGTGTCGGGGGCGACACATGCTATACTATGGGGGTATGCAGTGTCCCACTCAAGTAACCGTGGGCCCCGCAAACGTGCTTTTATCATGTATTAATGTCATATGATATGCCTGTATTTTGAATTTTATCTCCTGTCATATCCTGCGACTGTTCTGTTGAATGGAGTTCTCTGATGAGCCTACAAGAAAACAACAGCGATGTAACTGAATGTCTGGAGGGAGGCATCTTCCTAGCCTCTCTACTCTGTCCCTGTCGGTTCCATAGCCCAGGGTTAAGGCCTGCAAGTATTCTTCCTAGAGGTGAGCAATCCACTCCTATAGATCGCTCTTCCAGTGTGACCAATGTCTAAACTGTATGCAGCAGAGTATTTAAAGAATTATCAAGTTTATGCAAGACAAAGGATTAGTAACATAGTCATAACCTGAGGACTTATTAGGCACATTTGTAGTAGGTGTAGGAGATAGCTTGAAGCATCTACATCTCCATTTCAAATCCTGAGGACAATCAGGCCAACTGTCAGAACAACATTGGAATAGAAGTTTCAGGATTCAGAAAAGCACCTTTTTATTCAAGGATTAGGTTCAGGCCGGAGTTGTTACTAGTGTAAGACTTTCATTATTACCAGCCTACTCCGAGCAGTAGTTTTCTTATGTATTACAAGAGCCTGTACTTCATTGAGGATTTGCATCTCCCTTTCATCAGAAAAGTGCCATTTCGAGTTTCGCCCTGCTTGCCTCAGACTCAGTTCCTCTATTAACACTATAGTGAATGGTTGTACAAAAGGTACTGGTGTCACGACTACAAGGGACCTTGCCACTGGCACATTAATATAGACCACCAAGGGCACCTCAAACCACCATCTGGCCAGGGTCCCTTACACCAGAGTGTGCCCCAGAGAATCCTTGTGCAATTCTCCTTTTCACTTATGCGAGCCTGCCCAGGGACGACATAACCGTGAGTAACCAGAACTTTGTCGAGATGAATCAGGCGTGAATCAGCCAGGATTTCCACCCACCATTGCTTGATGCATCAGATTAGATCATCCATCTCCACACTATGTCACCCTGCCACTCTGTGGTATCATGCTGCTGCTGTTGCTGCCATGTCCGCACTATGTCATCATGCCACTCTGTGGCCTCCTGATGCTGCCATCTCCACACTATGTCACCGTGCCACTTTGTAGTCTCCTGATGCTGCCATGTCCACACTATTTCACCTTGCCACTCTGTGGTATCATACCGCTGTTGCTGCCATCTCCACACTATGTCACCGTGACACTCTGTGGCCTCCTGATACTTCCGCCACCTCCAGACCCTATCATTGTGCCACTTCGTGGTCTCCCCATGTTGCTTCAACCTCACCACTATGTCATAGGGCCACTCTGTGGACTTCTCATGCTGTTACCACCCTTCCCACTCTATGACGGGGTCGCTATTGTCCTTGTTTGGACGAAAAATGAGACGCACAACGGATCCTGTCTGTGTAGCAGCTGTAAGGCCTGTATAATCGCATCAGAATTGGTAGCCAAAAGCAGGAGTGGGTACAAAACACAGAAGACATGCAAATATTACCTTTACATGTCATCTCTGTTTTAGATCCACTCCTGTTTTTTTTTCATTACCAATACTCATGGATTACTGAGCAAATACTGACCGAGTGGAAGCGTATGCTCCCCAGACATGATCTGTTCTTTGGGGGTTATTGTTCTGACGGATCAGAGGAAGGGCAAAATAATCAGCGATGTCAACACAAACTTACTGCTGACACCCTCTCCACTCTGTCGGGAGGGGGAGGGGGGGGGGCTCTACTTGTATAAGCATTTAATAGAACAGGTTCTGTAGACATCTATGTGGAATCAGCTGACAACGGTGTAAAAGGAGAACGGTTCTTCTTGGCGCTAACATCGACCTGTAAGGCTGAGTTAATACTTAAGTTATTTGGTCAGTCTTGGCCCCGTGACGGTCCCAAATAAGTGAAGTGTGCAGTGATTCTAAGAGCGACGCCTGTCATCTGCATGTCATATAGACTGATACTATTATTTCACTACCAAAGCAGACTCCCTATGCGTGTTACTGCAAGGCACAGTGTTCTACACCCATATAAAGGCTCTATGCAGCTCGGAAATAGACTTTTTTTTATTGCGATTCGTCGTGAATATATTCGGATCAAAGCAAATTATTTCGGAAAATTCGGCAAACCGGACGAATCGAATTTTTTAGAAATTCGCTCATCTCTACTAGGCAGCTCACAATAAATGCTGGTAATGCGTTTTTATCAGTACATTGAGCTATAGCCATGCATTATTTATTCACTTTATCATTCATTATGGCTTTCCGATTTGTCCGTAAACAATGTTGGGTGTCTGTGATTTTGGGATAAGTTGCCCAGAAAAAAGAAAAATTGTCCAATCGGGACCAAGAGGGAAGAGCATTGGGGACCCAGTGGGTCCCCAATGGCAGCAGCTGGGGATAAGTGAGGATCAGTAATGCTACTGTACATATTTCTTTTAAACCCACCTATTTAAAAAACAGTTTATGCCGCAGGAACACCCCATTACAAGGGTTTTCCGAAACTGAAATACGAATGACTTATCTTCTGGATAGGTCATCAGTATCTGATCAGTTGGGGTCTGACACCCGGGACCCCTCCCGATCAGCTGTTTGAGAAGGCACCGGCGCTGTGAGCCCTTCTCTCTTCTCACCATGTACAGCGCCGTACATAGTATAGTGGCTGTGCTTAGTATCGCAGCTCAGCCCCATTCAATTCTATAGGGCCGAGCTGAGCCTAGTCTACATGACCGATAAACGTGCCATCACATGGCCTAGGGAAAAGCTACTGCAAGCACCACCTTCTCAAACAGCTGATCGGCTGAAATCCTGGGCGTCGGAGCCCCGCCATAACATACTGATGACTAGAGATAAGAAATTTTGATTTGGCTGCTTCGCGAATGTTACAAAAAAATTTGCTTCGTAATGAATTACTTTGTCACGATGCAATTTTTTTTGCAAGTAGCGGGTGAAATGTACCCCTGAGATGCCGCCTTCATACATGTAAAAGCTGAGTGTAAAAACTGTATAAAATTAACATAAAAAAATATGTAATCAAACTTACCACCTCCATTTGCTCGTGACGGGCCGGCGGCAGCCATCTTACTTGAAGATCTGGTGCGAAATCTCGAGCGGCCCGAGATGACATCATCACGCCTGCTGGCGTAGTGGCGTCATACGTCACGGCACACGGGATTTCGGCCGAGATCTTCAATCAAGATGGCGGCATCCGGCCCGTCGCGAGCAAATGGAGGTGGTAAGTATGATTTTTTATTATTTTTTTACACTATTTCAGGTTAAATCGATTCGCTACCACGAGGCTTTGCAGCGAATAAAATTTATTCAGAAATTCGGATCGTATTCCACTTCGGTGGGTTCGATTCACTCATATCTACTAAAGACCTATCCAGAGGAGAGGTCATCAGTATTTATATCTCGGAAAACCCCTTTAACTTTGGGGGAAAATGCACTTCAAATGTGAGACAAAAAGCTAGAGGATGTACAGTAGATGGGGACTAGCTGGAGAACGCAAATGTGCATCTTTTACAGTCAGAAATAAAGAATCTCATTTATCTGAAGCCGCCCCTCAGATTTCACACAGTTTAGAAGGACCTAAATGTTAAATCAGTTGGCTGAATGGATTTCTCATTACTGCTGTTTTACATAGGAACTGACAAGCAGTTATGTGAATGCAATGGAGTGCAACAATCAGCAATCTGCATAGCTCATCCTCCTGTATCTGGGGCTTGTAGCTCTCCCCTCCCCCTCTGTGCTTTCAGACATTTCACACCATATTCTTCCGATTTGTACAGTATTTTCAATCTTCCAGCTACAGTATGTAATACAGAGAATGGGATGCCTCCAAATATTAACTTAAAAACATTTGGGAAAGCTGCCAACTGATTGCATAGTCGTGTATACCATATGGTGCCAAATAATCATGGTTTTTGAGGAAACGTCTAATGATAATTATAGACAGCACTGACATTGAAACCCTTTATGTTGCATACAGTCTAGCCTTTCAGAGCTTACGCACGGAAAAATAAAAACAGGTATTTAATGGAAAGCTGCAGGTTGCTGTATGTGAATAAAACCTGCAACTAAGTGCTTATGCACGCGGCCTTTGTCGCTTCGTGGCCTGCAAAATACGGATACAAGCCATGTGCATCCTGTACTGTCCACGAGCCCGATTGTAGGACATGTTCTATAATTTGCTGAATGGCCTTACGGATGCCGATAGCACACATCTGACTTTTTCCCCCCAATTCCGCCCCATTTGGAATTGTGTTTCCACCATCTCAGTACATTGTATGCAACAGTAAATAGCGCCATTAGAAAGTACAACTTGTTCAGTATAAAACAAGCCCTCATACAGCTACTGTGTATGAATGGGAAAAATAAAAAAGTTATGGTTCTGGGAAGATCGAGAGTAAAAAATTAACATCGCAAGGTCCTGAAAGGGTTCATATACCCACTTAAAGGGGTTTAGATTTTATTGATCCTCAGGATCCATCATCAACAAGTGTATTTTTGGTGGGACTGATCATGAGAACAGGGGGTTCTGCACCCGCTATGTATTAGCATGCACACTGCTGTTCCATTCATCTCTATGGGGCTGTCGAAGCTCAGTTATATTTGGCAGCCCAATACAGATGAATAGAGCAGCAGTGCACATTATTGAATACCGTTCTATTCATATGGGAGGGGGTCCCTTATTCTCAGCTGTTGCACCCTCACTGATCAGACACACATCCCGTATCCTGGGGACACGTTAAAGGGGTTGTCCAAGTTCAATTAAAACTCTTCCAGCAACAATACATTTACTAAAATAACAGAAGAATTCAAGCTCACCCTTCTTCTCCTCTGCTGCTGGCTGCACTATGCTCTCATCCTATCCGCTGGTGTTTGTTTACCTGGCTGCAGTGGTTAAGTCCCATACACACTATGTCACTGGCTGTATACTGCCAAGGCCAAAGATTAACTAAAGGTGACGTAGTGTGTATAGGACGTTACCGCTGCAGCCAGGAGATGACGTCATCACGGTAGAACTGGAGTGCAACAGTGGATGTGTAGTTCCCCAGACCTGGAGATACTACAATTGTAAATAGTTTTGTAATAAAATGTTATGTATTTTATTGTATGCTTCTGCTTCTATGCATTTGTTCCAGCAAGAAACGGCTAATCATCCTGTTCCTCCCCTCTTGGTAGGAGTGGGCTGGTCCTACTTTGTGCCAAGAGGGGGAGTTCTTTGCCAGAGACAGAGGGGAAAGGAAGCACACTGCAGAGCTCCTGCTCCCTAATAGAATTCTCCAGAGAGATCCACTCTCAAGTGAAGTGACTAGACAGCAAAGTGAACTGTTACAGCCAGCATGAAAGACACTGCTGAAAGGTGAGGGTCTACAGCCAAGACACCCGTCACTCAGAACACTACTAGGCCAGCAACACCTAAGTGCTAAAGTTCCACCATCCAACCTGCCTCTATAATCCTTATCGGTGCTAGAGTTTTGTACTTTAAAAACTACCGCTACTGAATGTATTTGAAGTTTTGTGTTGCACTTTTTGGGCTTTGTTACGTTTAATTCTGGTCTCATTTTTCAGTACTATATTTCCCCTGCACCAATCCCCGGGAAGCAAAGGCCTGAGGGAGAGCACCATGACATAACACTTCATCAGGGCCACTACCACTCCCTTCCTCCACGCCCGCTTTTCCAGGGCTCGTTGCAGATATGGCAGGGGAGAAAATGGTATCACTTTTGTTATTTTAGTACATTTACTGTTGATGGGTGATTTTGAATTAAACTTGGAAAGCCCCTTTATGTCACAACCTCATTCAAGTATTTAAACTATATTTATTTAACAATTTTATTTAAATATATATTAAGGGTACTTTCACACTAGCGTTATTCTTTTCCGGCATAGAGTTTCGTCCTAGCGGCTCAATACCGGAAAAAAGAACTGATCAGTTTTATCCTAATGCATTCTTAATGGAGAGCAATCTGCTCAGGATGCATCAGGATGTCTTCAGTTCAGTCTTTTGGCCTTTTCAGGACGGAGATAATACCGCAGCATGCTGCGGTTTTATCTCCGTCCAAAATTCCGGAGCACTTGCCGGAATGCCGGATCCGGCATTTTTTCCCATTTTGCATTAATGCTGGATACGGCCCCGGCAAAACGGATCCGGCATTGCGGTCTGCGCATGTTCAGATCGGAAAAAATTAGAAAAAAAATGAATGCCGGATCTGTTTTTCCGGATGACACCGGAGAGACGGATCCGGCATTTTAATGAATTTGTCATACAGATCAGGATCCTGATCCGTATGACAAATGCCATCAGTTTGAATACATTTTGATGGATCCGGCAGGCAGTTCCGGCAACGGAACTGCCTGCCGGAATCCTCTGCCGCAAGTGTGAAAGTACCCTAACTTAACCTTACAATCTTTGAATCCACTGAAAAAATAGGGATATAACTTATTGACAAGAGCAATTGTAACACCCAGTTGCCAACTTAGTCATACGATTCTAGGTGGAATTACAGAGGAACATCCCAACATAGAGTTTGAAGAAAAGATGACCCAGAATTCTTATTTCATGGAGAGTATAAGTAGGTAATAAAGCAGGCATGCAAAGAGAGCTGACAAATCCCCTTTAAATTACAGCACAGTCCCTCAAAGTTTGATGACTGGTTATAGGAACTATAAGTTTGAGTGTCATTTTCTGTGGAGAAGGGGGTCACAAACTGTATATTAAAGGAGGTTTTCTGAGATTTTTATACTGATGATCTATCTTCTGGATAGGTCATCAGTATCTGATCTGTGGGAGTCTGACACCCAGGACCCCGCCGATAAGCCCTGGTTCACACCTGAGCGTTTTACAGCGCGTTCAAACGCACTGTAAAACGCTCAACACATGAAAACCAATGCTTCCCTATGGCCCTGGTTCACACTTGAGCATTTTACAGCGCGTTTGAACGTGCTGAAAAATGCCCTACGCTCAAAAAAGTTCTTGAGCTTCTTTGGGGCGTTTTTTCACGCGTTCCCGTACATAGACTTTCGGGAACGCGCGACAATGGGCGTTCGCTTGTCTCTGTATGCGCGATTGCAAACGCCGGTACAATCGCGCATACAGAGTGCTCCATCGCGAATGCTCAGGTGTGAACCCAGGGTAAGCTGTTCGAGAAGGCAGCAGCTCTGCTTTTCGTAGCATTTAGCACAAAATGCTCATTATACACTTTGGTAAATAAATGTGTGTAATGGGTGTGTTTTCTAAAATGTGTTAACTTCTTCTTTTTTTTTTAACCTCAGAGCCTCTGCAGTTGCCGGCTAGTGCTGTATAAATGACCAAACTAAGCCTCAAATGCACATGGTGCTCTTTCTCTTTTGAACAGCAGTTTACGACCACATATAAGTGTATTCAGGAGGAAATGTCTAACAAATTGTGGGCTGCTTTCTCTCCTGTTATTCCTTGTGAAAATGAAAGCAACTTTTTATTGGACAAAATATAATTTTTCATTTTCCAAACAAGTGTTTCTCAATTCTATGAAATGCCTGTGGGGTCAAAGCACTCACTATACCCCTCAATACATTTATTGAGGGGTGTAGTTTCCAAAATGGGATCATTTTTAGGGAGTTTCCACTGCAGGGGTAACTCAAGGTCTCTTTAAATGCAACATGGTGTTCCAGAACCATTCCAGCAAAATCTCTGCTCTAAAAACCATATGGCGCTCCTTCTCTTCTGAGCCCTGCAGTGTGCCCAAACAACAGTTCTTATGACCACATATGGGGTATTGACATGTTCAGAAGAAAATGGGTAACAAATTGTGGGCTACTTTTTCAACTTTTTACCCCTTGTGAAAATGAAAAATGTGCGGCTTATACAACATTTTTTGGAAGAAATGAAATTTTTCATTTTGACAACCAAGTGTTTCTAAATTCTATGAAAAATGCCTGTGTACAATCTGTATACAGTACAAACCCCAATAAATTCCTTAAGGGGCTTAGTTTCCAAAATGGTGTTACTTTTTTTTTGGGGGGGGGGGGGGGCGTTTCTAATGTAGGGGTACCTCGGGGTCTCTTCAAATGTAACATGGCAACAAAAAACCATATGGCACTCCTTCCCTTCCTCCCTCCTTCCCTAATAGTGTGCCCATACAGCAGTTTAGGAGCATAAATAAGGTGTTTCTGTAAACTGCAGAATCAGGGTAATATATATTGTAGTTTGTTTTGCTGTTAACCCTTACAGTATTACAAGAAAAACATGGATTAAAATAAAAAATATGCAAAAAGTGTAAAAATTTTTACATGTCATCTCCATATTCCTTTGATTGTTGTGAAACACCTAAAGAGTTAACAACGTAAAATCAGCTTTGAATAATTTGAGGGGTGTATTTCCTAAAATGGGCTCATTTATGGGTGGTTTTTGTTACTTAAAGGACATCTGTCAGCAGATTAGTACTGTATTTTTCGCCCTATAAGACGCACTTTTTCCCCCCCAAAATTGGGGGGGGGGGGGGGGAAAGGCAGTGCATCTTATGTGGCAAATACTTGAGTTTGTATACCGCCGACCGCATGCTGCGCAGCGCGGTGGCGGGTGTATTAGTAGGCATGGATGAGGGAGGAGGGGCTGGCATCCAGCTCTGTAACTACAGCGGGCCCGGTGCAGTCACTGTATTCTGCTACACCGGGCCCGCTCACTGTAGGAATCCTAACTGCAGGCAATGCTAACAGTAGTCTTTTATGCAGCCTGTACTTACGATACTAACTTTCCAGCAGGCAGCGGGCAGGAGGCTGAACTGGCGGGCGGGCGCTTACAACGTAACTCACTATGTCACGCGCCGGCTCCGCCCACTTTATTAATGAAGAAGGGAGAGCCGGCGCGTGACATAGTGAGTTACGTTGTAAGCGCCCGCCCGCCAGTTCAGCCTCCTGCCCGCTGCCTGCCGGAAAGTTAGTATCGTAAGTACAGGCTGCATAAAAGACTACTGTTAGCATTGCCTGCAGTTAGGACTCCTACAGTGAGCGGGCCCGGTGTAGCAGAATACAGTGACTGCACCGGGCCCGCTGTAGTTACAGAGCTGGATGCCGGCCCCTCATCCCTATTGGGGGTCATTCTATGGATGGCACTGTTATGGGGGTCTGTGGATGACACATAGCGTAAAATGCTATTTATGTGTCATCAACAGATCCCCCATAACAGTGCCATCCACAGTCCCCAATAACAGTGCCATCCACAGTCCCCAATAACAGTGCCATCCACAGTCCCCAATAAAAGTGCCATCCACAGTGCCCCCCATAACCGTGCCATCCACAGATCCCCATAACCGTGCCATCCACAGATCCCCATAACCGTGCCATCCACGGACCCCCATAACAGTGCCATCCACGGACCCCTATAACAGTGCCATCCACAGATCCCCATAACCGTGCCATCCACAGACCCCCATAACAATGCCATCCACCAACTCCCCCATAACAGTGCCATCCCCAGATCCCACATAACACCATTAGGCACACCTTTTGGTTCAAATTCTTATATTTTATTTTTTCCTCCTTAAAAACCTAGGTGCGTCTTATGGGCCGGTGTGTCTTATAGGGCGAAAAATACGGTACCTATGACACTGGCTGACCTGTGTCATGTGCACTTGGCAGCTGAAGGCATCTGTGTTGGTCCCGTGTTCTCATATGCCTGCAATGCTGAGAAAAATTATGTTTAAATGTATGCAAATGAGTCTCTAGGAGAATCTAGTGTTGCAGTTATGCCTAGAGGCTCTGCTCTCTCTGCAAGTGTTTCTTTCGCTACACTTTGACAAGGCCAGGCAATGAAAATGTCATCACACCTGGCCCTGTCAATCGCAGCGCAGAGGGTGCGGCAGTTGCAGAGAGAGCAGAGCGTCTAGGTATAATGACAACACCACTGTTGCTCCTAGATGTGCATTTGCATATATTAAAACTTCATTTTTCTCAGCAAAGCGGAGAAAACATGGGACCAACATAGATGCCTTCAGCTGCCAAGCACACATGCAACAGGTCAGCCAGTTTCATAGGTACAAATCTGTGTGACAGATGCCCATTAAGTAGAATGGAATGGGACTTCATTAACATTTTATAATAAGATTACCATTTAGATTAATTAGGTTCTATCTGTCTGTCTGTCTATGTAGTTATCTCTGTTTATCGATCTATCTCTATATCTATCATCTATGTATGCCAAAAACATAAGAACACCTGCTGCACTGCATATAATATCGTAATCAGATGCATACACGTTTCACAGGAAATTGTGGTTAATATCACAGATCCAGGTGTCTGATTACTTAGTGTTTCACAGTCCATTAATCATTTCTATGAAAATTACCAGATCTTTACATGTAGTGATCAAAAATGGAACAAACACCTTCTAAGTAAATAAAATGACAAACATCACATTCCTGCATGTCCTAACCATTCAGCCTCCAGAAAAGTGAGTGACAGTTCGACAATTACGAATGAGTTTTGAATGTGTTTTACCAGACAATTGTTTCTACAGATTTGGCCTGTAGTTGTTGCTGGTCACTAAGGGTACCACCAGACGGGCTGGCTGCATGTGTCCAAGCCATGTCCACCCATGGCAGTCAATGACCACTGTCCATTGGCTTGCCTGCATGTGGCCTCCACAATATCCAGGAATGTTCCAAAACAATATGACACACATACCACAAGACCTATCACAAGGAATTCTTTTGGCCAGCAGCCATAATACATACAAGGAAATTACCAAAAATATTTTGAGACTGTTAACTGAATGTTCAGCCCGGACCAGATTTTTTTAACGTATATAGATCCAACTTCTCTGCCAACTTCTTTATTTCTTAACTCCTTTACGCACAATGACATGTTGTACAAGTATGATATGGAGTGAAGTACTTCCCCCACCACTCCAAATGATTACTACACAGTGATGGCACAGACTGTGCCACTCCAAAAGGGGCACTGTATTCAGATTAATGATTTTCCCGTCTGAGTGCTGTCTCGGTTTAGAACGGACAGCATCTGGACGGGCCACTGACCCATTAAATTCGTATGAGTGATTTTTTGCATGGACTATTGCTTTAGTGTATTTGAAGAAGACGAAGCTATGAGAACACTGCACTGCTCATACTATGTAGACAGCATGCAGGCAAATAATGAAGTGGCACCTCAGATACTTCAAACAGCACTCCTCTACTAAATTCACCCAAATCAATATAAACTTGGATTTGGATGCAACTGGAATTTTTACAAAATTTGTGTTGGATCCAATTAGTTTAAAATCGATTCCCTCATCTCTATTAATTATTTTTTTAAATGCTGGGCCCCTTCACAAAATAACGTTGAGATGAATTTTTAATTATGCACTGTATTTTCCCTTTTTACCGTAGACAGCCCTGTGCTAAAGGGCACCTGGGTTGGAGCTTGATTACTGGTAATGTAGTGGGAGTTCTTGTGTGTAATCACAAATTACACACAAGTTATGTATACGTATGCAGTAAATGCAGAATCATACCAAAGCATTATATTTTTTTTATTTTTTAAATGGGAGCATTTCTACTAGGGTGGCAGATCCCCATGGTTCAGATATTGATGTCCTATGCTGAGGATGGGTCATTAAAAGTAAAATCCTTATCTAACCCCTTAAGGTACACCTTTAGGAATATATTAAAAATCCTCAGACAAAGTACAGGGTGCTAAAAGGCCCATTGTTTAGGAAGGGGTCTGGACTAAACCCTTCGTAATATACACGAAGAGTGTGAAATACTGGGGGATTCCCAATCAACAAGAAAGAGAAAGTGACATAAAAATTTAGGAAATGATAATGAAGAATTTTGTGAGTGTGAAACTAAGGGAAAAGAGATGATCACAAGGTTTTACAGTTTACATTGCTCATAGATTATATATTCATTACTGTTGATCGAAGCAAACCTGACAAAGTGGAATTCGATACGAATTTCAGGATAAATTTTCAGAATTTCCTCGTGCTTCATGGTAGCGAATTGATTTTACATAAAATAGTTTAAAAAACACAAAAAAATCATACCTCACCATTTGCTCGCGACAGGCCGGCCGCACCCATCTTGTAATGTGCTTTGTGACGAAGTAATTGAATTTTCCAATACTTCGCTCATATCTAATATTCACTGTTTGTGGGTGTCACTCCCTGATGTCTTCTCATGGGCAAGGTTGCACTTGTCACGTTATGTGACGGAGGCTCCTTATTCCCCCACTCTGTCTTTGGTACCTTAGTGGTGTATTTCTGGCCATTTGGTAATCTTTGAATATTGCAGGAGAACCCTGCTCTCCCCATGATTAAGAATCTAATTTGATGGGTTATTTTATATTTTATATAAATTGCCTTCCCCCTCTTTTGCCACTTCCAACATCCCACATGGTGGCTGATGGTATTTGGAACCCATTGCGCCTGTTCTCCCCCCCCCCCCCTGCATAATGGAAACGGAACAGATCTATTTTGCAGCCCATAGACTTCTATTATGATGGAAAGAATAACGAAATGCCTCTAAAGGCATTCCGTTATGCATTTCGTCATAGAATTGCGCTCTGGTCCTTGGTAACAGAATCCATAACTCAATTCACTTTTTACCAGTAAACGAATTTCAAAATATGAAATTCGCTCATCTCTAATCACCGCATCCGAAAACATCCAAATATAAATACATTTTTCCTGTTCAGTATATACTGAAATGGAAAAAAAAGCCTCACGAATCACCATTTTTGGTCACCTTGCCTCCCAAAAAAAACTTAACTAAAATGTGATTAAAATGTCATATGCACCCCAAAATGGTATTATTAAAAACTACATTACCCCCACAAAAAACAAGCACTTAAACAATACTATAGACAGAAATAAAATAAAAAAAAGCTATGGTTGTCAGAATATGATGGTGAAATAGTTTTTTTCAAAGAATTTTATTTTAAAAAATTGTAAAACATAATAAAAACTATATAAATGTGTTATTGCTGTAAGTGTACTGGCAGAATAAGGTTGTCATGTCATTTTTAGCACACAGTAAATGCCTTAAAAGCAAAACTCAAAAAGCCTAGGCGGAATTGCCATTTTCTTTCCATTTTCACCCCACAAAGAATTTTGTCAGAAGGCGGTGAAGAAAAAACAAAAATGAAAAAATAAATTTAGGCTGTGTCCTGAAAGGGTTTAATTCTGCGCCACAGTTCAATTTATGCTTTTTTCCCCTTTGTATTTCTTTTTGCAGTGTGTGAATGAGATTCCTTAAAATATTATTTACATTGCTGGTACTATACAATGCTGCAGACTTATCACAAAAAAATCCATTGCATGTGGCAAATCTGCCACATGTCAACATACCCTCAAGGGTATATGTTACTATGCGTCAGTGTTGTTGCTGAAATTTCTGCCCCTGTCCCATTCATCTTAATGAGGCTTACAGAACTCTATGGGGGAGATTTATCAAACTGGTGTAAAGTAGAAGCGGCTTAGTTACCCATAGCAACCAATCAGATTCCATCTTTCATTTATCAAAAGGTGGAATCTGATTTGGTTGCTATGGACAACTAAGCCGCTTCTACTTTACACCAGTTTGATAAATCTCCCCCTATGTGCTTACCGATGAAACAACTCTGCTCCGCTGTACGGATGGGAATTTCTACAACAAATCTGCCGCGTCTGAACATATCAAAATGCCGGCAGTCAGGTTTCTACATGCAGTTTTAGAAGGCAAAATCAGGATTACAATAGGGGAGAAAATGTACAGGGCTGATACGACTTCTCCTCATTCTTGAATTCACTCCTGGTTTTAGCTTCCATAACTGCACCAGGAAACCGGACTGTGTGGTCGCACCCAAAATAAAAATGGAATGTACTCTTCCAAGTCACTCATCGTTCCTCTGAAAATTCACCGGCCTGCGTCGTCCTCACCAGTTCAGCTTCTTCTATTGTGGAATAGCAGTTCCCACAATGGTCAGATTATCAGCCCACAATGAAATATATACCGTATATTATTTCTACAGGATTGTGGGTACAGATTGTGGGATTTTATAACTGCTACAGCAATCCAAATCTGAAACGTCGTATCGAAAAAACATACACTGGCTATGACTTTATAGGCACTTTATTTTCATTGTGATTATCAGTCTATGAAATATTCGCCATTCACAATGCCCATCACCCATTTTGCTATGTAAACAGCCAGCAGCGAGATGTATGTTCCCCATTCAGTTCTCACTTTGACAGTAGCTGAAACTTTAACCTCCTCCCCAGTGTAAATCAGCAATGTAAGATTTCCAACTTACCTTTACCTTATATCTTCTGCATTAAATCCGAGACCGATGCTCTAAAGTCAGTTCTGTCTTATAAAAGTGTAACTTCGAGTTCCACTAAGGTTCCTCTGTGTAACATTCCCCATGATGCCCCAATCAGAAGTCGTTTAAACCACACAGGAAATCTCACAGCACCAAGTGGTTAGAGAAGAAATACAAAAGTTAGCACTTTTTCTGTCCTTCCGTAATCCCCAGACACAAACTGCAATGACAGCAACATATTCGCAGCGCTGAGCTACTTGCTAGAATATATATATTTTTTTTTTTACATACGATATGTATACATAGGAAAAAAACGAAATAATTTTTTTGAATAACATTCTAATTAAATTTAAGGCCTCATGCACACAAGCGTTGTGCAGCTTTTCCATGCATTGGGGACCGCAGTTCGCGGTCCCCAATGCACGGGCAACGTCCATGAGGCAGCCGGGACGGATCGAGACCCATTCAACTTGAATGGGTCCGTGATCCGTCTGCACTGCAAAAAAATAGAACATGTTCCGTAGTGCTTCCATGTCTCCGTTTCGCACCGCAGGTCAGGATTGCGGACCCATTCAAGTGAATGGGTCCGCATCCGTGATGCAGGGAGCGCACAGCCGGTGTCCGCATATTGTGGACCCACTGTTTGCGGGCCACAATACGACCACAGCCGGGCAACGGCCATGTGCATGAGGCGTAAAAGAGAAAAAACAGACTGGAAGTGTAGGATCCTGTGTTAGTGTATCCTCTTGTGTGAAACCCTTTTGGGTCCCTGACCTTGGAATTAGATGCTGAGTGAGGTCGACTATGGGGTAACATAGACACCATATGCAACACTTTGGTCCTGTGCTGAATTTGGAAGGCATCTACACTTTAATTTTGTACTTCCCATTATATCCAGTTTTATTAAACAGGGCTAAATTCTAGTGTGATGGGGTTCTTTCAAGAATGTATTTACAATTTTTCCAATAGGACCAGGTTTTAAGTGACTTTCTAATATCCTAGATATTCCACTGGACACCCATACTATGCCTCGTGGTAAGGTACTGGTTATTTTGTAGTTTCATATCTTTGGAGCTTCTATTGATAAAGGCTATGTTTAGCAGCATTATTGATAGTAGAGATGAGCGAATTTCTCAAAAATTGTATTCGGTCAGTCACAGGGCCAAAACTGACCAAATAACTCAAGTGTAAACTCAGTCTTACAGATCGATGTTAGCATCAAGAAGAAGAGCACTCCTTTTACACTGTCGTCAGCTGATTCCACATAGATGTCTACAGAACCTGTTCTATTAAACACTTATACAAGTAGAGCCCCCCGAGAGAGTGGAGAGGGTGTCAGCAGTAAGTTTGTGTTGACGTCACTAATTATTTTGCTCTTCCTCTGATCCGTCAGAAAAATAACCCACAAAAAACAGATCCTGTCTGTTGAGCGTCCACCTTCACTCGGTCATTATTTGGTCAGTAATTCATCACTATTGCTAAAGCCAACAAAAAACAGGAGTGGCTCCAAAACAGAGATGACACGTGAATGGAATATTTGCATGTCTTCAGAGTTTTTTACCCACTCCTGCTTTTGGCTACCAAATCATAAGCCAATTTTGATGGGACCATCTCATACAGGCCTTACAGCTGCTACATAGACAGGATCCGTTGTGCATTTAATTTTCCTTTCTTCTGACAGATCATAAGAAGGGTCAAATAAATGATAATGTCAACCAGGCCAAAAAGCCAAAATAGTGGCCCAGTCATGGAGTGGGGACGGTGGTAACAGCTTGAGAAGTCCACAGAGTGGCCCAATTACATATTGTGGAGGTGGCAACAGCATAAGGAGACCACAGAGTGGTGATGTGGCATGAGCATGGGGAGACCACAGAGTAGCCCAGTGACATAGTGGTGAGGTGGCAGCAGCATGATGAGACCACAGAGTGGCCCAGTGACATAGTGGTGAGCTGGCAGCAGCATGATGAGACCACAGAGTGGTGATGCGGCAGCAGCATGAGGAGACCACAGAGTGGCCCAGTGACATAGTGGTGAGGTGCTAGCAGCATGATGAGACCACAGAGTGGCCCAGTGACATAGTGTTGAGGTAGCAACAGCACAAGGAGACCACAGAGTGGTGAAGTGGCAGCAGCATGAGGAGACCACAGAGTGGTGAAGTGGCAGCAGCATGATGAGACCATAGAGTGGCCCAGTGACATAGTGGTTAGCTGGCAGCAGCATGAGGAGACCACAGAGTAGTGATGTGGCAGCAGCATGAGGAGACCACAGAGTGGCCCAGTGACAGAGTGGGGAGGTGGGGGGCAATACCAGTACCAGCTGAAGATGGTGGCTGGCAGTAGGAGCACCTGGCAGCAGGTGTGGCATCAGGCAAGTGGCAGCATCAGAATAGTAGCTGAAGAAACAGATCTCTTTTGTCAAAGTGTTGGTGTGGCACCGTGGATGATCTAGTCTGATGCATCAGGCACTGGTCCTGGCAGATCCATGCCTGATTCATCTTCACAAAGGTCAGTTTCTTCACATTTTGTGGACAGGTGCGTTCTCCTTGGGGTAACTATGGCCCCCGCCCCACTAAACACCCGCTCTGATGCCACACTGCTGGCAGGAATGCTTGTCCAGGGCAAACTCAGCCAATTGCGGCCAAAAATCGAGTTTGTGCAGAGCAGTAGTGCAGGGGATATTTGATGTGGGGTGGCAGGGTGCACTCCAAGTATGCCACAACCTGCTGGTTCAGGTTCTGCGCTATGTCTAGCTGCTGCTGTTGAGTAGTTTCTTCAGTAGGCGGGTGAAGAAAACTGCTCATCAGCGACTCTAGACTTGAGTTGCTGCTGATGGACCTGGTACCGATACTGCCTTCCCCCCACACAGCTGCTATGGCAGTGGAACATGAGCACAGAGGGCCCCCCCGTTCAGACCTTTGTGAGGATGGGCGATGGTGCACAAAGGCAGCTGCCAACTGACTACATAAGAGGTCTCAATAGTATTTCAGTTTGTCCTCCCTCTTAGTGGGTGTAAAAAAGGCCCTCATTTTGGACCGGTAGTGAGGGTCTAACATGGTGAAGAGCCAGTAGTCATCCCTCTGCCGAATGGCGATAATTCTGCTGTCACTACACAAGCAAGTGAGTATGCATCAGGCCATTTGCGCAAGTGACACGGAGGGACTCCCTGCCTCCATCTCCACTTCATACTGCCACGATGTGTTTGGTTCTCTGCCTCATCTTCCTGATTGTCCTGTAGCTTTTCTGGATGCTCCTGCTCCTCCTCTCCTGTCACCTGTGTAGAAAAACCACCCATTTCTCTACGCTTTGCTTTTGCTTAAATGTCCTCCTCTTCCTCTAGTTCAGCCCCAACAAGGTGCATGTGGCCGTGAGATGTAGTCGCCATGTCTCCTGTCTCCTGGCCAGCCAGATTTAGCAGCATGTGCTCCAGGACATGAATCAGTGGAATGACGATGTTCATCCAGTAGTCCTGGCGACTGACAAATAAAGTGGCCTCCTCAAAGGGCCCGAGCAAATGGCAGATGTCACGCATGAGCTGCCACTGGCTAACGTCGAAGTTACACAGGTAAGTACCTATGTCCGCCTGTATCATCAAGAAATCATTTATGGCCTTTCTCTGTTCATATAATTGGTCCAACATATGGAAGGTGGAAACGTCACATATTAGCCTATGCTGGGGGACGCCGTTTTGCCACTGCAGCTCAAGGAGGGTATGCTTTGTGGTGTACAAGTGGCTAAAGTGCATACAAAGTTTCCTGGCCATTTTCAGGATGTCTTGCAGATGAGGTGAAGACTTCAGGAACCACTTTACAACCAGATTGAACACGTGTACCATGCAGGGCGCATGACTCAGCCCTCCTTGATGCAGCGCCGACACCATGTTCTTCCCATTGTCGGTCAACATGGTTCAGATTTTGAGTTGTTGAGGAGAAAGCCAGGATTTGATTTCTTGATGAAGGACGGGAAGAAGTTTCTCCCCTGTGTAACTTCATTCATCCAGGCAAACTAAGTGCAGAACAGCGTGACACCGCCGTGCCATGCACATGTGGTATGCTGGTGGAGCACTGTGAATTGTCCCTGCAGTGGAGGCTGAGAACACTGTGGAGGATGAGGAGGCAGAGGCAGACATTGTCACAGGACCAACGGCGTGAGAACATGGAGGTGGAAGGGGCGTAACCTGTCCAAGTTGCTTGTGTGGCTGGGCAGGAACCATATTTACCCAGTGGGCCGTAAAGGACATATATTGTCCTTGACCGTAGTTACAGCTCCACACTTCAGCGCTGCCATGCGCTTTGGCAGACACCGACAGGCTCAAGCACTGGAACACCTTCTGTTCTACATATGTGTGCAGGGCTGGTACTGGCTTTTTGGCAAAGAAATGATGGCTTGGGACTCTCCACCTTGGCTCGGCACAAGCCATCAGTTCTCTGAAAGGTGCAGAGTCCACCACTTGGAAAGGGAGGGACTGCAGCACCAGCAACTGAGCACGTTCAGCTTCTGCGCTGTTGGATGAGTGGACACATACTGTTCTCTCTTGGCAATTGCTTCGGTGATCGATTGCTGATAGAATGACTGATTAGGAGGAGCAGGAGCATCAGGACCAGCTGATGATGGGAAGGAAACAGCTTCCTTTGGCTGAGGTGGTGGAGCCTTGAATGCATGAAATTGGGTGCGTGCAACTGGGTGATGCAGCGGTTGCTTTGGCAGGCTGGACCACCACATCGGAGCCACGATTCTCCCAGGGCATTTTATGGTGACACTGCATGTGTTGACGCAGGGCCGTGGTGTTAACATTGGCACCCTGGCCACGCTTCACCTTCTGCCCACAAATTCTGAAAATGGCCATGTTCGCCTCCTCCGGTGGCCTAACAAAAAATTACCACACTGCCGAGTATGGCATTTTCTCCCCAACACTCCGCTCTGACTGCCTGCTACCGCTGCCTCCGTGAATCCCCTGTACTGCCACTTTCCGAGCTGTTAGGCTCCTGTGAAGTGGGTCGTCTACCCCGGGCACGTTTGGCTCCCGACTTCCCACTGCTGCCACACTGCTGACTCACAGCCACGCTGCCACCCTGTTGGCTCAGCAGCTGCCACCCTCTTCTCCTAATGATGATTAAGCCCCTTCTTCACCTGGCTCCCAAGCGCGATCGGCTACATAATCATCATTATCATCCACTACTGTCTGCACGTCACTGATGTTCCCCTCAACGGTCTCAGGACCAGGAGCCTGACCGGTCGCAAAACCTGCTCCCACGCGACTCTCATCATCACTACTTGCCCGTCTACCAGAGAAAGCAGCAGATTTCTCCTCCAGATCTTGGATGGGCAGTAGCTGCTGACTGTCCTCTAGTAGCTCGTCCTCGCTGACAAGTGGAGCCGAACCTGCTGCATATAATACTTCTTGAGCTGAGGGAACTGAAAATGACAGAGGCAGGTTGAGGACAGTCAGGGGCACAGGGCCTGCTCCTGAGCCACACCAACTAAGCGTTGTGTCAGAGGAACCCACTGACTCTTGGCTGGGGGTGTCTGATGTCATCTGCGATGAAGTCGAAGACCGAGTCAACCATTCAAGCACTGCTGGGTTGCTGGTCAAGACACGACATCTAGATGACACCAGGAGCTCAGGTCTCTCGCTGCGACTCCTGCTGCCACCCCCCTTTCTTCTGCTGCCTGCAACAGAAAGGGCCAGTCACCTGTCTGACATACTGTATAATAAAATAATTAAATTAAAATTAAAATAATACCCCCCAAAAAAGGCTGTAGTACAATGTTACTTCACCGCTGAACAGCAATTAAGACATAGGGGGGAAAATGGCAGTGTCTTATGGGGTGAATGCGGAGGAGGGGCTGGAAGCCGGCAACTGCTGGAATGGCGGCGGGGCCCTGTGCCCAGTGCAGTCACTGTACTCTTACACCGGGCCCCGCCGCTCACAGTAGTATTCATATGTAAACTGTAATCCTTAACCTCTTCTTAACTTTAGTTAAAGTAGCGCTATCCCGTGTACTACTACTTATTATCAAGCTACCATAGCAGGCAGACTGGCTGACAGCTGTAACGTCAGTCACTCATGTCCCGCGCATGCTCCTCCCACATTATGAATAAAGCAGGTGGAGCAGGCGATTGACGTGAGTGAGTGACGTTACGCTGCCGGCTGCTCTGCCTGCTATGGTACGGGAGCTTGATAGTAAGTAGTAGTACATGAGATAGCGCTACTTTAACTAAAGTTAAGAAGAGGTTAAGGATTACAGTTTACATATGAATAGTACTGTGAGAGGAGGGGCCCGGTGTATTGGGGGACACTGTTATGGGGGGATCTGTAGATGACATATATATAGCATAAGATGCTATATATGTGCCATCCACAGATCCCCCTCCCCATAACAGTGCCATCCACAGATCCCCCTCCCCATAACAGTGCCATCCACAGATCCCCCATAACAGTGCCACCCAAAGATCCCCCATAACAGTGCCATCCACAGATCCCCCATAACAGTGCCATCCACAGATCTCCCTCCCCATAACAGTGCCATCCACAGATCCCCCATAACAGTGCCATCCACAGATCCCCCAAAACAGTATCATCCACAGATCCCCTCCATAACAGTGTCATCCACAGATCCCCCTCCCCATAACAGAGCCATCCACAGATCCCCCTCCCCATAACAGAGCCATCCACAGATCCCCCTCCCCATAACAGTGCCATCCACAGATCCCCCATAACAGTGCCATCCAAAGATCCCCCATAACAGTGCCATCCACAGATCCCCCATAACAGTGCC
This sequence comes from Bufo gargarizans, assembly GCF_014858855.1. NCBI lineage: Eukaryota > Metazoa > Chordata > Amphibia > Anura > Bufonidae > Bufo > Bufo gargarizans. The sequence continues at coordinate 13,803,384 of NC_058086.1, read as the reverse complement.
ATCCACAGATCCCCCATAACAGTGCCATCCACAGATCCCCCATAACAGTATCATCCACAGATCCCCCATAACAGTGTCATCCACAGATCCCCCAAAATAGTGTCATCCACAGATCCCTTATAACAGTGTGTCATCAACAGATCCACCATTACAGTGTCATCCACAGATCCCCCATAAGTGTCATCCATAGATCCCCCATAATAGTGTTATTCACAGACCACCATTAGTTCAAAATCCCCCAAAAGTACACCTTTTGGTTCAATTCAAGTTTTGGCGGCTCGGATGCGGACTTATTCAGTTCAATGCGGCCACAAAAGATGCGGACAGCTGTCCCCATCCGTGTGCTGTCCCCATCCGTTGCTCCGTTCCATGGTCCTCCCAAAAAATATAACCTGTCCTATTAAGAATAGGCAGTTATATTAATGGCTGTCCGTGTCGTTCCGCAAATTGCGGAACGCACATGGACGCCATCTGTGTTTTGCGGATCTACAATTTGCGGACCGCAAAACACACAACAGTTGTGTGCATGAGGCTTTATAAGGCGATAAATACGGTATATATATTTTTTCTGATTAATGAACTCCCCCTCCCCCCAAAAATAACACAATTCACAATTTACGGCAGAAGGTCAATTAAGACATATTCTTTTTCCTATTACTACACCCCAAAAAAATAAATATAACAATCACAATTCACTGCAGAACGGCTAATGGGACGTACGTATATGTCCTTTTTATACACCACGTAAATAGCTGTAATACAATGTAACTTCACAGCTGAATGGCAATTATGACATATATTTTTCAATTTTTTTCCCCCCTATTAATACACCCCCCAAAAAATAAAACAATGTAAAATCAACTCAGAACGGTTAATGGGACATACATATCTTTACTATTAATACACCCCGTAAATGGCTGTAGTACAATGTAACTTCACTGCTGAACAGCAATTATGACATACTGTATATTTTTTCCTTTTTTTCCCCTATTAATACAATCCCAAAAATAGTAAAACAATATAAAATCAACGCAGAACGGCTAATAGGACGTACATATCTTTCCTATTAATACACCCAGTAAATGGCTGTATCACAGAACTTGCACCCCAATCACAAGCAAGGTTTGCTGGAATTAGTGATGTATCATATAGTGCAAACAACCTAAAATGTCTGTAAAGCGCTGTGGAATATAGTAGCGCTATATAAGTGCATAAAATAAATAAATAAAAGCAGCAGTATAACACCAATTTGGATCCCCAATTAGTGCAGCAAGTTGTAATAGAATTGCTCCTATTACCCAGGCTGTACACTCTCAAATTGCACTGTTCTTTATTTTATAGTGTAGATAATGCCTCCCTATCCTTTCCCTACACCTTGACTAATCTTTCCCTGAACTTGTAGATAATTTTTTCAGCACAATAAAGTCTTTCCTAGTACTGTCCCTAGCGCTTGCTGACGTCTCTCCCTGCACTAAACACACTGGAAAATGGCAGAATCGGAAAATGGCTGAGGCTATTTATAGGGCTGTGACATCACAGCGGCTGGCTGGCTGCTGATTGGCTACATGCATGGCATTGTGGGTGATCCCTTATGGTGATCCCTCATTCCCAAAGTTCTTTGCTCCATGTCCTAACATGTGCAGCAGCCATTTTAGGAAAAAATGTGATTTATTACCACGAAGTGTGAGGAAATTCGTATTCGGTGCAAATTGAATTTTTCCTGAAATTCGGATCGAATTCCACTTCGTCAACTTCAATTCGCTAATCTCTAATTGATGGCCCTGTTGGTCTAGGGTAGTAATAGACTTAATGGAGTTGTCTGGTTTCAGAGCTGAACCCGGACAGATCCCCATTTTTAACCCTCCAGCCTCTCTGACATGAGCATCAGAGTATTTCTGGGCTTGTTTGTTTATATTTTCACATTGCTAGGTGGACACTTCCGCCTAGCAGTGTTGCCAGTGACGTCACTGATGGGTGGGCTTTAGCACTGCCCTAGCTGTTTTACAGGCCAAGGCAGTGCTAAACCTCTCTAATCAGTGCCGGTGACATCACCGGGCTCACTGCTAGGTGGAGGCCTCCGCCTAGCTTACCCCATAGAGAGCCTGGTATGTCACCATCTCCAGAAAAAGCTTTTTCCCTGTGCAGAATAGGTAGAGGAGAGCATCAGATCATGACATGCTCCGATGCTCATATCAGGGAGGCTGCCTGGGTGAAAATGAGAATATGTCCAGTTTCAGCTGGACAACCCCTTTAATGATAATATCCTGGACAACCCCTTTAATGATAATATCCCTGGTGACACATGGCAGTTAAAAGGATTGTGCCACCTTAAGAATTTATCACATCCGATCCAGTGGGGGTCTGAAGATTGGGGTCCCCAAAAACTATAAGAGATGCTGAGGTGAATCATCATCTCTTTGGGACTAATAGAGAAAGTCCAGCACTGTATTTTGATGATCCATGGGGTACTACCAGCAGTTGGAGCTCACCAATCTGATACTCATTACCTACCCTACTCTTTAGATTTTCATATTCACCACCGGATCCTCTTTGACTGTAAAGAGGTCTGGCAGTGATCTCGCCGCTTTTCAGCATAAATTCTGGGTTTTGGCAGGACGAAAACCTCTGCATGCATTTGCGCCAGATCAGGCAGCTGGATCTCCTTAATGGAGCCTTAAAGCCTTACTATTCAGGCTTTATAGCAATAAAGGGGCAAGTAATCAATAAAATGAGACATTTATTATGGAATGAGGCAATATCATTCAAGTTGATTGACTTAAAAATGGAAGTTGACTTGAACATCCAAAAATCGGTTACTTTGCATTGACCACGTTGTCTTTTGATACATTTATGATTGTTTGAAATATTCTTAGTTGTTCCCCATAAAGGAACATTCGATTACATTCTGTACCAGACTGAATATCTCCAAGACATTCTGCACAAGTCCATGGGATGATACAAGATAATGTTTATTTATTGGGATAGAGAGTATTAGATCAATAAGGTTGGGAGGTGACGAAAAAAAGAGCTAGTTTTACATCAGTGGTATTTCCATCCGTTTGTTTTCTCCAATGTTAAAGCGAGAGAGGGAGAGTGCACATGGGAAGGATGCAGGTTATAGGAAGAGAGAGCCGGCTAGTATGCCGATCACCTGAACGTGTTGAGCTAAGGGCTCAACAGACTGTTGTAGTTTATATGAACGTGCAGCTTGTGATTCCTACCAGACTGGTTCCTGGATACATACACAGGAATGGAGAATAAACGGGGCTTTCAAATCGCCGTACTACCTCCAGATGACAGCAGTGGCATACCTTTAATGTAGGCAGACCAGGTGACACTGAACTCCCATCTCCTCTGAGCAAGAAAACATTTTTTTTATTCAAGCAGTGATCACTAGGTGGAGTTCAGTGCAAAGAGATCAATGTTAAGTATATACATTTCTATGCACTGAGCTGCCCCAGTGGTAGCTGCAGGCAAACAGTTTTGTAGTAGAAGAAAGCAGGTGTATGCCACTTAGTTGTGAAGCACCTGTTCCAATTTTTCTGCCATAAAAGTCTGATTAAGTGGGCAAGGTGAAGGACAATGCTTTTTATTGCAATCTTTTTTTATTAACATTTTGTTACCACAGTGGGCAGGAACACACGGATATCGAGCCCTAATTGCAACCCAGTCCGCTTTCCCTACCTACGTGCAGTGCAAGTCCGAAACTAGTAGACATTCCCTACTCTGCTACAGTGCAAGACAGGCACAAACAGAGACAGAACAACACAGACACAGCATTGTACAGGAATGGGCGCAGAAGCAGAAGGATAAAACTGTACAAAATTGCAAGGCAGAGAGTAGTCACAAAGCCAAGCCAAAGTCAGAACCAGATGGGAACCCACAGTACCAAAACACGAGACAGAGAGTGGTCAAAGGCAATAACAATAATAGCAATCCACATGCACACAGAACCAGAACCTGGAGCACAGCTAGGGAGTCTGAAGCTATCACTAGAAAAGGTGCATGACCACGAAGGGGTTTAAATAGAGCACTGTGTCCCAGGATCAGAACCTGATGGGTCCATGACTCGGTGCTCCATTAGTCAGAAACGGCACACAGGAACAGGACAACTGAATAATCAAGCACTGCTACTTTTCCTCCAGCACATGTCCGCTGTGGAGAGAAACATAGCATTTCTTTCACCTAAAAGAAAAATGTAAATCCATCAGAGAACTTGGGCATTGCAGCTGGCGTGTTGTATTGCCTGGGAGTGTTTGACATACAGATAGGAAACTCGGTGGGGGGCCCATAGTAAGTTTTGGTATGGGCCCTGTGAGATCTGTGTATGTCCCTGACAGTCAGGATACAGTTAAGGTTCAGGAGATGTTTTAATTATTTAATTTCCAAAATGTATGTATGTTATTGCCTGACAAAGGGTCCATTCTGGATCCGAAACATGTTGCAAATAACTAATTATCCCAGTCCCAGTCCCAGTGTAGCACATACAGTACCTGGACTGTCTTTTACACTATACACTGTGGTGGATCATTATAGCACCCTGATACAACAATACCATGCAGGAAGACTTAGATCTGCACCACCATGGTGGTGCCGGCAGATCGCAATGTAACCTGACTTTTATGCGTCAGGTTATTACAGATAGGAGTTTACCGCCAAAACATACAGTGCTGCCCATAATTATTAATACCCCTGGCAAATTTTGACTTAAAGTTACTTTTATTCAACCAGCAAGTAATAAGGCACACAAAAGCTCGCGTGGCCTTTGCAAAAGCTCATCTGGACAAAGATGAAGACTTTTGGTCTTCTGTGTTATCGCCAGATGAAACAAAAATTTAATTGTTTGGTCACAATGATGTTTCCTTCATTTGGCGTAAAAAAGGAGAAGCCTTCAACCCAAAGAACACCATCCCCACTGTAAAACATGGTGGTGGGAACCTAATGCTTTGGGGGTGTTTTTCAGCCAATGGACCAGGGAACCTAATCACAACGGCACCATGAAAAAAGAGCAATACATGAGGATTCTCAACGACAACATCAGGCCATCTGCAGAGAATCTTGGCCTTGGGCACCAGTGGACATTTCAGCATGACAATGACCCAAAACACACAGAAAAAGTGGTGAAGAAATGGTTAGCAGACAACAACATTAACGTTTTGGATTGGCCCAGCCAGAGTCCAGACTTGAATCCAATTGAGAATCTGTGGAGGGAGCTAAAGATCAGGGTGATGGCAAGAAGACCCTCCAACCTGAAAGATTTGGAGCTCATTGCTAAAGATGAATGGGCAAAAATACCTGTGGAGACATGCAAAAAGCTGGTCTGCAATTATAGGAAGCGTTTGATTGCTGTAATAGCCAATAAAGACTTTTCTATTGATTATTGAGAAGGGTATGAATAATTTTGTAGTGGACACTTTTTGCTCAAATGTAAATAAAAGCTTAGAAATGTTTTTTTTCCCACAATAATGCCTCTTGTACATCGTCTTATTATCTTTTGGGAGACACCTATGTCATTTCCCATCCAAAAATTACTTGTTTAATAAAAGTAACTTTAAGTCAAAATTTGCCAGGGGTATGAATAATTATGGGCAGCACTGCATATAGTTGTGTGGCAGTAAGCAAGAGCTTAAACAATGATGTTTTCCCTGAAAAAATCCCATTGGTTTAACTCTGAAATCCAAACAGTTTCAGGTAAAAATGTCATAATTTTTTTACTTTTTAACCTTACTTTTTTCCTTTGTATCATTTTACGTTTTTCACTGGACTTGAAATGTGTAAATGTCTATAATAACTGTAAATGTGTAATGACCGGCATCACGCACAGGGAGGGAAAAAGGAAAGCCCTGCCCAAGGGAGAGGGAAAGGTGGTGACCCCTGACTCACCTTGCGGCTGGCACCTGCCTGCCCTGACGTCCCTAGACGGGTTCCTCACCCGTACGCCGATCACGTGCCTAAACCCTGGGTTTCCCTAAAATGAGCCCTAGATAGTGAACGGGCCGGTGGGATCACTAGTCCGCACCACTGACACTAAGAGGGAAACACCAGGGAGAGGACAGACAATACAGACAAACACATAAACCCAGGTGGGCGACCACAGCAGACCACAAAGGTCCAACAGGGACTCGGAGGGAAACGTTCTGGATCAACAATCAGAGAACGCAGCAACACAGCTCCAGTGGGTCAGTATAGAAGTCCAGGCAGGAAGCTCTATATCTGGCAACCAGAGAAGTGGGAGAGGGGAATATAAGGAGGTTGGGAGTGCTGGACAAGGAACAGCTGAGGAGAAGGAGCTACGGATCCCTGAGTGAGCCAAAAAGGGTTGCAAAGCAAACCCAGAAAGCTACCATAAGGAAACAGCCCTATCTTACATAGAGCGCACAGCCAACCGCTGCGACTTCCTGACCCCGGGTATTACGGAGTCAGGCGTGGTTCTTGACACCCTCGTGACAAAATGTTGGTATTCTAAAAGTTTCGACAGGTATTGTATATTAGATAGGACAAGAGGTCTCACCTCTGAGACCCACATATATGATCAAGAGTCCCCAACCACAACAATTTCTTTTAAAAATACCAACAAGTGTACACCTCGTAGTAAAAATAATTTAATTGGAGTCCTTGGCACAAAGGCATGCAGATGCATCTATGCATATGTTCAATGGACCATTTTACATGCTCCCGCTCATCATTTATGCCTTGGCTATTATATTTCTAGTGAATTTATCCTTCCTATTCAGCTGGACGAGTCTCTTTCAACATTCACCCATTATGAAATGTTAGTGTGATTTATACTCAGGTTTGTAGTCATTATTTTAACCAGCATGAGCAATATTTCTTACGATTAATAAAATGATATTGCATCAGTTGATTATTTCTATCTTCATAAAAAATAAAAAAAAAAGACCACTACTGTATAATATTCTGGAAAGAATTGTCTTATTTGTTGGAGCAATTAACAATAGGTTTAGCCCATGGTGATGGAAAAACTAATTCTTTTTCATGCTTTTTCACAATCTCTCTCATTTTCTTCTCCACGGCCAGTGTTCTCATATGATCCTGACCAAGACACAAAAAAAAATCCTCCCCCTCATCTACGTGTCTCTGCATGGTTCCAGTGCACTGAATCACCTGTATGCCCATGCACAGCAAATGCAAACATTTCATATTTTACATCTTAAACCATGTTTATGGGTAGTAGGAGGTGCACATTCTTCTTGGTAAATAATACAATTTTTATTTTAATTGAGAACCCAACTTTGAAGTATTTTGCTGAACTGAGTAATTGGTTTTAGAATTAGATATAATCCTAGGAAATAAGCTATGAAAATGTATTAATAGGCTGCATAGAGTGCTGACTTTCGGATTCACAGTCAAACGAGCACAGCCAAAGAATTTCTGGTGTGAAGACCTTGAGTTTTGCAAAAATGAAGCAGTAATGTTATAATCCAACAGCTAATTATTGGGTAACAGTTTGGGGAAACTACAGAACCCAATTAATATTAAATGCCTTTAAATTTGAGAATGAGAATAATGGCAGTGACATTTTTTGATTAATAAAGGAGTCAGAGCCCCATAGCAGTGCAGTACAACGGTGCAGGAAGCCTAAAGTATGAAGCCTGTATATGTCTGCTGTCTAGCTCTATACCAAGCCACACAAACAAAATGTAGCCTCAAAGGGGTTATAAGAGAATTTATATTGATGACCCTATACTCTAGATAGGTAAATAGGTCAATATCAGAACGGCGGGGGACCAACATCTGTGACCCCCACTGATCAGCTATTAGAAGATGCCGGCACTCCGTGATCACTGTGGCTTCTTCCTACGGTAGGCCATGTGACGTCATCATACGTCATTGCCTCATTGCAGTTCAGCACCTTTCAAGTCAATGGGGCTGAGCTGCAATACCAAGCACAGCTGCTATACAATGTACAGCGCTGTGCTTGGAAAGCTTCCGGGAGCTGGATGCGCTAACCAGAGCTCCTGTGACTATGATGGATCCCTGAAACAACTGATTCTTGGATAACCATTTTAACATGAAGTTGCTATGATGGGTTCATGGGCCCTGGTGCAAGAGTACAGCTTGGGCCCCCCTTCCCTCAGTGTATTTTGGCCAGGGGCAAGGAAGCACATAGCATTCATGCTGCTTGAGGCAAAAATTTAAACTACACCCCCCATGCCAAATTTTTGACCTAACCCCTTCCCTCCAGCCAGAGGTGTTAGGCTACTTTCACACCTCCGTTAGGTGCGGATCCGTCTGGTATCTGCACAGACGGAACCGCACCTATAATGCAAACGCTTGTATCCATTCAGAACGGATCCGTTTGCATTAACATAAACATTTTTTGTTCATAATAATGCAAATGGATCCGTTTTCAATTGCACCATATTGTGTCAGTGAAAACGGATCCGTCCCCATTGACTTACATTGTAAGTCAGGACGGATCCGTTTGGCTCCGGATCGTCGGGCGGACATCAAAAATCTGCAAGCAGCGTTTTTCCAGGAAGGAATAGAGGCTGAATGGAGGCAAACTGAAACGGATCTCAAAAGCGGACCCAGAAACGCCTGTGTGAAAGTAGCCTAACTTGACCTGCATGTACTTTCTATAATACCAGTGTCTTCCTAAGTGAAACTAGGGTCTTTGGCGCCCTCAGTAGTGATGGACGAACATCAGCCAGGACGATTCGCGAACACGATGGTGCGAATGCGATCAAATGTTCGTAAACCGCAAGTTCGCGGCGTGCCCCATTCACTTTAATGGCAGGCGAACCTGAAAAACCTTCAGGTCATATTTGCATCCACAAAATACTTACTAGAAGTGCACAAATAGCCTCACAACATGGACAGTGACATACTAGAGGGGGATCAATGACAAAAATTCCCACAAAAAATATGTTTTAATCATGGGCCATTTTTATGCATCTTAAAGGGAAATTCTCAAAAATGTGCCCTGCTGGAGCCTAGAAATTTTTTATTTTAGGCGAAGGGAGTACGGGCCCTAAAAATTAGGCATTCACCTAACATAAAACAAATTGTGATTATGTGGCTCGAGGTACATTATGTGGTCGCTAAATAACAATTTTACTGTAGCCCAATAAAGTACAGGCCCCAAACATTAGGCATTCACCGTACAGAAAAGATCAAGTGATTATGTGGCTGGAGGTATATTAGATGGTCAATGGATATCAATTTTACTGCAGTCCAGTGGAGTATAGGCCCCAAACACTAGGCATTCACTGGACAAAAAACATCAAGTGATTATGTAGCTGGAGGTATATTAGATGGTCATTAGATAACAATTTTACTGCAGGCCAGTGGAGTACAGGCCCCAAACATTAGGCATTCACCGTACAGAAAAGAACAAGTGATTATGTGGCTGGAGATACATTGGGCAGTCACCGTATAACAATTTTACTGCATGTCAGTTAGATTACAGGCCCCAAAAATAATGCAATCACCTTACAGAAAAGATCAAGTGATTATGTGGCTGGAGGTATAGGAGACGGTCATTGGAAATACATTTTACTGCAGGCCAGTGGAGTACAGGGCCCAAACATTAGGCATTCACTGGACAGAAAAGATCAAGTTATTATGTGTTTGGAGTTATATTAGACGGTCATTGGATAACAATTTTACTGCTAATTTTACAGTTCGATTATATGCCCCAAAAATAATGCAATCACCTTACAGAAAAGATCAAGTGATTATGTGGCTGGAGGTATATTAGACGGTAGTGTTGAGCACGAGTATTCGAATCGCTAATTTTAATTGCGAATATCGCCACTTCGAGAATTTGCGAATATTTAGAATATAGTGCTATGTAATCGTATTAGCGAATAGTGTCGATTGCAAATATATTACATCAAGTAAATAATGACTGGAGATCACGAATTCTCAAATTTGCTAATTTATGGCGAATATTTCCTATGCCGCTCATCACTATACCACAGTCCATCACAAAATACATCCCCAAAAACTTCCACTGGCCAGCCCCTGGGCACCAGCTCACCAGGATAGACCTTACAGGGAAATATGGCCAATCCGCCCCTGGCCATGCATGACAGCTGCAGCCTTTCACTGATTGCAGCACCTGTGAATGAAGGCAGAGGGATGTGGCTCCCTCTGCCTTCCAATCAGAGCCCCCGCAGTGAAATTGCGGGGCTCCTATCTGTTGCCATGGCAGCCTGGACACTGCCGAAGTGCTCCAGACCTGCCGTTGCTTTCTCAATACTGAGCTATGCACGAGGCACAGCTCAGACCCTCACCCTAAGGCCTCATGCACACGACCGTATTTTTTAACGTCCCGCAAAACATGGTTCCGTTGTACCGTGATACGTGCCCGTTTTTTCTTCCGTGGGTCTGCCGTGATTTTTGGAGGATCCACGGACATGAAAAATGAAATAAAATTCTAAGTCAAGTTTGCCATTGAAATGATAGGAAAAAGCGGACACGGATCACGGACACGGATCACGGACACGGATGACAATCTTGGGTGCATCCGTGATTTTCACGGACCCATTGACTTGAATGGGCCCGTGAACCGCTGGCCGTGAAAAAAATAGGACAGGTCATATTTTTTTCACGGCCTAGAAACACGGGTCACGGGCGCGGTGTAAAAACGGTGCACAAGCCGAGTTTTCAACGGCCCCATTGAAAGTCAATGGAGCCGCAGAAAAAAACGGAAAACTGGCACAACGGCCACGGGTGCACACAACGGTCGTGTGCATGAGGCCTAATAGAGATCTAGGCCCTTAAGGGGTCTAATATTAAAAAGAAATAAGTGAAAAAAAAGTTAAGAAAAAAATTAAAAACACCAATATATTAAAAGTTTAAATCACCCCCTTTTCCACTTTTACATATACAATATATAAACAATCAAAAAATAACTGACCACTATAAAATTTTACCTAATATTTAGTGATGAGCGGCAGGGAATATTTGAATTTGTGATATTTCGCAAATATTCACAATATATTCGAGAATTCGTTATCTCCAGTCATTATTTTCTTGATTGCGGAAATCGTCAAATGAAAAATTTGCGTAAAATATTTGCATTATGAAAATTCGCAATTAACACTACTCCTAAAGTCAAAGATATTGCAGCCTTCTCATTGGCCCACAAGCTATAAGCAGGGAGGGATCATGTGTACTGATTTAAAAAAATCTTGAATATTCAAAATTACGAATATATATCACTATATTCTAAATATTCACGAATTCTCGAAGTGCCGATATTTGCGATAAAAATTCGCAATTCGAATATTCGTGATCAACACTACTAATAATTAAAGTTAGGGCTCATTCAGACGGTCAAATTCTGTTCTCAAAAATGTGGATCCCTTTTTTTGCGGATTAGATGCAGACCTATTCACTTCTATGGGGCCCTTTTCTTCCATTTTACGGCTCCACAAAACAAATAAAACACATCCCATACTTGCCAGTGAAAATCGGGACGTGGCCCCATTGAAGTCTTTGGATCCGTAAAAAGGCGGAATGCAATCCAGCTTTTTGCGGACATGCTGAACTGTCTGTAAAAAAAACGGATCCGCATTTTTGCAGACAGCATACGGTGTCTGAATGAACCCTTATACTTACCTTTAACCCTTGCATCCTGACACTACATATGAAGAGTACCTCGTAGTTGCAGCGGGTGACCGGCAGTTGGATCCAACGAACAGATAAAAGACGAGAGAAAAACGGTCACGGGGCATTCCCGGAGTGACAGAAGAAGTAAGCCCCCCCGCCCCTAGTTGAAAACCCACTACTCCAACCCTTACAGGTAGAAGACCCTTCTTCTGCCATCTGATTTTCTTCCTTTTCTACATCATCTAATATAGAGGAGAATATGTCATCAGGAAAATTCAGCTCTTCCTCTCTCTGCATCTTGCTGACTTTTCTCGGACATGGAGACTGCAAAGGATGATTTGGAAGAAGTAAAGCCAGCAAAAGATGAGGATGGTGATCCTAGCGCTTCCCGAGGACTCCAAGCATCCACTCTACACCAAAACCACCACAGGAACAGCTCTTACAAGAGCTAGTAGTTATAGCTAGGGGAGTATAGCAAATCTTCAGCGTATAGCAATCCCCAGTGTCCATCAGTTACCCAAGCAGGAACTCACTTTATTGAAGATCAACTCAGTATATATACAGTTTAAGAAGTCTAACAACATAACGCAATCAACCATAAACAACATGCAAACATCTTCACCCCCTCCCTAATGAATGAATAGGGAGAGAGAAGACACATGTGATGGGATTATCTCCTGAGTGTATCATAGGGTGATCTACTCATCTAGGAGTCAGCTGCTCTTATAGTCAGCTATCTTAATCCCATCACTAACACAATCAGTGGGAGTCTCAGTGCAGAGTTAACCCTTTTTGGCTTGCTGAATCCACACCATGCACCTTTATTGGGCAATAGGAAATATGTGGCATATAAATTCCACACATAAATCAGGTTTCATTGTTCCTTGTAACCCCAAAGGTCTGAGGGGGTCTCCATCGTTCTGGGTCCATAGTCCGTAGGAAGGAGGCTGGCCCTCAGGCTTCTCCAGCAGCCCCAGTGACGGTTCAGTCCGTCACATTTCTCCCCTCCAACAGTAGACTAATCAGGTACCTGACCTCCTATCGGTCAGTGCCTGAGTTAGTCGAGTAGCCCACCCATAAGCAAACACTGGTCCTGTTGAACTCTAGGGCCTGGCTCTGTTCTGTATGTCCCCAGCTGTTGAGTGGGCATCTGCTACTCCTTGCTTCATTGTTGTTCTCTAGCTTGGAGCTGTGGGTACTTGGTGGGCAGAGGCCAACTGCCCTCTGCCCAGATGCCAGCTCTTCTGCTGGGGTAGCCTGTGGGAAGTCAGCCTCTGGACAAGAGGATAGGGGAGGGCAGAGGCCAACTGTGCTCTGCCCAGATGCCAGCTCCTCCGCTGGGGTAGCCTGTGGGGAGTCAGCATCTGGATAGGGGAGGGCAGAGGCTGACTGCGCTCTGCCCAGATGCTAGCTCTTTTCGCTGGAATGGGGTCAGGCAATCCTACCCCCAGGACCTTGTTGCGGATCGGCTGTGGAAAGGAGAGATTGCTTAAATCCTCCTCCTGGCATTCCTGCGGGGTTGGTGGGGGATCTGTACCGGCTGTCCAGCATCCCTGTAGGTCTGGTGCAGAGACCGCAGTCCCATCTGTACCATCGGAGTTAGGGGTGCTGTCCCCCTGTGGTTGGATGCCGCCGCCCTGTGCTTAGAGACAGCGGGCTATTTAAGCCCGCAACATTAGGACAGCAGGGCTGACATCTATAGCCCGGTACTGCCGTCATGCCCTAAAGTACTTGTGGGTGGAGGAATATCGGTCGTTCCACCCACTCTTTCATATGACCTACCCTAACTGAACATAACCTGTTGGCTGATTTTAAATGCTGTACCTAGTAATCAGTTTGGTGAAGGTATTTTTCTTGTTTTTTCCTACAGATTCTGATTCTCTGTCCCCTGATGATTATTGATGTAAATATGAAACATGCAATAGAGTAGGGAAATATAGGGCTTTGAGCTAGGGACAGGTTCCAGAAGGGGTCGCCCTTTTAAGGACGAGTGGCCTGGGGTGAGGCTGCTCTGAATATCTAGGCTAGGGCCACCACAGGGGCTCATTTAGGGGCGAATAGGTGCTGTCTAATTACCCCGACAACGTATGGTGATTATAGCCCATGAAAGAAATGATCCACCTTTATTTGGACCCGGGCTGCCATATCAAGGGACCTGTCGTCAGAGTGGTAGGACCACGGTTTATTTATATCAGTGCCGCTGTGCCACCACTATGTGTTCCTAATTCACTGTGATTCTATTTGAACTTACTTATATCTTGGTCTATCTAAGGGTAATTTATTTTAGATAATAGATTAAAAGTTACATTTTTCTTTCTTCTCCTCCATCGGCTGTGCTGTGAACTGGAGCGCACAGCGTGAGGTCACAGAGTGCCCTCACGCTGTGCGCAGCCGACAGCCATAATGGAAGTGTTCATTGGTATTCGCCCCATAAGACGCAGGGGCATTTTCCCCCCACTTCGGGGGGGGGGGGGGGAGTGCGTCTTATGGGGCGAGAAAACCAGTATATCTCATATGTGTACTACGTATGTACAGATGTGTGAATGTCAATAGATATGTGTACTGTAGGTATATGCATAGTATGAATATTATGTAAAAATTACTCCAAAATGATATAATACATAAAAATTACATATTTACATAGTTAATAGGCTTGAGCGAATCTAAGTATCTGAAGTTCCATAATAACTTCAGGGAAAATTTTGATTCACTGCGAAGCCGCATTTCCTTGTGCTTAGTGATAACGAATCAATTTTCCCTGAAATGGCAGTAAAAAAAACAAAACAAAAAACATACTCAACACGCAAAGAGGCCACCACAACCATCATGATTGAAGATCACCACGACGGCCAGTGTAATGATGAAGGTTAGTATTATTTATATTATTTTTAACGAATTAACCACTGAGGGCACTCACTATTATTCTCAGATGCCACGATCAGCGATGAAAGCGCCATCTGAGGGGCTTAATGACGGTGGGCAGCGCAATCGCCGTTCCACATCATTACGTCCTCTGCTTACAAAGAAACGCGCTTCGTGATAAAGTAATTAATCACTAAGCAAATTTATTTGTGAAATTTGTCAAGGCACCTGACTCAAAGTTTTTAAAAAAATTTTCTTAAGGCCTCTTTCACACGACCGTATGGCTTTTTCAGTGTTTTGCGGTCAGTTTTTCACGGATCCGTTGTTCCTTTTTTGTTTCCGTTGTGTTTCCGTTTTTCCGTATACAGTAATTACATATCCAGTATACAGTAATTACATAGAAAAAATTGGGCTAGGCATAAAATTTTCAATAGATGGGTTCGTAAAAACGGAATGGATACGGAAGAAATACGGATGCATTTCCGGATGTGTTCCGTTTTTTTGCGGACCCATTGACTAGAATGGAGCCATGGAACGTGATTTGCGGGCATTAATAAGACATGTTCTATCTTTCAACGTAATGGAAAAACGGAAATGGAATAGATACGGAGTACATTCCGTTTTTTTTTTTTTGTGGAACCATTGAAATGAATGATTCAGTATACGGACCGCAAAAAACGGCCCGTAAACAGAAAAAAGAACGGTCGTGTGAAAGAGGCCTAACACTAATAGTTAATACTGTTAAAAAAGACTTAAGACCATCAAGTTCAACCAAGGGATAGGAGGGGATGCAAATTTTAGAAAAGGGAAGTGAGACCCAGATTTCTACACATTATCATAAGCATTAATGTCATGTCATTTTAAGGATTCACTTAATTCACTGTTCCTGCTGTGACCATGTCCAGAGGTGACTATTCCATAGATACAATAAAGAATCCTTGACGTCTCTGGAGACTAAACTTTTTCTTCTTTAGTCGGAGGCAGTTCTCTCTTCCATACGTGTGTATATATATATATATATATATATATCCAGCAGGTAGTGTACATGCATACCTGTATACAGTATATATGTTGCATGTATAGAATGTGCAGTATGTGTGTACATCCACAGTGAATTTGATTGGCTGCCCGGCTTCATCCTGTCCCTTTAAATAACAGCTGTTGATTATTTATGGTTACAGAATGTTATGAACATTGGCTCCACCCATAAAGATTATGACATCACACACCTTATATAAGGAGTGGCAAAGCTCAGAATCACTTGAGGGTTCTAATTGTCAGTGGAGGGTAAGTCTGCACTGGAGGATTCTGTTATCTCCTTCATTTATTTTTCTTCTTATCTTCTTCCTATAAGTCTCCTCCATGTGACGTCCTGCTGTCTGTTCTTTTGCATATTTGTCTCCCTCCATTATTTACTAAGATCAAAAGCTTCATTTTATCACATGAAACAAGCATAACAGTGTCCATCCATCCATCCATCCCTGTAGCCATTTATCCATCCAATATTTAAGCTAACAGTTGACATTTTTTCCTTCCTTCTTCCAATGCTTCTCCTCCATGCAGAGTCTGACTTTGTGCTCTTTGCTCCTCTCTTTCTAATCTATAAGGCTGAGTTCACACGGGCGAGATTTCCGCGCGGGTGCAATGCGGTAGGTGAATGTATTGCACCCGCACTGAATCCGGCACCATTCATTTCTATGGGGCTGTGCACATGAGCGATTTTTTTCACGCATCACTTCTGCAATGCTTTAAAATCGCAGCATGCTCTATATTCTGCGTTTGTAACGCAGGACAGGCCCCATAGAAATGAATGGGGCTGAGTGAAAATCGCAAGCATCCGCAAGCAAGTGCGGATGCGGTGCGATTTTCACTCATGGTTGCTAGGTGACAGTCTATTCACTGTATTATTTTCTCTTATAACATGGTTATAAGGGAAAATAATAGCATTCTGAATACAGAATGCTTAGTACAAGGGCAATTGAGGGTTAACAAAATAAAAAATAAATTAACTCACCTTGTCCTCTTCATCGCGCAGTTCCCGGTCTCTTCTGATGAGCTGTCGGCTAAAGGACCTTTGGTGACGTCAGATCACATGCTCCAATCACATGGTACATCACCACGGTGATGTACCATGTGATTGGAGCATGTGATCTGACGTCACCAAAGGTCCTTTAGCCGACAGCTCATCTACCAGACCGGGAACTGCGCGATGAAGAGGACAAGGTGAGTTAATTTATTTTTTATTTTTTTAACCCTCAATTGCCCTTGTACTAAGCATTCTGTATTCAGAATGCTATTATTTTCCCTTATAACCATGTTATAAGGGAAAATAATACAATCTACACTACAACTAACCCAAACCTGAACTTCTGTGAAGAAGTTCGGGTCTGGGTACCACAGTCGGTTTTTTATCACGCGAGTGCAAAACACATTGCACCCGCGTGATAAACACTGAACATCGGAACGCAATCGCAGTCAAAACTGACTGCAATTGCGTACCCAATCGCGCGGGTTTGCCGCAATACACCGGGACGCATCCGGACCTAATCCGGACACGCCCGTGTGAACCCAGCCTAAGTGTCAGTTGATACTTCTTAAAAAAATGATCTGTTCTCATAAAAATCTTCTTTTCCCTCTCATTTCAGTATTGGTAGCAATTGCAAGTAATTTGGATATTTCCAGGATGAAACAGGCTGAGGAAGAGGAGTCATTCACCGATCTTTTATGGAGGTGGATGGTGATGGAGGCTCTCTTGCTGCTCCATCAAGACATTAGAATAACCGACGTTAACATCAAAGACCTTATAATAAAATCACAGGAGAAACTTTAACAACATCATTTATATTTACAGTTTCATTCGTCTACAAGATATATTACCATCAGATTTCATAGACACCGTAATGTAACATCTGAAAGGTTGAAAATTAAATTATCATTGTTTCCAGGATTAAGGAACTTAATTATAATTATTTATTCAGCTGTAAAATAAAAATAAATACTTTACACAAAGGTTTATTATTATTTTTTCTATAAGAAGCATAAAATAATACTGGTTGGAACAGGTGTAAGGATGTACCAGTTATTTAAAGGGATAACTCAGTTTCATAAAAAAATTGGAGAAATGGATACATTTCTGTATATTCATTTGAAAGCCCATCTTTTTACATAAGGCATGAACATATAAAAGGAGAATAGAGGAAAAATAAGGGGAGACAAATAAATATATATATATATGAAAGGGGAGGAGAGAGGAAGGAGGAGGAAGGGAGAGAAAGAAAGAGGAAATGAGGAGGGAGAAGAGGGAAAGGAGAGAAAAGAGGAGAAATAGGGTCAAAGGGTCAAAATGTATATTCACTTGTTGGTCCGTTTTAGCCAATGTTTTAAATGAACCCCCCCCTCTTGTTTCACATGACCGCACAGGTACGGACATGCGCCTTTTTTAGAAGAAACCAGGCAGTATAGACCCAGCTGCACATAAAATTAGGGTGACACAGGCATTTATAAATGCGTAAATATTTCCTGCCAATATGTGTCAACATATGCCAGTCTTACCAATAATATACGTCAGCTAATTATATATATATACAGTATTCTCACATGTATTAATGAGACATTTACTCACCCAACCGAGTATTTGAATATTTTTTTATATTTTTTTTTAATGCATTTTAATTATAATTTACTTATTTATTTATGGATGTATACAGGGAGATTCTTACAGCCTTCTTTTTATATATTCTTATAATTATTGATCCACTTGCCCACTCAGTGGAGTGTTTTCCCCTGTTTTATCGATATTTATATATTCATTCATGCAAATATATAACTATATATAAAATTCCATACATGACTCTTAAACGTACATATATATGTATATATCTATTTGTGGTCATGGCTACGGCCAAGAGGTATCCGAAGAACCCTAGGGAGAAAACAACGGGAACACCCTAACCCAGCTAGGCGTGTCTTAGCTGACCTGACTAAATGGCTTGTTGTGTGCCCTAAGCCATGATCGTGGGTAGGCCTATAAGTGGGCAAAAACCAAGCCAAGTAGGGTAGAAAAGGAATTTGAATGGCATGTACAAACTAATCCCCAAGCCAACTGCAAGGCATCCGGGATCTAGAGCGAAAATTCGGGGTATGTGAGGCAAGACCAGTAGGAAACCTACAACCCATCTTGTGGATGACAAGGCCAGAGACATGATGCTCAATATTGCGGATACTGGACCAAAGCGGAATGGAGGACCGAGAATACGTTGTGAAATGGATCATAAAACCAACTGAAACTTGTAAAGTTTGGTTCTAGTGCGAGTACTGGCAATGCCCTAGCGTCAGGAGATCGTGGGACCAAAACCTAACTGCCTAGACTATGCAGGAATGAGGGCCAAAAAGAACCATGTAGATAGGAAGAGAATCCTTGAATAGTTACCCAGACAACAGCTATCCGCGCTTTGTTCTACTGTGCGCCCCTGAGAATTGTTTTTACGCTTGAGACGTGAAGACCGACCTACTATCTGAATCTTTTACCGTGAGAAAATGCTGGACCTTGTCCAAAATCCGATTCAACGTGGTTGTAGGGAGTCGGAGTTTAGTGCGGCAAGAAGCTATAAAGCCATAATATACAAGATTCTGTCTATGCCCTCCCATGAGTGAGGGAATGCAATGCAATAAAGCTACTGGTGAAAATGAATTCCTGGTCGTGGTAAAAAGGCAAAGACTTTGCGCGGGGACCTGGTTGACAAGATATGATCGACTACAATCAGAGACTGAAATGCTAGAGCGAATTGCCCTACTTGTTCTTCCTCTGGCAGGACCTGAACGAAAGCATGAGCAATTAAAGAAAGACGAAATATCTGCGTAAGACATGACAATAATGCTGTAGGGCGAACCGGACCAGTTTGCGGTCAAAACATAAAATGAGCGATCAACATGGATTCTTAGGAAATTAGGGAAGCAGGTATGTATGCGATACATAGGGGCCAAATCAGCTTAGATGCACAGATGGACAACCAACTAGGCAATCAGCCCAGCAGGTTTGAAAACAGTCGTCGGTCCCCCAAAGCCATGGGGCCGAAGCAGTCGTCGGGCCCCCGAAGCCATGGGGCCGAAGCAGTCGTCGGGCCCCCGAAGCCATGGGGCCGAAGCAGTCGTCGGGCCCCCGAAGCCATGGGGTCGAAGCAGTCGTCGGGCCCCCGAAGCCATGGGGCCGAAGCAGTCGTCGGGCCCCCGAAGCCATGGGGTCGAAGCAGTCGTCGGGCCCCCGAAGCCATGGGGCCGAAGCAGTCGTCGGTCCCCCAAAGCCATGGGGCCGAAGCAGTCGTCGGGCCCCCGAAGCCATGGGGCTGAAGCAGTTGTCGGGCCCCCGAAGCCATGGGGCCGAAGCAGTCATCGGGCCCCCGAAGCCATGGGGCCGAAGCAGTCATCGGGCCCCCGAAGCCATGGGGCCGAAGCAGTCGTCGGGCCCCCGAAGTCATGGGGCCGAAGTAGTCGTCGGGCCCCCGAAGCCATGGGGCCGAAGCAGTCATCGGGCCCCCGAAGCCATGGGGACGAAGCAGTCGTCGGGCCCCCGAAGCCATGGGGCCGAAGCAGTCGTCGGTCCCCCAAAGCCATGGGGCCGAAGCAGTCGTCGGGCCCCCGAAGCCATGGGGCTGAAGCAGTTGTCGGGCCCCCGAAGCCATGGGGCCGAAGCAGTCATCGGGCCCCCGAAGCCATGGGGCCGAAGCAGTCGTCGGGCCCCCGAAGCCATGGATCAACATGGAGCGATCAACATGGATTATTAGGAAATTAGGGAAGCAGGTATGTATGCGATACATAGGGGCCAGCCTAGATGCACAGATGGACAACCAACCAGGCAATCAGCCCAGCAGGACTGAAAACAGTCGTTGGGCCCCGAAGCCAAGGGGCCAAAGCAGTCGTCGGGCCCCCGAAGCCATGGGGCCGAAGCAGGTCGTCGGGCCCCCGAAGCCATGGGGCCGAAGCAGTCGTCGGGCCCCCGAAGCCATGGGGCCGAAGCAGTCGTCGGGCCCCCGAAGCCATGGGGCCGAAGCAGTCGTCGGGCCCCCGAAGCCATGGATCAACATGGAGCGATCAACATGGATTATTAGGAAATTAGGGAAGCAGGTATAAGTGCGATACATAGGGGCCAAATCAGCCTAGATGCACAGATGGACAACCAACCAGGCAATCAGCCCAGCAGGTTTGAAAACAGTTGTCGGGCCCCCGAAGCCATGGGGCCGAAGCAGTCGTCGGGCCCCCGAAGCCATGGGGCCGAGTTTTTTTTTTTTTTTAAGAATTATAACTATGAAAAGTGACATGAATAAGGTGCACGTGAATTAAACCATGAGCCTGACCGATGTGGCAGGCGATACCCAAGATAAACTACGTGGCCTGAATAACATGCAAGGCGAAATATCGTTAGGAACGAGACCTGACCGACGTGGAAGGTGACCCCAATAGTTCAACTGCATGACCTGAAAAGACGAAGGGAAACGTGACAGAAAATTGAGATAATAACGGACATTAACTAAAATTAATAACATAAGCTGGCAAGCAGGTAAAGATATGAGTCATTCAAAAGCATAGCTGCACAGGTGGACAGGCAACCATTGGTCAGACCCCTGAAGCCATGGGGCTGAAGCAACCACCAGGGGCCCATGGGGCCGGGCAGCCGCCGGGATGCGAACCTTAGAATTAAGGACGGCTGGGGAAAAGATTGGGCCTTAACCCAACGGGTTTAGTAAGCAACCGGGACTCGATAACCTAGAAAGACAAAGACATGGACTCGCATAACCTCCAACAGAAACATGGGACACTAACCAGCCTACAACCATGTTGTACCCTTAACAAACAAAACATGAAAAGCGGTCAAGGGGCCCCCGGAGCCATGAGGCCGGATCGGTCATGGGACCCCCAAAGCCAGAGGGATGACGTTGCGGTGACGATAAGTAATTAAAACGTAAGCCGGACCTGATGGCATATGAAGCGACTTGAATGATTGGATTGGCTAGAAGGTGGCCTAAGGAACATGACTGCTAACAGGCGTTAAAAATATAGAAATTAGTAATCCGAAGCACGTGCATACATAAAAACACTAACCACCGCGAACCATAAAACGTAAACATGAAATGCCTGGGGCATTGCAAGTTCGCTAAGAGAAGTCTCTTATCGTGACAAACAAATGAACAGCTTGTGAAAACATAGCAGGAAACTTACTCCTACTGGCCCACTGACCTCCGCTGAGGAGCTGTGTGGTGAACTGGGGCAGGAGACCAATCTGAGTGAATACGAACCAGAAGTAAAAGGAGACCAGTCTGAGTGAATACGAACCAGGATTAAACAGAAACTAGGCCCATGGAATGTGACAGACCACCGAGGAAGGGAACGTAAGCCTGAAAAGAACGCAGTTATGTTTGTCAGGAGAGAGGTACCAGAGCGGTGGGTGCAGACTGCCCCGGTGAGATTGAGCAAAACCATGATGTAGCAATAAACAGGAGAATGCAGCTTTGAGTGGGAGCAGAGTACAACACATGATGTAACAACAAATGGGTGAATGCAGCTTTGGATGTGAGTGGTACCTAAAAACATGGTATAGGCGCAGCTCTGAGTATGGGTAGCGCATGAAAAGCATGGTATAAAGCAGACGTATAAATGCAACCTGAAAGTGGGCAGAGTATTGACGTGATGCGAAAGCAGACATGTGGACGCAGCTCTAGTAGTGAAAGGAGTATAGGACAAGATGTGAAAAGCAGACATGCGGACGCAGCTCTAGTAGTGAAAGGAGTATAGGACAAGATGTGAAAAGCAGACATGTGGACGCAGCTTTGGATGTGAACAGAATATTAACTTGATGTGACTGCAGACATGGAAAGCGGCTTTGGTGAGTGGGGTATACAACCTGGTGTAGCAGTAGAAGTGTGAACACAACTCTGGGTATAAGCAGGGCATGAAAATTGGTATAAACGCAGCTCTGGTTGTGAGTGGAGCAAGGTGGGAACACCAGGGTGGTGTGTCCAGAGCATGAAAACGGAGTAACAGTGGCCGCTATGGCTGTAAGCCGAGTATACAACATGTAATAACAGGCATGTAATACGGATCCGGCTGTCGGCTGGGGACGGAATGAGATGTAACAGCCAACAGGTGAGCGCAGCTTGAATGTGAGACCAATCTGAGTGAATACGAACCAAGAGTAGAAAAGTGCAGTACAGTAAGGACGTGCGGATGCAGCATAAGACATGAAATAAAAGCCGAAAGTGTAAATGCCGCTCAGGATAACAGCGGAGCATGAAAGTATGAGATTGTGGGGAAGCTCTTCCTGTATATTTATGCTTAAATTGTACTGGAGCTGTCATTTGGCATTCCGGGCACTAGAGGCTGCTGTTTTGCAGCACAGTCAGCATGCTTCTGGGTGAACCAGTAAGTGTTGATCTGACATGGTGGAAGGATTGTGCTGTGAGGGGCTGAATCCGATTCCATCCTGGCTTGTGGATGTCCGGCAGTGAATGGATACTCAAAGGAAGGAGAGTATCTGCTGTCCCCTGTCTGGATCCAGCACTTTGAAAGAGAGGTTGTCCCAGGAAGACCAGTTCCATTGTATGGACAGAAAACCTTAGCATCAAGCAAGGCCGAACGGTTGCTGAGAGCTTGGTGGCCATCCTGGGTAAGCGGCATCCTAGGGCCCAGAACGGACGCAGGTCAGTACACCTGATTACCAATTGTACTTCACTGTTTGGCGCCTAAAGTAACAGAGACTAGCCTAGGCCTTGTATGCGCTAGTTAGATAGGGTTATAGCTTTGTTAGGCCTTACTGTACTGGACTGCAGCGCAGTAATTGACTTGCAGGCTCTGCTGCGTCTGCCACCGGTTAGGTGTGTCTTCTATAGCGGCACAGTACGACTTGTAGGCTCTGCTGTGTACGCCAGCAGGCTAGGCCTGTCCCTCGGTATTACTTATACTGTTTGTACTTGTGTTAATACTGTTTCCAAAGTAAAGTTTATATTCTTGCATATAAAGCTGGTGTCAGTGTTGCTTCCATGTCTGTGACTTTGCTGTATCCTGGGGAGCCCACCCCGGTACACGGCTTACGAAAGTGAAATACATGAAGTTTAAAGATGGTGGTAGCAGGGGGAGGGGGAGGGGGGGGGGGAGACACATGGCAAGGAACAGCTACAGCAAGAGGCCTAAACAATAAACGCTGCGTCCGATCTCCAAACATGACGTCAGGTGCAGCCCGGGTAACTCTTACTTCAGCCGGTTTGCTGTAAAGAAACTTTTTATACGAGACGAACAAAGCAAAGTGAAATATAGGAACCAACTCTTCTTACCAACAAACAAAAATGAAAAGCAAATGGAAGTATTTAGGCCCAAACGAGCAAACCTGAGGTAGCAGATTCTGAGGCGAAGCCTCCCGTTCGCTAGCAAAGTCGGATCCGACCGGCCTGGAGAGACGGCCCCGGCCCAACCTACTTACGTAGTATGGTGCATGCATGCTACGGTAGCAGAGAGCAAAATAACAAGCTCCATGCTGCAAAGAAAGAATCCTACCACCAAAGAAGCTAGTGTGCCAATGACACCCAGCGGCAGCTGTGCACCTGAAAACACACACCTGTGAGTGAGGGTGTGGCTCGTATATGAAGAGCCTCCGCCCCTCCCACAAATGCAGGCTGACTAATCAGCCTTACCAACTTATACCAAATTCCATATACAACTTTGAAACGTAAATATATTCTCTTTTTATTTTTTATTGTACTTTTCCTATTATCCATGTTCCTTGTAGACTTGATAAAGGGGCCGTCGAGACCCCGAAACGCGTTGTATCAAAATAAACTTTGTTGTATCCTTCACCGGGTTGTGGTAATGCGCCTTATGATTGTCTACCAGCTTGATCACTCCATAGTGACAAGCTAAGATACGTTTTCCTATAAATTGATGGAAGGTAGGGTCAACAATACCAAATTGTGGTACATTATACCGCCCCAACAGAGCCAAATACCACAGTAGTGTTGAGCACGAATATTCTAATCGTGAATTTTAATCTCCGAATATCGCCACTTCGCGAATATTCTAATCGCAAATTTATTGTGATTATCAGCACTTGGCAACATCCCTAGCAACAATAGGAAAGTTGCCTACGCCTTAGTGTTGATTGCGAATATTCTAATCGCAAATTTTTATTGCAAATATATTGCATCAAGTAAATAATGACTGGAGATCACGAATTCTCAAATTTGAGAATTTATGGCGAATATTTAGCCCCAAATTTTCGAAATATCGCAAATTCGAATATTGCCTATGCCGCTCATCACTATTAGACGGTCTTTGGAAATACATTTTACTGCAGGCCAGTGGAGTACAGGGCCCAAACATTAGGCATTCACTGGACAGAAAAGATCAAATGATTATGTGTTTGGAGTTATATCAGACGGTCATTGGATAACAATTTTACTGCAGGCCAGTGGAGTACAGGGCCAAAACATTAGGCACTCATTGTACAGAAAAGAACAAGTGATTATGTGGCTAGAGGTACACCGTATAACAATTTTACTGTTGGCCAGTTAGATTATATGCCCCCAAAATTATGCATTCATCGTACAGAAAAGATCAAGTGATTATACGGCTGGAGATATATTAGACAGTCATTGAATATCAATTTTACTGCAGGCCAGTACAAATACATGTCAAATACATATGCTTCAAAGAACTAAAAATATAAAATTAGATTAAAACCATGGCTAACGAAATCCCCCCCGCAGGCCCCAAGCATTAGGTATTCACTGTACAGAAAAAAACAAGTGATTATGTGACTGGAGGTATATTAGATTGTCATTGGATATGAATTTTACTGCAGGCCAGTGGAGTATAGGCCCCAAACATTATGCATTCACCGTACAGAAAAGAACAAGTGATTATGTGGCTGGAGGTACATTAGGCAGTCACCGTATTTACATAAGAAAAGGACCATTCTTTGTTCTGGGTGGTGCCGGATATGTGTGGGGTGGCATTAGGAAATTTAATTAAACATGGTCGTCACAGGCGTCCAAGATCCATGCCTCATTCATTTTTAGAAATGTGAGGTAGTCCACACTGTCGTGAGCTAGGCCAGTACGCTTATTGGTCATGATCCCCCTGGTGCACTGAGGGGCAAGTCAAGATTTCCATAGCAAATTGTTCCAGCTCTGGCCACAGGTCAAGCTGCACACCCAGTAGTCGAGGGGTTCCTCGCCATCCACATCGGCCGTTAACCCGATGTAGTCGGTCACCTGTGGGTCTAAGCGTTCCCTGAGGCTGGATCTGGAGGGTGGCTGTCGATGGATTGGCTGCAAGAATGATCTCATATCCGAAGTGACCAACACATCGTCAAACCGCCCTCTTCTTACATGCGTGGTAGGATTGGTACCCGCAACTGTTTCTCTGTGGGTGGAAATTCTTCTGCCAGCGCCTGCAACAGCAGAATGTAGCATCTCTCGCAGCAAGGCCTGGAAATTCTGCATTCTGACAGCCCTCTGTGATGCTAGTAACATGTCCGCCATTTTGTGTTTGTACCGAGGGTCTAAATACATTGCCACCTAGTACTGGTCCTTGTCCTTTATGCTTTTATATGGGGGTCCCTCTTCAAACACTGGAGCATGAAGGTCCCCATTTGCACTAAATTAGAAGCGGTGGAGCGCCCTGGCTCGTGCTCATCGTGCAGGAGATTGTCATCCTCGGTCTCCTCCCCCCAGCCACGGACAACACCAGTGATCCCCGAAAAGTTTAAAACCTGCTCTTCTTGCTCCTCCTCATTCCCCCAGGCACCATCCTCCTCTGACTCTTCTTCAGACTCCTGCTGACTTGTCTCAGATGGAGTAGCCCCCCCCCTGGGAATTCAATCAGCATTGCGACTGCTCATCTTTCAGCTCCCGCTCCTCGACGGCTTGATCAATGACACAACGCAATGCACGCTCCAGAAAGAAGGCGTCAGGTACAATGTCACTAATGGTGCCCTGGTTGCGACTGACCAGTTTGGTGATCTCATCAAATGGCCGCAGAAGTCTGCATGCGTTGCGCATGAGCAGCCACTGGCGCGGTTAAAAGAAACCAAGCTCCCCAGAGCCTGTCCTGCTGCAGAGTTCGTACAGTCTAACAGTGATCATTATGATGGGAATACCCCTTTAATGAGTGTTTGCTAGAAACCAGTAAATAAAACCCCTTAATCAATATTTGGTGCAAGCTGGTGTATCACAGGCCTCAATCAATATTTGGTGAAAGCCGGTATATCAATCCCCTCTATCAGTATTTTGTGGAGACAGGTATATAGAACCCCTTAATGAGTATTTGCTGGGAGCTGGTCTATCAAACCCCTTAATCAATATTTGGTGGAAGGCGGTGTATTGCAGGCCTCAATCAATATTTGGTGGAAGCTGGTGTATCACACCCCTCAATCAGTATTTTGTGGAGGCAGGCATATCAAACCCCTTAATCAGTATTTTGTGGAAACAGGTATATCACACCCCTTAATCAGTTTTTTGGGGGCAACAGGTATATCACACCAGTTGCAATTAGTTATTCCAATAGCGTTTGTCCCTCCATCTAGCTGCGGTATCTCAGTAGAACCGCACACAACTGCTGCACAATACAAATGCACTATAATATACTTTCTATGTTAGAAGGCATATTATAGGTATATCACACCCCTCAATCAGTTTTTTTGGGGGGCACCAGGTATATCACACCAGTTGCATTTATTTACTTCAAATAGCGTTTGTCCCTCTATCTAGCTGCGGTATCTGAGAACAACCGCACACTAGTGTTGATCACGAATATTCGAATTTTGAATTTTTATTGCGAATATAGGTACTTCTAAAATTCGCGAATATTTTGAATATAGTGATATATATTCGTAATTTAGAATATTCGATTTTTTTTTTTTTTTATTTTTTTTTTTATTTTATTTTTTTTTTTATCAGTACACATGATCCCTCCCTGCTTATAGCTTGTGGACCAATAAGAACGCTGCAATATACTTGACTTATATTAGTTTTTTTTCCGAATATTCGCTATATTGCTATATATTCTTGTTTTAGAATATTACGAATATTCGAAAAAACAAAGTTATAGCAATATAACGAACATTCTAAAAAAATGAATATAGAGCAATTTAGGTAATATAGTGCTATAATATTCTTTGTCTAAAAATTGAAAAATTTGCAATAACAATTCGCATGATGAAAATTTGCATATTACACGATCATTACCTTGCCGATTTTTTAAGTAAAAAAATTGTAGAATATAACGAATATTCAAATTTGCGAATATTCGATGAATATTCTACGAAATATTCGCGAAATATTGCGAATTCGAATATGACCCCTGCCGCTTATCACTACCGCACACAACTGCTGCACAATACAAATGCACTATAATATACTTTCTATGTTATCTATAATGCCCTATTTTCCTGCACTCCATTGTAGTCATGTTGATTCCCTTTCCCGATGACATCACATCTACATCTGAGTTGTGGCAAGATTTGTAAGGCTCTGCCCTGTCAACACAACATTAATGACCTTGCCTGACTGTTTTGCTTATTCTCCTGGACCTTACCTTGTAGACGTGATGTCAGCCATAATGTCTATGGGCAGTGTTTTTTTCCAGCAGGGCGTTAAGTAGGCCTGGATCTGTGAGATTTGAGCTGGGAGGAGAAGGAGAGGCAGAGGCATGATTCTACAGATGACTCCCTATGAGTCTAGTGCTGGGATGTAAACACATCACAATTATGCTGGCGAAGTAGGGCATGTCAATTTTTTTTACTATGTTTTTCAAAAAGTTGTGTTTTGGTTAGCAATTCACAATAATATTTACAAGAAATGGCAATTACATTGTTTTGCTTTGTAAATAGCTACTTCAATTTTGTGATATTTTGACGTTTTATGTAAAATTAGCTGCAAACTGTCTTTCAAGTAGTGCCTTCTTCTCATCATTTCTGTCTGTAATTCTGCTCTAAGGTTAAGAATATACTTATATTATACTATGAAAAATTTAAAAAAATGTTATGCCATTCATAAAAGTTTTTAAAATAGCAATACTCATTTGCATCAGAGTGTCTTTTTAATAATTTTTACTAATGTCATACTTTATCAATTTTTATCATAGTATCATACAAATAATAACATTTTCTTGTCTTTCTTTTTCCAGGCATGAATAGTTTCTTCCACTTGCACAATCTGAAAATTCGGAACCATGGCTAGTAAAAGGAACACAAGACTGGCAACTTTCACTCACAGGAGTAACTTCATTGGAACTGGTTGAGAAATGCTGCCTTCTGAACTCCCAACTCTACGTGATATTCTAAGATATGGCCTTCTGCTAAGAGAGCAGAGTGGAGAGAATGTCAGAAATTACCCAGCAGCCACTCTTGCAAAGGATATTTATCCAAAAGTACTTGAAAAGTGGGAGCTAGCAAACAGTTGTTTTGTGGTGCCAATTTTTAATTCGAGAGTCACAGTCCTGAAGAAGATAGAAGAAAACTGGGAAAAGACCAAAAACATATCACTTGGCAAACTGGAAGTGAAAGAGGCTTTCATAACGACGTTAGACAAGCTCTTTGACATCCTCAATTGCGAGGATTAAGCTATGTTTAGAATTTGAGGGTCCATGTCCAGGTGGTGCTGACTGTAAACATGAAGTTCACATATCCTGCTCTTGTTCTAAGGACATGAAGATCCCTGTCAAAGAACTAGTGTTTATTAATGGTCAAAGAGAGAAGGTTGGATCTGTTGGACAGCATCAAATTGGATTACCAGATCTACCTGAGCACAGAAGACAAATTAAGAAGCAGAAGAGACAATAAGATGAAGTAAGAAGAATTTCTGACTATAAGCAGAAAAGGAAGGAAGAGTTAACATTACAGTCATTACAACCAAATGAAGTACTTTTCTTGAAGAACCAACTGATGTTGAAGATGAAGATTCTGAAGAACCTTTGCAGATACCATGTGATGATTCTGATGTACCTTCTACTTCAAGTACAAGTCAGTTTAATAGATTACAATTGCACAGTTGCATTGCAAAGTATTAGGTATGGTGTCGGTCTAGGTGCTACAGCTGCCATTACAACAGCTGCATTTTTTGGATGCTGGATTAATTACTGAAGGAGACAGGAGACTTGTGGTTGATCACAATAAAGTAAAAAGGGCCCAAGAAAAAGTCATGAAATCACTTGATGAAGAATTTCATACTCGATGCCGGATAGGCAAGATTGAATGTATCTTCTTTGATGGATGCCAAGATTCCACTAAAGTTCTGTTACAAGCAGATAGCTCAAGTCATCAGTTTCCAAGTATTGTGAAAGAAGAGCATTACACTGTTTGCAGTGAGCCAGGAGGAAGGTATCTTTGCCATTTTACTCTAGAGAAAGACTTAACGAAAAAGAAACCTGCTGAAGTTATTGCTAACCATCTTGTGGATTTTTTAAAGAAAAACAGCATTGAAAAAAGTTTGCAGGCTATTGGTGGTGACTCAACAAATGTTAACCCAGTAGTCAAGGGGTTGTGAAGGAGGAGTCATGCATTGGGTTGAGGTAAAGCTGAATCGTAAACTCATCTGGTTGGTTTGTGCTCTTCATACTAATGAGCTAATTACTCATAACTAATGAGTAATTGCGGCACTTGATCGAACAGTTGGATGGGAAAACTTTGTCTAACAACAAGTGGAGTGGTAAAATTGGCAACATGCTTGATAGTGCAACTGAACTTGAAATCAATCCCTCATTTGTCAGAATATCCTTTCCAGATCCTTTGGTTCCATTAAGTGACACTGTTGTCAAAGCTCTCTCTACAGATCAGGCTTATGGTTACAGGATAACTCAGGCCATAAGGACAGGTGTACTTCCAACTGATCTGGCATTATTAGAAATTGGTCCTGTAAGCCACTCTTGGTGGTTAACAACTGCAAATAGGATTTGTCGCATATGGGTTTCAAAACATGGACTTAACGGCAACAACTTAAAGACGTTGCAACTGCTTGTGGAATACATTGTTGGCGTATACTATCCCTGCTGGTTAACAATCAAATCGAAATTCTCTTGGGTGGAAGGACCCCGCCACATTCTTTATCAATTGAAGCTCCTAAAATCCCAGAAGAAGACAGTAGCAGATATTGTTTTGCAAACAATCCAACGTTCATTGTGGTTCGCATTTAGTGAAATGGTGCTTCAGACACTTTTATGCTCGGAAGACCAAGAAGAAAGTAAAGCAGGAGTCCAGAATATAATTTAATTAAGGAATGAAGATGATGATACACCAGGAGACCTATCTGTTTGGCCTGGGAAAACACCTGCAGTAAATCTAAATGCAACTTCACTTTTGGAACTGATAGACTGGTCATAAAAAGTATATGAACCTCCACTTACTTGTAAACTCAAAATATCAGAAATACGAAAGTTTGTTCAAGAGCCAATGCAAGTTCCAAAGTGGCCATGTCATGGACAGTCCATAGAGAGGTGTATGAAACAAGTAACAGAGGCTTCTGGCAAAGTGTATACTCATGAGTAGGGATGAGCGAACTCGAACTGTATAGTTCGGGTTCGTACCGAATTTTGGGGTGTCCGTGACACGGACCCGAACCCGGACATTTTCGTAAAAGTCCGGGTTCGGGTTCGGTGTTCGTCGCTTTCTTGACGCTTTTGTGACGCTTTCTTGGCGCTTTTTGAAAGGCTGCAAAGCAGCCAATCAACAAGCGTCATACTACTTGCCCCAAGAGGCCGTCACAGCCATGCCTACTATTGGCATGGCTGTGATTGGCCAGAGCACCATGTGACCCAGCCTCTATTTAAGCTGGAGTCACATAGCGCCGCCCGTCACTCTGCTCTGATTAGCGTAGGGAGAGGTTGCGGCTGCGACAGTAGGGCGAGATTAGGCAGATTAACTCCTCCAAAGGACTTCACTTGATTAATCGATCGATCTGCAGCTGTGCATCATTGAGCTGCTGAAATTCAATTGCTCACTGTTTTTAGGCTGCCCAGACCGTTTGTCAGTCACTTTTTTCTGGGGTGATCGGCGGCCATTTTGTGTCTTGTGCGGTGCTGCGACCAAGTGCATCCAAGCTGCGACCAAGTGCATTTAACCCTTAATGGTGTGGTTGTTTTTTGGCTAAAGCCTACATCAGGGTGAAGCTGTCACACCAAGTGCATTTAACCAGCAATAGTCTGTTTATTTTTTGGCCATATACTACATCAGGGTCAAGCTGCGCCTGTCACCAAGTGCATTTAACCCTCAATGGTGTGGTTGTTTTTTGGCTAAAGCCTACATCAGGGTGAAGCTGTCACACCAAGTGCATTTAACCAGCAATAGTCTGTTCATTTTTTGGCCATATACTACATCAGGGGCAAGCTGCGCCCGTCACCAAGTGCATTTAACCCTCAGTAGTGTGGTTGGTCAAGCTGTCACACCAAGTGCATTTAACCAGCAATAGTCTGTTCATTTTTTGGCCATATACTACATCAGGGGCAAGCTGCGCCCGTCACCAAGTGCATTTAACCCTCAATGGTGTGGTTGTTTTTTGGCTAAAGCCTACATCAGGGTGAAGCTGTCACACCAAGTGCATTTAACCAGCAATAGTCTGTTCATTTTTTGGCCATATACTACATCAGGGGCAAGCTGCGCCCGTCACCAAGTGCATTTAACCCTCAGTAGTGTGGTTGGTCAAGCTGTCACACCAAGTGCATTTAACCAGCAATAGTGTGGTTATTTTTTGGCCATATCCCAGTCTAATTCTGTCACTAAATCCATACCGGTCACCCAGCACTTAAATACTAGGCCTTAAATTTATATCCCGCTAAATCTGTCGTTACCGCTGTACTGTTGTGGCTGGGCAAGTTATTTAGTGTCCGTCAAAGCACATTTTTTGTTCAGGGTTGAAATACAATTCCCAATTTAGCAATTTCATAATTTAGTGGTTTCTGCTATATCAGAGCTATTTGAAATCTATCCCTAAAAGGGTATATAATATTCAAGGTGCACATAGGGTCATTCAGAATAACTTCACACACACGCTACTGTGCATTTCCAAGTCTAATTCTGTTAGTAAATCCATACCGGTCACCCAGCGCCTAAATACTAGGCCTCAAATTTATATCCCGCTAAATCTGTCATTACCGCTGTCCTGTTGTGGCTGGGCAAGTTATTTAGTGTCCGTCAAAGCACATTTTTTGTTCTGAATTGAAATACAATTCCCAATTTAGCAATTTCATAATTTAGTGGTTTCTGCTATATCAGAGCTATTTGAAATCTATCCCTAAAAGGGTATATAATATTCAAGGTGCACATAGGGTCATTCCGAATAACTTCACACACACGCTACTGCGCATTTCCAAGTCTAATTCTGTTAGTAAATCCATACCGGTCACCCAGCGCCTAAGTACTAGGCCTCAAATTTATATCCCGCTAAATCTGTCGTTACCGCTGTACTGTTGTGGCTGGGCAAGTTATTTCGTGTCCGTTAAAGCACATTTTTTGTTCAGGGTTGAAATACAATTCCCAATTTAGCAATTTCATAATTTAGTGGTTTCTGCTATATCAGAGCTATTTGAAATCTATCCCTAAAAGGGTATATAATATTCAAGGTGCACATAGGGTCATTCAGAATAACTTCACACACACGCTACTGTGCATTTCCAAGTCTAATTCTGTCACTAAATCCATACCGGTCACCCAGCGCCTAAATACTAGGCCTCAAATTTATATTCAGCTGAATTTGAATACAATACATTGGGCCAAATAATATTTTTGTTGTTGTGGTGAACCATAACAATGAGGAAAACATCTAGTAAGGGACGCGGACGTGGACATGGTCATGGTGGTGTTAGTGGACCCTCTGATGCTGGGAGGAGGGGCCGCCAAGGATCGCAGGGCAACATTCTTTGCCTCCTGTTGCCACCTCCTCCTTCTCGGCTTCCTCCTCTTCTTCCACCTGCTCATCCAGTCAGCCACACACCTTCACCACCAACTTCAGCACAGCCCGGGGTAAACGTCAGCAGGCCATTCTGAAACTCATATGTTTGGGGGACAGGCCCCACACCGCACAGGAGTTGTGGCGGGGTATAGAACAACAGACCGACGAGTGGTTGCTGCCGGTGAGCCTCAAGCCCGGCCTGGTGGTGTGTGATAATGGGCGAAATCTCGTTGCAGCTCTGGGACTAGCCAATTTGACGCACATCCCTTGCTTAGCGCATGTGCTGAATTTCACAACTACCCCGACATGTCAGAGCTGCTGCATAAAGTGCGGGCCGTCTGGTCGCGCTTCCGGCGTTCACATCCTGCTGCTGCTCGCCTGTCTGCGCTACAGTGTAACTTCGGCCTTCCCGCTCACCGCCTCATATGCGACGTGCCCACCAGGTGGAACTCCACCTTGCACATGCTGGACAGACTGTGCGAGCAGCAGCAGGCCATAGTGGAGTTTCAGCTGCAGCACGCACGGGTCAGTCGCAGTACAGAACAGCACCACTTCATCACCAATGACTGGGCCTCCATGCGAGACCTGTGTGCCCTGTTGCGCTGTTTCGAGTACTCCACCAACATGGCCAGTGGCGATGACGCCGTTATCAGTGTTACAATACCACTTCTATGTCTCCTTGAGAAAACACTTAGGGCGATGATGGAAGAGGAGGTGGCCCAGGAGGAGGAGGAGGAAGAGGAGTCATTTTTAGCACTTTCAGGCCAGTCTCTTCGAAGTGACTCAGAGAGAGGTTTTTGGCAACAGCAGAGGCCAGGTACAAATGTGGCCAGCCAGGGCCCACTACTGGAGGACGAGGAGGACAAGGATGAGGAGGAGGTGGAGGAGGATGAGGATGAAGCATGGTCACAGCGGGGTGGCACCCAACGCAGCTCGGGTACATCACTGGTGCGTGGCTGGGGGGAAAGGCAGGACGATGACGATACGCCTCCCACAGAGGACAGCTTGTCCTTACCCCTGGGCAGCCTGGCACACATGAGTGACTACATGCTGCAGTGCCTGCGCAACGACAGCAGAGTTGCCCACATTTTAACCTGTGCGGACTACTGGGTTGCCACCCTGCTGGATCCACGCTACAAAGACAATGTGCCCACCTTACTTCCTGCACTGGAGCGTGATAGGAAGATGCGCGAGTACAAGCGCACGTTGGTAGACGCGCTACTGAGAGCATTCCCAAATGTCACAGGGGAACAAGTGGAAGCCCAAGGCCAAGGCAGAGGAGGAGCAAGAGGTCGCCAAGGCAGCTGTGTCATGGCCAGCTCCTCTGAGGGCAGGGTTAGCATGGCAGAGATGTGGAAAAGTTTTGTCAACACGCCACAGCTAACTGCACCACCACCTGATACGCAACGTGTTAGCAGGAGGCAACATTTCACTAACATGGTGGAACAGTACGTGTGCACACCCCTCCACGTACTGACTGATGGTTCGGCCCCATTCAACTTCTGGGTCTCTAAATTGTCCACGTGGCCAGAGCTAGCCTTTTATGCCTTGGAGGTGCTGGCCTGACCGGCGGCCAGCGTTTTGTCTGAACGTGTATTCAGCATGGCAGGGGGCGTCATTACAGACAAACACAGCCGCCTGTCTACAGCCAATGTGGACAAGCTGACGTTCATAAAAATGAACCAGGCATGAATCCCACAGGACCTGTCCGTCCCTTGTCCAGATTAGACATTAACTACCTCCCCTTAACCATATATTATTGGACTCCAGGGCACTTCCTCATTCAATCCTATTTTTATTTTCATTTTACCATTATATTGCGAGGCTACCCAAAGTTGAATGAACCTCTCCTCTGTCTGGGTGCCGGGGCCTAAATATATGCCAATGGACTGTTCCAATGTTGGGTGATGTGAAGCCTGATTCTCTGCTATGACATGCAGACTAATTCTCTGCTGACATGAAGCCAGATCCTCTGTTACGGGACCTCTCTCCTCTGCCTGGGTGCTGGGCCTAAATATCTGACAATGGACTGTTGCAGTGGTGGCTGACGTAAAGCCTGATTTTCTGCTATGACATGCAGACTGATTCTCTGCTGACATGAAGCCAGATTGTCTGTTACGGGACCTCTCTCCTCTGCCTGGGTGCTGGGCCTAAATTTATGAAAATGGACTCTTACAGTGGTGGGTGACGTGAAGCCTGATTCTCTGCTATGACATGAAGACTGATTCTCTGCTGACATGAAGCCAGATTGTCTGTTACGGGACCTCTCTCCTCTGCCTGGGTGCTGGGCCTAAATTTATGAAAATGGACTGTTGCAGTGGTGGGTGACGTGAAGCCTGATTCTCTGCTATGATATGAAGACTGATTCTCTGCTGACATGAAGCCAGATCCTCTGTTACGGGACCTCTCTCCTCTGCCTGGGTGCTGGGCCTAAATATCTGACAATGGACTGTTGCATTGGTGGCTGACTTGAAGCCTGATTCTCTGCTATGACATGCAGACTAATTCTCTGCTGACATGAAGCCAGATTGTCTGTTACGGGACCTCTCTCCTCTGCCTGGGTGCTGGGCCTAAATTTATGAAAATGGACTGTTGCAGTGGTGGGTGACGTGAAGCCTGATTCTCTGCTATGACATGAAGACTGATTCTCTGCTGACATGAAGCCAGATTGTCTGTTACGGGACCTCTCTCCTCTGCCTGGGTGCTGGGCCTAAATTTATGAAAATGGACTGTTGCAGTGGTGGGTGACGTGAAGCCTGATTCTCTGCTATGATATGAAGACTAATTCTCTGCTGACATTAAGCCAGATCCTCTGTTACGGGACCTCTCTCCTCTGCCTGGGTGCTGGGCCTAAATATCTGACAATGGACTGTTGCATTGGTGGCTGACGTGAAGCCTGATTCTCTGCTATGACATGCAGACTAATTCTCTGCTGACATGAAGCCAGATTGTCTGTGACGGGACCTCTCTCCTCTGCCTGGGTGCTGGGCCTAAATTTATGACAATGGACTGTTGCAGTGGTGGCTGACGTGAAGCCTGATTCTCTGCTATGACATGCAGACTGATTCTCTGCTGACATGAAGCCAGATCCTCTGTTAAGGGACCTCTCTCCTCTGCCTGGGTGCTGGGCCTAAATTTATGAAAATGGACTGTTGCAGTGGTGGGTGACGTGAAGCCTGATTCTCTGCTATGATATGAAGACTGATTCTCTGCTGACATGAAGCCAGATTCTCTGTTACGGGACCTCTCTCCTCTGCTTGGGTGCCGGGGCCTAAATATCTGAGAATGGACTGTTCCAGTGGTGGATGACGGGAAGCCAGATTCTCTGCTATGGGACCTCTCTCCAATTGATTTTGGTTAATTTTTATTTATTTAATTTTTATTTTAATTCATTTCCCTATCCACATTTGTTTGCAGGGGATTTACCTACATGTTGCTGCCTTTTGCAGCCCTCTAGCCCTTTCCTGGGCTGTTTTACAGCCGTTTTAGTGCCGAAAAGTTCGGGTCCCCATTGACTTCAATGGGGTTCGGGTTCGGGACGAAGTTCGGATCGGGTTCGGATCCCGAACCCGAACATTTTCGGGAAGTTCGGCCGAACTTCTCGAACCCGAACATCCAGGTGTTCGCTCAACTCTACTCATGAGAAATTAGAAGGATTCATTACAGGCCAGGAAGCAAGCTGAAGAATGATGTCTAGGAATGAATCGAAGCAAAATGTGATGAATATTGTTGGTTGAAGCTTTTAAAAAAAAAAATTTACGTGTTTTCAGTGTTTGATAATAGAGACAGAATATAAATAAAATAGTTTTTTAAAATTTTTGTAGAGTTTATATTGATTTATTCCCTTTTTTTCGGAAATTTCAATATACATTATAATCAAGCATAAATTTAGCAAGCTAAATGTTTATCAATAACGAAAAAACTTTAAAATGAGGATATTACACATCAAAAGACACATTTTTGGACCCCCTCATTTACATTAATCCCAAATTTTATTTTTGTCCTCTAAATTGACACGCCCTACTGGCGAAGTCAAAATGCACTCAGAACTTCATCATCTAACTTATATAATGCAGTAAGCTTGATATAATGCAGCTGATATTATTATATATTTTTTGGGGTAACTGGAAACCCCTTTAACTGTAGTAAGCCTGAAAGTAGGAATATCCATGGCACTCCAGTTAAAGTATATGCCATTCTTATTTAATGGCCAAAGAAAAGTTGACTTTTGACTTATATTTCCATACAGTGTTAATTATATCCAGGGGTAGAAAAAATATTACAGCCACATTATTTTCCCCGGACGCTTCGGTCTGAAATTAGACCTTTTTCAGTGTGATCTCATAGGTGGCAGGAGGGAAAGAGCGATCCTAGATGGAAATTTAAGTGATGTCAACTTTTCTTTGACCATTAAATAAGAATTGCACATACTTTAACTGGAGTGCCATGGATATTCCTACTGTCAGATGATTCCTCTCTCACGAGCACCCAGATAACAACAGTGCAGATCGCATACTTTCGTAATGACAGCCTGGCACATTTGTCTGATTACCACTACCATTTGTATGGTCACAGGGTATAAGGCCCAGAGTTCAGAATACTTGTGCTTCATGCCAGCTCACATCGCTATTTCATTTTCTGGTCTGATCCATCAGAAGAACAAAAAAAATATATATTTTTTTTTTCTAAGCGGAAAAAAAGTATTGCATGCAGGAGATTTTTTTCATATCTAAAAATTTTTACTGTATCTCAGATGGAAATGGCTCAAACGGATGCCAAATGTGCATAACTGATGCAGAGGATCCATTTTTTTTTTTTACAGGATCCTGTTTTTTTTCTTTCTGTTGTTCTGACAAATTAAAAATACCAAACTATGGAGAAAAAGATAAAAAGGATATGGATC
This sequence comes from Bufo gargarizans, assembly GCF_014858855.1. Taxonomy (NCBI): domain Eukaryota; kingdom Metazoa; phylum Chordata; class Amphibia; order Anura; family Bufonidae; genus Bufo; species Bufo gargarizans. Next base: position 13,765,113 of record NC_058086.1, on the reverse strand, counting down.
ACACATCTACCTGCCATGGATTGAAGTATTACTTCTCAGCTTCATTTATCAGCTGTACACGAGGCACTTATACATTACATTTTAATCAAAATGCATAGGCCCACTCACCACGTCAAGGTTTCCTCTTTTGAGTTGGTTCCTACTCTAATTTTGGACAGCAGAGACTGGAAGTAGTTTGGTCTTGTGACCGCTGTGTCCAATCTCTAACCTCTGTGGTTACATGTGCTAGAGCAACACGTCACTAGCACAAATGACCACTAAGGTCAGTGATTAACTACAGAGGTCATGGGACTAAGCCAGGAGGGGGCATCTGGAGGCATCTGGGAAGGGAGCAGAGTGGAAATAGCAGGAACCTGGACTAGTGAGATTTTTTTTTAATTGGGCAGAAATTATGACCATTGAGAAAACCTTTGCGAAAACCACTAAAGTATCGTATTACATAGGAATTATCGGAATGGCCGATATTCACGATTTTGTAAGTTATCGGCATCTAACCTTGCTGATATACCGATAATGCGTCCACCGCGCGCTCACCCGCCCAAAGTCTCCGAGTCCGCCATGTCTGTCACCTGCCAGTGCCAACTATCGCGGGAGTACAAGAGAGACTACGCGTGTGGGCGTGCCTGCCTGGAACGTCCCCGAATAGGACTCCATAGCCAACGCTAGTCGATAGGACTGACATCACTGATCTAGAGGCGGAAAACTGGTCAGTGTAGGCCAGGGTACCAGAGAAACAAAGAGTGTCGAGACCGTATACACAGTGTGTGATATGGTAATAAATACGTGCGTCATAGTATTACAGATATACAGTGTGTTACATATTACCTACTACATCATACACACCTCATACTATTATACATAAACAGTGTGTTATGTATTATATACCTCATACTACATCATACAGAGTCAGACATTATATAGTATGTAATGTGTATATGATGTAGTTAGTATGATGCATATACACACTGTATATGTATAATAGTATGAGATATATAATGTAATGTGTGTATGTGATATAAGGTATATAATATATAACACACAGTATATGTTATGTATACTATTATCAGGTAAAAAAGGACTCTAAGGAGTGTATGCATGATGTAGTATGAGCGAGGTATATAATTAATATTATGAGGTATATAAGGAGTGTATAATGTAGTATTAGGTTTAACACACTGTATATGTATAATATTATGAGGTATATATTTATCAGCTATCAGCATCAGTAACAGTAACATGCTTGGATGTCATATGACTGCTGACAGCATTTAAACTGCGCTCAGCAATGCATCAGTAACAGCCAGGTGCATATTTACCAATGAAAAATAAAGATTTCCAAAAATGCTAAACGTTGATAATAAACATGTTAATTTAACAGCAGATTTGTGTAGGAATTTATTTTTTGCTAAAATTAAAATGCACAAAATATCGGTATAAGTTATCGGCTGTCGGCCTAAAAGTTCACAGGTTATCAGTATCGGCTCTAGAAAAAAAATCGGTCGATCCCTAGTATTACGCATAACTTTTTGTGGCAGGTTTTGATGCAGTTTTCTTGAACCAAAGCCTGAAGTCGGATAGAAGGAAATTATAAATATAATGGAAAGACTTGTGGATCCACTTGTATCTTTAGATCAAAAAGTGCATCAAATTCTGCCACAAAAAAGCTGTTTCTGCGAGTGCCCTTAAGATGTTTTTCTGCTTTTCAGGATGTCCAAAGAAGTCAAGTCCATAACATTGCAAGACAATCCAGAATCAATCAGTATTTTAAAGGGAATGTCTCATACCCCAGAGAGTACAGTGAGAATTAATAAATAATAAAAATTCACAATCCGATGTAGTCTCTGTATCTGTAGCTATAAGATTTACTTTTACATTCTTTTGTGCAATTATATTGTTACCTTGATTTTCTGAAGTTGCACTAGTAGTTGCAAAATGATATAACAAAATAATAACAAATACAGGTGCACTCTGCGGTCTCACTAAACCCTCAAACTGATTTTAAAATTGAGAGATTAGTCAACATGTCCTACGGTGTAGAACATGTCTAAGCCCGGGCACCACGTCAAGGTTTCTCAAGTAGCTCGGGACCTAACACTCACCTACCTGGGCCATATGGGCGATACCAGGAGCCAGTGGGCAAATTACAAGAGCATCATGAGGCCGACTCACAAACAACTCACCAGTTACCTCCAGCATGTAACCATGCTTACAATGGGAGGAGGGAGGAGTCTGTGAGTCCCACTCAAGACTGACTGATATGGCCCAGGCCTCACAGGTGCACCTAAATGTGGCCTGTAGATGGAAAACAGGCACATTTAAATTGGAGTTTATACACCTCCAGGAATCTATATATACAAACTAAAAAGACAGAGTGGCATTAGCAGGAGGTGCTCAAACCCACATGCAGTCGTGCATATATACAGGGGAGCAAATCCTGCACTTGTGGCCCTAGGACTAATCTCTAAATTTTAAAATCAGTTTGAGGGTTTAGTGAGAGCGCAGAGTGCACCTGTATTTGTAATTGTTTTGTTATATTGATTATGACATACGCACTTGTTACCTTGTGTGAGATGTCTATTGTGGTACTTGTGGTTCGCCGTGGGCATCCTCCACCGTATGCATTTTGCTGGGGATCGCCATTAGCAACGGGCCACAAGTGCAGGATTTGCTCTCCTGTATATATGCACGACTGCATGTGGGTTTGAGCACCTCCTGCTAATGCCACCCTGTCTTTTTAGTTTGTATAGTTGCAAAATGAGCCATCTTTCCACAATAATGTCACATTCTATACTGTACCATGGTGCTGTCCTGACCCATGTGGTCCTCTCTGCTACATTTGTAGGTCTATTTGGAAAATGTGTTTTGTACCTCTGGTGTTCTTATTATAATAAGGCCACATTTACTGTAAACACATGATGATGTGAATGCAGCAACCCGGAGGAGAGGATGGGGGTAGTGGTAGTGGCTATGATGGTGGTAGTAGTACTCACAATTCAGTCTCCCCCTTTGGTGCTCTCTAGGCTATGCCCACTGATTGGAGTGTGCACTCTTTCTTCCATTGGGGCACATCTTGGATCTTTCTAGAGCTCCTGCCTGGTGGCAATTGGGGTGTCCTTGATGGTGAACGGTTGGCAGGGTGCAAGGCAAGAGTACAGGAGCAGGGGCTGGTGGATAATGGAGGCAATAACCAGGCCAAGTTTAATTAGAATAAATAGTCTCTTTTTAGTGAGTAGATGATGAGAGTTGCAGTATTAGAAGTAATTGGTACAATTATGAGGTTTTGACGACAGGTGTGCTAAACTCTCACAGTCAATACTGCACTTCTCATGGTGAGGTGCAGATCTTAGTTCCATCTCAAATTGTGGTTGGTGCTGGAGGCAATTAGCTGGTTCCACAAGCAGTAAAATCTTAATACAATAAATGAGCTGTAAGGTTCTAGACCATAGGTCATCAACCTTTGGGACTCCAGCTGTTTGGAAACTACAGTTCCCAACATGCTCCATTTACTTCTATGGGAGTTCTGAGGAGAGCAGAGCAAGTATGTATGCTGGGAGTTGTACTTTTGCTACAGCTGAAGTACTGGATGTTGCCTACCCCTGTGTGTACATCTATGGATGTCTGTTCTCTATCCCTCAGGGGTATCCTCTCATTTAAATAGCTCTCTAGCAGCTTTTCAGTCTCAGGAGTGCATACTTGCCAACCTTTAGGGTGGTAAAATCAGGGCATCTGAACGACCCGACTCCATTCAGGGTTATCAATAACCCCACCCATTTTTTGCTGGGGACAAAATCAGGGACAGTCCTGGCAAGTTCTTGACAGTTGGCAACTATGGGAGTGGAGTCTCCTGGAGAAAGCTTCTCTTTGGGCCTACTTTGCAGGAGCTCCTACTTGGAGGCCTTGCCTCGTGCCCCTCTCAGCTCTAAGTAACTAGGAGGCATGTGCAGTCCATCACCTAACCAAGCAACCTAACCAAGTTTGCCAGTTAGTTAACCATTTGTGTCCATACATCCCCATTAGTTATACCTAGTGCACAAAGAAATGAGTGCTTTAACAACAAAGCACAATATTTAACTCCATAACATAAAATCAACCCTTTGCAGTAATCCTCTGGGGGCACTGCATTAGCCGTACAGTACAACAGAACCATGGTCATCAAGGAACTTAATTGCATCATAAATCACTATGATATAGTAGGTTAGGGTCAGACGAGTCGTGGTTGGACTGGGAAATGCATCCAACACACAACTCATAGGCTGTGTTTCCTGGACTGTACATGGTCGTGTGCAATTCTTGTTGCAATATCCTTTAGGCCTCATGCACACGACAGTGTTTTTTCACAGTCAGTGATTTGGCTTCAGTGGTCTGTGTCCGATTTTGCTTCAGTTGTGTTTCCTTGTGTCTTCCTTTTTTTTTGTCTGACAGGGGGAAAAAAAGGAAGGTTAATGAAAAGTGTAATTTTATTGCACCAAAGTCTTGTAGAAAAAAAACGAACAAAGGACACGGATGACATACCAGTTGTGCATCCGTTTTTTTTGACTGGCCCATTGACTTGAATGGGTCCTTCCTCAGTTTTCCATTGACAAGAATAGGACAGGTTATATTTTTTTGATGGACGCGAATCACGGATCACAGACGCAGAGAAAAAACTGAAGACTATCAGTTTTTTTTCACAGCTCCATAGAAATGAATGAGACCTCCGCTAAAGTGTGAAAAATGACGGAACGGACGCGGATGCACACAACGGTCGTGTGCATGAGGCCTTAGAGTGAGAAGCGTCAGATTAGGTTTTCAAAGCAGTTTCCTTCTAAGTTTCAGAAAGGTGCATTTATCAATAATCTGATCTCTGATTATTTCCTCTGTTACAGCACCAAAATTGCAAGACTTTGCAAGATATTATAACCTGGTAACATAACTGTCAATGGTTTCCCCCACTTCTTGTATTGCTCGTCTAAACATTTACCTTTCACATGGAATGTTTTACTTTGATCCAAAGAACACTGTTGATTATTGTTCTTAGTCTGAATCTTCCCTTGTTTCTCCCAGGGTTTCCAAAATTCCCAGAACTTCTGGTCCTGCTCGATGCAGTAGTAGTGTTTTTTTTCTGGGCAGGCGCAGTCACTTCTGTAGCTGCAACACTATATTAAAATCGTTTCTTTAACTTGGTCCCAATGCTTTGATGGTTTTGTGCGATCCCAAGTAACATCAAAGGGTCAAATAGCTGGTAAACTGAGAGAGCTCACTGTCCTTGTCACCAATATGTAGTGTATGGACAAAGGTTGCAAAGTCCAGACTTCAGGATGGTTGAAGTAGATGGTATACCAACTAATACACTAACTTAGCTGCATCCAGAACACTGGCTCATAAGATGAAATATTGTAACTAGAGATGAGAAAACTTTTAAAAATTCGATACGGGCGGTTTGCCGACTTTTCCCAAAAGATTTGATCCGAATTTATTTGTGACGAATCGCGAGCCTGTATTTTGGTGTAGAACACTGTACATTGCAGAAATATGCATAGGTAGTCCGCTGTGAAATAGTTACTTTGCGTTGCCACTCTTAAAATCGCTTCATACTTAACTTATTTAGCCAGTTACGGGGCCAAAACTGACCAAATAACTCAAGTGTGAACTCCGCCTTTCAGGTCAATGTTAGCGTCAGGTATAAATAACCGTGCAGTGGCCCAAGATCCTACTATAGTGTGAAAGAGAGCACTCCTTTTACACCGTCGTCAGCTGATTCCACATAGATATCTACAGAACCTGTTCTGTAGCACACTGAAACAAGTAGTGCCTCCATGACCGAGTGGAGAGGGTGTCAGCAGTAAGTTTGTGTTGACATCAGTTTATTTTGCTCTGCTTCTCATCTGTCATAAGAACAACCCCAAAAAAACAGATCCTGTCTTTTGAGCATCCACCTTCACACGGTCAGCATTTGGTCAGTAATCCATCAGTATTGCTGAGGCAAAAAAAAAACAGATTGGATCAAAAACTGAGATGACACGTGATTTGAAGTTTGCATGTCTTCTGTGTTCTTTACCTATTCCTGCTTTTTTCTTCTACATCCTGAGCATGTCCTGATGGAAAATAGGGACCGTGTGATACAGGCCTTACGGATGCTCCAAAGACAGGATCCATTGTTTTTCTCATTTGTTGTCCTTCTGACAGATCAGAAGAAGGGTAAAATAAATAGTAATGTAAACAAGGCCAAACAGGGACAATAGTGGCCCCATCATACAGTGGGTAGGGAGAGAGTGGTGAGGGTGGCAAATGCATGAGGAGTCAACATAGTGGCTTACTCAAAGATTAGGGAGGGAGTCAACATAGTGGCCCATTCACAGAGTGGTGAGGGTGGAAAATGCATGAGGAGTTGACATAGTGGCCCAGTCAAATAGTGGTCAGTCACAGAGTGGTGAGGGTGGCAAATGCATGAGGAGTCAACATAGTGGTCAGTCTCAGAGTGGTGAGGGTGGCAAACGCATGACGATTCAACATAGTGGCTAGAGATGAGCGAATCGAAGCTGACGAAGTGGAATTCAATCCAAGCAGCCAATCAGCAGCCAGCCAGCCCTGTGATGTCACAGCCCTATAAATAGCGACAGCCATCTTAGATTCTGCCATTTACCAGTGTACTTAGTGCAGGGAGAGATGTCAGCGGGCGCTAAGAACAGTGTTAGAAAAAACTTAATTGTCCTAAAAAAAACTATTTACAAGTGCAGGGCAAGATTATTCAAGGTGTAGGGAAAGGATAGGGAGGAATCATTCCACAGTATTGAAGCAGAACAGGGTTCAGTAGGGGAGTTTACAGCCTGGGTAATAGGAGCAATCCAATTACACCTTGCTGCACTGACTGGGGATTCAAATTGCCATTATACAGCTTTGTAATTCCAGAAAACCGTTCTTATAAGTTCTTAAAAGTGCTGTTTAAAACAGGCATTAACAGGGTTTATTGCAAGGAAATATTTCTACGTCTTATTTTCCCTTGTGCGGTGCAGTTTTTTGTTCTAAAGCATTTTTTGGCTTGTATTAAAGTTGGGAAAAAGGGCTTATTAGCTGATGTGTGGTGAAGTGCTAACATTACAGCCCTTTTTGTCGTGTATTAGTGGCAAACATAAAATATATTGGCTGTTCAGCGGTGCAGTTATATGTTCTAAAACCCTTTTTGTCGTGTATTAGTTGAAAAAGAAAAAATATATTTGCCGGTCAGCGGTGCACTTATATGTTCTAAAGCCTTTTGTTGCGTGTATTAGTAGAAAAATAATAAATATATTTGCCTATCAGCTGTGCAGTTATTTGTTTTGAAGCCTTTTGTGGCGGGTATTAGTGGAAAAAGAAAAAATATATTTGCCGTTTAGCGGTGCAGTTATCTGTTCGAAAACCTTTTGTGGCGTGCATAAGTGGAAAAAGAAAAAATATATTTGCCGGTCAGTGGTGCAGTTATCTGTTCTAAAGCTTTTTGTGGAGTGTATGAGAGGCAAAATAAAAATATATTTTCCGTTCAGCGCTGCAGTTATCTGTTCTAAAGCCTTTTGTGGAGTGTATTAGTGGGGAAAAAAAAACATCTTTGCCTGTCAGCGGTGAAATTATATGTTCTAAAGTCTTTTGTATCGTGTATAAGTGGAAAAAAATAAGGGCCTATTTGCCGTTCAGCGGTGCAGTTATATGTTCTAAAGCCCTTTTTGGCGTGTATTAGTGGCACAAAAAAGTATTTGCCGTTGTGTGGTGAAGTGAGAAAATGACTGCACTTTTTGCATGTATTATAGTGGGGAAAAAAGGGCTTATTTGCCGTTGTGTGGTGAAGTGAGAAAATTGCATACATTTTTGGGGTGTTTTAATTTCCTTTTTATTTATTTATCTGATCTAACACTATGTCAGACAGAGAAGTGCCAGGCCCTGCACAGGGGAGTGGCAGAGGCCTAAATGTTTCTGGTGCAGGCACAGGTCACAGCAGAGTAAGTGGGCGTGGCAGCAGGAGTCGCAGCAAGAGGCCTGAGCTTCCGGTCGTGTCTTGATCAGCAACCGTTCGACTCGGTGATCTCTGTTTTGGATCCACTCCTGTTTTTTTGGCATTAGCTATACTGATGGATTACTGACCAAATTCTGACCAAGTGAAGGAGGATGCTACACAGTCAGGATCCGTTTTTTGGGGGTTATTGTTCTGACGGATCAGAGGAAGGGCAAAATAATCAGTGACGTCAACACAAACTTACTGCTGACACCCTCTCCACTCTGTCGGGGGGGGGGGGGGGGGGGGCTCTACTTGTATAAGCGTTTAATAGAACAGGTTCTATAGACATCTATGTGGAATCAGCTGACGACGATGTAACAGGAGAGCGCTTCTTCTTGGCGCTAACATCGATCTGTAAGGCTGAGTTCATACTTGAGTTATTTGGTCAGTTTTGTCCCCGTGACTGCCCAAATAAGTGAAGTGTGCAGTGATTCTAAGATCGACGCCTGTCATCTTCATGTCATACTGACTCACAGTATAATTTCACTACCACAGCAGACTCCCTATGCATGTTACTGAAAGGCACAGTGTTGTACACCACTATAAGGTTCTCTGCAGCCAGGAAAAAGCCGTTTTTAACGCGATTCGCTATGAATAAATTCAGAACGAAGCAAATTTTTTCAAAAACTTGACCGAACCAGCCGAATCAAATTTTTACAAAATTCACTCATCTCTAATAGTGGCCTATTCACAGAGTAGTAAGGGTGGCAGATGCATGAGGAGTTAACACAATGGCCCAGTCACAGGGTGAGGGGCAACATCAGTGGCAGTAACAGCACAAGATGGTGGGTGGTAGTAGTAGAACATGGCAGTAGAGGCAGCAGGTGTGTGGCATCAGGTGGGTGGCAGCATCAGAATAGTGGCTGAAGAGGGTGGCCAGAAGAAAGGGTCTCTTTTCACAAAGTTTGGGTGTGGCACCCAGAATGATGTAGTCTGATGCATCAGACACTGGCGTGTGGAAATCCTGGCTGATCACAAAGGTCAGTCTCTCCACATTTTTGGTGGAAAGGTGAGTTCTCCTTGAGGTAACTATGCCCCCAGCCACACTAAACATCCGCTCTGATGGAACACTACTGACCGTGCAGGAAAGTTTGTCCAGGGCAAACTCGGCCAGATGCCACCACAAATCAAGTTTGGCTCCCCAGTAGTCCAACAGATCTTGGATGTCGGGTAGCAGGGTGCCGTCCAAGTATGCCACCACCTGCTGGGTTAGGTTCTGCTCCATGTCTTGCTGCTGCTGGTGGATGGATTCTTTAGTAGGCGGGTGAAGAGAATCCAGACTTAAACTGCTGCTGATGGAGCTGGTGCTGCTCCTGCCCCCCCTCCCTCCAGAAGCCATGTCAGTGGAACGTGAGCGCAGAGGGCTCCCCCCGTTCAGACCTTCGTGAGGATGGGCGATGGCGCACAAAGGCAGCAGCCAACAGATTACATAGGATGTCCTGATAGTAGTTGAGTTTATCCTCCCTCCCAGTGGGTGGAAAAAAAGCCCCCTTTTAGAGCAGTAGTGAGGGTCTAACATGGTGGAGAGCCAGTAGTCATTCACCATGCTGAAAAATACCGCTGAAACTACGGAAGCAACTCAGCATGCATCTGCTTACACAGGGGAGTTCTCCTGTCCACCTGCATCATCAAGAAATCGTTTACAGTCTTCCTCTGCTCATATGGTCGGTCCAACATGTGGAGGGTAGAGTTCCAACGAGTGGAAACGTTGCATATCAGGCGATGTTGGGGAATGCTATTCTGCCTTTGCAGCTCAAGGAGAGCATATTTTGCAGTGTAAGAGTGGCTGAAGTGCATGCACAGTTTCCTAGTCTTTTTCAGGATGTCTAGCAGTTGGGTGGAAGACTTCAGGAACCGCTTTGCGACCAGATTAAAGACATGTTCCATGCAAGGCACATTGGTCAGCCCTCCTTGTCGCAGCACTGACACAATGTTCTTCCCATTGTGTCACGGTGGCTAGTGGGGGAAACCCCCCACCGTACAATGTAAGAAGGATAACAGTAGAAGCTAGGCTAGGATGCCAGGATCAGGGAGCAGGTCACCTCCTAAAGTGTCCCTAATCCTCACCCTAACTCCTCACCATATGAGCGGACCTGGATGGTAGGATGGCTCATACCCAGGATGCCTAGGACCCTGATTCGCCCTGATAATTCCTCACATAGGTGCAGGGGAGAGACGACTTGTTCGTCCAAGACACGGAAGAGCAGGAGTTTCTGCAGGCCAAATAGCAAGGAAAGGAAGCCAAGTGGAATGACAGATAAGTATCCAGTGGCAGGGATAACCACTGAACCAAGAACCCAGGAAGGCATGGTAACTTACCTGCCGCAGTTGCTGGACAGCACAACAGAACCACACCAAGGTAAACTGGAACTCATACAAACGTAATGCAGTCCAAACACGAAGCGGATGCATTACGTACTGACACACAGGAACCAGCACTCCAGCAACAGCCCACAGACTTGGCTTGTGGTTCACCGCTATTGGAAACCATGGAGCCCCCTTCCGAACAACAACAAACAGGGTACGACTTGCATACATGCTGGACATAAAACACCAACTGACCAGACATGTAACAACAAGACGAGACACCAAACCCTGAACATAAACCCACACCAAACAACCACACAGGTAAGGTAGGGGAACATGGAGGATACAATGGGAAGACATCGCTGGAGACATCGATGTCCCACTAGGTGGCCCTCACACTGGAAGATGGAAAAACCAGACAAAGAGCATAACTCCAGCACACACCAAGGCTGGAGTACAACTGACTCCTGGCCTAAAGCCACAGGTATAAGAAGAACAAGTGACCACACCTAGCAAGGTAGTTAACCCTTACAGCACCAGACAGGGGAAGGCTTTAACTTAAAGGGGAAGTGCACACACCAGCCACCTCGTTGCCACCGGCAAAAGCATGCGTGGCAATCATGTGACAGCGCACACAGCCAAAGCCAAGACACTGCCACCACATGCCATAACAGCAACACGTTGCCACCAGCAACAGCAAGCATGGCACCAGTGTCACGGCGCACACAGCAAAGGCTGTGACACATTGTTGGTGACCATGGTTCCAATTTGAAGTTGGCAAGGAGAACAAATATATTGTCCTTGACCGTACTTACAGCTCCACATGTCGGCACTGGCATGAACTTTAGCAGACCCTGAGAGCAGTGGCGTCTCTAGCTTTCAATTTTTTTTTGGGGGGGGGCACACTGGGGGCCAGGACAAACTTAGGGGGGGGCAGCTATAGCAACAATACATTTACACAAGTACGCTTAGAAATGCTGCGATACTTTACCCAATAACTAAAACCGCAACAGGAAAGAAAAGTCCTGCTGTCTGTGGTTTAAAAAAATATATAAAAAAATCACTCAGATTTCAACATGTCCTAGCTGCCTGTGGATGACACTTTTATAGGGAGGGGGATATGTTGATGACACTGCTATGGGGGGGATCTGTGCATGACACATACCGTATATAGCATCTTATGCTATATGTGTCATCCACAGATACACCCCATGACAGTGTCATCCCCATTTCCCCCTCCGAAACAGTGTCATCCACAGATCTCCCTCCCCGCCTCTCACAGGAGTGTACATTTGACATTTCTAAACTGTAATCCATATCCTGCAGTAACTTTAACTTTAAATCAGGATTAAGCGGCCGCTCATCTCAACTAGTACCTTAACCTTACACCACTCAGCTAGCTTCGGTAACAGGGCCAGGCTACAGCCTTCAGGCACTGCCTGTTAGTTGTTACCAAGCGAGTGCCGATTTCTGCAGGTCAGAGCAGACGGATTACAGTATAGAAGAAATGTACACTCCTGTGCACGGTCCAGACCAGTGGCGGATCCAGAGCCTGGTCTCGGGAGGGGCGCTTCCAGATTATTTTCTGTCCGCCGCCACAGAACAAGGGTGCTTATAGAACTATGAAAACTTACAATTACTTGGCTTGGCCCTTGGGGATCTAGGACACCACTTCCACACTTTGGCCGGGGGCTCGGCGGAGCTGATGTTGTGTTTCATCCTAATGAGAAAGATTTCATAATAAGGATTTGGAGAAGGGGCAGAGGGATAGCAGAGCAAGGAGAGGCTGGTGCTGCTACTAGGGGGTCCTACCAGGGGAGTAATAAAGCCTACCATAATGCCCCCGCCCAGTAGAAATAATTCTCCTTATAATGTGACAGTGCAAAAAATACCCCCTTGTAATGCCCCTGGTTGAGCTAATGTCCCCCATAATGTGCCAGTATAAAATACCCCTATATAGTGCCCCCAGTAAATGCCGGCATAGTGCTCCTCTTCCCACTTCCTCCTAGTGCCCCCCATAATGTACCAGTATAAAATGCCCGATATATCCTGCCCCAGTAGATGCCCTCAGTGTCCCCCATAATTTGCAAGTATAAAATACCCCTTCTTAGTGCCCCCCGTAGATGACCCTATAGTACTCCTCTCCCACCTTCCCCATAGTACCCAGGCCACCATGTGTCCCAGTATAAAATTCTACTGTACAGAGCCCCCCATATAAAATACCCCTGCTTTGTGGCCTCAGTAGATGCCCCTATAGTGCCCACCAATAATGTGCCAGTAATAAGTGCCCCTAATAACGTGCCAGTAATAAGTGCCTCCCATCACATGCCAGTAACACGAGCCCCCCAATGTGTCAGTAATAAGAGCCCAGCCCCCCATTACGTGCCAGTAATAAGAGCCCCCCAATGTTCCAGTAATAAGCCCCCCATCACGTGCCAGTAATAAGCCCACCATCCCGTGCCAGTAATAAGCCCCCATAATGTGCCAGTAATAAGCCCCCCATCATGTGACAGTAATAAGCCCCCGATCATGTGCCAGTAATAAGCCCCCCATCATGTGCCAGTAATAAGCCCCCATCATGTGCCAGTAATAATCCCCCTATCATGTGCCAGTAATAAGCCCCCCATCATGTACCAGTAATAAGCCCCCCCAATGTGCCAGTAATAAGCCTCCCAATATGCCAGTAATAAGCCCCCCCCAATGTGCCAGTAATAAGCCTCCCAATATGCCAGTAATAAGCCCCCCCAATGTGCCAGTAACAAGAGCCCCCCCTAATGTGCCTGTAAAACTATTGTAAAAACAAAACAAAAAACACTTATACTTACCTCCATGTCGGCGATGCGATGCAGCCTCTTCTGGCCCTCAGTGTAAACTGTTCTAGTGTCATGCCCCACTCTGACGATGTGCAGAGGTCAGCCAGGATAGCAGCACGAGTTTAGTGATTGCTTTGGAGCCGTGCTGGATCCGCCTCTCTCAGGTGCACTGGGTGGGGTCTTTAGTTTAAATAGCACACTGCCCAGTGTCCTGAGCGGATTATACTGTTCATTCTGGTCTGGGAAGCTTGGAGAGAAGGTTGTCCTGTCAGTTCCTGCTCTCAGAGATAAGTGTCATTGCTAGTTCGGTTGTTTGTGTCTTCTTGTCCATCCAGGTTCTGTGCGAGCAGACTGCTCCTATTTCCCCACTTCACCATCTTAGGGAGTTCAAGGTTTTTGTTAGCCCAGGCTGGAGGTCACTAGCACACCTACCGTCAAGGTCTGCTGTGGGCTGAGCAGTGCAGGGAAAGAGGTCAGGGATAAGCTAGGAGGTGACCCTTCCCCTGTCTCTCGTCCAGAGCCTGGTTGGTGTGTTATCTTTGGTACAAAGTGTACGTCTGCCATGACATCTAGTGACTCACTGTTCTTTTAACTCAAAGAATTGAATAAATCTCTAACTAAGTCAGATCTTTAGATGACTTAGACTCCTTCCTGTACAGTGTGTGACTCAGAGCTGCTTGCCTGAACTCTGATTGGTTGCAGGCCGGGGTGGGCGGGGAGGGGAGGGGCTGTCTTCCACTCTAAGATCAGATTACACTCCTCCCTGCTGCGACGTCTCTCTGCTCTGCTATCTGACTGAGCGGCTTCACACGGATCAGCTCAGTCAGGTGAATCGACTCCTCCGGTTCAGTGAACTGAATCGATTTAAAAGAACGATTCGTTCATGAACCGGACACCACTAATCTCCCTGTGCCCGACTGCGGCGGCTCACTTTGGGGGCCATTTTAGTTGGAGGGGGGGCACATGGGGGGGCACAGCATGATGTAGGGGGGACCGTGGCCGCCTCTGGCCCCCCCTGGCGACGCCACTGCCTGAGAGGCACAAGGACTGGCCCACCTTCTGTTCAAGATATGTGTGCAGGGCTTGTACAGCCTTTTTGGAGAAGTAATGATGGCTTGGGACTCTCCACCTTGGCTCGGCACAAGACATCAGTTCTCTGAAAGGTGCAGAGTCCACCACATGGAAAAGGAGGGACTGTAGTACCAGCAACTTGGTCAGGAGCACATTCAGCTTCTGCGCCGTTGGATGAGTGGATGAGTTCACGCATACTGTTGTCTTCTTGCAATTGCCTCGGTGACATTGATTGCTGACAAAATGAATGATGAAGAGTAGGAGGAGGAGGAGGAGGAGGAAGGGGAGCAGGAGCATCAGGACCAGTTAATGATGGGAAGAAAACACAGCTCCATTCAGCTGAGGTTGTGGAGTCTTGACTTCAGGAGAAGGACTGCGGGCCACTGGATGATGCAGCGGTTGCTGTGTCGGCTGTACCAATACATTAGTGCCACAGTTTTCCCAGGCCACTTTATGGTGACCCTGCATGTGTTGACGCAGGGCCATGGTGGCAACATTGGCACCCTCGCCATGCTTCACCTTCTGCCGACAGATTCTACAAATATCCACACTGATGTCAACCGGCGGCTTGATGAAAAATTCCTACACCGCCAAGTAGGGCATTTTCCACCCACAACACCGTGCTGACTGCCTGCTGCCGCTGCCTCTATAATTCTGTGCACAGCTAGTTCTTTCCAGAAAGGTAGGCTCCTGTGTAGCAGACAGTCTACCCTGGGCATGTTTAGCTCCAGACCTCACACTGCTGCCACCCTGCTGACTCATGGCCACGCTGCCACCCTGCTCGCTTAGCCGCTGCTTCACGCAAAATATTCCACCCTCTTCTCCTGATGGTGACAAAGCCCCCCTCTTCATCCGACTCCCACATGCGATCAGCTACATCATCATCGGCTACTGTCTGTACGTCACTGATGTCATCCTCACAGGTCTCAGGGCCACATGCCTGACCGCTAGCAACACCAGCTCCCACGCGACGCTCATCATCTCTACTTGCCTGCCTACCGGAGGAATCAGCGTATCTCTCCTCCAGATCTTGGCTGGGAAGTTGCTGCTGACTGTCCTCTAGAAGCTTGTCCCCGCTGAAAAGTGGAGCCGAGCCGACGGCATACAATACTTCTTGAGCAGAAGGAACCAAAAATGAAAAAGACAGGTTCAGGACAGGTGGGGGCACAGAGCTTGTTCCCGGGCCATGCCAACTAAGCGTGGTGTCAGAGGAACCCGCTGACTCCTGGCTGGGGGTGTCTGATATCACTTGAGATGAGGTAGAAGACCATTCAAGGACAGCTGGGTTGCTGGTCAAAACTCGACCGCTGGATGACACTGGCAGCTCTTGCCTGTGACTGCAACTGCTGTTATCACCCCCCTTGTTCTGCTGCTACTTCTGCCAGCTCCAGAAACATTTTGGCCACTGTCTGTTCTCTTAGAAGGGCCTGTCATCTGTCGGACATACTTTACTGTAACAGTAAGGTAAAAGAGCAGTAGTGTCAGGCCGCAATTTCACACCCATTCCACATCTAGGGATTACCAGAAATATTTATGTGTAATATAATTTGAACACCCTAAAATCTCACATATCAGCCCGCAATTTCACCCCAGAATCAAGGATGAATGGATGTACTTATATATAACAAAAAAAATCCCTAAACTTGTTGTATCAGACTGCAATTTCAATCCATAATCAAGGATGAATGGATATACTTATATATAAAATAAAAACACCCCAAAACTTGTTATATCAGACAGCTATTTCACCCCAGAATCAAAGATTAATGGATGAACTTATATATAACAAAAAAACACCCCAAAACTTGTTGTATCACACTGCAATTTCACCCCAGAATCAAGGATGAATGGATGTACTTATATATAACAAAAACACCCCAAAATCCATAGTATCAGATCGCAATTTGACCCCAGAATCAAGGATGAATTGATGTACCTATATATACAATAAAAACACCCCAAAACTTGTATCAGACTGCAGTTTCACCCCACAAACACGGATTAGTGGATGTACTTATATATAAAATAAAAACACCCCAATACTTGTTGTATCAGACCGGAATCAGGCGGTATAGTAACAATGTTGATGATAGATGTTATTTATAGTAATATCTCCTCAAGCCCAGAACCTTTTTATCTCTCCCCCTCAATCTGTCAGAAAACCGGTTGTTGAACCTTCTCTCCCCATCCTCAGGAAGGTCCACACCGAGGACAGTTCTATCATGCATACAACTACTCTCACCTTTTTTAGGTCCACAACCACCTCAACCGACCATCACACTACAAAATTTACGACCACAGAAAAACCTGAAAATAACACACTTTTACAGTCCAATTCCACCACTACACAGAAAAAACTAAAGACCAAAACCAGAAGAAGAGGATGTAGAGGAGGAAATCTGGAAAGAGCGAACACCCCCAAAAAACCCAGACCAGATGCCAAACAAACATTTAATCCCCCTTTAGGAGTAAAGGAATCTTCAATCTTTACAATTACGTTTTAGATAAGAATGAAATTGAATTCCTCTCTAATGGACTCTCTTTTTGTCCCACCAATAGCCCTGACCTCTTCGAATTATTTGTCGATCTCAATCAGTACATTAGAAAACGAATTCTTCAACGTCATTTCTATATGAAAAATAATGAACCTCCAGCCACCGACCTGACCTGGCTGATGACAGCCATGAGGCTGTTGAGAATCTAATCTATGAGCTCAGGAATGCTCCAATTCCCTAACAATTCTGTCCAAAATTAACTTTTTTCCCATTATAAAATAGAGGCCCACACCTGGAAGCTTTTTACAACATGGTACTCACGACCTGTGCCAACTTACCGAGCATAATATTCAGTGCCAACATCAGTAACAGAATCTCACTCGATCCCAACGGAAAGCCATCAAAACTCTCAGCGCGAACAAAAACATTGTCATTAAAAATGTCGATAAGAGTAGAGGCATTGTCATTCTTGATTCCTCCTCATATAATAATAAAGCGACGAGGATTTTATCTGATAAAAATTACTATGAAGAACTAAAATCAGATCCCACAGACGAATATAATAAATCACTTCTTGAACTTATAAACAGGGGATTAAAGCACAAAATCATAACGATAAACGAAACTTGATTTTTTACAAATACCACATCCATCAATACCTTATTTTTACTAACTCCCAAAAATTCATAAGTCTCTCAACAACCCCCCAGGTCGCCCCATCATCTCTGGCATCGACTTTTTAACCTCCAATTTATCAGCATACATTGACATTGATACCATATTACAAAAATATGTGGTACATTTACCATCCTATTTAAGAGACTGCAGTCATCTTATAACCCTTCTGCAAGATTTTACTTGGGTCATCATGGATGGTTCAGCTTTATGCAGCATCATTATCCACAAATTAGACATTGAGGCGGTTGAGACCTGGAAGATTTCTACCTCCCACCGATACAAAGACATTTTATCCTTGATTATATTGAGCTTATATTATTTTAAATATGGAGAAAAATTCTTTCTCCAGAAACAAACTGCAGCCATGGGGATTGAATTCACACCCTCATATGCAAATCTCTTCATGGGAGCATTCGAAAAAGATGAAAAACTATTGCACCATATTAATATTCAATTTTAGAAAAGATAAATAGGTGATAATGTTTTTATATGGCAGGGCGATAGAGATTCCCTTGAAATATATGTACAGGGTTCTGAATTCTACTAAACCTTACATTCACAGCCCACATTGACCACGAATCAGCTGTGTTTTTAGATCTCAAATTGTTGATTAGAGGCAACCATATTGTCACCAGCACCCACTTCAAGAGTGTTGACTCCAACAGCTATTTAGACTTCGAGACCTGTCACTACAAAAAATGGAAGCGCAACATCCCTTACGGCCAGATGAAAAGGATAAAGGAGGAACTGCTCGGAAGAGTCCACTTTGATATTGTAGATCAGCTCTCCATTTTAAAAAACAGGTTCCTAAAAAAAGGATATCCATCGGGCCTCATTCGTGACTCCATCAACCGAGTCATGAATGAGAGACAAATGGAATGCCTAAAACCAAGAAATTACAGGGAACACACCAAACCACAAGGACCGAATTTCATAACCAGATACAATTCTGACCATAATGCTATCAATCCTTAAAATACTCGTCAATCCTTCGTAAAGATCCTATCATTGGTAACGATTTACCTAAACAGTCCAACATAACATATCGCACAGCCTGTACACTCAAGAGCCTCCTGGCCCCATCATGCCCCAAAATTTAAAACACAGCATCACCCACAACTCACCATATTAGGCTACTTTCACACTTGCGTTCAGAGCGGATCCGTCTGGTATTTGTACAGACAGATCCGCTCCTAAAATTCAAACAATGGTATCCGTTCAGACGTAACCGTCTGCATTATATTTTACTAAAAAAGTCTAAGTACAATTTGTATTCAGACGGATCCGTCCAGACTTTACATTGAAAGTCATTGGGGGGGGCTGATCCGTTTGAAAAATGCACCATATTGTGTCACCTTCGAACGGATCCGCCCCCATTGACTTCCATTGTAACCGCCTGCTGAGCGGAGCGGAGGACAGACGGTGCCAGACTGATGCATTCTGAGCGGATCCGCATCCACTCAGAATGCATTAGGGCTGGACGGATCCATTCGGGGCCGCTTGTGAGAGCCTTCAAACGGAACTCACAAGCGGAGCCCTGAACGCTAGTGTGAAAGTAGCCTTATTAGGGAACATAATCACTCCGAACCTATAGGTTCATACAGATGTGGATTGAGATGCTGCAAATGCTTCAATACGATTTCACATGTGGTAGATGAGGTATCAATCATGAATACTGGTAAAATAAACAAGTTGAAACACCATATGACCTGCGGCTTGAGCCACGTGATCTATATGTTACAATAGCCATGTGGCCGCACCACCCAGACACTTGGGGAGAGAGGAAATCAGCATCATTCTAACATTAGTCAGAAATATCAAAAACACAGCGTTTCCAAACATTTCTCCGACAAACATGAGGGCAACCCAAGCTTGCCGTCATTAACATTAATTGATTGGATTCCGTACTCCTACTCACAATTATGCAGGAAAGAGTTGTTTTGAATCTTCCGTTTCAACACCCTAGCCCCTTTTGGCCTCAACGAAGCACTCAAATATAGTAACTATTAAGGGCAATGTACACATCCTAGGGTGAGTTTGTTCATTATTGGTATTTGCATACATTATATCGTCATTCACTTAATATATTTACCCATTCATTTATATATTTATCTATATCTATTTATACTTATACCCATCATTTCGAATTTACCCTATGATCACATTTTCCAATGACCTATATTTTTTAATCATACCACCCGATTCCCCTCCATCAGTCTTCGGTTCTCCTATCTATATATTTTACTCCCCCCCACCTCCCCATAGAGAATACCTTGAGATTCTATAATTTTTTTATTCATTATTGTCCTTGTTAGACTTTTTGAACACACCAATATGCGTTCCAATGGTGGAGCGCATGAACTTTCTCCTTACTTCCGGTCCGGAAGCCACGTGACCGGATGCTACAACTAGAATCCTGTCCTCATGGAATCCACTAAACAATCATGATTTACTGGTATAAAAACCTGTGAGTTTTTTTATGTATATATATTGTATTTGCTCCTGAAGAAAGGGACCTTATGTTTCTTCCCTGAAATGCGTCGAGCTACTACCAATAAAGCTCTTAAAAGCATTTGGAGTCCTCTGGTACATCGTTTGGCCAGGACAAGGTGTCAACAACTCTACAGGCGACCTCGGCGAGGGAGGTAAGGGTGACAAGTGTCTTGAGCTTATCTTGTTCACCATCCTCCCTGGTGAAGTACATAAGTCTTCAAATACCACGCCGCAACGACAAACTGTATACTTATTATATATATTATACATATGCAATTCTATAACTTTTTTGAGCATCTCACCTTATCAAATAGCAGCATTTCATTCCATTTATGTAGCTTAATATTTATTTATCTTCTATTTTTTCTTATATCATTTAAATTAATTGATGGTTTATTTAGCTTATTCTACTAAGACTGCTATTGGTCCTATCTATTGCATCTGCCTTCCATTTTTATCTATTTAAACTTGCATCCCAACTTCACTAGGACTACATGCACACCCTTGATAGCACCTAGGTTTGGAGCCCCACACATTTCTTTCTCTTTCTAACATGTGCAGCAGCCATTTAAAAAAAAATTAGATTTGTTACCATGAAGCGCAAGGAAATTCTACTTCGGGGAGTATCAAATTTTTCCTGAAATTTGGATCGAATTCCAATCCGTCAACTTCGCTCATCTCTAATCATAATTCCATTAATTAAAGGCATTTGGGATAATATTTATAATAAAAGCAATATTTAAGTATTTTCAGTACTTTATTTTATTTTCTTAATTTCCAGAGAACCACTTTAAGTATTTTCTTGTCTGTACAGTGTTCTCTCCACTTCCACAAATTAGATGAGGCACACAAATATACGGTAAGTTATACTGGAATGCATGATTTTGTAATACATACTGACACCAATGTTGCAATTCTACAGTGTTGTAATTCTACCATACATCCTTCCTTTAAAGAGCCTCTGTCAGCATGAATGAGGGGCTGGCGTGGTTCCTGGAGAACTGTTACTGCACCCGAGGTGCTCGAGGTGCTTAATTTGCATAAATGTGAAAACAAACTTACATATCGTTGCAGAAGTTGATCCTATAGCCATAAGGCTGAGTTCAAATCAGCATTCGGCCTTTCCGTTCTCCTGCTCCTGTATAGGAGCTGGAGAACGTAAAAGATGGATTTGGCACATAATGGAGCCTACGGGCCTCATAGACTACTATTAGGTTTCCACTCACAGGAAGATTTTTATAACGGAGACAAAAGTTGTGCACGCTGGACTTTTGTCTCCGCTTTCTCTTCCTCTGAGCGGAAACCTAACAAACCCCATTATAGTCTTTAGGGTCTGTGGGTTCCGTTCGGCTCAGTTATGTGACAAATCAGTCCTTTCCATTCTCCTGCTATATTTTAGAGCAGGAGACCAGGAAGGCTGAACGCCTTAGACAGCTATCAATTTAATCAGCATAATCAACCTTACCAGGCAATGTTCCTGGTTTAATAGGGTTGATGATGCTGACAGAGACCCTTTAACTCGTTAAAAGCTTCTATAAGACAGTGCTGTGACAACCTCACAGCACGTTACATAAAAATACCTCCTTTGTTAAGTGACTGCATATGCATGCAAAATCTAATTACTGATGTTCAACCTCCCCTTTACTTTGCACTTTTAAAGCCTTGAAAATCAATTAGTTTTTACACGATCCAGCACGAACAATTTAACTGGAAAAAAGCAATGAATGACCTAGCTAAATGTAACTCCTAACAGCAAGCAGTGATACAGTTTTATAGTAAGCTGTTATCTGGCATTATGCAAGCAGAACTGCTCTAAGTGGCCTTTTCAAAGGCTATCCTCCTTTCAGCGCCGTCGCCCCTTCATGTAAATGTTCACTCCTGCAGAGCGTTCTTCTCGAGTCCAGCTAATCTCAGCTAATCAGTAAGCAGTCAGTAATTAAAGCAAAATATATTTTTACAATCTAGCAAATTAGTCAAGCTTTGTATCCTAGATTTTCACCTTCAGAACTTTCCCTTAGTTTACGGTCTCGATAGACATTGGCATGCGTTCAAGAAGTGCTGGATGTCCTTGCCAGAGATGCTGGTTTCATCCTCAAATATCCATTTAATCCTCATGCTTTAATGTGAATCATTTATCTTTGTTTGTTTGCAGATTTCTACTTGAAAACCAGAGAACCAGTAACCAATTACATAGCATGCTTACAATGATATGGAGTGTCATGTCCAGCGTTCATCAAGAGTTTATTTCAACTCATCCATCCTCAGTCTGTGTATTGTAGGATTTAGGAAAGTGTCTGCTTCACTCTCTGGTCAACTTGTACCATTATGTCCCTGGCAGCAATGCTGTCTATAGTTTCAAGAGCTGTGGTTCCAAAAGTTAATTTTTAGAAATTAATTTAAATTCATAATTCTCAGCCTGATGTCCATGGGAGAAAATAAAACTCAATTTGACAGCGTTTTCCACTTTTCCCATATTGATGACCTATCCTCAAGATAGTAGACAAAAGTGTTTGTAGAGCAGCACCCACGGACATAAATGGCATCAGCCGAGCCACGACCACAGATCCTCAGCAGTCGACCGTATAGCAAATGAAGAGAGGTAGCAGCAACATTTCGGCTGTATCCAAGCCTTTGTTAAGGATACAGCCGAAACATTGCTGCTTGATTTTATGGCACACTTTCTGTAAAGTCCGTCCAATAAAGGATTCACTGGAGATGCTGCCGCTGCCTCTCTTCATTTGCTATCCTCAAGATAGGTCCTTAGTAGCCGATCAGCGGGGGTCTGACTCCCAACCATGGGCGTAGGGATCACTATAGCAGCCATAGCAATGGCTATGGGGCCCTACGCCACTGGGGGCCCAGGCCGCCGGCTGAGGATTTTATTTTATTTTTTTATTCATGTGGCGTAGCGTCACAGGCCCCTCCAGGACAGACAGAGAAAGCGCTATCTGCAGGGCGGTGGGCGGTGCGATAGGGAGCGGCCGGAGGCAGAGAGGCTTACCTGCAGTGAGGAGAGGGAGTGGTCCTGCTCCCAGTCTGGGCGGCAGTCCTACCGGCTGTAAGTGGAGGAGGCGGAATGTACAGCGAAGCTGCGCGCTGCTGGGCCTGGAAGCGCTGCTGGAGTGTGGGTGCACAGACGTTCAAGTGGCTGTGAGGTGAGGCTGGTAAAACTTACTTTGGAGTCCTGGACCATTATCTCTGGGGAGGAGGGGGGAGTGGGATCCCCGAGGTCTGGACCATTATATCTGGGGAGGAGGGGGAGCAGGACCCTGGAGGTCTGGACCATTATATTTAGGGGGGAGCAGGACCCTGGAGGTCTGGACCAATTTATTAAGGGGGAGCAGGACTCTGGAGGTCTTGACCATTATATCTGGGGAGGAGGGGGGAGCAGGACCCTGGAGGTCTGGACCATTATATTTAAGGAGAAGGGGGGAGCAGGACCCTGGAGGTCTGGACCATTATGTTTAAGGAGAAGGGGGGAGCAGGACCCTGGAGGTCTGGACCATTATATTTAGGGGGGAGCAGGACCCTGGAGGTCTGGACCATTATATTTAAGGAGAAGGTGGGAGCAGGACCCTGGAGGTCTGGACCAATATATAGGGGGGAACAGGACACTGGAGGTCTGGACCATTCTCTTTAGGGGGGAGCAGGACCCTGGAGGTCTGGACCATTATATATGGGGAGTAGGGGGAAGCAGGAACCTGGAGGTCTGGACCATTATATAGGCAGGAGGGGGGAGCAGGACACTTGATGTCTGGACCATTATATCTGGGGACTGGTGGTGGGAGATTTAGGATGGGTGTGGGGGTGGGAGGTCTAGGAGTGGTGTGGGGATGTTGGGGTGGGAGGTCCTGGAGGGGTGTTTGTGTCGGAGCTCTGGAAGGGGTGGGAGGTCTGAGAGGTATGTGGAGGTGGGAGATCCAGGAGGGGGGCCCATACATTTTTTTTGCTATGGGGCCCAGTCATTTCTAGCTACGCCCCTGCTCCCAACTCCCTGGATCAACTGAAGAGAAGAGATCAACTGAAGAGAACACAGCACTCATGCAAATGCTGCGTTCTCTTCACCCTTAACTTTTAATTACTGCTCTTTGGTCCCTTTCACTTGAATGGGACTGAGTGTACCGCAACTACAACTGCTCCTTGAAACTGAATAGGTCAGAGGAGCTGTAAATACGCTGCTCGCCTCTGCAGTGTCGACGGTGTGCAGGTAAACAATAAAGAGCAACATTACATTTCTCTTGCAGCTGGTCACAGCCTGGCCCGGTAAAATCCACCTAGATAGGACAACCTCTTTAATCAGAATGGATCTAGTGAAGGTTTTTCTTCACAATGATTGGAGACAAGCAAATTTTTTTAAAATTTGACTCAGCGGCTTCACAGAAGTTTGACAAGAAGTTTAATTCGTTATGAATTAGTTCATCATGAATCGCTATGTTAAAACCTCATTCAGCCTATCAATGGGACCATTTTTAACCCTTTCATGGGGGATTTTCCTTTTTTTTTTAATAGTTTTTGTTTTTTACAGTTTTTGTTTTTTACTCCTAGTCCTTCCAAAGCCATACCTTCTTTATTTTTCTGTTCACATAGCTGTATGAATTAAAATGAGCAGATAAACGGTCCAGAGTTTATTTCAAGTGTGCTATTTGCATTTAGAATATATTGCTGTCAACTCTCAAGATGAGATCCAAAGAGCTGTCACTATCAGTGAAGCAAGCCATCATTAGGCTGAAAAAACAAAACAAACCCATCGGAGAGATAGCAAAAACATTAGGCGTGGCCAATACAACTGTTTGGAACATTCTTAAAAAGAAGGAACGCATTGGTGAGCTCAGCAACACCAAAAGACCCAGAAGACCACGGAAAACAACTGTGGTGGATGACCGAAGAATTCTTTCCCTGGTAAAGAAAACACCCTTCACAACATATGGCCAGATCAAGAACACTCTCCACGAGGTAGGTGTATGTGTGTCAAAGTCAACAATCAAGTGAAGACTTCACCAGAGTGAATACAGAGGGTTCACCACAAGATGTAAACCATTGGTGAGCCTCAAAAACAGGAAGGACAGATTAGAGTTTACCATACGACATCTAAAAAAGCCTTAACAGTTCTGGAACAACATCCTATGGACAGTGATGGGGAGAGAAGAGTACGGAGAAGGAAAGGAACTGCTCATGATCCTAAGCATACCACCTTATCAGTGAAGCATGGTGGTGGTAGTGTCATGGCGTGGGCATGTGTGGCTGCCAATGGAACTGGTTCTCTTGTTTTTATTCATGATGTGACTGCTGACAAAAGCAGCAGGATGAATTCTGAACTGTTTCGGTCAATATTATCTGCTCATATTCAGTCAAATGCTTCAGAACTCATTGGACGGCGCTTCACAGTGCAGATGGACAATGACCCAAAGCATACTGCAAAAGCAACTAAATAGTTTTTTAAGGGAAAGAAGTGGAATGTTATGCAATGGCCAAGTCAATCACCTGACCTGAATCCGATTGAGCATGCATTTCACTTGCTGAAGAAAAAACTGAAGGGAAAATGCCCCAAGAACAAGCAGGAACTTAAGACAGTTGCAGTAGAGGCCTGGCAGAGCATCACCAGAGATGAAACCCAGTGTCTGGTGATGTCTATGCGTTCCAGACTTCAGGCTGTAATTGACTGCAAAGAATTTGCAACTAAGTATTAAAAAGTGAAAGTTTGATTTATGATTTATTCAGTCCCATTACTTTTGGTCCCTTATCAAGTGGGAGGCACATATGCAAACTGTTGTAATTTCTACACCGTTCACCTGATTTGGATGTAAATACCCTCAAATTAAAGCTGACAGTCTGTAGTTAAAGCAGATTTTGATAGTTTCATTTCAAATCCATTTTGATGGTGTATAGAGCCAAAAATGTTAGAATTATGTTGATGTCCCAATATTTATGGACCTGACTGTATATTTTCTGTTCAGCTGAGCAGTTATATGTTCTAAAGGCTTTTGTGGAGTGTATAAGTGGGGAAAAAATAAGTGCCTATTTGCCGTTTCGCGGTGCAGTTATATGTTCTAAAGCCCTTTTTGTCGTGTATTAATGGCAAAAGATAAATATATTTGCTGCTCAGAGGTGCAGTTATATGTTCTAAAGCTCTTTGTTTGTGTGTATTAGTGGCACAAAAAAAGAATTTGCCATTGTGTGGTGAAGTGAGAAAATTATAGCCCTTTTTGACGTGTTTTAGTGGAAAAAAAGGGCTTATTAGCCGTTGTGTGGTGAATTGAGAAAATTGCAGACTTTTTTTGGGTTTTTTAATTTCCTTTTTATTTTTTTTATTTGATCTAACAGTATGTCCAACAGAGAAGTGCCAGGCCCTGCACAGGGAAGTGGCAGAGGCATAAAAAATGTTTCTGGCGCAGGCACAGGTCACAGCAGAGTAACAGGGCAAGGCAGCAGGAGTCGCCGCGAGAGGCTTGAGCTCCCAGTGTCATTTAGCGGTCGTGTCTTGACCAGCAACCCAGCGGTTCTTGAATGGTTGACTCTGTGATCCACTTCATCCCAAGTGACATCAGACACCCCCAGCCAAGAGTCGGTGGGTTCGTCAGACACAAACCTTAGTTGGCAAGGCACGGGAGCAGGCCCTCTGCCCTCACCTGTCCTCAACCTGTCTCTGTCCTTTTCTGTTCCCTTAGCCAGAGAAGGGTTGGACGAGTTACTAGAGAACAGTCAGCAGCTACTGGTCAGCCAAGAAGTGGAGGAGACATCCGCTAGGCGGTCA
The DNA here is from genome assembly GCF_014858855.1 of Bufo gargarizans. NCBI lineage: Eukaryota > Metazoa > Chordata > Amphibia > Anura > Bufonidae > Bufo > Bufo gargarizans. Next base: position 13,738,500 of record NC_058086.1, on the reverse strand, counting down.
AGTAGTGATGAGGAGAGAGGCGTAAGAGCTGGTGTTGCAGGCGGTGAGGTTCCTGACCCAGAGACCGTTGAGGAGGACATCAGTGACGTGCAGACAGTACTCTATGATGATGATGTAGCTGATCGCACTTGGAAGCCGGGTGTATTAGGGGCTCCATCATCATCGGGAGAAGAGGGTGGAAGCCTGCCCGTGAGGCAGTGGCAGAGCCAGCAAGTCACTAACGTGGCCCGGAGTTAGCAGGGTAGCAGCAGTGGGAGGTCAGTAGCCAAACGTACCCGGGGTAGACCACCCACTTCTCAGGAGCCTACCTGCCCGGAAAGTAGTGGTGCACAGGGACACAGAAGCAGCGGTTGTAGCAGTCAGTCAGTGCATAGTGTTGGGGGTAAAATCACCTACTCGGCGGTGTGGCAGTTTTTGGTTAAGTCGCCAGAGCAGGTGAACATGACCATATGTAGAATCTGTGGGAAGAAGGTGATGCATGGCCACAGTGCCAATGTTGGCACCACGGCCCTGTGTCAAAATATGCAGCGTCACCATAAAGTGGCCTGGGAGAACCGTGGCTCCGATGTGGTGGTCCAGCCTGCCGCAGCAACCGTTGCATCACCCAGTGGCACGCCCCCAGTTTCAGGCAGTCAAAGCTCCACCACCTCAGCCGAAGGGAGCTGTCTGTCCTTCCCATCATCTGCTGGTCCTGATGCTCCTGCTTCTCCTCGTCACTCATTCCGTCAGCAATCGATCACAGAATCAAATGCCAAGAGACAACAGTATGCGTGCACTCATCCAATGGCGCAGAAGCTGAACATGCTCCTGGCCAAGTTGCTGGTGCTGCAGTCCCTCCCTTTCCAAGTGGTGAACACTGCACCTTTCAGAGAACTGATGGCTTGTGCCGAGCTGAGGTGGAAAGCCCCAAGCAGTCATTTCTTTGCCAAAAAGGCAGTACCAGCCCTGAACAAAAATGTAGAACAGAAGGTGGGTCAGTCCTTGAGCCTGTCGGTTTCTGCCAAAGTGCACGGCAGCACCGACGTGTGAAGCTGTAACTATGGTCAAGGACAATATATATGTCCTTTATGGCCCACTGGGTAAATGTGGTTCCTGCCCAGCCAAACCAGCAACTTGGCCAGGTGACGCCACTTCCCCCTTCACGTTCTCACGCCGTTGGTCCTGCGACAATGTCCGCCTCTGCCTCCTCATCCTCCACTGTGTCCTCAGCCTCCACTGCAGAGACAATTCACAGTGCCCATCCAGCATACCACATGTACAGGGCACGGCGGTGTCATGCTGTTCTGCACCTCGTTTGCCTGGGCGAACGGAGTCACACAGTTGAGGAACTGCTCCGCGTCCTTCATCAAGAAATCGAATCCTGGCTTTCTCTGCTACAATTTAACATTTAAACCATGGTGACCGACAACGGGAAGAACTTGGTGTTGGCGCTGCATCAAGTAGGGCTGAGCCATGCGCCCTCATGGCACATGTGTTTAATCTGGTTGTCAAGCGGTTCCTGAAGTCTTCCACCCATCTGCAAGACACTTGTACAGCGCAAAGCAAACCCTCCTTGAGCTGCAGCGGCAGAACAGCATCCCCCAACATAGGCTGATATGCGACATTTCCACCCGTTGGAATTCTACCCTCTATATGTTGGACCGACTATACGAACAGAGAAAGGCCGTGAATGATTTCTTAATGATCCAAGTGGACAGCAGTACTCCTCTGTGTAACTTCGATGTCAGCCAGTGGCAGCTTATGCGTGACACCTGCCGTTTGCTCAGGAACTTTGAGGAGTCCACATTATTTGTCAGTCACCAGGACTACGGTATGAACAACATCATTCCACTGCTTCATGTCCTGGAACAGATGCTGGTAAATCTGTCTGGTCAGGAGACTGGAGACGTGGCGCCTAGATCTTACGGCCACATGAGCCCTGTGGAGGCTGAACTGGAGGAGGAGGAGGACATTGGAGCACAAGCAATGTTTAGCGAAATGGGTGGTTTTTACAAACAGGTGACAGGAGAGGAGGAGCAAGAGCAGCCAGAGGAGCTACAGGGTGATGAGGAAGACGAGGCAGATGACCCAGACACACTGTGGCAGTATGCAGTAGAGATAGAGGCAGGGAGTCCCTCCGAGTCACTTGCACAAATGGCCCGATGCATGCTCACTTGCTTGCGTAGTGACAGCCGAACTGTCACCATTCGGCAGAGGGATGACTTCTGGCTCTCCACCTTGTTTGACTCTCGCTATCGGTCCAAAATGGGGGCCTTTTTTTACACCCACTGAGAGGGAGGACAAACTGAACTACTATAGAGACATCCTATGTAGTGAGTTGGCCGCTGCCTATCTGCGCCATCATCCATCCTCTTCCAGGTATGACCGGGGGGCCCTCTGTGCTCACTTTTCTCTGCCATGGCTGCTGTGGCAGGGTGGGGGGATAGGAGCAGTTCCAACTTCATCCGTAGCAACTTCAGTCTAGTGAAGAAACTACTCACCAGCAGCAGCAGCTAAACCTGGAGCAGGACCTGAACCAGCAGGTGGTGGCATACTTGGACAGTACCCTACCACCCCACATTGCAGGTCCGCCGGACTACTGGGCAGCCAAACTGGATTTGTGGCCGCAACTAGTAGAGTTTGCCCTGGAAAAGCTGTCCTGCCTGGCTAGTAGTGTGGCATCAGAGCGGGTGTTTAGTGCAGTGGGGACCATAGTTACCCCAAGAAGAACTCGCCTGTCCACCCAAAGTGTGGCGAGACTGATCTTTGTCAAGATGACTCAGGCGTGGATCAGACAGGGTTTCCACTCACCAATGCCTGATGCATCTAGATCATCCATGGTGCCAAACCAACACTTTGACAAAAGAGACTGGTTTCTTCTGGCTACCTGCCTCAGCTACTATTCTGATGCTGCCACCCACCCTATGCCACACATCTGATGCCAAGTGCTCCTTCTTACATCCACCTTCTTCATCTGGTACTCGTGTTACCACCCACCTCCCCACTCTGTCACCGGGTCACTCTGTGGTCTCTTGATGGTGCTGCCACCTCCTCACTATGTCACCTTGCCACTCTGTGGTCTCCTGATGCTGCTGCCACCTCCACACTATGCCACCTTGTCACTCTGTGGTCTCCTGATGCTGCTGTCACCTCCCCACTCTGTCACCGGGTCACTCTGTGGTCTTCTGATGATGCTGCTGCCACCTCCACACTATGTCACCTTGCCACTCTGTGGTCTCCTGATGCTGCTGTCACCTTCACACTATCTCACCTTGCCACTCTGTGGTCTCCTGATACTGCTGCTGCCACATCCAAACTTTCATTGTGCCACTCTGTGGCCTCCTCCTGGATGCTGCTGCTGCAGCCACCTCCACACTGTCATTGTGCCAATCTGTGGCCTTCTGATGCTGCTGCCACCTCCATACTTTGTCATTATGCCACTTTGTAGTCTCCTCATGCTGCTTCCACCTCACCACTATGTCATAGGGCCATTCTGTGTTCTTCTCATGCTGTTCCCACCCTCCCCACTTCATGACTGGGCCACTATTTTGCCTTTCAGCCTGGCTGACATCATGATTTATTTGACCCCCCTTCTGATTTGTCAGAAGGAAGGAAAAATTTGACGCACAACGGATCCTTTCTGTGTAGAAGCCGTAAGGCCTGCATGGTCCCATCAGAATTGGCTTGTGATTTGGTAGGATGACACGGCTTTGCATGGGTATATTTCCACTATTTATTTAATGTTTGTTTGTGCGGGTGCAAGATATCCACAGTGCCCCCCATAACAGTGATGTCTACAGCACCCCTTCCCCTTAATAGTGACCTCCACAGTGCCCCACCCGTTAACTGTGACCTTCACAGCACAAGCCCCCATGACAGTGTTCTGCACAGTGGCCTGTCCTCTTAACACTGACCCTCCACAGCACCCTGCCCCTTAATATTTCACCTCCGAAGCTGCCTAGCTCCTTGACTTTGACCTTCACAGCAGCCCGCCCACTTAACAGTAGTGGCGTCGCTAGAGGGGGGCGAGGGGGGGCAATTGCCCCCCCTATGTTGTTCCTTGCCCCCCCAGGTGCCCCCCCGCTGATTCCCCCGAGTGAATACTAATGAGTGCTTCCATTATGGAAGCGCTCATTAGTACAGAAGGACCAGGAAGTGGTGAACGCTCTGTACTCACCACTTCCTGGTCCTCGGCTGTCGGCTGTGCAGGGCTGCGCACAGCGTGAGGTCGCTCTGTGACCTCACGCTGTGCGCGCCAGTTTAGAGCACAGTCGACTGAGGAGGGAGAAAATGGCAGGCGGCGTCCGTCCAGGAGCAGGAGAGGTAAGTGTTTTTTTATTTTATTTTATAAAAAATGTGGCTGCTGGGGGCATTATGGGGCTAATAGGAGGCATTTGGGGGCTAATAAGAGGCATATGGGGGCATTTGGAGGCATATGGGGCTAATTGGAGGCATATTTGGGGGCTAATTGGAGGCATATTTGGGGGCTAATTGGAGGCATATTTGGGGGCTAATTGGAGGCATATGGGGGCATTTGGAGGCATATTTGGGGGCTAATTGGAGGCATATTTGGGGGCTAATAGGAGGCATATGGGGCTAATAGGAGGCATATGGGGCTAATAGGAGGCATATGGGGCTAATTGGAGGCATATGGGGGCTAATAGGAGGCATATGGGGCTAATAGGAGGCATATGGGGGCTAATTGGAGGCATATGGGGTCTATGGGGCTAATTGGAGGCATATGGTGGCTAATTGGGGGCTAATTGGAGGCATATGGGGGCTAATTGGAGGCATATGGGGTCTATGGGGCTAATTGGAGGCATATGGGGTTAATTTGAGGCATATGGGGGCTAATAGGAGGCATATGGGGGCTAATTGGAGGCATATGGGGGCTAATTGGAGGCATATGGGGTCTATGGGGCCAATTGGAGGCATATGGGGTTAATTGGAGGCATATGGGGGCTAATTGGAGGCATATAGGGGCTAATTGGAGGCATATAGGGGCTAATTGGGGGCTAATAGGAGGCATATGGGGGCTAATTGGAGGCATATGGGGGCTAATTGGAGGCATATGGGGTCTATGGGGCTAATTGGAGGCATGTGGGGTTAATTGGAGGCATATGGGGGCTAATTGGGGGCTAATAGGAGGCATATGGGGCTAATAGGAGGCATATGGGGGCTAATTGGGGGCTAATAGGAGGCATATGGAGCTAATAGGAGGCATATGGGGGCTAATAGGAGGCATATGGGGGCTAATTGAAGGCATATGGGGGCTAATTGGAGGCATATGGAGCTAATTATAGGCATAATGGGGGCTAATTATAGGCATAATGGGGGCTAATTAGAGGCATAATGTGGGCTAATGAGGCATAAGGGCTGATATGGGGGCTGATATGGGAGTGATGAGAGGCATAATGAGGGCTAATGAGAGGCATAATGTGTCATCCACAGATCCCCCATAACAGTGTGTCTTCCACAGATCCACCATAACAGTGCGCCTGTGCACTGACGAGAGACAGAAAGAAGGGGAAAGAATCCGTGGAAGCAAGCAGAGGACGGCACAGCAGATGACTCAATAGCTTCTTTTGTAAGTAAATTGTTTTATTATAACTGTATCCCTGCAGACTGCAACTCTCTCGTATTTTGTAATCTTATTTCTATATACTTATTTTGTTTTTGCCCCCCCATTTTTGACTGTGGTATCTTTGTGCCCCCCCTATATATTGTTCCTAGAGTCGCCACTGCTTAACAGTGACCTCCAAAGTATGCTGCCGTCTTCACATAGGCCCGCCTCTTAACAATCCCCCCACAGTACCCAGCCCCCTTAAAAGTAACCTTTACAGCACCCCGTCTCCTTAACTGTGATCTTTACAGAGTCTTCCCACTTAACAGTGAGCTCTACAGCACCTATCCCCCTTAACATTGACTTCCACAGTACCATGCCACCTTAACGGTGACCTTCACTGCACCTGTAACCTTAACAGTGACCTCCACAGCATTCTGCCCCTTAACAGTAACCACCACAGTACCCTGCCCCCTTAAAACTGACCTCCACAGTGACCCACACCCTTTACAACAACCCTCCACAGCGATCTACCCCTTAACAGTGACCTCCACATGCTGTTCCCACCCTCCCCACTTCATGACTGGGCCACTATTTTGCCTTTCAGCCTGGCTGACATCATGATTTATTTGACCCCCCTTCTGATTTGTCAGAAGGAAGGAAAAATTTGACGCACAACGGATCCTTTCTGTGTAGAAGCCGTAAGGCCTGCATGGTCCCATCAGAATTGGCTTGTGATTTGGTAGGATGACACGGCTTTGCATGGGTATATTTCCACTATTTATTTAATGTTTGTTTGTGCGGGTGCAAGATATCCACAGTGCCCCCCATAACAGTGATGTCTACAGCACCCCTTCCCCTTAATAGTGACCTCCACAGTGCCCCACCCATTAACTGTGACCTTCACAGCACAAGCCCCCATGACAGTGTTCTGCACAGTGGCCTGTCCTCTTAACACTGACCCTCCACAGCACCCTGCCCCTTAATATTTCACCTCCGAAGCTGCCTAGCTCCTTGACTTTGACCTTCACAGCAGCCCGCCCACTTAACAGTGACCTCCAAAGTATGCTGCCGTCTTCACATAGGCCCGCCTCTTAACAATCCCCCCACAGTACCCAGCCCCCTTAAAAGTAACCTTTACAGCACCCCGTCTCCTTAACTGTGATCTTTACAGAGTCTTCCCACTTAACAGTGAGCTCTACAGCACCTATCCCCCTTAACATTGACTTCCACAGTACCATGCCACCTTAACGGTGACCTTCACTGCACCTGTAACCTTAACAGTGACCTCCACAGCATTCTGCCCCTTAACAGTAACCACCACAGTACCCTGCCCCCTTAAAACTGACCTCCACAGTGACCCACACCCTTTACAACAACCCTCCACAGCGATCTACCCCTTAACAGTGACCTCCACAGGGCCCCGCCTTCTTAATATTGTCCTTCACAGCAGCTTACCCCCTTAACAGGGACCCCCACAGCATTCCGCCCCCTTAACAGTGACTTCCACAGCAGCCTGCCCCATTAACAGTGACCTCTCACAGTGCCCTGCCCAGCGGCCTGTCCCCTAACATTGACCCCCACAGTATTCCACCCCCTTAACAGTTACGCCTCACAGCAGCCTGCCCCTTGACATTGACCTGCACAGGGCCCCTCCCCTTTAAGAGTGTCCCCCCCACTATCCCATGCCCCCTTTAAAATAAAACCTCCACAGCACCCTCCCCCCTAACAGTGACCTCTAACAGTGAATACAAATTACCTGCAACTGTGTATGTCAAGACTGAAGGACCTGCAAGTTTCTATTACAAAATAAAGGTCATGTGACTGTGTGGATGGCAGTTTGAATGTGAGTGAAGCTGCAAGCTCGAATTGGCGAATACATTTTTTGGGGATATCTCAAGAACGGTATGTTCTTGAGAACTGAGACCTGGTCTAAAACCTTCCTGGATGCCAAATTTGGTGCAGATTGGTCCAGTAGTTTGGCCATGAATAATAACAAATTAGATGATTATAAGAGACCACCTGAGTCAGACAGAGAAATATGGAGTAAGTGGTCAATAATTAAAACTTAACATTTAATATACCGTAGTCATTTTAGAAAATAAGTCCCACGATAATTGGATACATAACATAAACAGAAAGAAGCAATGCGGCAGTTCGCCACACAGGTACTAGTAGTGCCAATAACCGAAACACAGAATAGTAAACAGGTGGTCCTACCGCTCTGATGAAGTGCTCCTTGAAACAACAAATGCCTAGCCGGTGTTAATGGATGGACACACCGTCGCTAAAGGCAGTTGTAAGACGCAGGAGAGTCTGCTAGGAAGGCTGGCCCTAGTGATACCCTAGAGCCCTATAGTGACCTAAGTGGCCTGATCACGGACACCCGCGACCAGTCACATGCAGGAACCTCACCCTGGAATTCATGCGCCCTAGAAAGCCCTTGCCTACCTGGTCCCTACACGCATGTTTAGCTTAAATAGATGAGTAAAAAGCTCATCAGGGGAAACACGGGAGCTTGGGCTGGAATTGTGCAGGGTGCACTGACAGTGGCGTCAAGTGTGCACTCTGCTTAGAGGCAAAGTATGGCCACGATCCTGATGTGGATACAAGTGGGCAAACTTGCTATAGGGGAAGAGGGGAAAAACTGATACTGAACCCCTCTCCTAATAACAGACTCTTGGCGCATGGGCCTGCACGGTTCCAGCCCAAGCTCCCGTGTTTCCCCTTACTCCATATTTCTCAGTAGTTTGGCCATGCATAAAGAACAAACAGACAGAATTGCAAATTTTTTTCAGTGCATAATATCCGTGTTATTAATACTTATTGCATTATGCCAAAAGCATTTTATGGTAATAATACCAATTTTATACCCATAAAATTTAATGCAAATTACACCATCGACTGAAATTTGACTGTATTTCCTTCATTGTTATAATGATGGTAGGAGGGCAATGTGTATTTTATAGTATTGAAATCTCTTTTTTTGACCCAGTGTTGTGAGACATAAGTTACACAGTAGACAGAAATATTACCCCCCTTTCCTACATCGTTACATTGGTGGTAGGGGGGAATAATCGATTTACAAGTTTGCAAACTATGTTTTATAGTAAAGAAGTAACTTGTCTGACCCAGAGTTGTTAAACGCAAATTACAAAGTAGACAGAAATATTATTGGCGCCAATACTGCAGTATTCCCTAAGTAAATTGTCAATAGCAATATGTGCAGCTTGTCGGGGCTCCCTATGGAGGATGCGTGCATTAGTGTACTAGTGATAAGGTGCTGGGGATAATAGTACTCACGGTTTAGTTGTCCCTTGGGGCCGGCAGTGCAGTGGATAGGAAGACAGCACGGAATCCTCCGGGGCACTCTCTGTTGCAGGGAACACCAGCCACATGTTGGTTGAGGTGCCGTTGATGGTAGTTGGTGTAAGGTGATTTTGCGGCTGGGCCCCTGGTTCGTGACGCCAGCACCATTTGGTGCAAATGTTGGTGGTAGTAGTGGAAATGATGATATAGAATAAGGGAGACTAGAGTTTTTTTTACAAACTCCCAGGACTTTACTGAAGCTGTTCCACAGATCATAAAGGTATGCAACAGTCATTTACATAAAGGCAGCTTTTACAGTTACTCACATTAGTTCCCAGAAGTTGCATAAGGAATCGTCCTCTATAACATTCAGTCTTTCTATCTCTTATTTATCCAGGTTGGAGGTATGAACTATCTCTGTTGTACTATATAATGCTGTACTTCTGTATCCTCGTCCCTGACCACCATCCATTTGGATATCTTCTCTATCAACTTTCGATGTTCTTTTCTGAGCCTACCATGTTGATCACGGTTATCGGCGAATCAGAGTTCCACGCCGGAAAAGGAAGCGTGAGATAGAGAGACCACATCCAAGAGAGGTTAATTGCTTCAAATTAAATATGATAGAGTGGAAATGTGGGACTAATTATTAAAGCGCAAATGTGGGACAAATTATTGAAGCGCAAATGTGGGACAACTTGTTAAAGTTTAAGTATTGAATGAAAGGAGGTGGTGCTGGTTGTTGTGGCATGCTGACAAAACTTTTCCACATTTCGGCCATGCTAACCCTACATTCTGAGGTGCTGCGTCGGCGACCTCTTCCTCTGCCTTCGCCTTGTGCTTCCACTGTGCCCCCGCTGTCAGGTGGGAATGCCACCAGCAGCAGGTCTTCCAGCGTGCTCTTGTACTCGAGCATCTTACGATCATGCTCCAGTGATGGAATTAAGGACGGTATGTTGTCCTTGTAACGGGGATCCAGCAGCGTGGCCACCCAGTAATCAGCACAAGTTAGAATGTGGGCAATTCGGCGGTCGTTGCAGAGACACTGCAGCATGTAATCGCTCATGTGTGCCAGGCTGCCCAGAGGCAACGAAAAGCTGTCCTCTGTGGGAGGTTTATCGTCTGTGTCCTCTATATCTCCCCAGCCACACACCAGTGATGGCCATGAGCTTGTCTGGGTGCCACCCTGCTGTGAACAAGGTTCCTCCTCCACCATCTCCTCCTCCTCCTCATCTTCCAGAACTGTGCCCTGGCTGGACAATTGTGTACCTGGCGTTTGTGGGTGCAGGAACCCACCCTCTGAGCCCCTTGTAAATGACTGTCCGGAAACCCTACGAAAAGATCCCTCTTCCTCCTCCTCCTGTGCCACATCCTCTTCCATCATCGCCAGCAGCGTTTTTTCAAGGAGGCATAGAAGCGGCATAGTAACACTGAGATTTGCTTTATCGTCACTGGCCATGTTGGTGGAGTACTCGAAACAGCGCAACAAGGAACACAGGTCTCGCATAGAGGCCCAGTCATTGGTGGTGAAGTGGTGCTGTTCCGCAGAGAGACTCACCCGTGTGTGCTGTAGCTGAAACTCCACTATCGCCTGCTCGCACAGTCTGGCCAGCATGTGCAAGGTGGAGTTCCACTTTGTGGGCACGTCGCATATGAGGCGGTGAGCGGGAAGGTCGAAGTTACACTGCAGCACTGACAGGCGAGCAGCAGCAGGGTGAGAACTCGAGAAACCTCGATCACAGACGGCCTGCACTTTATGCAGCAGCTCTGACATATTGGGGTAATTTTTAAGGTATCTCTGCACCACCAAATTCAGCACATGCGCCAGGCAAGGGATGTGCGTAAACCGGCTAGTCCCAGAGCTGCTACGATATTTCGCCCATTATCGCACACTACCAGGCCGGGCTTGAGGCTCACTAGCACCAACCACTCATCCGTCTGTTGTTCAAGGCCCGTCCACAGCTCCTGCGCGGTTTGTCCCCTAAACAGATAAGTTTTAAAACTCCCTGGTGTCGTTTACCCCTGGCTGTACTGAAGTTGGTGGTGAAGGTGTTACGCTGACCGGATGAGGAGCCGGTAGAGAATGAGGACGCGGAGTAGGAGGAGAAAGCAAGAGGAGGCAAACTAAAGCGCCCTGCAATCCTCGGTGGTGGAAGGACATGCGACAAACTGCTATCCGCCTCAAGCCCAGCCGCCACTGAATTTACCCAGTGTTATGTTATGGAGCTATAATGTCCCTGACCGTGCTTACTGGTCCACGTATCCGTAGGGAGGTGCACCTTGCCGCAGATGGCGTTGCGCAGTGGACACCTGATTTTGTCCCCTTCTTGGTTGTGCAGGGAAGGGATGGCTCTCCTGGAAAAGTAGTGGCGGATGGGCACGACGTACTGTGGGACAGCCACCGCCATAAGGCCTTTAAAGCTCTCCGTCTCCACCAGACAGAATAACAGCATTTCAAAGGCCAGTAATTTAGAAATGCTAGCATTCAGGGCCTGGGTTCGCGGTGGGTAGGGGGGTACTTCCTCTTCCGCTGTTTGCGAGATGGAGAGCTGAACGCTTCCTTGGGACATTGTGGAGATGCTTGGTGACCCAGATGGTGGTGTTGCTGGCAGATCCTCTGTTTGCGGGGTAGCAGGTTACACTGTCACTTCAGAGGTGACTGAAGAGTCCGAGACTGCAGCAGAAGAGGAAACTGGAGGAGCCAGAGACCTTTCTTGGTTTTTGAGGTGCCTACTCCACTGCAGCTTGTGCTTTGCACTTAAAAGCCTGGTAATACAGGTTGTGCTCAGGTTGAGAACATTTATGCTTCGCTTCAGGCTCTGATTGCACAGCGTGCAAACCACTCGTGTCTTGTGTCAGCACATTGTCTGAATAACTGCCACGCCAGGGAACTCCTTGGAGCTGGCTTTGGTGTGCTTGGTCCCTTGCTGCGGTGGGCAGTAGCAGGCGTACTGTCTAGGGGACGGCCGCTCTGCTTTTGCACCCTGCTCCCTCTTCTGCTGTGCTGGTGGCTCTGTGTGAACACCGCCTCTTCCTCCGAACTACACAGGTCACTCGCATTACCTTGATTCCATGTGAGGTCGAGGACCTCATCGTCCTTCACATCAGCTTCCACCCAGTCTTCACCCCTGCCCTCCTTGTCGGTCTACACACTTTCTGAAAGCCCCAGCAGTTGGCACCTGTGTTTCATCATCATCCGAGACATGCTGCGATGGTCCTCCCATGTACTCATCTTGAAACATAAGTGGTTGGGCATTGGTGCACTCAATCTCTTCCACTTCTGGGGCAGGGATAGGTGGATGGCCCTGGGAAACCCTGCTAACAGAGTCATCAAAAAGCAGAAGAGACTGCTGCATGACTTGGGGCTCAGACTGCTTGGCTGATTTGCAAGGGGGTGAGGTGAAAGACTAATGGACATCGGCTGCAGATGCAAACTCTGATCTTTCAGCAGGAGACTGGGTGGGAGACCATGTGAAGGAACTGGAGGCACTGTCAGCAACCCAATCTACTATCGCCTGTACTTGTTCTGGCCTCACCTTTCGTAGAGCCGCATTTGGCCCGACCAAATACCGCTGCACCTGAGGAAGGGGTTTCACTTGTGCGTGTAGCTGGGACAAATTGACCACGTCCTCTCACTGCAACAGGAGCTCCACCAGCAGCACCACGTCCCTTATTTGACGCTCTCCTCATATTTCTCAAATTTAGGATCTTGCCCAAAATTGGCTGTTTTATTAATAGCAGAATTGAACCACAGTATCTAAAGGGTCCATGTCACACGTACAGATGTAGACTAGGCCGTAATTGAAGTTTTTTGCCCAAAATATTTGTTTTTCAAATAACAGAATAGAACCACAGCAACTAATGTGTGTATCTCACAATGACATATGCAGCAAAGGCTGCAAAATTATGTTTTTTTGCCCAAAAAGGGTGTTTTATTAATAGCAGAATATAACCACAGTATCTAAAGTGTGTATATCACACATACAGATCCAGACTAGGCCGCAGTTTAAGTATTTTGCCCAAAAAGAGTGTTTTTAAAAATAAAGAAAATTATAGCTGTATTTCTAGCTTAAATTGCACACCGACTAATGCGGCAGAGCCCAAAATGAAGGCAATTGCCAAAAATGGGTGTTTTTTCAAAGCCAGAAAATTATTGAAGTATTTCAAACTTGTTTTAAACAGTAACAGATGCAGCAAGGGCTGTAATATTAAGTATTTTGCAAAAAATTGGTGTTTTTTTACTAACAGAATATGAAAGCTGTATATAACGCTTAAATGTCACATGTGCAGATGCAGCAAGGGCTGTAAAATAGTGTATTTTGCCCAAAAAGGGTGTTTTTGAAAACCCAGAAAATTATAGCTGTATTTCTAGCTTAAATTGCACACAGACTAATCCTGCAAAGGCACCAGATGTTGGATATTGCCAAAAATGGGTGTTTTTTCAAAGCCAGATTATTATTGCAGTATTTCAAGCTTGGATTTGAATGTCACAAAAACACAGATGCAGTGCTGGTGCACTGGGCTTGCATAAAATGGCCCCCGCCGCCCGCCTAACTAACAGACGGATAAAATATGTTTTTCTCTGTCACTGGGCTCAGGGCAGGGTAAAAAGATTCTGTCCTATTCTCTCCCTCACAGCAGCAGCATCCTCTCCCTACACTAAGCACAGCAGAGTGACATGCAGCGCTACGTTACTCCAGCTTATATAGAGGCTGGGTCACATGCTGCACTGGCCAATCACTGCCATGCTATTAGTGGCTTCTAAGGTCACACAGTTGAAGGCTTGTTGATTGGCTGCTCTGCAGCCTTTCAAAAAGCACTAAGAAATTGCCGAACCCGAACTTTTACTGAAATGTTTGGGTTTGGGGTCCAAAAATCTTAAACTTTACAGTTCGGGTTCACTCAACCCTAGTAGTGACGTCACTGGACCAGCGGTAAACAGTAGAGATATCCCGAACTATTCGCTGGCGAATAGTTCCCGGCGAACATAGCTTGTTGGTGTTCCCCGCTGCGGGCGAACATATGCGATGTTCGGTTTGCCTCCTATACGTCATCATTGAGCAAACTTTGACCCTGTACCTCACAGTCAGCAGACACATTCCAGCCAATCAGCAGCAGACCCTCCCTCCCAGACCCTCCCACCACCTATAAAAAAGCAAGGACAGCATCCATCTTAGATTAATTCTGAAGCTGCAGTGTCACAAAGTTGTAATCGCAATGCGATTAATACATGTTATATTAATCGCATTGCGATTACAACTTAGAGCTGGGTTCCTAATGGTTATATTGATAGAATATAACGAAGATTGAGAATATAGTGCTATATTCATTGTCAATTCTAGCAATACAACCATTAGGAACTCAGATCTAAGTTGTAATCGCAATGCGAATAATGCAGGTTATATTAATCGCATTGCGAATTCAAGCTAGCGAATGCAAGCTAAGTTCCTAATGGTTGTATTGCTAGAATTGACGAATATAACGAATATAGCACTATATTCTCAATCTTCTAGCAATACAACCATTAGGAACCCAGCAGCTCTAAGTTGAATTTGCAATGCGATTAATTCAAGTTCTATAAATCGCATTGCGATTTCAACAGAACTTCTGCCGACTTCCGTGCTCATGGAGCGTCCCTATGACCATGGGAACGACTCCATGCTAGAATGTACTGTCGGATTTGAGAAAGTTGAAATCGCAATGCGATTAATTCAAGTTCTATAAATCGCATTGCGATTTCAATTTACCACACTCTGCATCAACTACGTAATTTTCCATGGGTGTTTTGCCATGGATCCCCCTCCGGCATGCCACAGTCCAGGTGTTTGTCCCCTTGAAACAACTTTTCCACCACTATTGTGGCCACAAAGAGTCCCTGTGGGTTTTCAAATTCACCTTCCTATTGATGTTTATTGCGGTTCGCACGTTCGCGAACACTTGCGGAAATTTGAGTTCGCCGTTCGCGAACAGAAAATTTTATGTTCGCGACATCACTAGTAAACAGTGAGAAGGCGGTGGCGCTGCTGTAGCGCCACTGCCTTCTCGTAAAGCTGATCGGCGGGGGTCCTGATGTCGGACACTCGCCGATCAGATGCTGATGATCTATCCTTGGTTTGTTAGTGGAAAATGTTTTATTAAAATGGAAAATCTGCCAGAAAAGTAAAATACTGAAATTTCATCTCCATTTTCCATTAATTCTTGTGGAACACCTAAAGGCTTAACAAAGTTTGTAAAATCAGTTTTCAATACCTTGAGGGGTGCTGTTTCTAAAATGGGGTCATTTTTGGGTTGTTTTTATTATGTAAGCCTCACAAAGTGACTTCCGACCTGAACTGGTCCTTAAAAAGTGGGTTTTGAAAATTTTCGGAAACATTTCAAGATTTGCTTCTAAACTTCTAAGCCTTGTAACGTCCCCAAAAAAGAAAATGGCATTCACAAAATGATCCAAAAATGTAGTAGACATATAGAGAATGTAAAGTAATAACTTATAAAAGTAGAGAAATAGAAATTTGGAAATTTGCTAATTTTTCCAAATGCTTTGTAAATTTAGTATTTTTTTTATAAATAAAAATATATTTTTGTTAACTCAATTTTACCACTGTCATGAAGTACAATATGTGATGAGAAAACAATTTTAGAATGGCCTGGATAGGTAAAAGTGTTTTAAAGTTATCACCACATAAAGTGACACATGATTTGGTCCTTAAGGTGAAATATGGCAGGGTCTTTAAGGGGTTAATTTATAGCACCTGGTTGCCACTCCCCTTAACCAAGCAGAGAAAAAAAAAAGGATACAAATGGCACTACACAGCAGAGGGGAAAAAAGTGTTTTAGATGGCAGTACTTAACTTACATATATATATATATATATATATATATATACACACACACACACACACACAAATACACTTATTTACTTACAGGCTGCAGGATCTCTGTTCTCCTCTGATGTCACTTGGAGGCTAAAGGACCTTTGGAATGCAGTAATGGTAGGCTAAAGCAGTGTTCCCCAACTCCAGTCCTCAGGGCCCACTTACTGGTCAGAATTTGAGAATATCCCACAGAATGAATACCTGTGGTAAGCCCTGGTGCACTGACACTAATTATATCACCTGCTCAATACTAAGGAAAATCCTGAAAACATGACCAGCAGGTGGGCCCTGAGGACTGGAGTTGAGGAACCCTGGGCTAAAGGACCGTCAATTATGTGACACGATGACATCATCAAATGTCTTTTAGGGCTCATGCACACAAACTTATTTTCTTTCTGTGTCTGTTCCGTTTTTTTGCGGACCGTATGCGGAACCATTTACTTCAATAGGTTCGCAGAAAAATGGAAGTTACTCCGTGTCCATTTACGTATGTCCGTATTTCCGTTCCACAAAAAAGTAGAACATTTCCTATTATTGTCCGCGTTACGGACAAGGATAGCACTGTTCTATTAGGGGCCAGCTGTTCAGTTCCGCAAAATACGGAATGCACACGGACGTCATCCGTATTTTTTGCGGATCAGTTTTTTACAGACCGCAAAATACATACGGTCGTGTGCATGAGGCCTTAGCCTACCATCACTGCATTCCAAAGTTCCTTTATACTGGTATGTACACCTTTTCTAGTAGATGTCAGGTCAGGCCGGGCCCCCTTCAGATACAGTTACACTGGGGGCATGGCCTGTATTGTACTGAAAAAGACACTCCTCCCAGGCCCCTTCTCCATTCGGGTCCCAAAGCAGCTGCTTCCCCTGTAGTTATGCCACTGGTTATGTAGTCAAGTATGCTTTCTCTACAGGGAAGATATAGTGATGTGTACTAGCCAAATACAGTATATGGCAAAAGAACACCCTATACCTAGCGCTAGAACATGGTCCTGTTGGCATACATTAGAAGACTTGATTGACATATACACTAAACATAGGGGAAGATTTATTAAGACCAACATTTAAGGCTACTTTCACACTAGCATTTTGGCTTTCCGTTTGTGAGATCCGTTGAGGGATCTCACAAGCGGTCCAAAACGGATCAGTTTTGCCCTAATGCATTCTGAATGAAAAAGGATCCGCTCAGAATGCATCAGTTTGCGTCAGTTTGCCTCCGTTCCGTCTGCATTCCACTTGCAGCATTTCGGTGTCCGTCTGACAAAACTGAGCCAAACGGATCCGTTCTGACACACAATGTAAGTCTATGACACAATCTGGCACAATAGAAAACGGATCCGTCCTCTATTGACTTTCAATGGTGTTCAAGACGGATCCGTCTTGGCTATGTTAAAGATAATACAAACGGATCCGTTCTTCCGTTCTGAACGGATTCAGAAGGTTGTATTATCTGAACGGATCCGTCTGTGCAGATCCATGATGGATCCGCACCAAACGCGAGTGTGAAAGTAGCCTATGATTTGGCGTGAGCAGGGAGAAAACACAGATTGCAGCTCAGAGGACCTTTGTGCCGCAATCTGCACCAAAATATGCCTAATTTAGGTGTATTTCTGTTAAATAAATGACCCCATAGTGAGTAAACTGAGGGTAAACCCTGAATAACACAGCCGTGAAGTCTAAGGCCTCTTTCACACGGGCGTTGCGGGAAAAGGTGCGGGTGCGTTGCGGGAACATGTGTGATTTTTCTGTGCGAGTGCAAAACATTGTAATGCGTTTTGCATGCATGTGAGAAAAATCGGCATGTTTGGTACCCAAACCCGAACTTCTTCACAGAAGTTCGGGCTTGGGATCGGTGTTCTGTAGATTGTATTACTTTCCCTTATAACATGGTTATAAGTGCAATATAGTGCAATAGCGCTGGAGGGGTTAAAAAAATAAATACATTTTTTTTAACTCACCTTAATCCACTTGATCGCGCAGCCCGGCTTCTCTTCTGTCACCTTCTTTGCTGTGTGCAGGAAAAGGACCTGTGGTGACGTCACTCCGGTCAGCACATGGTCCGTCACATGATCTTTTACCATGGTGATGGATCATGTGATCACCGGAGTGACGTCACCACAGGTCCTTTTCCTGCACACAGAAAAGAAGAAAGAAGAGAAGCCGGGCTGCGCGATCAAGTGGATTAAGGTGAGTTAATTATTTATTTTTTAACCCCTCCAGCGCTATTGTACTATGCATTCTGTATTCAGAATGCTATTATTTTCCCTTATAACCATGTTATAAGGGAAAATAATAAAGATCGGGTCTCCATCCCGATCGTCTCCTAGCAACTGTGCGTGAAAATCGCATCGCATCCGCACTTGCTTGCGATTTTTCTGCAGCCCCATTTACTTCTATGGGGCCTGCGTTGCATGGAAAACACACAAAATAGAGCTTGCTGCGATTTTCACGCAACGCACAAGTGATGCGTGAAAATCACCGCTCATGTGAACAGCCCCATAGAAATGAATGGGTCCTGATTCAGTGCGGGTGCAATGCGTTCGCATTGCACCCGAGCGGAAAACTCGCCCGTGTGAAAGGGGCCTAAACCTGTATGGGATGACACATACCCAATAATCCATGTCTGAAATAGCAGACAGCTTTTTACTTCCCACAGGCTAAGTAAACACTTTATGTGTCCTACATTAAGATTTTCTTGATTTATTATGTATCCTGTATTGCTTTTTTCAGTTTCTTTTAAGATGTCAGATTGTTAAGTGCGTGCTAGCTGTCTTTTAACTTTGGACACCATAATACATTCTGCTAATCACGTAATTGCCTGGGATGAAAGCACTTTTTTTCCCTAATGAATGTTTTTTTTCTGAGGAACGTCTGACAAGCAGTGTAGTAGCACTTGGTAAACTTTATAATTTTTTCACAAAACCAGAGGAAAATACTACAAAGCACTCACACGGACATAAAAGGGATTCATGGTAGGATGATGGTATCGGGGAGAGACGTTATTTAAAATGTCACAATACATATCAAATGAAAGTCAATTTCAAAGTCACATTCTTCAGTAAACATATATATATATATATATATATATACACATAGTTACCTGTTATATATAATATATATATATATATATATATACTATTATTGCTACTTTATTAATATTGGTTGCTGTAAAATTTATAAAGTAATAAAGGCATATGTGACATTCCAATAGAATGCACAGAATATATATAATGCACACGGATTAGCATGCAATATATGTCTCATTAATATTCAATGAACTCTTCAATGTTTGTTAATGAGTTCCTTTTTAGAATTTCCTAATCTATACTATGGAAACCCTTAAGATTAAATGTAATGTAAAGTATAGACTTGTAGGAACAGATGCCGTTTAGGCTATCTCCACACATTGCTGATTACGCACTTTTTTTTCACAGCAGATTCTTTTTGCAGAACAACCACAATGTAATACAGTACCAGCAAAGTGTATGGAATGAGACAAATCTTATGTACATTGCTTTTCGTTCATGAGGAAATTGACCTGCGATGGGGAGTTTGGGTGCGGATTTTGCCCTTTTCAAGAAGAGTGAGATCTTCAGCAAAACCATAGCAAATCTGCAGCAGAAACCGCATGTAACACGTGCAGTTTTTGGTGTGGTTTTGTTGCAGAAACGCACAGAAATATGCATGTATTTTCTGCATGTTTACCCACACCTGTGTGCAGGTAGCCTTAAAACTTTTCATATGTCTACTCTCACCAATAAAAAGGTAGATTTAGGCCTCCTGCATACGACCGTATCTATTTTGAGATCTGCAAATAGCGGAACTGGCAAAATACAGATGTGGCCCGTGTGCATCCCCCAATTTTCACGCACCCACTATGAAAAGGCCTATTCTTGTCTGCAAAAAGAACAAGAATAGGACAGGTTCTATGGATGTGGACTGCACTTGGACATCCGTGTGCTGTCCATAATTTTTTTGTGAAACGTGATCTTCAAAAAATGCCAATTGGACATGGACTAAAAATATGGTCATGTGCTGTTATATTTTCCTGGCCTGTTAACAGTAAACAGCTATGAACAGTTATTCCATCAATATGGAAATGGAACGTCCTCTATTTAGGAAATCATAGGTAGAGGAATCTTTATGGAATGTTCACATGTGGAGTTTAGAAAATTTCTCTAGGCCTCTCACACATTCTTTGCCAAGTTTAAAACACAAACAAAAAAATGACGTAAGCACTGTGAGTTCATAAATGAGCTTGTTATAAAAAGGTCTTTAGACTTTATATAGAGATAAGCAAAATTTAGAAAAGTTCAATTCGGCAAGTTTGCCGAACTTCACCAAGAGATTATGGCTTATGGCTTTTTCAGTGTTTTGCGGTCCGTTTTTAATGGATTAGTTTTCCGTTTTTCGTTTCAGTAGTGTTTCTGGTTCCATTCCGTTTTTCCGTATGGCATGTACAGTATACAATAATTACATAGAAAAAATTGGACTGGGCATAACATTTTCAATAGATGGTTCCGCAAAAACTGAATGGATACGGAAGACATACGGAGTACATTCCGTATGTGTTCCGTTTTTTTTTTTTCCGGGCCCATTGACTTGAATGGAGCCACGGAACCTGATTTGCGGACAATAATAGGACAAGGCTCAAAATGTAGCGGAACGGAAATGCGGACATACGGAAACGGAATGCTCACGGAATACATTGCGTTTTTTTGCGGACCCATATAAATGAATTCTTTCGTATACGGACTGTATACAGAACGCAAAAAAAGGCCCGAATACGGCCCGCAAAAAACATTTGTGTGAACTGATCTAAATCAGATATACCTTGGCCACTCTGCCTTAGGGTACGGCCACATGGAGCAGCAGTGCTGCAGGTGGGTTGCAGCCAAGCTGCAGTAAAGAACTGCGCGGCCAATTAGATTGCAGCTGCCTTTCATTTAATAATGAAGACAGCACTGTATAGGTGGTCTTCGTTGTTAATGGCCGTGCGGCACCTTTAACCTTTTAGTGACCACCCATACAGCTTTTTACGGCATTCACTAAGGGACCTTAGGCTAGGCAGATGGGAAAAAGTCTAAGCACTATAGGAGTGCCGATCCGCGCTGTTTAACACTTTACATGCCACGGGCAATGGCACATGTAAAGTGGTGACAGAGGGAGCAGACTTCCTCTGTCTCCCATCTGCACCACTCAAATGCAATCGGGGGTGCCGATGTGTGTAAAGGCTGGCTGGGATGTGATATAGGCCTCAAGCCAGCCTTGAGAAGTTTCCAGCAGGCTGTGACACTCTCGTGCAGCCTGCTGGTCAATGTCAGTAAAACACTGGCATTAAAATGCAATGCACTATAGGGATAGTGCATTGTATTTTTTAAGCGATCAAAATGTTGTCTGTTATAATACCCTTGTGGGACTATTAAAGGGGTTGTCCGGGTTCAGAGCTGAACCCGGACATACCCTTATTTTTACCCCGGCAGCCCTCCTGAGCCTGGCATCGGAGCATCTCCTGCTCCGATGCGCTCCCGTGCCCTGCGCTAGATCGCGCAGGGCACAGGCTCTTGTGTTTACAATAACACACTGCCGGGCGGTAACTTCCGCCCAGCAGTGTGTTCGGTGACGTCACCGGCTCTGAGGGGCGGGCTTTAGCTCTGCCCTAGCCGTTTTACTGGCTAGGGCAGAGCCAAATCCCGCCCATCAGTGCCGGTGAGGTCACCGGGGTTCCTGTCAGCCCCATAGAGAGCCCCGGTACGTCACCGGAACTCAGAAAAATGCCTTTGCCCTGCGTGATTTAGCGCAGGGCAAAGGAGAGCATCAGAGCATGAACTGCTCCGATGCTCATGTCAGGGGGGCTGCCAGGGGGGAAATGGAGGGCTGTCCAGGTTCAGCTCTGAACCTGGACAACCCCTTTAAGTGGTAAAAAAAAGAGAATAAAAAACCAACACATTTATTAAATTAAAAAAGATCCCAGTAAAAAAAAAAAGACACTTTTCTTCCATTGAAAATACGCTTTACAAATTGTCATTTTCCTTTGGACCGAATTCCGCTTTGAATGCATTGCTCAACATTAGTTACAACAGTCAACAATTAGGCCTCTTTCACACGGGCGTCGCGTGTGAGGGCTGGATAGGATGCGGGTGCGTGGCGGAAAAATGCGTGAGTGCAAAGCGTTTTACACGCGTGGGAGAAAAATCGGCATGTTTGGTACCGGGACCCGAACCCTGACTTTTTCACAGGAGGTCGGGTTTGGGTTAGGTGTTGTGTAGATTTAATTATTTTACCTTATAACATGGTTATAAGGGAAAATAATAGCATTCTGAATACAGACTGCTTAGTAAAATGTCCATTGAGGGGTGATGGATCATGTGATGAGTGCAGTGACATCATCAACGGTCCTTTTGCCAGGTCCTTAAGAAAGAAGAAAGAAGAAGAGATCCACTAGGCCAGGCATGCTCAACCTGCGGCCCTCCAGCTGTTGTAAAACTACAACTCCCACAATGCCCTGCTGTAGGCTGTTCGGGCATGCTGGGAGTTGTAGTTTTGCAACAGCTGGAGGGCCGCAGGTTGAGCATGCCTGCGCTAGGCGACCAAGTGGATGGGGTGAGTTAAATTTGTTTATTATTTTTAACCCCTCAATGGAAATTTTACTAAGCATTCTGTATTAAGAATGCTTTTATTTTCCCTTATAACCATAAGGGAAAAAAATAAAGATCGTTGAAAAACGCGCAAGCATGCTGAGATTTTCACGCAACGCACAAGTGATGGGTGAAAATCACCACTCATGTGCACAGCCCCATAGAAATGTATGGGTCTGGATTCCGTGCGGGTGCAATGCGTTCAACTCACGCATTGCACCCGCGTGGAAAACTCGCCCGTGTGAAAGAGGCCTTAGTAGGAAGTGTACAGACCTTTGTTTTGAATGACCTCAACACATCTGCGGCCACAGGACATCACTAGTCTCTCACACTTCTCTAGTGGGATTTTGGTCCACTTTTTTCCAGTCTCTTCCACAGTTCGGTGGCTGTAGTTGGTTTCTTGGCCATAACTTTGTTGCCAAGGAATTTCCAGAAGTTTTCTATTGGGTTTAGCTTGTTTTGCTTATGACAAGGGGCATTGACCTGCATGAAAATTGCTGGCTGACTGAGTGATGAAAGCAGGGAAGGAAACACATGTTGTTGAAGAAGGTTTTGATGAACATTTGTATTCACTCTGCTAAGTAGCTGTATAAGAAGAACCAACTCCTGCTGCTGAAAACATTCCTCAAACCATAATACTTCCTCCTTCACCTTTCACTGACTTCTTTACACACTTAGGGTTCAGTCTTTCCCAAAGCGATCAAAATATTGTCTGTTATAATCCCCTTGTGGGACTATTAAGTGGTAAAACAAAGTTAAAAAAAAAAAAACATTTATAAAATGTTAAAAAATCTCAGAAAAAATACACTTTTCATTTGAAAATACGCTCTTCAATGAAAAAAATTGCTAATAAATCTCCCCCATATGTTTGGTATCCATAACAATCCACACTACATAAATATCATGGAAATTATCCCCTATGGTGAATGCTGTAAAAAAATAAAATAAAATAAAAGACAGAATTGCTAATTTATTCTTAGTTGCCACCGTAAAACGTAATACAAGAGATCAAAAAGCGTAATTTACTCCAAAATGACACCAATGAAAGCTACAAATCGTCCCGCAAAAATCAAACCCATAACTTCATAGAAAGAAAAAGAAAAAAGTTATGGGTCTTGGGAAGCGGCGATGCAAAAAAGATTTTTTTTTCTTTTATAAAAAGGGGTTTTATTGCACAAAAGTTGTAATACGTAAAAAATACTATATGTATTTGGTATCGCTGTAATTTTACTGACTCAGAGAATAAAGATATTATGCTATTTATACCGAAAAATGAATGCTGTAAAATATAGACATAAAAACTCAGTGGCAGTATTGCTGTTTTTCCCATCTCCATCCCAGAAAAAGTAAAGAAAAGTTAATCAGAAAGTTATGTGTACCTTAAAATGGCGCCATTAAAACTACAACTTGTCCCGCATAAAACAGGCCCACATATAGCTATATAGACGGAAAAATAAAAAAGTTATAGCTCTTGGAAGGCGATGATGAAAAAAGGAAGAAAAATGCTTGGTCAGTAAGGCCCAAAATGCACATTTAAACAGGGACTGCTACTGGTATGGGGTATGTCTGGTTAGGTGGGGGCACAATATGCTGGCATACCCACTTCTCCAACCTCAGTACTCTCCTGTCCTACAGGTGGGAGCCCTTCTTCTGCCGTCTGCTTTTCCTCCTTTTCCACATGATCTAATATCGATGAGAATATGTCATCAGGAACATCCTGCTCCTCCTCTCTCTGCATCTTGCTAACTTTTCTAGAAAAATAGAAAATAGAAATAGGAAGTAAATCCAGCAAAAGATGAGGATGGTCATCATTAAGACCTGGCCCCCCTAAGGTGTGCATACTGTATAGTATTGGTTGGCACGCTGGATACTGGAATAATAAAGGCTTCCATCTGAGAATTAGCACTTGCCATGTCTCTCCCTATGCTCTGCTCACAGGACAATGGTGGAGACTTCATGGGATAAGGGTTTTATATGGCTGTGACATCACAGGCTATTTGTGGATTGGCTAGCTGCACGGCATTATGGGTGATCTTGCGTTCCCAGGTTGTCTCCTCTACACTTAATTTTGCTTTGTAACACATGCATCTGCTACTTTAGGAAAGCCTGATTTACTACCACGAAGCGCAAGGAAATTCGGAGTCGTTACAAATCAAAATTTTCCTAAACTTTGGACCGAATTCCGCTTTTAATGCTTCACTTAACACTTGTTAAAACAGTCAAAAATTAGTAGGAAGTGTACAGACCTTTGCTTTGAATGACTTCAACACATCTGCGGCCACAGGACATCACTAGTTTCTCAAACTGCTCTGGTGTGATTTTGGTCCACTTTTCTTCCAGTCTCTTCCACAGTTCGGTGGCTGCAGTTGTGTTCTTAGCCATAACTTTGTTGCCAAGGAATTTCCAGAGGATTTATATTAGGTTTAGTTTATTTTGCTTGTGAAAAGGGGCATTGACCTGCATGAAAATTGCTGGCTGACTGAGTGATGAATGCAGGGAAGGAAACACATGTTGTTGAAGAAGGTTCTGATAAACATAGATTTCACCTTTCATTTTCCAAAGGAGCTAGCAAAAATGAAAGGTAGAATCTGATTGGTTGCACCAGTTTGATAAATGACCACAATCATTTTTCCATTGGACCCAAATAAATTAAACTTGCTTTCATCACTAAATAAAACTTTGGACCACTTCTCTGTCAACACAACATGCTTCTCAGCAAAGGTTAATCTAGTCTTTTCATTCTTTCTGCTAATGAGAAATTTGGACACTGCAGAGTAGGCTTTCAGTCAAATGCTCTTAAATGTTAAATGCTGCACTGACGAGTGATTCCAGCTGCAGTGTTGAACAGATTGCCCATTGCGATTCTCAACATTATCCATTCCTCTCTTGAATTTGTCTTTCGTGGACAACCAGCCTTCTTGGGGGACTTGAAATTTTGTGACGTTGTAAAGATGCAATATTCTAGAAATCACAGATTTGGAAGGACCAACTTTTGCTATGGCTGATAGGGTCTTCCCTTTGGTCTTCATCTGGACAACCTGCTGCCGGAGGGTTTCAGTCGCTTTAGAGCCACGCACCATCTTGCAACGTAAGTGAAAACTGGAAAGTTTGACTGCCAGTTAAATAGGATTAGTCAGATAATTAAGGAAATTAGCACCAGGTGCCAGATTAATATCAATAACTGGGGTTATCTCAAAGTGTTCTCTAATTTTTATCAGTGTTCTTTTTCAAAAATCTCATTGAAGTATTTTATAATGTGCTTCAGAATATATTTAACTGATGAAATATGCTTAAAATACTGCTCTTTTACTCCTGGACTACACAGAGTTTTTGACATTTAGGATATTGTATGTTGTTCTTTAAGGGCTCGTGCACACAACCGTATGCCCTCCGAGACATGCGGTCCGTGAGCGAGCCATATGTCCCGGAGCGGCATACATCGAGCCTGTTCATTGTGTGTCCATACCCTCATATAACCATCGCTCCCAACAACTCCAAATAGCTAGGTCAGAACAGCCCAGATGGCGGGCAATTAGTTTAAATGAACATCCTGCTTCTCTCAGTCCAATGATGTGCATCCTCTCAAATTAAGTCAACTGGGCAAAATTTCTTTTTGAATGGGTCGTAACGGCATGTCTAGCAGTCAACAATCTCTCATCTTGAGATACACGACCGATAATCAGTATATGGAAGTAAAATCCCTGAAAGAAAATAAGAATGTAGTTACATGTAAATCAGATAAAGGCAGCTCTGTTGTAGTCCTAGATTCTGGGTTATATACGAGTCTAGTGTACCACAAATTGGATCATGGGAATACTTCTAGCAGGCTATTGTGAAATCCTACTTCGTTTATCAAATTGCCATTAGAAATATTATTCAAGGAGGGTGAAAGCTTTGGGGGTCTTGTGCTCAGAACCATCTGACCCCTTTGTTGCTAGTGTTGAGCGCGAATATTCGAATTGCAATTTTTTTTCTCGAATATTGCAACTTTGAGATTTCACAAATATTTAGAATATAGTTCTATATATTCGCGAAATTGAATAATTTTTTTTTTTTTAATTGTTATTTTTTTTTCTTTCCCACTTCCCTAAAGTTGTTCTTACCTGTCCTTTGGATTCCTGGCTTCCTAGCTGCTCCAGTCAGTGCCCGTTGCCGCTTCTGCCAACTTCCATGCTCATGGAGCGTCCCCATCACCATGGGAACGTCTCCATATACTAGAATGTACTGTCGGATTTGAGAATTACGTTGAAATCGCAATTCGATTAATTCAAGTTATAATAATCGAATTGCGATTTCAACTTAACACTGCTATATTCCATATTCGTTAATTCTAGCCTATTAGGCTAGAATTAACAAATATGGAATATAGCAGTGTTAAGTTGAAATCGCAATTCGATTATTATAACTTGAATTAATCGGATTGCGATTTCAACTTAGCACTGCTATATTCCATATTAGGCTAAGCACAGTCTCCTCTTAACAGTTGTTCTAGAGATGTGTCTGCTGCTACAACTCTGTGTGGCATTGACCTGGTCTCTAATCTGAGCTGCTGTTAACCTGCGATTTCTGAAGCTGGTGACTCGGATGAACTTATCCTCCGCAGCAATACAAATTCAAACAGTCTATTCAGTAGGACTATCAGCTGTGTATCCACCTGACTTCTCCACAACGCAACTGATGGTCCCAACCCCATTTATAAGGCAAGAAATCCCACTTATTAAACCTGACAGGGCACACCTGTGAAGTGAAAACCATTTCAGGTGACTGCCTCTTGAAGCTCATCAAGAGAATGCCAAGAGTGTGCAAAGCAGTAATCAAAGCAAAAGGTGGCTACTTTGAAGAACCTAGAATATGACATATTTTCAGTTGTTTCACACTTTTTTGTTATGTATATAATTCTACATGTGTTAATTCATAGTTTTGATGCCTTCAGTGTGAATCTACAATTTTCATAGTCATGAAAATAAAGAAAACTCTTTGAATGAGAAGGTGTGTCCAAACTTTTGGTCTGTACTGTATATTTAATTGTTACAAATGTAGTGAACAATATTTTGAAAACTCCCATTGATACAATGTGGCAAAAAACGATAATGCTATAATACAGCTTTCCATAATGGGAATTCCGATAAAAAAAACTAATTCCTTACTTTTGCTGCTGTTTAGGTCTACTTAATCTGCTTACACACCTAAATGATGACTATCAAGTAGGTAGGCCAGCCAGTTACAAGTCATTGCAGTCAAGTATGGACCATAGTGCTCTACATGGGCTTTCTTATACCTCAGAAATATCAGCAGCTTGAACGTATGGGCCACATGGTTGTTCAAAGAAATGTAAAAGCATCATTTGTTTTATCTGTAAGTTGTTCCTCAACCTCAAGTGGCCACCTACCCCACTTACCTCTCATCCTGGCCCTCGTTTGGTTTCTTCTATTTCGGAGTCCATCTGTAGCCATTTCTCTAAAATTGGGCCTTTTTATTTTAGAGATTTTAGAATATTTTTTTTGCAATAAAACCGAACCCGCACGCTAGCCCCCAAACACATACACACACACACACAAAACCAGCAGAAAATCGGGAAGGAAGTTTAAGAGTCCAAAAAAATCATCAGGTCCACTTCCCAACTTGGCCCCCAACTACCCATCATATCAGCGTTACAGGCAAATATACATAATGACCATTTTGTAGCCAGTTGCACCACTAGTGGTTGTGTGTGCATTCTTCTTCAATTTACAGTATGTTATTTGTAATCTCCGGGGAATAAGGAAAACACAATTAAGTGAGAAACTTGTTTACCAAAGTATAAATTTGCAATCAAATAAAATGGGACAGATTATAGGTTTTCGCTGATTAGTGTATTTGGGTAATCAACTTTATGCCCCACATTACTTAGATTAACATTTTTAAAGCAAGGAATATATTCATTTAGTTTTAGAAATGTTAAAAATCTGTTAAAGTCAAAGAAATTTAAAAACTGTTAGCCTATGAATGTAATATTTGGTTTCACAAGGCCATATGAAGTGTCTGAGAGCATTCTGTGTGATTTGTGCCAAAAGTGTGATCTAATGAGTGTGATCTTATTAGAAAGAAGCAAATTATCATTTGGGTATTGCAGTAAAATACATTACCATACTTTCATGCATTTCATCCATCCACTCATACAAGTACCTATCCATCCACCCCATTCCTTCATCCTGCCATCCAGATATTCAATTCTTATATGTATCTCATCCATTGATCCATGCACCTATTCATCCCTTTATGCATCTCATTCATCCACCCCTCCAAGCATCCATCCCTCCTTACATAAAAAGTATCAATCCATCCCTCGGTACTTCAAGTGTCATTCTATCTATACACCATCTATATCCATCCAATACATGTGTCATCCAGCGAGTCTCACCTGGGGTCACATGATCTAGCGGCCAAAAGTAATAATGACTGAAAAAACAAAAAAAAAATGATATGTACATTTCTTAAACAAATGGTTATTTACTGTAATGACCGTCGTCACGCACAGGGAGGGAAAAGGGAAAGCCCTGCCCAAGGGAGAGGGAAAGGTGGTGACCCCTGACTCACCTTGCGGCTGGCACCTGACTGCCCTGACGTCCCTAGACGGGTTCCTCACCCGTGCGGCGATCACGTGCCTAAACCCTGGCTTTCCCTAAAATGAGCCCTAGATAGTGAACGGGCCGGTGGGATCGCTAGTCCGCACCACTGACACTAAGAGGAAAAACACCAGGGAGAGGGCAGACAATACAGACAAACACATAAACCCAGGTGGGCGACCACAGCAGACCACAAAGGTCCAACAGGGATCCGGAGGGAAACGTTCTGGACCAACAACCAGAGAACGCAGCAACACAGCTCCAGTGGGTCAGTATAGAAGTCCAGGCAGGAAGCTCTATATCTGGCAACCAGAGAAGTGTGAGAGGGGAATATAAGGAGGTTGGGAGTGCTGGACAAGGAACAGCTGAGGAGAAGGAGCTACGGATCCCTGAGTGAGCCAAAAAGGGTTGCAAAGCAAACCCAGAAAGCTACCATAAGGAAACAGCCCTATCTAACTACATAGAGCGCGCAGCCAACCGCTGTGACTTTTCTGTGGGGGGAGGGGTCATTTCATTAATGTCTGTCCCTCCTTTCTCAAAAACAAAAGACCGTCGGAAAACTACTAACCCCAGGCTGTGCGGAGGATGTCAGCCGGGGGGTATACGTTTCCTCCATACGAACATCTCAATTTGTGTTGCCAGCGGTTATTGTTTTTGGTGTTAAGACGGAGTCTATTTCTTTTTTTCTAGACAGTGGAGCAGGGGTAAATTTGATAGATGCCCATTTTGCCCGCACTATGGGTTTGTCTCTCTGTACGCTGCAGAGACCTATTCCCATATTCGCTATTGATTCTGCTCCTCTGTCTCAGAGAAACCTCACTCACATTGTCCATAACTTACACCTTCGGGTAGGGGACCACCATAATGAGTGTCTTTCATGTTACGTTCTGGAGGGCCTTCCCTCTCCTGTGGTATTAGGTCTTCCCTGGTTGGTAGCGCACAATCCAGTGGTGGATTGGCAGGCCAGGGAGATATTGGAGTGGAGTGAGCATTGCAGAGAGAATTGCTTAAATAACAATTGCTTAATCGCCTCCATAGCTTCCCTACCTACATTTATTTCGGACTTTGAGGACTTTTTTTCTGAAAAGGGTTGTCAGAAGCTACCACCTCATCGTCCTTATGATTGCCCGGTTAACCTGATTCCCGGTGCAAAATTACCCAAGTCCAGGTTGTATAATCTTTCGGGTCCCGAGAGACAAGCCATGAAAGATTATATCTCCGAGAGTCTGGCTAAGGGACACATCAGACCCTCTTCTTCACCCGTGGCTGCAGGGTTTTTCTTTGTTAAAAAGAAAGATGGGGGCCTGCGTCCTTGCCTAGATTTCCGTGAGCTAAACCGGATAACCATCCGAGACCCATACCCTCTTCCTCTCATTCCTGACCTTTTTAATCAGATTGCGGGTGCTAGGTGGTTCTCCAAACTTGATCTTAGGGGGGCCTACAATCTGATTCATATCAAGGAAGGGGATGAGTGGAAGACAGCTTTTAACACCCCTGAGGGGCATTATGAAAATTTAGTCATGCCTTTCGGTCTGACCAATGCCCCTGCTGTCTTCCAACATTTCGTTAATGATATTTTTAGTCATCTCATCGGCTGGTTTGTAGTCATATACCTAGATGATATCTTAATTTATTCGGCTGATCTGAAAACACATGAAGTACATGTCAGGCAAGTACTGCAGGTCCTATGGACGAATAAATTATATGCGAAAATTGAAAAATGTGTCTTCGCCGTTCAGGAAATACAGTTCCTGGGATATCTATTATCTGCTTCAGGTTTCCGTATGGATCCTAGGAAGGTCCAGGCAATTTTAGATTGGGATCTTCCTGAGAACCTTAAAGCTCTACAACGGTTTTTGGGTTTCGCAAATTTCTATAGAAAGTTCATTAAAAATTATTCAGTGATCGTTAAACCCCTTACGGACATGACTAGGAAGGGGACTGATTTTTCTAAATGGTCTGACGCCGCTAAAATTGCATTTTCCTCTCTAGAAGAGAGATTTACCTCGGCACCTGTTCTAATTCAACCTGATGTCTCCCAGCCTTTTATTGTTGAAGTAGATGCGTCAGAGGTGGGAGTGGGGGCTGTATTGTCTCAGGGTCCGTCTCCTGGCAAATGGCGTCCTTGCGCTTTCTTTTCCAAAAAGTTATCTACAGCAGAAAAGAACTATGATATTGGAAATAGGGAACTGTTGGCGATTAAACTGGCGTTTGAAGAGTGGCGTCACTTCTTAGAGGGAGCAATCCACCCCGTCACGGTGATTACGGATCACAAAAACCTTCTGTACCTAGAATCGGCTAAGCGTCTCACCCCTAGACAAGCTAGGTGGTCGCTATTCTTTACCAGATTTAACTTTGTAATCACCTATCGTCCTGGGGCAAAAAATACCAAGGCAGACGCATTATCTCGTAGTTTCCCTGGAGGGGGTAATGTTAGTGATCCGGTACCTATTTTACAAAGAGGAGTGGTTGTCTCTGCTGTACACTCTGTTCTAGAGGGAAAGGTGTTAGAGGCCCAGGGGGACGCCCCGGCCTCTTGCCCCTCAGAGAAATTGTTTGTACCGTTAAACCTGCGTCTTGAATTATTAAAGGAACATCATAATTCGGCACTTGCTGGGCACCCGGGTAGTAAAGCAACCTTGGAGCTATTGTCTCGTCGTTTTTGGTGGCCAAGGTTGCGTCAGGATGTAATGGATTTCGTGTCTACTTGTTCTACTTGTGCACGCGCGAAAGTCTCTCATACACGTCCAGCAGGGTCTTTATTGCCACTTTTCATCCCCAATAGGCCATGGACACATCTATCAATGGATTTCATCACTGACTTACCTTTGTCTGCGGGTAAAACAGTTATCTTGGTAGTAGTAGACAGGTTTAGCAAAATGGTACACTTTATTGCGCTACCCGCACTTCCTAATGCTAAGACTCTTGCTCAGGTGTTTATCAGTGAAATCTTGAAGCTTCACGGGGTCCCTTCCGATGTGGTTTCGGATCGGGAACCCAGTTTATTTCTAAGTTTTGGAAAGGTTTTTGTTCCCGTTTGGGGGTACACTTGTCCTTTTCCTCAGCTTTCCATCCTCAGTCGAATGGACAGACTGAGCGTACCAACCAAAACCTAGAAACATATTTAAGTTGTTTTGTGTCTGAAAACCAAGAGGTGTGGTCATCATATTTACCGTTAGCCGAGTTTGCCATAAATAATCGCTGTCAGGAATCCACTGGCAAGTCACCATTTCTTGGTGCATACGGTTTTCATCCCCAATTTTGTACTTTCAAAGAAGGGGGGTCTTCTGGGGTTCCCGAAGAGGAACGGTTTTCTTCATCTCTTTCATCGGTATGGCAGAAGGTGCAAGCTAACTTGAAAAATATGAGTGGTAAATATAAATGCATGGCCGATAAGAAACGGTCGCCAGGTCCGGACCTAGGAGTGAATGACTATGTGTGGTTGTCTACTAGGAATATTAAGTTGAAGGTTCCCTCTTGGAAACTGGGTCCTAGGTTCATTGGTCCTTATAAAATAGTAGCCGTCATTAACCCTGTGGCTTTTCGCCTGGAGCTACCTCAGACTTTTAAGATCCATAACGTCTTCCATAAGTCGTTACTCAAGAAGTATGTTCCACCTCTAGAACCATCACCGCTGCCACCTCCTCCTGTTATTGTGGATGGTAATCTGGAGTTTCAAATATCCAGAATTGTTGATTCTCGTCGGGTCCGCCGCTCTCTTCAGTATCTGGTGCATTGGAGGGGTTACGGTCCCGAGGAAAGAATGTGGGTTCCAGCGTCAGAGGTAAACGCCAACAGGTTAATTCAGGCTTTCCATGCCTCTCATCCTGAGAGACCTGGTCCTGAGTGTCCCGGAGGCCCCTCGTGAAAGGGGGGTACTGTCACGAGGGTGTCAAGAGCCACGTCTGACTCCGTTATACCCGGGTCAGGAAGTCGCAGCGGGTGGCTGCGCGCTCTATGTCTAAAGATCACGTTGTTTCTCAGTGATTGTTTTCTGTGTTTGCCTTGCAATCCTTTTTGTCTCACTCAGGGATCCGTAGCTTCTCCTCCTCAGCTGTTTCTTGTCTGCCACTCCCAACCTCCTTATATTCTCCTCTCACACTTCTCTAGTTGCCAGTTATAGAGCTTCCTGCCTGGACATCTATACTGACCCACTGGAGCTGTGAATCCTGGTTGTTGTTCCAGAGTGCTACCCTCCGGATCCCTGTTGGGCTTTTTGTTGTCTCCTGTTGTCGCACACCTGGGATTATATGTTTAGTCTTTATTGTCTGTCCCCCCCTTGGTGTTTTCCTTTAGAGCTAGTGGTGCGGACTAGTGTTCCCACCGCCCTGTTCACTATCTAGGGCTCATCTTAGGGAAAGCCAGGGTTTTAGGCACGTGATCGGCGTACGGGTGAGGAACCCGTCTAGGGACGTCAGGGCAGCCAGGTGCCAGCCGTAAGGTGAGTCAGGGGTCACCACCTTCCCTCTCACTTGGGCAGGGCCTTCCTCTTTCCCGCTCTCTGTGTCACGTATGTGATAGTCACGCCGATCGTGATAACGTGTATGCAAAATCCAATACATCCTGACGCAACCTTGGCCACCAAAAACGATGAGACAATAGCTCCAAGGTTGCTTTACTACCCGGGTGCCCAGCAAGTGCCGAATTATGATGTTCCTTTAATAATTCGAAACGCAGGTTCAACGGTACAAACAATTTCTCTGAGGGGCAAGAGACCGGGGTGTCCCCCTGGGCCTCTAACACCTTCCCCTCCAGAGCAGAGTGTACCGCAGAAACAACCACTCCTCTTTGAAGAATGGGTACCGGATCACTCACATTACCCCCTCCAGGGAAACAACGAGATAGTGTATCAGCCTTGGTATTTTTTGCCCCAGGACGATAGGTAATAACAAAGTTAAACCTGGTAAAAAAAATAGCGACCACCTAGCTTGTCTAGGAGTGAGACGCTTAGCTGATTCGAGGTACAGAAGATTTTTTGTGGTCCGTAATCACAGTGACGGGGTGGACTGCCCCCTCTAAAAAGTGACGCCATTCCAAACGCTAATTTAATAGCTAATAGTTCCCTATTGCCAATATCGTAGTTCTTTTCTGCTGCAGATAGTTTTTTAGAAAAGAAAGCACAAGGACGCCATTTGCCAGGAGACGGACCCTGAGACAGCACCGCCCCCACTCCCACCTTCTGACGCATCGACTTCAACAATAAAAGGCTGAGAGACATCAGGTTGGACTAGTACAGGTGCCGAGGTAAACCTCTCTTTTAGAGAAGAAAAAAGCAACTTTAGCGGCGTCAGACCATTTAGAAAAATCAGTCCCCTTCCTAGTCATGTCAGTAAGGGGTTTTACAATAACTGAATAATTTTAATGAATTTCCTATAGAAATTCGCGAAGCCCAAGAACCGTTTGCAGTGCTTTAAAGTTCTCAGGAAGATCCCAATCTAAAATTGCCTGGACCTTCCTAGGATCCATACGGAAACCTGAAGCAGATAAAAAATAACCTAGGAATTGTATCTCCTGAACGGCGAAGACACATTTTTCAATTTAGCATATAATTTATTCGTCCGTAGGACCTGCAGTACTTGTCTGACATGCACCTCATGTGTTCTCAGATCAGATGAATAAATTAAAATATCATCTAGGTATATTACCACAAACCTGCCGATTAGATGACTAAAAATGTCATTAACGAAATGTTGAAAGACGGCAGGAGCATTGGTCAGACCGAAAGGCATAACTAGATTTTCATAATGCCCCTCAGGGGTTTTAAAAGCTGTCTTCCACTCATCCCCCTCCTTGATACGAATCAGATTGTAGGCCCCCCTAAGATCAAGTTTGGAGAACCACCTAGCACCCGCAATCTGGTTAAACAGGTCAGGAATGAGAGGAAGAGGGTATGGGTTTCGGATGATTATCCGATTTAATTCGCGAAAATCTAGGCAAGGACGCAGACCCCCATCTTTCTTTTTAACGAAGAAAAACCCTGCAGCCACGGGTGAAGAAGAGGGTCTGATGTGTCCCTTAGCCAAGCTCTCGGAGATATAATCTTTCATGGCTTGTCTCTCTGGACCCGAAAGTTTATATAACCTGGTCTTGGGTAATTTTGCGCCGGGAATAAGGTTAACCGGGCAATCATAAGGACGGTGAGGTGGTAACTTCTGACAACCCTTTTCAGAAAAAACGTCCTCGAAATCCGAAATAAATGTAGGTAGGGTAGTTATGGAGGCGATTTTCTCTGCAATGCTCACTCCACTCTGGAGTACTTAGCTTAGAGATGTATGGAGAAACAGGAGATCCAAGAGAAACCAGCACTAGCAACTCCAAGCAGAAACTATCAAGCGCATGGTCAGCAGTGTGAGGCGGATCTAAATAGAGCCTCATCACTGATAATGAGCGGCACCTGAGGAGAGGTGAGATCCTGCCAAACAACATACATGAAGCAAAACAGAGAGACCTGTCAGATCAGCGGTCAACAACCACCAGAATTATAGTTTTCCCAGACGAATTCTGCAAATCTGTGGTTTAAGTCCATGCACAAATAAGTCCAGGGTTGGGATGGGATAGACAAGGGAAGTAGAGATCCTGAAGGCCAAGTATGAGCCACCTTAGCACGCGCACAAGTCTCAGAAGCTGCCACATAGCCCTCAACACATTTATGTATCCCTGGCCACCAGAATCTTCGAGTAATTAGATCCACAGTGGATCTGCTACCAGGGTGTCCCGTAAGAACAGTATCGTGATGTTCCTTAAACACCTTGTGTTGTAGTTCTGAAGGGACAAACAAATTGCCTGGAGGACAGAAATCCGGTGTCCCTGGGCCTCCAACACCTCTGCCTCAAGTTCAGGATAAAGGGAGTATACAACTACCCCATCAGCCAATATCGGAGCAGGATCCCTCAAATCATCCCCCCCCCCCCGGGAAAGCTATGTGACAATTAAATAAAATCTAGTAAAAAACAACCATCTGGCCTGCCTTGGGTTCCGACGTTTAGTCGACTGCAGGTAGGCCAGATTTTTATGATCAGTAATTACCGTAACGGGATGAATCGCTCCTTTCAACCAATGACGCCAATCTTCAAAAGTCAATTTAATGGCCAACAACTCTCTATTACCTACATCATAATTTCTTTCAGCAGAAGAGTTTTTAAGAGAAAAAAGCGCAAGGGCGCCATTGGCTAGGCGAAGAACCCTGCGACAAGACTGCTCCAACCCCTACCTCTGATGCTTCAACTTCCACAATAAATGGTTTTGACACATCCGGTTGCACCAGAATAGGAGCAGAAGCAAAACATTCCTTTATTGCTGAAAAAGCATGCAATGCTTCTTCAGATCAGACTGAGAAATCCGCATATCAGTTAATGGTTTAACAACAGTTGAGTAATTTAAGATAAATTTACGTTAGAAGTTGGTGAACCCCAAAAATCGCATGAGTGCCTTCAGATCTTCGGGTTGATCCCAGTTCAACACAGCACAGACTTTTTCCAGATCCTGGTAGGTACCCCAGGAATTGCACTTCAGGGACTGCAAATACACACTTCTCTATTTTGGCATACAATTTTTTTTCTCTAAGGATCTGTAAGACCTGTCCCACATGATCCTTGTGTGTCTCCATATCAGGGGAATACATTAAATTATCATCCAGAAAAACCACCACAAACCTACCCACCAGATGATGAAAGATGTCATAGATGTGAAGTGTTAATACCAGATTCTCAAAATGACCCTGAGTAATAAAGGCTGTTTTCCATTCGTCCCCTTCCTTGACTCTTATCAGATTATATGCCCCCCTCAAATCCAACTTAGAGAAGACCTTGGCGCTGACAATCTGATTGAATAATTATTGGATCAAACAAAGGGGATAGGGATCACGGATAGTAATGCGATTAAGCTCATGGAAGTCCAAACATGGCCTAAGAGTTCCATCCTTTTTTTAAACAAAGAAGAACCCTGCCGCCATTGGTGATGTCACGGCGGACAGGATATCAGATACACAGAAAAAATAAACAAACAAGTATCTGGGCAAGAAGCTGGGGATCAGGGTCACCTCCTGAGAAATCCCTACCAGCTCTCCCTATACTGCTATGCCCATGTTCAGACCCTTAATGTGGGAATAACGTGTCCTCGTGCCTGGGCTGAAAATACCCTAAAATCCCCAAGATGGTGAAGGGGAATAGAGTCAGCCTGCTCCTTCAGAACCTGGAGGGGACAGACGTCTCTCTAACAGCCTAGACAGCAAACAACATCCAACTTATGGTCTAGGATCTCAAAATTGGTGGCTCACCTCAGGCAGGGTTCTGGATGGTGCTGCTAGCCCAATTTAGAGGATCACCCCTCCTCTAGTAATAAATGTAGCAGAATTTGAAAGTGAGGGCGAGCACTCAACACCTGGAACCAGTTAGTGATACATAAAATTATTTATTAAATCACCATATAACAATATGACATACAAATGGACCATATAAACTAAAATGCAATAAAATACAATAAAAATACCACTTAGAAAATAGTTAAATAATGACAGTCTCTTCTGTTCAATGCTGGTAATGTAGAAAATAAGTTGTACCGCTATGTTACAGTATCCCATGCGCATATAGCAATAGTCAATGGAATTAGCTGGCTCTTAAGTGCTGCTCCAATAACGGCCCAACAGTAGTGCAAATGGATTCAGTAATGTCCGCCACCACATAGTAACAGGGCTTGATATCCTTAGATGCCAATGATCTTATAAACATGCACCTTCTGTTGGTAAGCCTCACCGTATGAGGTTTGGACTGATAATGTTCCTACCTTCCTCTGGTTTCGAGGACGTCCCGTCGGACGTGTGCGGTGGATGGGCTGCAAGCGGCTGTTCCGGCGTCTCGCTCGTGGTGTCTGTAATCAGCTGTTCCCAAGTCTCGCGGGATTTCGGAAGTGGTATGTCCCTGGACTGCACAGCGGTGATTAGAAGTTCTGTACTTAGCGTCTCAGGGATCTTGCTTCTTCCGCTAGTTGAATTGTTTGCATGGCCATGCGTCTATTGCGGAGATGCTTCTGATACAGGTGTACGGCCCAGACGCGTTTCGGGAACTCCTTCCCTTCGTCAGTGGTCCAGCTACACCTGTTTTACTCCGCCTTTTATACCTTCAATTAGCTCCCAAAAAACCTGGATCACCGGATTGGCTATCAAATACATGGAGTATACATGCGTTTTTTCTAGCGGTATTGGTGCGTTTTTTTTTAAAGACATGCGTTTTGATATAAAATGGATTCCTTAGGACAATCTGTGTACAATCTGTGTATCATATAAAGAAGCTACTTCTATCTAGATTTCTCATTTTTTCTAGAGCTAAATTAATTACTTTTTCGGGATACTGTCTCTCCATAAATTGGTCCTTCATCTTAGCTGCTTCAACCTCAAAATCTTCATCTTGTGTGCAATTTCTTTTTAATCTGCGAAATTGTCCGTATGGCACATTTAACAGCCAAGTCGGTAGATGACAACTAGTAAATTGTATAAAGCTATTTTTTGAGGTGGGTTTAGAGAATGTGTTACAAATGTACCTTTGTTCTACCGATTTTATTTTTAAATCCAGAAATTCGGTCTCCTCAGCAATACTAACAATAAATTTCAGATTGAGCTGGTTATTATTAATTTCATCCAGGAAAGAATCCAGTTCTTCCCTACTTTTATTCCAAATACGGACAATTTCGCAGATTAAAAAGAAATTGCACACAAGATGAAGATTTTGAGGTTGAAGCAGCTAAGATGAAGGACCAATTTATGGAGAGACAGTATCCCGAAAAAGTAATTAATTTAGCTCTAGAAAAAACGAGAAATCTAGATAGAAGTAGCTTCTTTATGGATAAGATGGCTAGGACGGAGGCAACACAAGATGTCGAGACCATTAACAATAAAATCATTTTTCCATTCACGAAAAGTCATAAGCAATTACAGACAATTGTCAAAACCCACTGGCACCACATTTTATGTGACAAAAAGATAGGCCATCTGTTACCAACCACCCCGGCCTTAATATTCACCAAGGCACCTAATCTAGGTTTAAAAATAGCCCCCTCAATTAAAGATCTGAAGCAATAAAAAAGGAGAATACAATTTTGGGCTCTTGGATGAACTTAAAGGGTTTCTTTAAGTGTGGGAAATGCATGGCCTGCAAGGTCCAATCCCACACTCAGAAAAACCACCACTATCTCCTCAATGCAGAACAACTTCACATGGGAGATTAAAGAGTGCATCACTTGCAATACGTCGGGAGTTATCTACCTTGTCCAGTGCCCCTGTAGGAGACAGTATATAGGGAGAACTAAACGTCCCTTGAAGACCAGGCTAGCTGAACATATAGCGAATATAAGGAAGGGCTACGACAAGCATTGCCTGTCTAAACACTATAAAGATATACATAATAAAGATCCTTCCGGCCTGGTCTTCACGGCACTGGAGAAGGTAGACAGACATTGGAGGGGCGGAAACTATATCAAACAGATGTCCAGGTTGGAATCCAAACACATTTACCAGTTTGGATCTCTGTTGCCAGTGGGCTTGAACGCCGAATTGGAGATTTTTGTTTTTTTGTAGATTGGGTGCCCCCATCTCAACTCCTACGACTTAGTTTGGTCGTTTAACGACACTAAGTCGTGGACTCGATTGTGGACACTCAATCTCATTCACCACATCAAGTTGATGAAGCCAGTCTGAACCATAGTATTGAAACTGACATGTAACCATCCTGAATGTGCGTTTTTCAATCTTTTAATTTTTATATTTTTTATATTTTTATATTTTATACATTCTATTCTATACATTTTCTATATCGAGATTTTGAGATTAAGATTGTCTAATCTCTCTCTCAGCCTAATCTATCATTTTATACATCTGTACTGAAATAAATGTATGTACTACATAGCACCAAGATACCAATAGAACAGATATTTATATTTTTATACACAAGAGTTATGTTCTACTGGTAATCTATATTTTATACAGTTTTATTGTATTTTTATATATAAGAATAGATACCCAGGTGCTATATATGCCATTTATTATGGTTCAATCAATTCAAATAGGATAATTTATAGTGCAGGTTGCTAGTCAAATGATATTATCCAATATCTATTTGGATGCCAACATTTTTATTTCAGCAATATAAATGAAAATTACATATATGACCTATGCATGATACACAGATTGTCATAAGGAATCCATTTTATATCAAAACGCATGTCTTTAAAAAAAAACGCACCAATACCGCTAGAAAAAACGCATGTATACTCCATGTATTTGATAGCCAATCCGGTGATCCAGGTTTTTTGGGAGCTAATTGAAGGTATAAAAGGCGGAGTAAAACAGGTGTAGCTGGACCACTGACGAAGGGAAGGAGTTCCCGAAACGCGTCTGGGCCGTACACCTGTATCAGAAGCATCTCCGCAATAGACGCATGGCCATGCAAACAATTCAACTAGCGGAAGAAGCAAGATCCCTGAGACGCTAAGTACAGAACTTCTAATCACCGCTGTGCAGTCCAGGGACATACCACTTCCGAAATCCCGCGAGACTTGGGAACAGCTGATTACAGACACCACGAGCGAGACGCCGGAACAGCCGCTTGCAGCCCATCCACCGCACACGTCCGACGGGACGTCCTCGAAACCAGAGGAAGGTAGGAACATTATCAGTCCAAACCTCATACGGTGAGGCTTACCAACAGAAGGTGCATGTTTATAAGATCATTGGCATCTAAGGATATCAAGCCCTGTTACTATGTGGTGGCGGACATTACTGAATCCATTTGCACTACTGTTGGGCCGTTATTGGAGCAGCACTTAAGAGCCAGCTAATTCCATTGACTATTGCTATATGCGCATGGGATACTGTAACATAGCGGTACAACTTATTTTCTACATTACCAGCATTGAACAGAAGAGACTGTCATTATTTAACTATTTTCTAAGTGGTATTTTTATTGTATTTTATTGCATTTTAGTTTATATGGTCCATTTGTATGTCATATTGTTATATGGTGATTTAATAAATAATTTTATGTATCACTAACTGGTTCCAGGTGTTGAGTGCTCGCCCTCACTTTCAAATTCTGCAACATCCAACTTATCTTTTCTGAGCAGGAACAGCCAATCCTTCCTTCCTTGCTATCACAGAGCCAGACAGAATCTATAACCCGCACGGAACACTGGGAGTGGGTGTAATTTAAACCAACGACCCCACCTAGTGCACCTGAAGGGAGGCGGATCTAGCTCGACTCCAAAACAAAACAAAATACTAGACACATGCTGCTAATCTGGCAGACCTCCGCACGTAGCCCGAGCAGGGCATGACAGGTGATTTGGATGGTCTAATTTGACCTTTAGCCAAACTCTCTGTGATTTACTCTCGCATGGCTACTCTTTCGGGTTCAGAAAGATTATACAACCGAGACTTTGGCATTCTAGCTTCGGGAATAAGGTTGACGGGGCAATCCTACTCCCGATGAGGAGGCAACTCCAGATCTCCACCTTTGGAGAATACATCAGAAAAATCCAAACAGAAAGGCGGTAACATTTTAGTAGTTACAACAGAAAGCGACATGCTAAGACAGTTGTCAAAGCAGTGGTGGATTGCATGCAGGAATTATCTTGGGAGTTAACTGACCTCCGTAATTCTGTTGTACTGTGTCAGAGATTCCTGGCGTCTGGCTCCGCTGGTGGGAACCAGGCCAGCCTTGAACCTAAGGTCGCTCTCCCAGATAGGTTTTCTGGGCGAAGGGATAACTTTGTTCGGTTCAGGAATCTTGTAGATTGTATTTTCGCCTACGTCCAAGACGAAAATCAAAGAGTGGTGATTATCATTTCTCTGCTAAAAAGGTGATGCTCAGTCTTGGGCCTTTTCTCTGCCGATCGGTTCTCAATCCCTCCGATCAGTGGATTAATTTTTCAGAGCCATAGGCCTGATTTATGATGATCCAGACCGGGTCTCTCTGGCTGAATCTAAGCTGCGTAGCGAGTCTTGTTGTGCTGAATTTAGGGCGACTCGGAGTGGAATGACCCAGCTCTCCTTAGTCAGTTCTGTCAGGGGCTGTCTGAGAGACTAAAAGACGCCCTTGCATTTCATGAAAACCCCGATTCTTTGGAGGCAGCTATGTCCCTAGCTGTACAGATTGATAGATGCATGAGTGAGAGGCGCAAGGTTCCCCTCAATCAGGATGCACTATCCATGTGGGGAAACTGTTCCTTCTGTCACTCGGGGCACAGTCACACTTGAACCAGTGCCTGGGGATGAACCTACGCAGTTAGGTCAGGTCTCTTGTTGCCCTGGTAATAGGAACTCTAGAAGTTAGAGAAGATTCTGTTTGTTCTGTGGTAAAGAAGGACATTTCATTAATGTGTGTCCTTTTAGGAAGCCTCAAAGTGGAAATAAAAAAAAAAAGGGGTTCTTTCCAATAAAACGAGTTCCATTACCCTTGGTAGTGTGAATGGGGAGTCAAAAAAGGTATATTTTTATTCTACCTGCAGTACCCGATTTCTCCTGCCTGCCATGGTGGCACTAGACTGTGGTGGTGGGGTTAACCTTGTTGATTATCAATTTGTTCAGAGTGATGGTTTTATAACAAGCGCATTAAGCAGAGGGATATCAGTATTTGCTATTGATTCCACTCCTCTCTTTCAAAAGTATCTAACTCATATTGTGCAGAATATTCATTTGGGGATGGGTGATTCTCATGTTGAGTCTATTTCTTGTTTTGCTCTGAAAGGTTTGCCTGCTCCTCTGGTACTGGGTTTACCATGGTTTATTAAACATAACCCTACCATTGATTGGCAAACTAGACAAATCAGTAATTGGAGTGATTTTTGTATGGACAAATGTCTCGGCACATCTATTTCTGTGGTTTCCACTAAGGCGTTACCTTTGTTTGTTTCTGATGTTGCTGATGTTTTCTCTGAGGGTGGAGATCAGGAGTTGCCCCCCGACAGAGTATGATTGTCCAATCAATCTTATTCCCGGAGCTAAATTGCCAAAATCTTGGCTATATAATCTTTCCCAACCCGAAAGAGTAGCTATGCGGGAGTATATTGCCGAGAGTTTGACAAAAGGGCATATTAGGCCATCTAAGTCACCTATGGCAGCTGGCTTCTTTTTTGTTAAAAAAAAAAAAAAAAAAAAAAAACACGGCACCCTTAGACCATGTCTAGATTTCCGGTGAACTGAATCTCATTTCTGTCCATGATCCTTATCCTCTTCCCTTGATCCCGGATCTATTTGATCAGAATGTCGGAACCAAGGTGTTTTCTAAGTTGGATTTAAGAGGGGCTTATAATCTGATCAGAATCAGGAAAGGGGATGAATGGAAGACAGCCCTCAATACCCATGAGGGCCACTTTGAGAACCTGGTCATGCCCTTTGGTTTGACTAATGCCCCGGCAGTCTTCCAGCACTTTATCAATGACATTTTTTATCATTTGGTGGGGAGGTTTGTTGTTATTTACCTCGATGACATACTTACTCACCCGATATGGAGACTCATCAGGATCATTTAAGACAAGTACTATCGATCCTTCGGGAGAATACATTGTTTGATAAGTTGGATAAATGTGTGTTTGCTGTCCAGGAGCTGCAGGGGGGGGGGGGATTTGGAGGATCCCACTCTGATTTTGGCTGATGGGGTGGATGTATCCGCTCGAATTTGAGGCGGAGTGTTTGGGGCTCAAGGTGAGGCACCGGAATCCTGTCCTTCAGGGAATTTCTTTGTTCCTTCTGAACTTCGACACAAGGTGTTTATGGAACATCATGATACTGTCCTTGCGGGACACCCTGGGAGTAGGTCCACGGTGGATCTTATTTCCCGAAGATTCTGGTGGCCAGGTTTGTGAAGCCCAAGACTGAGCATCCCCTTTCAACAACAAAATAATAATCCCTACTATCTGACTCTTGTCCCCAGAAGAGCTAGGACACAGTCTGAAATATATATTGCACGATTCCCTGAACTGAAACAAATTTTTCACTTCCTGCGGAAAACCTATCTGGGATAGCAACCTTCGATTCAGGGCAGGCCTGGTTCCCGCTGCCGGAGCCCACCGCCTGTGGTCTCTGAAACTGTGCAACGGCAGTGCAGAGGTCAGCCACCTCCAAAATCAGCCCCTGCATACGATCGATCAGTGCAGAAACATTGTCCATAGTGGCAGTGATAAAACAAAGAATAATGGTTAAGGCTACTTTCACACCTGCGTTAGGTGCGGATCCGTCTGGTATCTGCACAGACGGATCCACACCTATAAATGCAAACGATGGTATCCGTTCAGTACGTATCCGTCTGCATACACTTAGTCAAAAAAAGTCTAAGTCTAAGTGTAAGTCAA
This sequence comes from Bufo gargarizans, assembly GCF_014858855.1. Classification (NCBI taxonomy): domain Eukaryota; kingdom Metazoa; phylum Chordata; class Amphibia; order Anura; family Bufonidae; genus Bufo; species Bufo gargarizans. Next base: position 13,694,196 of record NC_058086.1, on the reverse strand, counting down.
ACGGATCCGTCCTGACTGTACATTGAAAGTCAATGGGGGACGGATCCATTTACAATTGCGCCAATATTGTGTCAATGTAAACGGATCCGTCCCCATTGACTTACATTGTTTGGCTTCGCACAGCCAGGCGGACACCAAAACGATGCAAGCAGCGTTTTAGTGTCTGCCTCCAGAGCGGAATGGAGGCGGAACGGAGCCAAACTGACGCATTCTGAATGGATCCGCATCCATTCAGAATGCATTGGGGCTAAACTGATCCGTTTGGGGCTGCTTGTGAGAGCCTTGAAATGGATCTCACAGGCGGACCTTGAAACGGCAGTGTGAAAGTAGCCTTAGACGGTTGATAATGTCACAGGTTAAGGCCTCATGCACACGACCGTTTCATTCCGTGTCCATTTTTTCGTGATTTTTTGCGGACCCATTGACTTTCAATGGGTCCGTTGAAAACTCGGCTAATGCACCGTTTGTCATCCGCGTCCGTGATCCGTGGTTCCAGTCCGTCAAAGTCAATGGGTCCGTCAAAAAACGCAGAGGCACACAAGATTGTCATCTGTGTCCGCGTCAGTTTTTTTCCTATCATTTGCATGGCAAACTTGACTTAGACTTTTATTTTTACTTTCCTTCATGTCTGGTGATCCTCCAAAAATAAAGGAAGACATACGGAAATGGATCACGGAACAACGGAACCCCATTTTGCAGAACGGAACACAACAACGGTCGTGTGCATGAGGCCTAAGGGGAAAGGAAAACACCAAATACACATCACAACGAATAGACAAAAATCTAGGCCTCAAAAGCTAAGGAAGAGGGATGGTGACCTCCTAGTAATCCCTAGCCTTTCCCTAACTCCTGCCAGTATTAGCAGATCCTGATGGTGGAAATACTCTTACACCAGATACCTAAAAGCCCTACTAAAACTGACGAGCCCTAGGAGAGGTAGCAGGGGATGTGACAGCTGGTTCCTTCCAGAATGAAGGAATCTGCGTCTCCCTGAGGCCTAGAACCAACACACTCCAGATAATAAGAAAAAGTGAAGGCAACAAGTACTTAGCTTAGAGATGCTTGGAGAAGCAGGAGATCCAAGACAAACCAGCACTAGCAACTCCAAGCAGAAACTATCAACCGCATGGTCAGCAGTGTGAGGCTGATAACGAGCGGCACCTGAGGAGAGGTGAGATACTGCCAAACAACAGCATACATAGAGGAAAACAGAGAGACCTGTCAGATAGCCTCACGTGCAGCTATTCTATCCAATCTTCTCACCTCTCTCATAGGAGGGACCGTGACAATCTGATTGTTAGGGGTCTCCTCCACACCTCGAGACCCCTATCAATAGAAGGTTCAGCGCTGCTATCCTAAGATTAGGTAATCAATGTAAAATCCTCAAAAGCTATTTTGAAGATTTCTTCGCTAACTCTGAAGAGAAAAATAGACATAAAAATATACATAAGCCATTTAATTGACCTTTTTTTCAAAAAATAATAATGGTAAGGATTCTAAAATAATAATTAGTGTTGTGCAAATTGAAGTTAACGAAGTGGACTAAAATTCACTGTGAAGCCCAATTTTTTCATGCATTTCCTCATCCATTTGAGTACGAAGAGGCTGCCGCCGCCATCTTGCTTGAAGGTCCCACACGAAATCTCATGCGCGGCGACATATGAAGTCACCATGCTGGGCGTCATGATGACCTAATCACCCACCACACAAGATTTCACGCTGGATCTTCAAGCAAGATAGCCCCTGCAGCCTCTTTGCACTCAAATGGATAAGGTAAGTACAATTTAATATATTTTTTTCTGAGCAACCCCTAAAATACTTTAATATTGATCTTAGATGCCCCAATCACTGATGAATGAGGCATCTGAGGGCTTTAATTTCCCGGGGGTGACGCAATTGCAGTTCCCTGTCATTGCACCCGTTACTTACAAAAAAATGCACTTTGTGACAAAGTAATGTCGTCATGAAGCGATTTTTTTTTTACATTCGGCAAAGCAGCCTAATCTAATTTTTAAGAACTTTGCTCATCTCTAATAATGCACATACATATTTCCCAAGTGCCCCTTTTTTGGAGGGACAGACTCTACTTTTTAACTTAATCCTCTGTCCTCCTTCTCTACATTAGTGTTGATCGCGACTATTCTAATCCCAAATTTTTATGGCGAATATCGGTACTTTGAGAATTGTAGATGTAGAATATGGTACTATATCTTCGTAATCGTGAATATTCTAGATTTTTTTTCATCAGTACCCTCCTGCTTCTTGCTTGTGTCCCAAAGAGAAGGCTGGAATATCTTTGCCTGAGCTTAGCAACATCCCTAGCAACCAATAGGAAAGTTGCCTACCCCATTACCATAAGAAATTCCCCAGCAGCCATTTTCTGCTGTTTTTTGCAGTTCTGAGAGAGAGAGAGAGCGAGCAGTGTCATTGCTGTGCTCTGTGCTTTGCAGAGTCAGCTGGATCCTTATTCAATTACATTTGATAGTTAGCTCATATATATATATATATATATATATATATAATACAGATAGTTAGGCCTCTTGCACACAAACGTGTGCGCCCTGTGGCCATGCTGCGGCCCGCAAAATGCACAAACACCCACCGTGGGGCAGCCGCAGCAGATCCCAGACCCATTCACTTTAATGGGTCTGGGTTCTGGCCGTTCCGCAAAAAGATAGGACATGTTCTATCTTTTTGCGGAATGGAAGTATGGGATGAAACCCCACGGAAGCACTCCGTACCTTTCATCAATGACAGCCCCTTGCGCCTTCCTACAGCCCCTATACCCTTTTACCAGAAATAACTGCAACAGTGCAGTACATGTATATATCGTATATAGATTTCTTGTACTGAAATATGCCCCATAACGTTTCACCAGAAATAACTGCAACAGTGCAGTGCGTATATATTTTTCTTTGTTACTGAAATATGCCTCTTTACGCTTTGAACAGAAATAACTGCAGAAGTGAAATGCGTATATATTTTTCTTGAAGTACTGAATAAGATACTAAGACATAAGCCTCTAAAGGCTTTTCAACATAACACTTGCAGCCCAATAACAAAAAGCTGGAATGACAGAGCTGTCTAATGACTATTTGGATCACAAAATAATCGTTCCCTGCACTTGTAAATCACTTTCCTATCAATGTCCCTAGCGCCTTCTGACGTCTCTCCCTGCACTAAGATGCTGTGAAATAATTCCTCCCTATCCTTTCCCTTCGCTTTTTTCTGTCTTTTTTTCCCCCACAATCGTTTTTCCAATAGCTGTCCCTAGTGCCTTCACACGTCTGTCCCTGCACTCTGAACGCTGGAAAATGGCAGAATCTAAAATGTCTGCCGCATTTATAGGGCTGTGACATCACAGAGCTGGCTACTTATTAGCTGCATGCAGGCATGTCAATCAGGGTGATCCCGTCTTCCCAGAGTTCCTTGCCCCATGTCCTCAGTCCTCACACGTGTAGCCACCATTTTAGCAAAAATGTGATTCGTTACCACGAAGTGCGAGGAAATTTGCATTAGTTGCGAATCAGATTTTTCCTGAAATTCTAAACAAATTCCACTTCATCAGCTTTGATTCGCTTATCTCTAGTACCATTACAATCTTCATCGACTATTTACGAACATTCAGTCACCCGGGGGCGGAAGAGTCTCTCACTCCATCCCGTAATTTGACAGGGTGGAGTGGAGATTCCTTTGGAAGGTTTTGGGTAGGATGGGGTTTGGAGATAGATTTATAGATATGATCAAATTGCTGTATAGATCCCCTCTGGCAAGATTAAAAATTAATTGGAGTTTGACAACCAGTTTTGCTTTGCTTTGCTTTGAATAGGGGTACTCATCAGGACTGTCCTCTTTCCCCATTGTTATTTGATATCTATATTGAGCCCTTGGCCCTGGCTGTTAGGCAAGATTCTAAGATTGAAGGGTTTGGAGCAATAGGGGTGGAGGACCGCATTTCTTTATACATGGATGATGTTTTATTTTTTATAGATCTTTTATTGATTTTTTATAGATCACAATACAACTCTTCCAAGACTTATCCATGTAGTTAATTCTTTCAGTAAGGTCTTTGGCATAGATATAAACTGGTCAAAAACCACTCTTATGCCAGTGGATAGCTTTGTACTCTCTACTGAATGAACTCTGAATACTGAATGTTTCTAATTCTTTTCAATATTTGGGTATGACTATATCTCCTAAGATTTTCTACAGCTTAATTTGATTCTATTATTAACTAACTTGAGGTAAAAAATTGGGATATGGCTCTGACTTCCTTCATCCAGAGCTGACAGAGTCTCCCTGGTCAATATGGTGATTTGGGCCCAGCTCCTCTATATCCTTAGGAATTCACCTACCGTATATGGATAGTGGATACATTTTTTAAGCTTATCGAGAGAATTATTAATGATTTGTTGTGGGGAAGAAAAAGGGTAAGGCTTAAACTGGAATATCTATATAAGCCCTTGGATCAGGGAGGGTTAAATATTCCCTACTTCAAGGGTTATTTTATAGTCGGGCAACTGTGGCTATACTGCGAATGGAAAAAGAGTGTATTGGGAGGAAATCCCTGTATAACAACATATTCACATTATTAGAATCGGGGCAATTGATTAATATGCAACAGGAGTATAAAGAGGCCAAAAAATTATTATCTAAGGCATGGGACACTATTAGAGGATGGTTTAGAATAACAGGATCCCTTAAGTGTATTCCCCTCTGGTATAATTTTAATCTACAGGCTTTTGATAAAATAGCCGGGGACCAGTATTGGCAAAAAAATAATATCTTATATGTAGCACAAGTGGCGAAGAATGGAGAGATGCTCTCGTTCTCTGCATTAGCACAAACTGAGAATATGAGTGGTTTGTCCTGGCTTAGAGATAGGAGATAGATGGAGATAGATATTTCTACCTCCTTAAATGATTTTTTTAAGGGAATTTAGATAACAGGGTTAAGATTGCACAATTGTATAAATTTTTACTCAATGCACTATTTAATAAAACTCAATCACCAGGACAAAGGGCCTGGGGAATAGATTGCCCAAGAATTTAATTAGAGGGATGGAGAAATATACTAGCGAATTTGAGTTTAATATCACATAACTTTAATCATGTACTGATACAATTTAATATTTTACATAGATTATATCTCATGCCTTTATGGCTTAATAAATGTGGGTTAAGAGATAATTCTAAGTGTCCACCGTGTGACCTCTTTGGGGCTGACCACTTACACGTGTTCTGGTCCTGTCCAGAATTAAAAGAATACTGGTTGGTGATTAATAACTTTATTAGCCAGATACTGAGACTCCCGATTTAATTTACGTTTGAATGCTGCATATTGAGTGATTTCTCTAAGGTAAATTGGCATAAGTATATGAAGATTCTTTTGAATAGAATTTTGTTTTTAGCTAGACGTATGATTAGTTGAGTTTGGTTCTCACGAGATCTTCCAAATTTAAATACTTGGATAAATTTGGTTTATGGGGTTAAAAACTATGAGAATGTCCTATATAAGCAAAAAGACAGTCAGGAGAAGTGGATTAAGATATGGAAAGCTTGGGAGTCTTAATCCTTCTCGCCCCCAATTGTATACTATTCTTGTTTGAGTGGGATCCTGGAGGGTCTTTGAGACACATAGCAAGGGTAGGGTGGGTAGGGAAATGGGTTATCATGGGGAATTGTAAATAAGAATAATTTTATACTGTAATTTTGAATGAAGATATAATAGTTTTAACAGGGGTGTGTAGATTTGTATATCCACTGTAGGATATACAAATCTACACACCCCTGTTAAAATGTCAGGTTTCTGTGATGTAAAAAAATGAGACAAAGATAAATTATTTCAGAACTTTTTCCACCTTTAATGTGACCTATAAACTGTACAACTCAATTGAAAAACAAACTGAGATCTTTAGGTGGAGGGAAGAAAACTAATACAACGAAAATAATGTGGTTGCATAAGTGTGCACACCCTCTTATAACTGGGAATGTAGCTGTGTTCAGAATTAAGCAATCACATTCTAAATCATGTTAAATAGGAGTCAGCATACACCTGCCATCATTTAAAGTGCCTCTGATTAACCCCAAATAAAGTTCAGCTGCTCTAGTTGGTCATTCCTGAAATTTCCTGAAACTATTGAAAACCGGAACAAAAAATAAAATAAGGTGTCAGGTATAAGGGTGAATATTTTGCATCATTTTGATATTTGACATTCTGATATTTGTACAAGCTTCTCCAGCTTCAATCTTTTTTTATATTTACAGTGTACTAGTAAATTTATCGGTGTCTGGCAACCCCAATCACAAACTAAATTCTAAAATCCAAGTTCTTTTATAGCTGACCTCCATGAAAACTACTTTACCATTGTTGTTCTTCTAGTAAAATACACTTATTAGAATTTACAATACAGTTCACACTTTAGCAAGTCAAATCTCTATTGATTTAGTGAAATTGGAAAAGAGGACAAAGGTGCAAAGCAGAATAAAATGCCTACAATCTAAAATAATGGATTTAAGACATAAGAAGATATTTGTTGAATACAAAATAACAAGAAAAAAAATGCTAATTCAGTTTTCTCAGCAGCAGTGGAAATTCTCATAAGAACCATCATTTTTTATGATACCAAACTAAACAAGCACTGACATACTGAAATTACAGTAAGATGATAAAATAGAAAAGGGACTTAAAGAGGATTTTTGATGTTTTTTTTTTTATTAATTGAGATAAATACCTTTACTTGCGGGGTACCCACAGCCAGGGAGAAGGTGAGTTTTTTTTTCTCCCTGGTTGTGATGCTCTCCGCTGTGATTGGATTGCGGCACATTCATGGAGAAGGAGACGCCCATTGAGAAACCCTGGCGTCTCCTCCTCCCTGTACCGATGCTCAGTATTAGCATACTGAGCAGGAAAACTACGGGGGAACACAGCGGGGCGCAGGAGCGATATTTTAAAAAAATCATGCCGGGTAGCAGCATCAGTGAGGGGTACCTGCAAGTAAAGGTATTTATCTCAATTAATAAAAAAACATCAAAGGTCCTCTTTAACCTCTTAAGGACACAGTGCACACCTGTACGCCCTGATGTCCTGGTACGGCGGGCGGTGATCGGAACTGGGTGCCTGCTGAAATCAATCAGCAGGCACCCTGGGTCAATGATTGGACCCTGGGCAAAAATTTACTTGGGCTCCCTGGATCCCACCTTCCCACACCTTAGCAAGCAATCACGCCCTCCACCACAACACACACACAAAAAATCCACACATCTGGTAGAGTACAGTGAATTACTGTAAATACTTCCAGTTCTGAAGACTCCAGCGGCTCAGGATCAGTGCTCTGGGCAGCTGGGCTCAGGCTGGAAGTGGGCACCGCTCTGCAGGAAGGAGACCAGGGCTCGGCTCACCCTAGTGTTACAGTTCACCCCAGCACCCCACAGTATGCAGTATAGCACCCTATAGTATACAGCAACCCACAGTATGCAGTATAGCACCCCACACTATACAGTACCCCACAGTATATAGTAGAACAGTATAGCAGCCTACAGTATACAGCACCCCACAGTATACAGTAGATCAGTATAGCACCTCACCGTATACAGCACCCCAAACTATACACGATACAGCACCCGACACTATACAGCCCCCCACACTATACAGTAAAGCAGTATAGCACTCCACACTATACAGCACCCACAGTATACAGCCCCCCATGGTATACAGTACAGCAGTATAGCACTCCACAATATACAGCACCCACAGTATACAGTATACAGCCCCCCACACTATACAGGCCCCCCACAGTATACAGGCCCCCCACAGTATACAGGCCCCCCACAGTATACAGGCCCCCCACAGTATACAGGCCCACACACAGTATACAGGCCCCCACACAGTATACAGGCCCCCACACAGTATACAGCCCCCCACACTATACAGGCCCCCCACACTATACAGGCCCCCCACAGTTCACAGCCCCCCCACAGTATACGGCCCCCCACAGTATACAGCCCCCCACAGTATACAGGCCCCCACAGTATACAGGCCCCCACAATATACAGGCCGCGCACAGTATACAGTCCCGCACAGTATACAGTCGTTATAAGGTTGGATAGTTCTCCAATTGGATATTGTGGGTGTTAGGAGATGGTTCCCAAACCAGATATATACAATATAGAAAGACTCCTGTACTCCACTTTAGTTTCAGTATAAAGCTTTTATTTTGTGCGGTTCGAGTCAAAGAATGTTTTTTCGGGTGAATAGCCTTCTTCAGTGTAACTGGAAAGGCATATAAAGTGTCACAATAAATGTACAATAGTCACAATACGTGTGTAAGAAATCTTACAGTATTTGAAGTATCACGGTAGTTAAAGAATAGTCGTACAATATATATAGTGTTGCAAATAGGTGCGCAATAGACATACAGCACATGACATATCGATTAAATTATGTACAAAAGAGGAAGACGTGTCGATATGGCACATCAAGAGAGCGTCATCTGTCATCTGGGGACCCTGTGGGATCATCTTCATTGGGGTAGTCTGTGGTGAGTAGGTGGCTTTAGGTCGTGGGCTCATTCTGTTGTGAATCACTTGGTGCTCCACCGGATTTAAAGTGGGGCAATAGGCAACAGTTGGTGGAATTAAGGAATGAATAATGCAAAATCTGACATAGCGCATACTAACAAATCTCTATAACACGTATACTATAGAGTTAAGAATCATGTTACTGCATCAGGCTAGTCTAGCTACGTGCAGAGTCCAGTTTAGCATAGGTTGCAATCAGACATATTAATGCAGGATATTACAAAGTACAGGTAGAGAGGCAGTTTAGTACTTGCAGTTTGGTATTGTAGCAATTAGCATTGTCTGTTCTTACCCGGATTGTGGCCGCATAAAGTGCAAAGCTGAATAGGGGTGAATTCCCTCAGTGGGTGGCAGGAAATGCTGCTTCTTGTTGGGCTCTATGTCCCTGTTTGGCACGTGGTCCGGGAGGCTGAGGCCTGTATTCCGGATTGCCATAGTGTTTGATGTGTCTCCGTTCCCCTTATGAGGAGGCTCGGCTGCGCGGCGTGGTTGGGGGGCGGGTACTAGCTGGCGTACTTCCGGGTAAGCCAAGATGGCGCCCGGAGCTCTCCATGAGGGATTGTGCATGCGCGCGCTGCGTCTGGGCGGGTGTTGGAGCGGCCGGCTGTTTCTATCCACTGCGTGTGATTGCGCATGCGCCGGGTCTCGTTGTTGCTGTCAATAGCTGTCTATGCTGGGGAAGCGCTGAGACTGAGAGCTGGGAGAGTTAGGGGTGCAATTTCTGCCATATTTACCTACCGATGACCACCAGAGGGATGAGCCATACAAAGGATATGATCTATTCAGTTCTTGTTTGAGAACTTGGATGAAGTTCAATATCTGCTCTAAAATAGGAATAGAGGTGTCATTAGTGCTGTATAGTTAAAATCAAAGGTCAATATTTGCAAATTGTGGTCTTGCTCACAGTGGTCCATAGGGTAATACATGCAGCCAGTACTGTACATACTACCAAAAGTCCACAAACGTCTTAACAAACCCCCCGGACGTCCTATAGTCTCATCCTCTGACTCCATTCTGTCTCCCCTCTCGGAATTCCTAGAGAAGGTCCTCACACCCAAAGTTAAAACCACTAAGTCTTTTCTTCTCGACACATCCACATTCCTACATCTCATAAGGGATATCAAACAGGTGCAGCCAGATTCCATTCTGGCCACCCTTGATGTAGTAACAACGGGCACCAAACCTGAAGTCTCATCACTATGTATGGACCTCCTCCATCTTGTGCTTACCCAAAACTACTTTTTGTTTGAAGACAACTTCTTCATTCAAAAACAGGGGACCGCGATGGGGGCACACATGGCGCCCCCCTACGCCAATTGCTACATGGCCACGTTTGAGGAAGACTACATCTACACGAATACAGAATTTCAACAACACATAATAACCTGGAAAAGATACATCGATGATGTTTTCTACATATGGAACAGCACGATAGAATCACTACACGATTTCCTCACCTACTTAAACTCCATTTGGCCTGAACTCCAGTTCACCCTACACCGCAGCAGCACATCAATCAATTTTCTCGACACCTCTACACAAAGCCCACAGACCGCAATAGTCTACTACATTATTCTAGCTTTCACCCCACCAGCATGAAAAAGTCCCTCCCACGATCGCAGTTCCAAAGGATATCCCGCATAGTTGACAACACGGCAACAAAAGAAATGAGATTAAATGAAATGTCCACACGTTTTCTCAACAGGGGCTATCCTAGCACTGTGATAAAAGAATGCCTACAACCCAGCCAGAAGGTCAGGGTAAAACAGGCCCAAAGGGTACCTTTCGTAAACACATTCCACCCCTTTGCGCACAAGATCCAACACATCTTACGCAAACACTGGCACCTCTTGGACCAGGCGTATCCACACATCGAGGCATTCTCACTTCCCTTCCTACCATGTAATAGACGCCCAAAGAACTTAAAAGACATGCTTGTAAGGTTAGATGTGGGCTCTAATATCAAGATGCCGAGACAATTGCTCCTACAAACACAGCACAAAGGCACATTTCCCTGCCTACATTGCACGCAATGTTCACATGTCACAAAGGGTGACAAGATCTTCCACCCCCTAACAGGGAAAGGGATCCCGGTACGGGGCTTCTTCACATGCGATTCCACCAATGTTATTTATGTCATCAAATGCCCCTGCGGCCTGACTTATGTGGGTGAAACAACACAGACCATTAGGGACAGAATATGTCAGCATAAGTCCAACATCCGATGTGAAAATAATCACCTGCCCATTCCCGCACACTTCGCGGCTAAACGCCACACTATTGCCCAACTGCAATTCCAGGTAGTGGAACAGGTAGTAGTCCCCAGAAGGGGCGGAGACCTATCACGCCTCCTCATGAACAGGGAAGCCATGTGGATCCACCGTCTACAAACGCTGGAACCCAAGGGACTCAACCGGGATTATGAAATAGGAAGCTTCATATAGCTCCTACAGTACTGTAAATAATCCAAATCTTTTTCCCCCCTCTTTCTATGTTCACAAAAAAATACGTTATTTACCAAGATCCAAAATGAACACCGTCGGCGGACGATATGTTTAATATATTTTAAATTTCTGTAATCAAGTGCTTTTGAATTATAAGCGACGGTGACACTGGTGCCAACGGACTTCCATTTAAATATAACATGCAACATGTACATTTATTACATTCTTGTATATATGACTGTTTGAATGCAAATCAACCGCATGCATTACCCTATGGACCACTGTGAGCAAGACCACAATTTGCAAATATTGACCTTTGCTTTTAACTATACAGCACTAACGACACCTCTATTCCTATTTTAGAGCAGATATTGAACTTCATCCAAGTTCTCAAACAAGAACTGAATAGATCATATCCTTTGTATGGCTCATCCCTCTGGTGGTCATCGGTAGGTAAATATGGCAGAAATTGCACCCCTAACTCTCCCAGCTCTCAGTCTCAGCGCTTCCCCAGCATAGACAGCTATTGACAGCAACAACGAGACCCGGCGCATGCGCAATCACACGCAGTGGATAGAAACAGCCGGCCGCTCCAACACCCGCCCAGACGCAGCGCGCGCATGCACAATCCCTCATGGAGAGCTCCGGGCGCCATCTTGGCTTACCCGGAAGTACGCCAGCTAGTACCCGCCCCTCCAACCACGCCGTGCAGCCGAGCCTCTTCATAAGGGGAACGGAGACACATCAAACACTATGGCAATCCGGAATACAGGCCTCAGCCTCCCGGACCACGTGCCAAACAGGGACATAGAGCCCAACAAGAAGCAGCATTTCCTGCCACCCACTGAGGGAATTCACCCCTATTCAGCTTTGCACTATGCGGCCACAATCCGGGTAAGAACAGACAATGCTAATTGCTACAATACCAAACTGCATATACTAAACTGCCTCTCTACCTGTACTTTGTAATATCCTGCATTAATATGTCTGATTGCAACCTATACTAAACTGGACTCTGCACGTAGCTAGACTAGCCTGATGCAGTAACATGATGTAATGACCGACGTCACGCACAGGGAGGAAAACAGGGAAAGCCCTGCCCAAGGGAGAGGGAAAGGCGGTGACCCCTAACTCACCTTGCGGCGGGTACCTGACTGCCCTGACGTCCCTAGACGGGTTCCTCACCCGTGCGGCGATCACGTGCCTAAACCCTGGCTTTCCCTGAAATGAGCCCTAGATAGTGAACGGGCCGGTGTGATCGCTAGTCCGCACCACTGCACTAAGAGGGAAACACCAGGGAGAGGACAGACAAATACAGACAAACACATACACCCAGGTGGGCGACCACAGCAGTCCACAAAGGTTCAACAGGGATCTGGAGGGTAGCGTTCTAAAGCAACAATCAGAGAACGCAGCAACACAGCTCCAGTGGGTCAGAATAGATGTCCAGGCAGGAAGCTCTATCTCTGGCAACCAGAGAAGTGTGAGAGAGGAATATAAGGAGGTTTGGGAGTGCTGGACAAGGAACAGCTGAGGAGAAGGAGCTACGGATCCCTGAGTGAGCCAAAAGGGTTTGCAAAGCAAACCCAGAAAGCTACCATAAGGAAAACAGCCCTATCTTAAATAGAGCGTGCAGCCAACCGCTGCGACTTCCTGACCCCGTGTATAACGGAGTCAGGCGTGGTTCTCGATAACCTCGTGACACATGATCCTTAACTCTATAGTATACGTATAGTTATAGAGATTTGTTAGTTTGCACTATGTCAGATTTTGCATTATTCATTCCTTAATTCCACTAACTGTTGCCTATTGCCCCACTTTAAATCCGGTGGAGCACCAAGTGATTCACCACAGAATGACCCCACGACCTAAAGCCACCTACTCACCACAGACTACCCTGATGAAGATGATCCCACAGGGTCCCCAGATGACGCTCTCTTGATGTGCCATATCGACACGTCTTCCTCTTTTGTACATAATTTAATCGATATGTCATGTTCTGTATGTCTATTGCGCACCTATTTGCAACACTATATATATTGTACGACTATTCTTTAATTATCATGATACTTCAAATACTGTAAGATTTCTTACACTCATATTGTGACTATTGTACATTTATTGTGACACTTTATATGCCTTTTCAGTTACACTGAAGAAGGCTATTCTGCCGAAAACGTTCTTTGACTGGAACCGCACAAAATAAAAGCTTTATACTGAAACTCAAGTGGAGTACAGGAGTCTTTCTATATTGCACAGTATACAGTCCCGCCCACAGTATACAGTCCCACACAGTATACAGGCCTCCCACAGTATACAGGCCCCCACACAGTATGCAGCACCCCACTATACAGTAGTTTACAGTATATTAGCATAACAGCCCCTGTCACCTTTTTCTGATGTAATCTTCACAAAAAAAGCTCCACAGTTAAGGCAAACTTCTCCTGCAACACTAGTGGTAGGACCTGTGATGACCTCATAGCCATGTGACCAGTAATATTGCTAGGTTACTGGTCACATGGTGATGATGTCATCTAAGGTCTTAGATCACATTCACAGCTCTAACAGTACGATGCCTGGACTCAGTGCCGGCAGGCATGGCATGGCAGCACCCCCTGTGTAGCTTACAGCCTGACACCCGGGGCAGTGGCTAGCAGGGCTCAAGAGGCAGCTGCCTTGGGCCCCCCAGGAGCAACTTTTTCCCCTTTTGCCCCTTGGTAAAGACGGCCCTGGCCAAGGGGGGTCTTGTGACCCCCCTGTATGGGCGATTGCTGCAAACCGCAGGTCAATTCAAACCTGTGGTTTGCAGCGCTTTTTAGAAATTTCTGATCGCCGCGGTCTGTGACCGCGGGGATCAGAAACTTCAAAATGCCTTTATTTTATGTTTAACCCCCCCCTGCAGCCCTCTGTGTTATGTGCCGGCGGGCGCAGCGGCGGGGAAGTGCGGGCGGTGCGGCAGTGCGGGCGAGCAGGCGGTGCTGGGGAGGCGGGCAGGCCCGCGATCATCCGCCCGCCCCCTCTCTCAGGATGGCTGAGCGGTTTTAGCAGAGTGTCAGCACATTGCTGACACTCTGCTTGAAACGGCTGACATCTGTGTTGGCACAGATGTCAGCCGCTTAACCCCTTCCATGCCGCAGTCTGTAGGGACCGCTGTATGGAAGAGGTCAACAGGGAGGGAACTCCCTCCCTCTCCCATTGGAGGCTGCTGTGCCTTTTCAGCCCCCGATTCTTGACGGGATCACAGAGGGAGAGGGTCCCTCTCCTTTTCCATCACCCGCTGCTCTGTTGTGGTAGCTAGTGATGGTTACCATGGCAACCGGACGCCTTCACAGGCTTCCTGCTGTCCATGGTGCTGATCAGACTTCTGATAAAGGCAGAAGTCTAATCAGACTTTGCAAAGTGAAAATACAGTACAGTACACTATATAGGGTACTGTACTGTATTTTACAGACATCAGACTCACTGGATCTTCAAGAACCAAGTGGGTGTGGGTCAAAAAGTGGAAAAAAAAAAAAAACATTTAGCACAGATTTGCAAAAAATGGCCTGGTCCTTAAGGTGAAAATGAGCCCAGTCCCTAAGGGGTTAAAGAGAAACTAAACTTTTAATTGATTATTTGGTAAAATGTCCTAAATGTCCTAATAATACTTTTTGTAAAATACTTTATTAATGGATTTTTAATTTTTAATAGTGTTTTTCCTCCCTAAAGCGCACCTTTACAGTGTACGGAGTCTACAGTTTATCAATAGAACCATGCATGGAGTACGGGTATAAGCACACATTGCTGCTACTGGCTGTGCCCTGCTGCCTCCCCCTCAAAGTTTACTAAATGCTGGCATAACACATGGGTACCCTTTAATCATGTGCTTTGCCAGGATTAGCTGAGCAGAGAGGGGTCCTACCTGTGCCAGCTTTGTCCTGCATGTCAGCTTTTAGCTTAGCGAAGCAAGCACAGGCAGGAGCTAATCCTGGCGTAGCACATGGTTACAGGGTATCCATGTGCTATGCCAGCATTTAATAAACCTCGGGGGGACGACTGCCAGGAGCAGCAATGTGTGCTCATGCCCGTACTCTATTTGCTGCAGCCACATTAATAAACTGTATAAACTGTAGACTCCATACTGTAGACTCCATACTCCGCACACAGCGGTGTACAGTAAAGCAGACTTTAAAGGGAACCTGTCACCGGGATTTTGTGTATAGAGCTGAGGACATGGGTTGCTAGATGGCAGCTAGCACATCCGCAATCCCCAGTCTCCATAGCTCTGTGTGCTTTTATTGTGTAAAAAACAGATTTGATACATATGCAAATTAACCTGAGATGAGTCCTATACGTGAGATGAGTCAGGGACAGGACTCATCTCAGGTTAATTTGCATATGTATCAAATCAGTTTTTTTTACACAATAAAAGCACACAGAGTTATGGGGACTGGGTATTGAGGATGTGCTAGTGGCCATCTAGCAACCCATGTCCTCAGCTCTATACACAAAATCCCGGTGACAGGTTCTCTTTAAGCACACAGGGAAAGGTGCGCTTTAGGGTGGGAAAACTCTAATAAAAATGAAAAATCCATTAATAAAGTATATTACAAAATGTATTATTAGGGCATTTAGGGCATTTTACAAAAAACTGAAGTAAAGGTTTTGTTACTCTTTAAACCAGATAAAAATATTGGTTGTTCAAAGATGAACATTATATTCAGTGTATAAAAAAGAGGAGAAAATAGATTACTGGCATTTCGTGTCATGGTATCCTATACTACCACAAAAAATGACCAGCACTTTCTACTTCTAGCTCCACCTTAATAGTGTGCTCCCCTGTGAGCAAAAGGGGTTTCCAGATATCCTTGCATAATTGCAGCATCCACAAATATCATCATGCTGGTATATACTATATGTGTATATACTATATGTGGTATATAGTAATATAACAGAAAAAAAACATGCATAATGGAGAGTACTGCAAAATGTAGTGATTGTGCTAATATTAGGGCATTCAGATGTCAGTTTCACTCACCTCTCTGGGGGGATTCTGTGTGACTGTTTTCCTGATAAAACTCCAGTGATCCTTTAGGCCATTTCTAGTGATAGGACTTTATGTTACATGTTCTTAAAGGCTATGTACTCTTTTGGGGGCATTTTGTATGATCACATGTTTCTCATTTGGGGCTAAAATTATTTTTTTCATTTGGTCATTATTAAAAATATTGAGCAGTTCTGTCTCAAAGGGTTAACTGTTTTTCTAGCTGTGTGCATCCTACTTTCACTTACACTTTGTGCCGGTCATCTAATAACCCTTATCTCTAAACTACTGAGATGTCATAAAAATGTATTTAAGCCACACTCTTATCAGTAAGATAAGAACTGAGCTATAATGAGTGTTTATAAGGTTTGTGAGCAGATATAAGGAACCCATCAGCTCCCTGTCTGACAGAGCAGAGAGAAAATTCAGATACTGCTAATAGAGCATCTCAGCTCTGTACAGAGAAAAGGACTCCATATTAAAAAATGATAAAAAAAAGATTTTTAGCTCATAATGAGTACAATGCACTAATAAAAAAAATGTGCCCACAAATGTGTACATAGCCTTTAATGTTTAATAGTGAGTTATACTATGCTGTGTGATTTGCATGTGCTTCAGGCTGAAGCCCTAAACCCGGCAATTTCCTGTGAAGTTTGTAAGTCAGCCAGTTGGAGTATAATCAGAAAGCAGCATTTTCAGTCCTATAGCAGCCACAGACCATGTTTGGATTTAGGGAGAAGACAAGGAAGCATCCCAAATAATGATCATAGATCATCATCTTTAAATACGGATGGAGTAGAGTTAACACTTGTGTTTTCTAACAGTTGTGTTATCTAATCTAAGCAAACGCCTTCAATTGCTTTTCAATGGCTTTTGCCTCAAGATAACGCAATGAGTTAAGAAATTTGAGTTAAGAGCTGGAGTGCTAACCCTGCTCCATCTGTAGGTTGATTAGCCATAAAAAGAGGGTGTCCATGGAATCTGTGAAGGTAACACTCATTTTAGGTTGCTGGACTTCACAGGCCTCGATTGAGTATAAAGGCTGCTAACCCTCAATGATATTATTGTAGCAGTTTGCAAGTGCTGCTTTCGAGGCTCTACACTCTGCAGTGGGAATTGTAGACGTTATGTATAGAATTGCACACCTCAGCTGAATTGTATGTTAAGTGCTCTTTCACACAAGTGGGTTCCTTGCGGGAATCACGATCCATGTGAGAGAGGGATCGTGCAGTCTGGACTACAGAAGCGCATGGCATTATCAGGATTGAAAATGCTGTGTGCCTCTGACCTTTCTGTAACGGAATCATACTGAGATAAAGCTGTCAGTATTTGGTAAATTTTGTGGTACATTTCTGCAAGCCCTAACCCCTTAGAGGCCCATTTCATTAGACAGCCACAGAACAAGTAGGGCAGTTGGAAGGTGTGTTCTGTACACTGCAAAAACATTTATGGCCTTTATTAAAGTATTTATGGCGCTAGATCATTGAAGAGTTAAATTGGAAAACAGTGGATAGGAGAAACAATTGCAAACACATTTAGTTTCTTTGTGCCACCGGATCTTTTTTGTGCTACATTTTCCAAAAATAATAGTTTGAGTTTACACGGAGACCTACATTTTCACTTTGTTGGATTTAATGATTTGTAAAAATAAGGCCCAATTATTTCACAGAAGCTCTGAAGATCAGCAGGGAGCAATTGCTCCTTTAAAGTTAGATGTGTCCTTTTCTGATTCTCTGAAGGCAGGTATGATAATCTCCAATGGTATTGGATTTTACTTAAAGGGGTTATGTCATGACTGATGTAAAAAATAAAAATCAGACATCATATAGTACATGACTATCTCTTTCGAATAAAGCTACAACCAGCCCTGAACCTCACATGGATCCAGAGATCTCCCCATTCATTGCTCCAATTTATTTCAGACTGGGAGCTCAATCAAGGGACATGTTCTCTCTGCTGCAGCTCTCTTCTTGTAGCAGCTTTTAATAGAAGATATGTCTGGTGACAGTTGAAGATTTAAACTAAGCGCCTGTGACCACCGCAGTAAGATGGATAGAGAAACAACAAAAGAACAAACAGCAGGTGGCGCTATACATATACGTTTTATTGAATAGCTCAGTGGCTGCGCTAAGATTTAACTACATGCAATTACAGAAGTATTCACATCCAGGTAGTGGTTTGAAAAAAAATTGTATATTTGTCACAGGACAACCCCTTTAAACATTCAGGCACTGTATCAGTACATTATTATTATTTGCAACTCAAACAGCAGTATTTATGAAACGAGCACCTCTCCCACCTTCCTGAACCCCTCTATGCCTATATATCTGACCATGGGGTTTGGACACCTGGCACCCTCAATCAGCTGTTTGAAGAGGCTGAAGTGCTCCTGTGAGTGCTGTGGCTGCCTCACAGCATACCAAGCACAGTGTATGGCGGCTGCGCTTGGTATAGCAGCCCTGGCTTATTTACTTGAATGGGACTCAGCTGCATATAGTAGGCCATGTGAATGATGAACGTGACATCCCTGGCCTAGGAAGGGTGGGGGTTCCAGGAGTCAGACACTTACCAATCATTCCTGCGGGTAGGTCATCAAAATTTTAATCCCAAAAAGCCCCTTTAAATCAAGAAGTTGCAAGACTTCTGGGGAGACTTGAAAGAACAACATCTGTCCAGCTATTTAAGAAGTTGTTCTATAACTAAACTTCTAGGGGTGAATTTATCATTTGTGGTCGTTTTGCTGTGAGTTTTAAGTCTGTCTTTGCTTTGTGAGGTTGCTCCAAATTTATGAAATGGAGCCCAGTAATAATATATTTGGCGCGAGTGCAATATTATGTACACCTATGTCTGTAAACGTACACTAGGACTGGAGGCTGCTTGGCTTGGAGATGTGACTTTTTAAAAGTCGCACATCATAAATGAGACTTAGGCTGGGTTCAAGTTTTTCCCATTCTTTTAACGTATACAAAAAATGTATACGTTAAACCGATGCCTTAGACTTAAGGCAGGCATGTCCAAACTGCGGCCCTCCAGCTGTTGCAAAACTACAACTCCCAGCATGCCTGGATAGCTTACAGCTATTAGGACATGCTGGGAGTTGTAGTTTTGCAACAGCTGGAGGGCCGCAGTTTGGACATGCCTGATAAGGCATACAGTGGCATCCATTCATCATAGAGTTCCACTGTAAAAATAAATGTATACCTTTTTTACTAGACTGTGCAGGATACAAGAACGTGGTGTGCTGCGTTTTTGCATCCATTTTATTTGTAATGTATACATCAAACAGAGGCATAAAACGTGATGTGAACCCGAAATCCTGACCTACTTTTCACTCCACTTCTGAAAGTGACGAGGCTCACCAAATGTCTCAAATTTGCAACTTGTTTATACAACAATACTGGCATAGCAGATTTGACAAATGACCCCCATAATCTTTTTGTTCCCAGTATATAAGCATCTATTACGACGTACAGAACGTGTACACATTTGTGTATGTGCATTAAAAAGGGAATATCCAGCTCAACTGTTAAAATCTCTAACTTTACATCTTCAAAGAAATAAGGAACATCAGTCCACACAATCAGCTGACATGTTTCAAGCTTCATGGGTTCTTGGCTGTGTGGACTAAAATTTGTGTATTTTGAAGATGTAACTAAACCAATAAAGATAGAGATTTTAACAGTTGGAGCTGGATAGTCCTCTTCTACTTTGAATATTTATAACAACTACTGTATACAGTAATTGCATAGACAGGAGAGAAAGCTTTCAAATTACTTGAATTTGCTGCATGTGCCATCCTGTAGACTGCGGTTACGCTACAAACTGAAAAAAATGAGATCCTACCATGAAATGAACAACCCAGATTCAGCCTCGCTCTATATCAGGCATGCTCAACCTGCGGCCCTCCAGATGTTGTAAAACTACAACTCCCACAATGCCCTGCTGTAGGCTGATAGCTGTAGGCTGTTCGGGCATGCTGGGAGTTGTAGTTTTGCAACAGCTGGAGGGCCGCAGGTTGAGCATGCCTGCTCTATATGATACGACCTGTCATTAAAAATTTTCTTTCACCTGCTGCAAAAATTCCAACGATAAGATACACATCAGATTGTGTGGTTTTAATAGACCTGCTCCGCCACAAAAAAGTCAACTGGAAAATAATGACTTGAATATAAAACTTGGGCTTACATGCCGCACATGTAGAATACAAGGGACTTAGTAATGCAATGTCCAAGATTACTACATTTGGCATAAGGTTGAAAGGTGACAAAACAATTGAATGGATTACATAAAATAAAAAGAACATGCTGCTTTTTTGCAGAAACATTATTGTTCATAGACTATATTTAATATAGGATCTCAGGCTCACACAACTTATAAAATACTGGCAAGATGACCCGGCTTCACACTGATATATTTAGACTATTTCATTTAATGTAAAGATATTCACAGTGTCCCTCATAACAGGGACCTCTACAACACCCCTCCCCCTTAATAAGGACCTCCACAGCATCCCACCCCCTTACTTTTGACCTCCACAGCATTCTATCCCTTTAACAGTGACCTCCACAGTGCCCCACCCATTAATTGGGACCTTCATAGCCCCCTACCCCCATAACAGTGTTCTTCACAGTGGCCCGTCCCCTTAACACTGACCCTCCACAGCACCCTGCCCTTAACATTGACCTCCACAGCAGCCCACTCCCTTAACTTTGGTCTTCACAGCAGCCCACCCATTAACATTGACCTGCATAGAGGCCAGCCCCCTTAACAATCACATCAACAGCACCTTGCCCCCTTAACAGTGACCTCCAAAGTACGTCGCTCCCTTAAGAGTGACCTCCACAGAAACCCACCCCCTTAACTGTGACCTCCACAGTTCTCTGCCCCCTTTACACTAACCTACACAGTGGCCTGCCCCTTAAAAGTGACCTCCACAGTGGCCTGCCCTCCTACTAGTCACCACACAATGCCCTCTTAAAAGTAACCTCTACAGCACCCCGCCCCATTAACAGTGACATTCACAGAGCCCACCCCCTTAACAGTGACCTCTACAGCACCATGCCCCCTTAAAATTGACCTCCGCAGTACCGCACCCCCTTAACACTGACCTTCACAGTGGCCAGCACCCCTTAAAGTGACCCTCCACAGCGATCTACCCCTTAACAGTGACCTCCACGTGGCCCCGCCACCTTAACGGTGCCCTGCACAGCTGCCCACCCCCTTTACATTGACCTGCACAATGCCCCTCCCTTTTAAGAGTGTCCCCCCACTGCACCATGCCCCCTTAATGTAAGACCTCCACAGCACCTCGCCCCTTAACAGTAACCTCTAATAGTGAAAAAAAATGGCTGAGTTGTTATGGTAACCTGGTGTAACTGTGTATATCAAGACTGAAGGACCTGTGAGTTTCTATTGGATAATAAGGTCTCATGCACAAGGCCGTTGCCCGTTACAAACAGCGGGTCCACAATACACAGGCACCGGCCGTGTGCACCCCGCATCATGGATGTGGATCCATGAATGGGACCCACTTGAATGGGTTCGCAATCCGGGAGATGCAGTGCGGTGTGGAATGGAGGCACGGATCGGAAGCCCATGGAAGCACTACGGAGTGCTTCCGTAGCTTTTCTGTCTGTGCCTCCGCACCGCAAAAAAGTAGTGCATGCACTACTTTTTTGTGCTGCTGACGGTCAGATGTGGATTGTGGATTCCATTCAAGTGAATGGGTCCGTGATCTGCATGCGGCGGCCCCACGGTCGGACCGCAGCATGGGCACGGCTGGCACACGTCCATGTGCATGAGGCTTAAGGGTCATGTGACTGTGTAAATGGCAGTTAGAAAGTGAATGAAGCTGTGAGCTTTTATTGGCTAATACATTTTTGGGGGACTATCTGAACAATGGTATGTCTTAGAGAGTTGGGATCCAGTGACCTTTCCAGACGCCTGATGTACCTATGTGCCAAATTTGGTGCAGAACGGTCCAGTCGTTTGGCCGTGCATAAAGAACAGACAGAAATCCATATATATATATGAGATTGCATGCATTCTTTAGCATTTTTGCACCTTTTTTAATTTTCATTTTTTTTCTTTCTAATACATTAAACATACATATCAAATTATCCAATCACAATTACATACATAATTACCTATGGGTGTCAGCTAATGTATGTTCTCACCATATTTTACTCCACAACAAAATACATGACAGACAAATCCCTTTAAATATCACCATAGATGCTGACGTTGTTGGAAGTTTTTGTAGTATGCCTGATGTGGATCCATTGGCAGGGCATTCTGTTGTATTCCAGAAGTTGGCTAGTAGGGATTTTGTGACGTTTTTACATTGTGAATAACGAGCCATATGATGTGTAGTGGCCGTTCTCAGGTACTGCAGCTAATGCTCCTATACAAGTTAATGGGAGCTTGGCTGCAGTACCCAAGAACGGCCACTACACAGTGTATGGAGCTGTGGTATTCTGGCTCCCTACACCATTTTCTTCCAGAAGCTGCGGTTGTCGCCAACAACTAATTGGTGGCAGTTCTGGTGTCTGCCCCCCACCTATCTCATATATGTTAGTCCTGGAAAACCCCTTTAAAGGTTAGTTACTGTTATTGTTCTGTTCTCTTCTAAAGGCTATAAACTAGGTAGTCACTAGCTAAAATAGTCTGGGGTTTTATTAGGCACGTATAAGGTAATGAAATGGCGAACATTAACTGAACACATAAATCACATTTCACTGCTTCAGATATCAGCAGAAGTGGCAATTAGAAGCTAAATAAAGAATAGTTCAA